>NC_064925.1:371335761-372037636 GCF_023897955.1 Schistocerca gregaria | reverse complement strand
CCTCGGATTACATTTTACGCCGATATGGAACACTTCCACATTGTGGCAATGGAGGTTTGCACATTCTTAAATGAACGCCTTCTAAACCGTTGGGTGGGTCACAGTGGAATGACGGTGTTGTATTCTGCTTTCAGGTACCTAGATGTACGGAACTTGACACTCAGAGATTTCCTTTTATGGAATTATGTGAAAGGCTCTGTGTATGACCCTCCTTAGCCGAAAACTACTGGAGAACTCAAAATGCGCTTTTCTATTGCGCTCACTTAGTTGGCACCATGTTGTTGTTGTTGTCTTCAGTCCTGAGACTGGTTTGATGCAGCTCTCCATGCTACTCTGTCCTGTGCAAGCTGCTTCATTTCCCAGTACCTACTACAACCTACATCCTTCTGAATCTGCTTAGTGTACTCATCTCTCGGTCTCCCTCTACGATTTTTACCCTCCACACTGCCCTCCAATGCTAAATTTGTGATCCCTTGATGCCTCAAAATATGTCCTACCAACCGATCCCTTCTTCTAGTCAAGTTGTGCCACAAACTTCTCTTCTCCCCAATCCTATTCAATACCTCCTCATTAGTTACGTGATCTATCCACCTTATCTTCAGTATTCTTCTGTAGCACCACATTTCGAAAGCTTCTATTCTCTTCTTGTCCAAACTAGTTATCGTCCATGTTTCACTTCCATACATGGCTACACTCCAAACAAATATTTTCAGAAATGACTTCCTGACACTTAAATCTATATTCGATGTTAACAAATTTCTCTTCTTCAGAAACGCTTTCCTTGCCATTGCCAGTCTACATTTTATATCCTCTCTACTTCGACCATCATCAGTTATTTTACTTCCTAAATAGCAAAACTCCTTTACTACTTTAAGTGTCTCATTTCCTAATCTAATTTCCTCAGCATCACCCGATTTAATTTGACTACATTCCATTATCCTCGTTTTGCTTTTGTTGATGTTCATCTTATATCCTCCTTTCAAGACAGTGTCCATTCCGTTCAACATATGGTTCAGAATGTGTGGCGTGAAATGATTATCGCTTAGATGTGGCCGGTGTGATCAAGGGGAGTCATATGGAGATTTATAAAATATATGAAAGATTGAACTTACTTTTACATTCCCTGTATTAATTTATCGCTATGTATTACATAGCTATAGTCTTTTGTAATCGTTGCATTGATTTTGGGTGTTTCACTGTGTTTGCATCCAACAACTGTGGATGATAGATCGCGTCTTGGGGAACAACGTTTGTTAGAGATAAAATGTTTGGTGACGCTTCCCTCTGCCGCTAGACATCCTTTAATACTATGATATTGCTGTGCCTGTATTGTTTCGAATTACGATCCAATGCTCCTTAAGGCACGCATGTATGTCCGAAGGAACAGGCACTGCAGCGACTACAAATGTTATGAAATCCAAGAAATGTATTTGCAGTTGCGAACATGGACAAACATCGGTTCTGTAATGGAATGACGACAATGAACCTTTGTGCGGGGCTAGGACTCTAATGCGGATTTTCCTCTTATCGCGAGCGATCCCCTTATCGTTAGGATGCCCGAGCACCGCTCACGGATAGACGCAAATTTTCATATGTCGTCAGCCCTGTGCCTATAATGTAACATAATAATACAGGCACGGCAGTATCGTATTTATCCGCTGACACTGGGCAAACGACTTTCAAGTAAAATGTCTCCTTTGTACGGGAATGTACATAATGGATGTACGAATACAGGTTGTAGACACATGGTTGACGACATACGAAGGTTTAGGTGGGACCGTGAGTCGTGAGCGGATAGCCTAATGATACGGCGACCATAGGCGATAAGTAGGAAAATTCGGGTTCGATTCCCGATCCTGCACAAATTTTCATTGTCGTCATTCCATATGCAGCTGATAGCTACCCATATTCGCAACTTCGAATTCATTTCTTGTAGGCCGGCCGGTGTGGCCGTGCGGTTCTAGGCGCTACAGTATGAAGCCGAGCGACCGCTCCACTCGCAGATTCGAATCCTGCCTCGGGCATGGATGTGTGTGATGTCCTTAGGTTAGATAGGTTTAATTAGTTCTAAGTTCTAGGTGACTGATGACCTCAGAAGTTAAGTCGCATAGTGCTCAGAGCCATTTGAACCATTTGAGTCATTTTTTGTAATCCTTTAGTGTTGTTTATACCCCTGAGAGGCGGAAGGGTGTAGGCACTCAGCAGAGTGAGTATGCAGAGTATGTTGCCTGTAAATCAGTCATCTGTAGCGCATGAAAGGGGGTAGACTGAGCCAATTAAAGTTCTTCATTCACTTTTAAAATATCTTTTTCGGCTTAGAGGCTCACACTCTTAAAGTTTTCTTGTTGAAAGTCACTCTGTTAGTTTGCTCGGGTAGGTCATATGATATTCCATGAAGTCTCGCCGTCCAAGGGCCAGAGAATACTAAAGGACGTCCAGCTTCGCCGTAAAGGCGTGAGCGAACATTCTCTCGAATGAAAATTGTTCCCCATGACGAGATCTATCGAACCTATACGTCTGATGCAAATACTTCCAATTTCCAGTATATATTCTGTGTCTCGTGATAAAACTGCTTCCCATTGGTTTCTTCGTTACATTTCAGACCCAGCTGATAGCTTAAGCTGAAGTGGATGAAAGCGTATAATTAAAAGTGAAAGATCAAAAAGGAAAATTACATAACAAATTTCATTTAAATCGAGGACTGGACATATGCGGGTAGCTCAGCACAGCACTGAATCTTCCCGTACATACTTATAGAGAGCGTGGCAGAAAAACTAGCTATTTCAATTAGTCTCTAAATGTGGAATGGTACTATTGGCAACACTGAATGTTTGTCATATGTTTCAGGTAGGTACGCCATTTGCTTAGGTAGAGCGCTGGAGTGGGCCTGAATGTGCTGTGGCTCCGAAGGCCTGTGACAAAAATGGCGACATTGTTACTGCTGCTAGACTAGAATACCATCACCATTTCAAAAATAAACGGACAGACGGGATGTTCCTGTACCCTCGGCATATGCCGTCAGCTTGTGGGTGAAAAACTTTGAAGCAACAGGAAGTGCGCTTAAGCTTACAGGAACGGACGGAGGACGTGTAAAATGTTGTAACCAACAGTCTAAAGCGTTCTCTGAGATAAACTGCCGCAATAGCGGGAATTTCCGGTCGTAGTGGTACAAAATTTTACAGAATGATTTAAAGCTGTAACCGTACAAGACACAGGTTGTGCAACAGCTAAATGAAAGTGATTACGAAAAGCTAATGACTCTGTCTGTCGAACTGTCGACTAAAATTAGGGTTCAAATGGTTCAAATGGCTCTGAACACTATGGGACTTAACTTCTAAGGTCATCAGTCTCCTAGAACTTAGAACTACTTAAACCTAACTAACCTAAGGACATCACACACATCCATGTCCGCGGCAGGATTCGAACGTGCTACCGTAGCGCTCGCGCGGTTCCAGTCTGAAGCACCTAGTACCGCTCGGCCACAGCGGCCGGCTAAAATGAGTGACTATGAAGGTTTCTTAAATTTTGCTATCTTTGAGTGACGATGTACACTTTCATCTCAGAGGCTATGTCAGAAAACCAAACTACCATTAGTGATGCAAGGATAGCCCTAACGAACTCCATCAACATCCCTCACACAACTAGGAAGTCACAGTGTGGTGTGCTCTCTCTTCAGAGGACGGAATCCGTCCTTCATTTTTTTGAGGATGCATATCTGTTATTACTTTTATGTTGTAAATTCATGTACTACCACATACCATGACCTTGGGGATTTTATCATCAATTAGGTCCTACGGAACTTGACTAGTAAATAAAAATAAATAAATAAATAAAGAATCTCAGAGGTACGCTGCCGTGGTTGACACGTTTCTCGCACCTGAACTTGAACAGTTCCCTGGAAATGAGTATTCGTTTAGGAAAGATGGTGCTACTTCTCATTGTGCTCAAATTTCAGTGGCCGTAGGGCACAGTGTTTTTGGTGACCACATCATTTCAAGGAATGATGACATTTTGTGGCCTTGTGGTCTCCCTGATCTCTCAACATATCCGTCTCTGGTTACTTCCTCTGGGGATCCCTGGAACAGAGGGTTTATCCCAGGTGCCTACACACTACACTGATGTCCAAAATTAAAGCAACAAACTGAAATTTCGCAGTGTTGTGTTTATTTCGCCACAAAACCGCATAAATAGGTGATAGCATAGTAGAAACAATGTAAAGAATACATAATGTAAACAGCTGCAACTTGCATTACAGTAGACGAAAATGTTCTTCGTTTTTTCTCAGATTTGCACATTCCGACAAGTTGTTAAGGTGCTCACTATGGGGTGATCTCCTATGGCAGCAAACCGGGCCTGACAACGACGGAGCATGCTGTGACTAACGTCGTCAATCTCATGTTGAGTCAATAACGTCCATTCTTCCTACGGAGCAGCTCGCAAGTCTTGCAGAGTGGTTGCTGAATGTTGACATGGTGCAACCCGTCTCCCTAGTGCATCCCAGACATGCTCTATGGAATTCATATCGGGAGAACGAGCATGCCATGCCACGCGTGCTGTGTCTTCCGTTTCCAAGAAAACCAATCTCTCATGCTCGAGCATTATTGTCCACCAGTACGAAGTCTGGACGCACAGCATCTCGCAACAACCGTTCATGAGATCCCAAGACCAATTGAAAATACCTGACAGCAGTTAAACTTTCCGATTCACCCTTAGGCCTACAATTTCATGAAGAGATGTTCGAGTGATCAATATAATCCCTGTCCACGCCATTAGCAATCCTCCTCGATATCGGTCTCTCACCACAATGTTCGGGTTTCGAAATCGTGTGCCACATTCCCTTCAGATGCGAATCCGCCGAGAACCACTCTCCAGTCCAAATCGGGACTCATCTGTGAAAAGAACATTGGCCCACTGTTCGACTGTCCAGGTGGAATGTTGACGAGTCCACACTGGACGTTCCCTTCTGTGAAGACGTATCAGAGGCAGACATGCAGAAAGTCTCCGACAATAAAGGCCATTCTGTCGAAGTCTTCTCTACACCATTTACCTCGATACAACACGTCCAGAGGATGCTGCGCTTACAGATGCCAGCTGATGCGCAGTACTAAGGCGGTACCATTGTGCCTTTACAGCCAAATAACGATCCTCTCTCTCTCTCTGATGTCACACATGGTAGGCCCTGCCCTGGTCTTCGTGATGCAGTTTCGGTCTGTGTAAACTGTTGCCACACCCAAGAAACAACAAAACGATTAAGCCATCGGCCCACATGAGTTTGCGAGTGTCCTTCTCCCTACGGCCCTCCATCGCAGAGAACCTAGTAGACGTCTTCTTTGTACCATACAGCACCGTCTGCGACTGTGTGCACAGCAATTGTGGATGTGGGACTACACGGCGAACAAAACTCTATTTGATACCAGTGTATTCCGGAAGTGAAAGACACTATTCGTGCAGTTATGAGAAACATTTCTGTACAGACGCTTGAACGTGCCGTGAACGATATACGTCGCAGTTTGTCTGAGTGTCAATGTAACAATGGTGGCAGCCTACAAGACATCATTTTCGAAACACGAACAATGCGTGAAAGGGCACTACGCACGTGTTTCGTTGATGTGAGTGAAGACGTTTTACATTATAATCCTCGGCCTGCTGCGCTGTATCCAGATAGACCCATTTTTATGCCATACCGTGTACGTGAGTTCTACTCTCCAAGTAAATAAATTCAGATTGTCTTTATCTCACCATATTATGCACAACTATCCTTGCCTCGGGCAGACAAGCGCAGACACTTTTTCTACCGTCTTATCAGGGTATACAGTCACTCATCTCTTCCTGACCTTAACTCTCGTGTCTGAACAACAGGACAAAAATATTCGTTCCCATCAGAGCAAAATCATTTCTGGCACACTCCATCACACAGCCGGCTTCTCCAAGCTGTTTTCAGTAACAGGGATCCGACTCTGGAATGATCTCTTTCACTACATCATACTCCTTAAAAAATCTCTCCAGATCCAAAAGAAAATAAACGACACATCTACTAAAACAGCAATAATGTCTGCCTTTGTCGCTGCACACACTCTTTACGCCATTTCAAGTAAGTGCCCTTCTTTACAGTTAAGACTTTCGCATTTCTCGAAACCATTAGGTCAGTGATCGTCAAAGATTTTGAACCAAGACTGTGGGCTGCACCTCGGGTCCTATACATACCAAACGTATTACTTATTGGCAACCTGCATAAATTAGTGCGTTATGAGCCCCCAGTAGACTAGCTATAGTAAAGACATGATAAGTTGGCCGCCAGACCCCCAAGCACTGATTGCTAAAAGTCGGAACCATTCGGAAAATTTCATGTCGACTGTCTCTGTTTCAGATTGCTGCTACCATCAGCGACACCAAAGTCTTGTCACGCTAGTTGCCTGGCCAAGTGTTGTGTTTCCTATGCAAGCGGATGATTAATTCATCAAGAATATTATTTGTACGATAATGATTGAAGCAGGCGAAGTGAATTAAACTTTGTGCTGCGACTGGGACTCGAACCCGGGTCTTCTTGCTTGATAGGCAGAAATGCTAACCATTCCACCACCCCTGTACGATGGTCAACATTGCTGCACGAACTACATAAGCTGAGTGCTCTCCCCAACACAAAGTTCAATTCATTTTTCCCTTACATATTGTCACTACTGCCGATATTCGCAAGCACCCCAGGATTGGACGTAATGGAAAACATTTAATTATAATATTATTTGTGTTTATATTATATGCATTTTGCAATAGAGTCACGATCACAAAAGTTCAGTAAATGTTTCGAGTATCATTTATTTTCTACAAATTGCGGTGTACTACATCAGCCTCAAGTCGATTTCATATTTCTTGCCACAAATATGTATCGCATTTGTTGACCATGTCTGTAATTCGCTTTTACGAATCTATGTTTCTTCCGTGGAAACATTTACACAATAGCATATGATCGGTACGAGTAGCGCTCGCCCGTGAGTTATCAGTACTGGGAAAGAAACAGTAAAACATATCCCCTCTTGCATCATCTAACGCCACTGTGGTTATGCTATTTACCGCTATGCCCATAAGGTAAGCGGCCAAGTTTATTTACCTCACTTCCAAATACACTAATGTCAATTTAAAATTAAGCACAACTTCAAATATTACTATCTCTGTATGTATTTTTGTTTGTTAGTGAACAGCGAAATTATACTCTCGAGAAGCTCTTCACATTAATTGCTTGAAGTAATTATAAAATACATCTGAGAACTGAGAGCTGCACGAATACAGTATTTCAGGGCAACATGTGGCCCGCGGGCTGTTGTTTGAGGGCCACTGCCTAAGGTAGTGCTGTGTACCTAAATTTTTCCTCCCCAAACTTGCTACTTGTTTTTGTTACGTTTATTAGCTGCCATAGCAGTAGTATTGCTAGGATTACCTTAGTCAGTACTGTTATTCAATTATCATTAGATACCTGAAATTAATTTTTAATTTATAAATTTATTATTGTTTATCATATTAAAATTACTGTCACAGCTGAAGCAACTGTATTATCAAATAGTACTACATGTGTAAAATCGTAAGAGAGGAGTAACATTGTAGCGCGATGTAAGAGAGAACCTGAAGGCGTTAATATAATATCAGAGTTTTCGTCTGATAAAATGTTTGAAATGTAGCACGAGAGAGGCTGAGAGACGGCAACTTACAACACGAGGTCTTGGAAAGTGCTTAGGCAGCGTGGCCGCTCCTGCGAATAGCGGTGAGCGTGCGTGGCAGACAGCCGCCCGCTGTGTATGTGTGGTGGTTGTGTATGTGTGTGTGTGGGACGGAGGGGTGGGAGGGGGCGGAGGAGGAAGAGGTGGAGGGTAGAGGGGTGCAAGGCCTGGCTCGCGCAGCCGGCGTCGTCAGTCGGCAGTGCAGTCGATAGGCCACCCAACGGACGGCCGCGCGCGGCGTGCTGCCTACTCACAGTGCGGCAGGCGCACCGCACGGTAAGCTGGGATAGCTAACACAGAAACAACTTTGCCTTGACGTCACGCAGCTGCGTGTCTCACGTCAACCTCCTCGGGCACATTCCTGCACGCACATGCTCTGCACTCACTGTCCGTACTTCACTTTCTGCTCATTTTGTAATTATAGAGACCACTTCGTATTTCGAATGCTGTACCTGTTAAACTGCAGTTGTCTTCTATACGAACTATATGACGCATCTCCAGTTCAGTCTTACTATGTAATTATATTTGGATCACTTGGTAAACAAGGCAAGTGACGATGACCATTTTACATGTAACACCTCTGTCGCATTATAAAGGAGTTTCAAGTAAGAGTACGCAGTTAAGGAATAAATGCGGTTTTCTACTTAATCTGTTACTGTGTTTTGACTGTTTGTACAGAAATCTCTTATTTCAGTTCCTATCTATCAGTTATTGCAGAAAAATGCATTTTTCTGAAAGACAGGATGCGACCAGACCGCTAATACAATAGCATCAAAGGTCTTTCACAATTTGCCCACATAGGCGGTTAAGGCTACTCATTCACTCGAGCAAGAGTCGGTGTGAAATTCGTCCCCTGTGGTCACAGAGACACTGGTCCTAACCTCATAATCTGCACAGTTACTGTGCAACAATTCTTTACATCTATCACGCTGTATCTACTCATTATCAAAATCACATTCGCACAATCAGGCCGATTAAACATATAGGTGTAACGTTGCAAGGCGATATGATGCGGAATGTGCACGTCAGGTTAGTAGTAGGGAAGACGAATGCTTTCTTGTTATTGGGATAATTTTGGGAAATTGTAGCTCATTTGCAAGGAAAACGGCATGTAGAACTCTAGTGCGACCCATTCTTGAGTGCTGCTCAAGTGTTTGGGACCAGCATTAGGTTAGACATAAAAGATATAAAAGTAATTCAGTTGTGGGTTGCTCGATTAGCTACCGGTAGGTTCGATCAGCGCGCAAGTTTTACGAGGATGCTTCGTGAACTGAAATGGGGAACCCTGGAGGGATGACGACTCTTTTTTCGACAGGCACTATTCCGGAAATTTAGAGTACCGGTACTTGAGACCGACTGTTGATTGATTCTGCTACCGCCAAGGTACATTTCGCGTAAGGACCACGAAGATGAAGAACTTAGGGATCGTACGGAAGCTTATAGATAGTAGTTTTTCCCTCGCTCTATTTGCGAGTGGAAGAGGAAAGAGCCGTACAGCGGCTTGCGGGGTATGCATGTATGTGTAGATTTAGGGTGTGTATGAGGACAATGGATGACAATGCGTGCTCTCAAACGTGTTCCCATGCTGGTCATTTGGATCATAAGGTCTTCTTGTGCTTTGGCGCTCCATTCCTCCCACAGGGAGGTTGGCAAGTGCCTGATAGTCGTTGGTGTATGTGGAAATTCTGCAATACGTCTTTCCAAAGCATCACAGAGGTGCTCGATAAAATTTAAGTCGAGAGAACGGGCAGAGCAGTCTATTCGCCGAATTTCGTCTCGTTCCGAGAGCTCCTCCAACCGTGCTGTTCAATGCGGCCTCATAGTGTCATCCATAAAAATGAAGTCAGGGCCGAATGCACCACTGAAAACAAGCACATGTGAAAGGGATACAGTATCAAAGTAACGCTGGCCGGTGGGGGTACCGTGTTCAAAGATTTGGAGCTCAGTGCGCCCATCCCACACCACAACAGCTACACCACAGAAACGATCATGTTCAGTAATGTTCATGTGTGCTCTGCGTATTCCCACCTAGCCGTATGAAAGTGTGTCCAGCATTGTCGAACATGGTCATTTCGGTATTAGAGTTTTACGGTGTGGGGAAGCATAATGTATACATAATGAGAAAGTTATTTTTGTAGTTAAGTTTTGCACACCAGCGCACACGCAAACACATACACACACACACACACACACACACACACACACACACACAAATGGTTCAAATGGCTCTAAGCACTAAGGGACTTAACATCTCAGTTCATCAGTCCCCTAGACTTAGAACTACTAAAACTTAACTAACCTAATGACATCACACACATCCATGCCCGAGGCAGGATGCGAACCTGCGACCATAGCAGCAGCGCGGTTCCGGACTGAAGTGCCTAGAACCGCACGCCCACAGCGGCCGGCACACAAACACACACACACACACACACACACACACACACACACACACACACACACACACATGAACTATGAATCAACGTAAATTACAGATGCATCACTTCAAAAGCTGGCCGCAGCTTGTGCTCTAGTAGCTAGTGTTGCTGTCTCTGCATCACGGGTGCCCAGGTTCGATTCCCAGCCTGGGTGGGGATTTTTTCTCCCCGGCGGCTGGGTGTTCGTGTTGCCCTCATCATTTCACTATCATTGTCATCATCCGTGACAGTGGCTAGATTGAATTGTGAAAAAATTGAACTGGAGTTGAGCGCCCTACAAACCAAACATCCTCACTTCAAAAGATGGTGTACACTCAGTTGAAAGTGAACGTAATAGACGGTGTATTCTAAAGTTTTTTAGTACAGCGATACGATTACGAATTGCGGATTGGACAGCCCATTGTCGACCTCATGTTGGAGCGTCGCGTCAGTTCGACAATGAAAGAGAATGTGATTGGCATCCTCTTCTTTACAGAAGTCACTTGAAAGTCGATTCGCAGTGGACGTCAACGAAACTGAACTGAACGGGATTGCGGTCGACGTCACCGTCAACTAGAGGTGTATTTTTACACTAGACGGAATGTTGGAATGTCGTCACTCCACTTAGCCCTGTTCCGGAGAGTAGAAGTGTAATTATGAGTTACCGCCCATGATACAAAACCTGGGAACGTTGTGGATACGGAATTAAGGAAGTAGCACCGTTAATCTGGTTAATGGGCAAAGAAAAATTCCTAGCGGTTTTTCTTGACAAAAGTTATATGATATTCTACCGAAAAATGAGCAGTTGGAGAAGTATCGTCTGCACATTTCAAAACTTTGATATTTTCCGAAGAAAAATTTACATACAAACACATGAAACATTGTTTAGAAGGCAAAAAATAAAACCTTTTTTACCTCATTCTTGTTCTCTTTTACTCTCAAAGTTCTAAATAACGTCAAAAAAAAAAAAAATCCAGTCGCGCTGACTTTTTCACCGTGCAAATATTGTTTCATTCACTGTCTTATTTATCTATGGTGCAGGCTTTTTAACTGTCCAGATTTTATTATAACACCTCCATTTTTTTTCTTTTTCATGTATCTGAGCTCTTTTGTGGAATCCGCTCATAAGAAAATTGTCCAGGTCGTCATGGAGCCATTGGAGTGTGCCACGAAGCCAAAGGAAACAATGAAATAAAGACTGAGAAGAAATGAAATCGCTACTTTCTCGAGAAACCTTGAGATTATCGTTCTGTTCTGCCCCTTTTCGTTACTGCCCTTTTGAATTCCACCATTTTAAATGCGTTGCGGAATGTTTTGGAGTAACCTGTCAGTTCCAGTTCGTCAAGCGCGAGTCGATCCCACCTGGAATGCCACGAAGTCAATGCAGTGTGTTTCTAGTAGCAGACGTGAGGCGTCTTCTCGATTCTTATGGATTATAGACGTTTATCGTGCCAGAAATTGTTCGGAATTACCGGGCTGATTTTTTCGTAATCGCTATCTTTGTATTCGGACGTCTGTTCCCATTTTGCGTTCCGTCTATCTCTGGTTAACGGTCTGAGCACGTTCGAAGGGACCGCAGATGGTGCAAAGTCTCTGGCTCCGTCGCAAAGGGCTAGTGTGGCTAGCGTGTCATGTGTTTCATTTCGAGAAATGCCGAGTAAGCTTCTACCAAAGTGGTCGCTTGGGGCGCCACAATGTCCAAGTCCAAAATTTGTATAGAGGGTGTCTCGTAATTAGCACTGGAAGCAGAAACAGCTGAAAGTATATGGGGGAAGGATGGGGTGGGGCATTTGAGTGGAAAAGTGATCTCGAATAGGCCCTGTTACCAAGAACATACATGAAGTTCACTGAAACATGCCTAGGAGAAGAAATAAAATATTTATGTTACTGAAGTAGGATTTATGTCAGTCATTTATGATGCAGTTGCTGTGGTGGTCTTTACTTCGAAGACTGGTTTGATGCAGCTCTCCTTGCTACTCTATTCTGTGCAAAACCTTTGTGGGGCGGCAGGTAATAATCAAGTGGTCGTTACTTCTTTATGTCGTTATGAAGAGGCTCATAAATTGTCTGTGCGTGCTTTCCACCTACCTTTGCCATTTACAACAACCTAAAAACTATTTCTATGGTCAGCAAGAAAACGATGGGGAGCATACCGGCTATAATTTCCAGTGCTCACAGAAAGAAAATATTCCACTCGCTATTTACTCAGCGGGAGTTTTAACTGATTGATATATTCTGTAAAATTTCACACTCGCAAAATATTAGTCTTCGTATTGTAACAAATATCCCTATCAGAAACAGCACCATTAATAGTTCACAGGCGACCTCTATGAAAAGTTCCAAGTAATGTGGTCTATCGCCCTGACTTTTAATCGATAAACGTTAGGTGGAAAGTAATCTCGCCCCTTGACACGAGGTTTTGTCAACATTACGGGTGGCATACAGTTACTTCCGTAAAATCTAAGCGATCCAGGATGGTGTACAGTCCTTGTGAGTCAATTTCCTACTCTTGCTGCAAACGCATTCAAGTCTCCCCAGCTCTGACGTCATCCGAAGCACAATGAGCATTTGTGTTTGACTGACACGGACAGTTTGAAATATCGGTGCGAAGTGTGACCTACCACAACATTTCTGCCTTTGTCTGTATAGGGACGCAGCGGACAGCCAAAGGGAACATATGCTATCAACGGCCCTAGGAAGTAGTAGCAGTATTTAAATAGCCTCTGTCTCGGACACGTATTAATTAACAGCTCTACCATTTAACAATTTACTATCTTCTTAATTTTTACATAAATAGAGTTAAATTCGCTTTAGTTACTGAAAACGTTATAGGTCGACTGTAATCGACCATGAATAAGGATGTTTTCATTCAAAATTTGATTGTTAGTAAATAGCTTGAAAACTAATAGAGGTAGCTTATGTTTTTACATGAAATTGAGGCTACATACGGATTTTCAGCTTTTGAGCGTAATATTTTACGGCTTCAATATTTCCTAAAAGCACCTATTTTAACCAAAGCATTGCTCTGATCAATTCGAGACTTGCAACTTTTAATTGTGACATATATCTGCATATTATGAACAGTTTTTAAATTTGTAGTTTTATTATTCAGCGTCACTTTTTTCCTAAGGATTATATGTTTTGGCTGTTATATTCATTCACCATTGATGAACAACAGTCAGTAACGGTGCATGAACCCAGCGCCTGCTGTGGAGGTCTATACGCAGCAACGTTCGCTGCAGCTCACGAAAAGTTTACAAACTTATCCGTTTCAGAAATGCTTGCTCCCTTTGCCCGAAAGCCATTGATTATGTCCTTTCGGACATCAGAAAATTTTCTCCGTTGCCGCATTACGACAACGACTGCTCTGTTTTCCACGTAACCCGACACGCTTTATATACCCTCGACTGCTAGTGATGATATCTGCCGTCTGTGAGTGGTTATTGCAATTCCTCTTTTCCAGTAACACTTTCCTTCCTGTAGCTAGTCTGCATTTTATGGCTGTTAAATTTACTGTACTGCTCTCTACCGGTTTTCCGTGTTCTCAAGAGCATCTACAGAAGGCACACATCTAGCTCATAGCGTAGAACCAAAAGCAAATCTTAAGGTCATATTTGATGATACGAAGACCTGCTGTTTGCTTTATATAATAAAGTAAATGCGCACCTTCCTTAGATTGGTTTGAAAGCTACTGCAAACGGTAAAGGGAAATATAAAAAAATAAAACAATAAACAGTGGCTGGTTACCAAAAATTCTTTCTCAGTATTGTACTCGCTTCCCGCACCCGGGTTCGATTCCCGGCGGGGTCAGGGATTTTCTCTGCTTCGTGATGACTGGGTGTTGTCTGATGTCCTTAGGTTAGTTAGGTTTAAGTAGTTCTAAGTTCTAGGGGACTGATGACCATAGATGTTAAGTCCCATAGTGCTCAGAGCCACTTGAACCAAATCAGTATTGTACGACACCGTCACTGCACGTTATTGGATAAACGTCAATACCAATAAAACAAGATTAATAGAGTATAGTCCAACTAGATCAGGCGATGCAGACGGAATCAGATAGGAAATGATACACTAGAAGTAGTAGATAAGTCTTAATATTTCAGCAGCAACATAACTGATAACTCGCGAAGTAGAGAAAATATAAATTGCAAGTCGACAATGACAAGAAAGCTTTTCTAAACCTGACAAATTCTTAACAACTAACATAAGTTTTTCGTGTTAGGGACGTTTGGTGGAAATATTTGCTTGGTGTGTAATCTTATTTGTATGTGAGATGTGTATGATAAAAAATAAAGGCAGGCTGAGAAAAAGGTTATTTTTCTGCCTAAACAGCGTAACCCATGTACTGCTTCTAGTATCTCATTTCCTAATGTAATTCCCTAAGCGTCGCCTGATTGAATTCGAAGTACATTCCTTTCCCTCCTTGTTTTACTTCGCTTTTGTCGGTGTTCATCTTATAACGCGTTTTCAAGATACTATCCATTTAGTTCAGCTGTTCCTCCAAGTTCTTTCCTTTCTCTGACAGAGTTACAAGTACAGCAAACATGGAAGTTTTTATTTATTCTCTATTAGGTATAATTCCATTTCCAGATTTCTTCTTTACTGCTAGCTCAATGTAACGATTGAATAATATTCAGTATAGGCTCAGGGGCGCCGTCTTATAAAAATATTGGGGGACCCATCCTGGGGGTCTTGCCCTCGGAAATTTTCCAAATTTCGGATGAAAAATAGTAAATTTTAAAGCTTTTTGGGCGTTTTAGAGTCATATTATCAACATTAGAACCCCGAAAACTGGACTCTCCATAACTCGACACTCCGCGAAACTCGACAAGCCTGACAGATTTTTTGGCTTTGGAAAAAGAAACAAAACATAAACTCGCACGGTATTTTCGTAAAAAGCTAATTTAATTTACAGTAATAATCATGCTTATTGACTATTAGAGAGCAGTGAATATATAGCTCTGAAGATACTGAAATTATATTTTAATAAATCCTAAACTAACATTAAAGAATAAAACAAAATATTCATGTCGCACAGTAATAGCACTTTGATTAGAAAATGAAATAGCTAATTTAAGCGTACTTTGAATAAGGCTCAGGGTTCGTTAAAAAAACAGTATCTCAAAGTTAATGCTTTAATACAGATAATAAAGTTAATACAGTATGCCTAATACTTTCAGTCAACAAGTACGTAAATGGCGGGTTTTAATTGGGTCTTACACCCTAAAAATATTTAAGTATTTGAAAATAACTTATACAGTACTATAATATATAGTAATACAGTGCTAAACTAGTACTAATATTTCTAAAATGAAAATTTAACATTATGTATGTATTTAATTTTCTATTTTATAAAGATTTTTAATATTGCTCTAAATGCCATTATTAGGGCTAGAGTGTCTTTAGAAAGGTACAAATGTCGACCGTCTGACTGGTTTACTGAATATGAAGTCGTTGATGACTGGTCGGATATCCATTTCATCCAAAACATCTTGCTGGGCATGAAGAACAGCCAAGTTGTTCAATCGCTTCTGTCCCATTGTTGATCGGATATATGGCTTCAGACGTCTAAGGGTGCTAAATGACCGTTCTACTGTTGTTGTCATGACTGGAACTACTTGGAGAAGCTTAATGCACGTCACTACTTCACAGAACATTTCTCTAACTGCAGACTCTTGTGTAATGTACTTTCTTACATCAGGCATACTTTCTAAGACCAGTTGTTTTTAATTAGCGCTATCAGCTAACATATTCAAGTGTAAGCGCAGTCTCTCAATGTCTAAGTCATTTTTGAAAAACTCAGTTCATTTTTCCAAATTTTTTCACCTCTGTTTACTAAAAGCAAGCACTCTTGTTCAACTGCAATGACCTGTGTGAGTCCAGTTGAAGCAAACTGCTCAGTAATACAAGATTGCACCGTTTCACAAACTTCAATGTAAATAGCTTTATACTATTCCTTTGGGGTTTTGAAAGTGTGTGGTGAGATGGCTTCGTTGTTATCATACTTATTTGGTATACTTCGATTCCGAGGAAGCGAGGGATCATCAGCTTGTGAAGGTTTTTCTTTTAAACATAATTCGCAAAAGTGTTCAAAACTATCACGTCTTCCATTCAATGTACAAATCAAGCCCTCATATATTTTTTCCAGATCAGCAACACTTAAATGAGGGCATTGAATTTTTTCATTGACATCCTCTACTGGGTCCATTGCATGGCAATAAAGACCTGTAACATAGCCTACACAGTTGTAACCTGCCTCTGTTTTGTCCTGTACAGAAAATGTTTCAAAAAACTCTAGAAGTTCTTCAAAGTTTTTCAATATTGTCAAGGTATTAGAAGCTCGCATAGTCCATTGAGTCATGCAAAGGGGTCGTAGACCAGCTTAGTCGTTGGCGCTCTCACAGCGTATGCTTCTGAAAAGTCCCATCCTTTTGTTGGATTCCCTTACGGTGTTTATTAAGTCCTTGGCCAAAGCCATAATATCACACATAGACGTAAGACGGCGGAGACTGTCTACAACTGCCAAGTTTAAACTGTGAGCAGCGCAGTGCACATAACGTGCTTTTGGTTGTATATCTAAAACTAATTTTCTTATGCCTTTGAACTTACCTCTCATATTCGAGGCACCATCACAGCACTGTCGCAGTTATCCATTGGCAAATCAAGACGAGTAAAAGAGTCTTTTAAAATACTAAAAAGAGTTTGTGATTCAGTGTTGGGGGTCTCATAAGAGACAATAAAGTCTTCGCTGATAGTTAAGGAATCATCGACAGTACAAAAACAAAATGACACTTGTTCGTGAAGCGAAGAATCACTTGTTTTATCGAGCGTAATAGAAAAATGATCACTCTTCCTGATTGAAGCCAATACTTTTCTCAATACAGATTTACCTAGTAGATCAATGATGTCGTTTTGAATATCGTGGGGCGTCCACTTATAAACCGAATGATACAACCAATCTTTAAACTCAGGTATGACATTCTTTCGGAGTTCCAACAATTGAAAAAAATTTGAGTTTACATCTTCGTGCCCTCTAATTGCTAGTCCTTGTCGGTATAGAAATTGCACGGTAATAAAACTTGTCTCAAGAGCTAAATGGCCTTTGTTCATATCACTATGTAACTGTTCATTCAATTGGGAGGCCACACTTTGGTTAGTGATAGAATTTAGTTTCAGAACATCTTCTTTATACACTCCTGGAAATGGAAAAAGAACACATTGACACCGGTGTGTCAGACCCACCATACTTGCTCCGGATACTGCGAGAGGGCTGTACAAGCAATGATCACACGCACGGCACAGCGGACACACCAGGAACTGCGGTGTTGGCCGTCGAATGGCGCTAGCTGCGCAGCATTTGTGCACCGCCGCAGTCAGTGTCAGCCAGTTTGCCATGGCATACGGAGCTCCATCGCAGTCTTTAACACTGGTAGCATGCCGCGACAGTGTAGACGTGAACCGTATGTGCAGTTTGACGGACTTTGAGCGAGGGCGTATAGTGGGCATGCGGGAGGCCGGGTGGACGTACCGCCGAATTGCTCAACACGTGGGGCGTGAGAACTCCACAGTACATCGATGTTGTCGCCAGTGGTCGGCGGAAGGTGCACGTGCCCGTCGACCTGGGACCGGACCGCAGCGATGCACGGATGCACGCCAAGACCGTAGGATCCTACGCAGTGCCGTAGGGGACCGCACCGCCACTTTCCAGCAAATTAGGGACACTGTTGCTCCTGGGGTATCGGCGAGGACCATTCGCAACCGTCTCCATGAAGCTGGGCTACGGTCCCGCACACCGTTAGGCCGTCTTCCGCTCACGCCCCAACATCGTGCAGCCCGCCTCCAGTGGTGTCGCGACAGGCGTGAATGGAGGGACGAATGGAGACGTGTCGTCTTCAGCGATGAGAGTGGCATCTGCCTTGGTGCCAATGATGGTCGTATGCGTGTTTGGCGCCGTGCAGGTGAGCGCCACAATCAGGACTGCATACGACCGAGGCACACAGGGCCAACACCCGGCATCATGGTGTGGGGAGCGATCTCCTACACTGGCCGTACACCTCTGGTGATCGTCGAGGGGACACTGAATAGTGCACGGTACATCCAAACCGTCATCGAACCCATCGTTCTACCATTCCTAGACCGGCAAGGGGACTTGCTGTTCCAACAGGACAATGCACGTCCGCATGTATCCCGTGCCACCCAACG
Organism: Schistocerca gregaria; assembly: GCF_023897955.1. Classification (NCBI taxonomy): domain Eukaryota; kingdom Metazoa; phylum Arthropoda; class Insecta; order Orthoptera; family Acrididae; genus Schistocerca; species Schistocerca gregaria. The sequence goes on along the minus strand of NC_064925.1, from coordinate 372,019,308 downwards.
TGCTCTAGAAGGTGTAAGTCAACTACCCTGGTCAGCAATGTCTCCGGATCTGTCCCCCATTGAGCATGTTTGGGACTGGATGAAGCGTCGTCTCACGCGGTCTGCACGTCCAGCACGAACGCTGGTCCAACTGAGGCTCCAAGTGGAAATGGCATGGCAAGCCGTTCCACAGGACTACATCCAGCATCTCTACGATCGTCTCCATGGGAGAATAGCAGCCTGCATTGTTGCGAAAGGTGGATATACACTGTACTAGTGCCGACATTGTGCATGCTCTGTTGCCTGTGTCTATGTGCCTGTGGTTCTGTCAGTGTGATCATGTGATGTATCTGACCCCAGGAATGTGTCAATAAAGTTTCCCTTTCCTGGGACAATGAATTCACGGTGTTCTTATTTCAATTTCCAGGAGTGTATATTTGATCAACCAAGACTCCTGAAATGATCTTCCCTTACTGGATTGTCCAGGGTTTGGCCTGAAGGCGACAAAGCATTTGATGACACAATAATTGTTGGAGGTTGACTTGCTGTATCACCAATTTCCAAGCCCGCTTTTTTGATAAAAAATTTATTCATTGGAAACTTAATTCACAATACACTAAGAGAATAAAACAAACGAATAAAATATAGTCATATAAAATAGTCCTTAGACACTAAAGTCGGAACACTAAACACGTCTGCAGCGTGCACTGATCGAAACTATCCACACTGATTGACTGCAACAGGCAGGGTGGGCTTTATATAGCCGCGGCGTCGTAATGTCTCGAAGCGTCAAGGCGACGCGAGGCGGAGGGTTCCAGGCGCTTCTGCTCCAGTCCTTTTGATGTCACCGCGGCCGCAGTGCTGGCCCGCCAGCGCCAGACATTACCCGAAGGTTCGCGCACCGGGACACATTCTAAGTGTGCCCATAGCACAGTAACACTTACATGAGTAACAGCACTCGTTTTCACTTGACCTGCTTACTACCGTAATAATTATTTCTTTGAACTCATTATTGACTGTATTTTGAAAGGTAACTAACGTCAAACAAGGAAAATAAAAAAATTCCAACATAATTTTGTGATTTTACGAAGCATAATGTAACTAATAATTTTCTTAAATCATTGGGGGGGGCTCCACCCCCCCCCCAAAAAAAAACCAATTTTTGAGGGGGCACGGGCCTCCTCAGGCCCAATGAAGTCAGCGCCTGTGTGTAGTCTACTACTCATTACTTTCTCAGCTACTGCTTCCGTTTTACGTCAATTATAAGTGCAGTCTGGCTTCTGTACAAGTTGCAAATAACCATTCGCTGCCTGCCACCCTTCAAAACTTCTAAGAGTAAAGTTATGTCAAGATAAAAGCTATAAACATAAGTTTGCCTTTCCTCGACGTAGCTTCTAAGATAAGCAGTAAAGTCAGTATTGCCTCAGCTGTCTTTACATGTTTACAGCACCCAATCGTATCTTCATGAGGTCGGCTTCCACCAGTTTCTCCATTTTAAAGTGAACAGTTCATGTTAGAAGTTCATAAGCATGACATGTTAAGCTGATGGTTTGGTAGTTCTCACACCTGTCAGCAACCGCTTTCTTTAGAATTTAACGTTCTTCTTGAAGTCTGAGGGTGTTTCACCTGTCTCATATATCTTGCACGCCAGAAGCTTTCTGAGGGATATCATCAACTCCAGGGGCCTTGTTTCTGTGTTGACCTGATGCAGGCTATTAACATCAGAGAAGATTCCCAGGGACAGATAATACTATTAACTCTTTATTTTAATAAGTACAAATTAATGATTCACAAATGATGTCCAATGATGTAACAAATTAGCAGGATTATCTGAACACAAATAAATGATCTTCTTATTGCTAATTGATGCTGAATAACGATCTCCAATTAGTTGTCTCAAATTCACTGTCATTAAACTTTGAAAAGACCCACTATATGCAGTTCATAACTCGTAAGAGATTTTCTTCCAGCATGTGTATAATATATGAAGACATGCAGATAGAGGAGGCTGACAGTGTTTAATTTTTGGGGTTACAGCTCGAGAGTAAATTCATTTGGGAAGGCATACCACAGAAATGCTGAAGAGCATTTGAAATGCGAATGATGTCAGATGTAGGAGATATAAACACAAAAAACTGCATACTTTGTTTACTTTCATTATATTATGACATATGGAACCAAAAGAAAAGAATTTAGAATACAAAAGCGAAGAGTCTAATAAGACTCATATGTGGTGTAAATTCAAGAACATCATGTTGAAACTTATTCGAGGAACTGGGTATTTAACTAGAACTTCTCACTACATTTGCTCCTCAATGAAATTTGTTGCAAACAACATGCCTCTATTTCCAGTCAAGAGCTCATTGCATAATATCAGTACCAGGAATAACAACAATCTATATAAAGACCTAAAATACTTATCTATTGGTCCAGAAAGAGGTGAGACTTTCAGGAACAGACATTTTCAATAAATTGCCAGCAACCATCAAAAATTTTGTTTCAGATAAAGTACAGTTTAAGCAAAGTTTGGAAGACTTTTTATTAGGCAGCACCTTCTACTCTATAGAAGAATGTCTTAACAAGGACTGTTAGACCAGATTAGGTACAAATGTCTAATAGATTTCGATTTTGACAGCACTTGGTCTCAATAGTCAGGATTAGGTATTTTTTATATGATAAATTTATTAAAAGTGCATAACTATGTTTCATTCTAACAGGGTATTTATTCTGTACATATTAGCATTTGCAGTTTACTCTAATGTATTCACATATCTTGACAATCTTCTGACGAATGATCAGGGAAGGGTACATTATATTCAAATGTTCTACGTTTCTTTATATTATACTTTCTGACATGTTCAACACCCATGAGGATTATCTCATTTTTTGATCTGTGGAACGAAAAATTAATCTAATCTAAAAATCATAACAGTTGCGAAGTAAATATGTCTGGGTTGGTCTTTATCAGTTGCAAAGAATTTAATAGTGCAATCCTAAATCTTCTTGGACTGAATCTCGGATGGCAGTTCTTGAACACCATCATAAAAGTCATTAACAACCGGTAAATACCAAGTAATAATGTCAAGAGTCTATGGGAGTCTTTGAACAGGCGCAGGCTCGGAGACGATACTGGCTGCTTGCAGTGGCTGCGGAGACTTAACTTCCAGGTTGGTGTGGCAGCTGGAACTGTCTTTGCTGCGGTGTGTCGATCCATATTTAGCTGTGTAACCGCACTGCTTGTCTCACTGAACTAAATCACTTGTTAGCGGCTGGAAGTCGCATTAAATACACGTCAGGCGAATAGGTACCAGCTCTGGTTTGGTGGAAATGTGTGTTGGCGGACAGGAAATAGAGCCTACGCTCTGAGCAGTGATACAAACGCCGCCGCCCGTTTCCATGGTATCTGTCGGAGTCCTTCTTGTCAACAAAACAGCGTTTTGTGTTCGGCAGTAACTGTTGACTTAATATGCGGTGGACGCGATCCAATGTTTTGACTGACAACTTTGCTTACCAGCCTGTGTGGTGACTCTGGCAGTAGACGCCTGTGAGTCTGGAATGCGGCAACCCGACGGTCTTTGCTGTTGCCAGGTATCTGTAGTAGCAGGCGATAGTATGAGATATAGCAGTTTCGACGTAGGCCTTTCAATGTTCTATCAAATTTCTTCTCACAGTGTCATCTCCCACCTCAGTTTCGTTTACTTCCCTTTCCATGTCAACAACAGTAATCCTCGAGCAGGCCTGCCTTGTATAAGGTGCACCAATCACAATAAACATTGTCTTGTACCGTTCCACTGTAGTCCTGCAATTGTGATCTAATACATATTCCTTCATTACTCATTAAGGTAACTCAGTGATAAGCTGTGTTGTCATACGTCCAAGTGAGCAGCAGTAATATAAAGTAAACAGCGGGCTTAGTGAGAAAAAAAATTACGATTGGTACAAGAAAATCACCCAGATTCCGAGCTAGCTGCACTACCCTCAATTGAGGCAGTTTTCTACGAAATAATTAGTATCAGATAACGGTTGACAGGGATCTGATGCAACTAAGCAGTTTAATGCTCCGAGTGCATCATTAGTGTGGGATAAAACTTGTATGCGGCAAAAAAATGATATAATGAAAGTTTATTTCATTGGCATTTAATTAAAAAGTGATTAGGTTCATGTAATGTAAGTTAATTCAATTTTTATTCAATTAAACTAAGATTAAACTGTGATTTTGCTCATACGTATTTACGTTGGTAACATAAAGACAACTGAAATTTCCTGGCACATTAAAACTGTGTGCCGGACCGAGACTCGAAGTCGGGACCTAGCCTTTCGTGGGCAAGTGCTCTACCAACTGAGCTACCTAAGCACTACTCACGCCCCCCTCCTCACAGATTTACTTCTGCCAGTACCTTGTTTCGTACTTTCCAAGCTTTACAGAAGCTCTTCTGCACTCCTGAAAGAAAGGATATAGCGGAGACATGGCTTAGCCATAGCCTGGGGGATGTTTCCAGAATGAGATTTTCATTCTGCAGCGGAGTGTGCACTGATATGAAACTTCTTGGCAGATTAAAATTGTGTGCCGGACCGAGACTCTAACTCAGTCCCGAGCACGTTAGAGGGTTAATATTGCCTTCACTTGTATAGCCAATCTGTGTATTCCTTCTAGTGTTCAGTTTTATGTTCTTTGCTTAGAAATGATTTGCCAGCTGATAAGGGATTGGTCCAACCCGACACTTCGAAATCCACGCTGAAATTCTTCACGTAGGAAGAATGCATCAAAAGAAATACGCTGTCAAAATTCAGTCCCGAGTTCGAGTCTCTGTCCGGCACACAGTTTTAATCTGCCAGGAAGTTTCATACCAGCGTACACTCCGCTACAGAGTGAAAATCTCATTCAGGATAAAGACAATTATTCTTTACATGTACACAAAGCACACCGCGCGCCCGCTCGTTTATGAGAAACAGCCCGCATGTTAGAGGGTTAATATTACCTTCACTTGTATAGCCCTTCTGTGTATTCCTTATAGTGTTCAGTTTAACGTTCTTTGCTTAGAAATGATTTGCCATCTGATAAGGCAATGGTACAATCCGACACGTTGAAGTCTACGCCGAAATTCTTCACTTAGAAAGAATGCACCAAAAGAAATGTACTGTCAAAACTTAAGCAGATAAGGTGCACAGCAAGTATTTAAAATGTTAAAATTACTCATTTTTGCCGAACGAAGAACCGCTTATAACAGCGGTTTGTACAGCACTTGCCGCCTATATCGCCAATAAAAACAAGCAGACGCAGCCATGACAGCAGAACGTTACCGTGCGCAGGGTGAATTCCAAAGTGCACACAATGGAATTTTAAGCATTAAAAACATTCAAAAATGTCTTAGACCACCAATTTTTTGAATAACTTGCAGTTCGTATCAACTGTTACAAATATAATTGTCACACAAGTGCCTTGTAGAGGAAAGATATCAAGGTAGGGAATGACGTTACATTACAGACGCCTCATCAATCAGGACTTTAATCTGTCGCCATTAAATATTTTATAACAATTCCTGTAGCACAGTCCTTATGATAATTTTTGAATAACGTATATTTTACTATCACTGAAACAGTTCCTTGTTAATTTCCTGCAGTCATCACAAAAATGCAAACTGTCTGTTGAATGACGAAAACAATAATTTTCCTTACATTAGGCACACCTGATAAAAGAAAAATCAACTCATTCCAGCATTTCATACTCATTACTAGTTCCATTTAGAAAAAACTGAAATACAGTAAGAAATGGTCGCATCCATTGTTTTGCATATTGTGCTGCAAACCAGGGAATCACACTATCACACTATTAGTTTCGGGTTGGCAATCATTTCATCGTCCTCTACAGACAGAGGTACATTATGTCCAGGCAAAGAGTCTAACAAAAAGCAATGAATTATTTTCTGCAAATGATGAAAAGATGTTTCAAATGTAACATTGGAAAGTATTTACTTCCATTTTTCCAAATTTGGATACGCTGATTATAAGATTATTGCAAACAAAGTCACATTTTAAGTTGTTGTTCCTGAAGACCGATACAAAGCTGCGGAAACAGCAATCCACTGATACTTATCACTGGCATTATTGTATACGAATGCGTCATGGCATTCATCGACTGCACAAGTGACTTTGTGTTTCTTTCGCCCGAAAGGATAAAGTGTGGTTTACACGCAGTTCTTGAATGAAACCTGGCTGATTGGCTGCATACACAACTCCTTAGGGAATAACAAAAGCTTCGTCTTCTGTTTAGCTAAGAATTTCTCTATGTTGGTACCTATTACTGACAATTTCTCTAAACGTTTACTTGAAGTAAACTTTGTAATTTTGTGAATTTATTTTGCGTATAATTTCCTGAATCTGTTCAATTAGATCGAAGAAGCCTGTAAATCAATAATTTTCACATCACTTGAAAATCAGAACTTTCAGTCTCGTTAATGGCGGAGTGACTCTTGTAAGTAGCTCTAAATATTTCGAATAGCTTTTCTTACAGACTTTTTGCGAGCTTCATTTTGGCATATATTTCATACTTCGTGTAGATCTTTCTGTCATTTATACAATTCATGTTCAGATTTTGCGAAGCGAAACCGGCTTTGCAACCTTCTTAAGTTTAAGCGTTTCCTCCCTTCACCGTTTAACCACAGATTTACAGTCTTTTCTTTATCACTGAAAGCTTTTACTGCAAATTGTTTGTTTTGGCCTGGAAGGTACTCTATTTTTTGTTCTGGACTTAGTTATCTCAACAATCGTCGTTCGAACTACAATGAACGGAACTGTCCGAGTTATTTCTTGGTTTTTCTAATGTTTCCACAACTTCTAATGAAATCTCAACATCATTCGAATGAATCTCCAAGAAATTAACTAATAAGTAAACACGTCTAAGTATTCAGAAGAAGTGGGTGATTACAGCTGCATTCTATATTCTTCATATTTTATCTTTGCGAGGTTGAAAACATTAATTATATTCTACGTTATTGTGAAATTCTGGAACTGTACAAAGATAGATTCTATTAGCAAGCATATACCAAGAAATCAAAACGTAAGTTAATTCAGTTTTATACCCATTGTTAACCATTGGTAGATACCACAAAGGTAACTGCTAATTATTGTGGATATTATATGAGTTGAAAAGTCGAGCGAATAGGAACTGATAACAGTTGTGTCAGAGAAACTATTAATAGAAAGAGAAATTCAGTTTACGAATTAAGATATCACTCTGTCGTGTTCTCTGTCTGCTGATGTACCTTCAGCCAAGGATACGTGCCCGTCCTGTTGCGCATGTGCTGTCTGCTACTACTATGGCAGAGTTGTACATGTCTCCATCCACCAAGTAAACTGTGAATATGGCAATTCTGAACATGTTTTAAAGAATACTGGCAGTGTGTCTCATCAGCTAAAATTTTGACTTTGTTGTTCTTTCAGTGTATTCTTCCTGTATAAAAAATGTCAGGGGAGGTTTTGACATGTAGGCTGGACAGTTCCCCTGGGAGTTCATTGGTGAGCTGTCCGTTCCATAACTGCTCTCCTGAGTTCTTTCTGTATCTTACAGGATTGTAATGTCATGTTGTTGTTGTTGTGGTCTTCAGTCCTGAAACTGGTTTGATGCAGCTCTCCATGCTACCCTATCCTGTGCAAGCTTCTTCATCTCCCAGTACCTACTGAGGGCCTACATCCTTCTGAATCTGCTTAGTGTATTCATCTCTAGGGTCACCCTCTACGATTTTTATCCTCCACGCTGCCCTCCAGTACTAAACTGGTGATCCCTTGATGCCTCAGAACATGTCCTACCAACCGATCCCTTCTTCTAGTCAAGTTGTGTCACAAACTCCTCTTCTCCCCAATTCTATTCAATACCTCCTCATTACTTATGTGATCTACCCATCTAATCTTCAGAATTCTTCTGTAGCACCACATTTCGAAAACTTCTATTCTCTTCATGTCTAAAGTATTTAGCGTCCATGTTTCGCTTCCATACATGGCTACACTCCATACAAATAATTTCAGAAACGACGTCTTGAGACTTAAATCAATACTCGATGTTAACAAATTTCTCTTCTTCAGAAACGCTTTCCTTGCCATTGCCAGTCTAGATTTTATATCCTCTCCACTTCGACCATTATCAGTTATTTTGCTTCCCAAATAGTAAAACACCTTTACTACTTCAAGTGTCTCATTTCCTAATCTAATTCCCTCAGCATCACCCGACTTAATTCGACTATATTCCATTATCCTCGTTTAGCTTTTGTTGATGTTCATCTTATATCCTCCTTTCATGACACTGTCCATTCCGTTCAACTGCTCTTCCAAGTCCTTTGCTGTCTCTGACAGAATTACAATGTCATCGGCGAACCTCAAAGTTTTTATTTCTTCTCCATGGATTTTAATACCTACTCCGAACTTTTCTTTTGTTTCCTATACTGCTTGATCAACACGCAAATTGAATAGCATCGCGGAGAGGCTATAACCCTGCCTCACTTCCTTCCCAACCACTGCTTCCCTTTCATGTCCCTCGACTCTTATAACTGCCATCTGGTTTCTGTACAAATTGTAAATAGCCTTTCGCTCTCTGTATTTTACCCCTGCTACCTTCAGTATTTGAAAGAGAGTATTCCAGTCAACATTGTCAAAAGCTTTCTCTAAGTCTACAAATGCTAGAAACGTAGGTTTGTTTTTCCTTAATCTTTCTTCTAAGATAAGTCGTAGGGTCAGTATTGGCTCACGTGTTCCAACATATCTGCGAAAACCAAACTGATCTTCCCCGATGTCGGATTCTACCAGTTTTTCCATTCGTCTGTAAAGAATTCGCGTTAGTATTTTGCAGCTATGACTTAGTAAACTGATTTTTCGGTAATTTGCAATGTCATAGGCAAACTTAAAAGATTTGTTTTCTCTCTCAACTTTCATTCATACTCCAAATTTTGCATGGGTACCTTTACTGCTTGCTCAATGTACAGATTGAACAACATCAGGGAAAGGCTATTACCCCGTCTCATCCTCTTCGCTACGACTTCTTCCGTTTCATCCCTATCGACACTTATAGCTGCTGTTTGACTCCTGTGTAAGTTTAAACAACATTTCGTTCCTGTGTAACTTTTAAACTGCATCCCTGCTACCTTCGGAATTTCAAATAGAATATTCCAGTCGACATTGTCTTAAGACTTCTCTGTATCTACAATGCTATAAACGTAGCTTTGGTTTTCCTTAACCTATCATCTAAGAGAAGTCGTAGGGTCAGTATTGGCTCACTTGTTCCTCCGGAATCCATACTAACCTTCCCCAAGGTCGGCTTGTGCCAGTTTCTCGATTCTATTTTGCAACCATGATTTATTAAACTGATATTCGGCAATATTCACATCTGTGAGCACCTGCTTTATGGAATTGGAATTATTGCGTTCTCCTTGAAGTATGGGAGCATTTCGCCTATCTTACACATCTTTAAAACCAGGTAGAATGGTTTTGTCATAGCTGGCTCTCGCAAGGGTATCAGAAGTTCTGACGGAATGTTGTCTATTCCAGGATCCTTGTTTAGACCTTGCTCTTTCAGTGCTCTACCAAATTCTTCTCGCAGAATCATATCTCCCATCTCCTCTTCAACTAAGTCACCTTCCATTTCTATAATATTGCCTCCAAGTTTATCTCTCTTATATAGATCCTCTACACACTCCTTCCATGTGTCAGCTCTCCCTTCTTTGATTATTGCCGGTTATCCATTTGAACTCTTGATATTTATATAACTGCTTCACTTTACTCAGAAGGCCTCTTTAATTTTCCTATTGGTGGCATCAGTCATTCGTGTAGTCTTACAGATTTCTAAAGCCATCATTTGTCCTTTAGCCATTCCTGCTTAGCCATTTTGCATTGTTTGTCAATCTCATTTCGCTTTCACTTACTTCATTTTTATATTTTCTCCTTTCGTCAATTAATAATCAGTACCTTCTGTGTTCTTCAGAGATTTCTACTACACCTTGTCTACCTACCTATTTGATGCTCTGCTGTGTTCACTATGTCTCTTCTCAAATCTACTTATTCGTCGTCTGTTGTGTTCTTTCTTCTATTTCGGTCAATTGTTGCATAATGTTTCGCCTCAAATTCTCAACAACATTTGGTTCTTTAATTTTATCCAGGTCCCACCTCCTTAACTGCCTCCCATTTTGCAATTTATTCACTTTTCCTCTACAGTTCATAATCAATTAATTGTTGTCTCATTGCCACTTGAAAAGGCTTACAGTTTCAAATATGGTTTCAAAATTTCTGTCTTAGCATTATATAATCAGTCTGAAACTTTCTACTGACCCCATACATCTTCTTTCATTATTCTTAAACTAATTGTTAGCCATGATTACATTATGCTCTGTGCAAAATCGTAACAAGCAACTACCTCTTTCACTCCTTTTCCACAGTCCATATTCTCATGTAATTTTTCCTTCTCTTGTTTTTCCTACTATCAAGTTCCAGTTCCCTGTCACAATTACGTATTAACGCACATAACAGAGTACTTTCTTGTTTCATCTTACAATTTTCAATATCTCCATTATTTGCTGAATTTGTTGGCATATAATAGTGTGCTAAAATAGTGAATGTTGGCCTATGTCTATGTTGGCTGTGATAATGCATTCACTGTGCTGTTCATAGTAGCTTACCTGCATTCCTATTTTCTTATTCATTACTCCCGCTATATTCCTATTTGATTTGTATTTATTATACTTTTTTCATAGTTATATTAGTTACTGAGATACCTGTATCAACTTCGCTTTTTCAAGTGAAGCTATAGAAATTTCTTAAAAATTGGATTGGTTGTTTCAAAAAAATTGTAATATTTAGAACTTCGAAAGTATGTGTTTTGAATATGAAACTGATTGATTTCATACCTAAATAAGGAAATACATAACACAAGACAAGGAGGAAACAGAGCAAATTCACTGTGGCGATATCTGTATAAAAGGGGACCAAGGGAAATGTAACTTCGTTTCTGTGTGTTGTTCACGTGCGTCGTGCGGTGGTTAGTTTGAAAAAATAAATATTTTTGACAAATCAAGAAAAACGCTATTTCTTTACGAAGAATGCAGTTTTCATCTCCTTCAATGATGAGACTGCAGATATAGGTATCGCTCTTTTATGCCTGTGCTATGGTCAAACATTGGTGTGGTAATAACCTCTTTCGCGAATCCGTTTTTAAATGCCGAATTTTTATGCATCCTGTTTGCTTTCTTCGTTTTAGATACTAAAAGGTTCCTCAAGTGATTGATTAACTTTACGTACGAGCGGAACTTCCTAGGATTTTCCGACAAGTTTTGCGCCAGAATCAGACTATGGAAAATTGTTGTACCCTTCATGCACGCATGTTGTGGCAGATGCACGAGCTACTATTAACATTTCTCTCCTAGCATCCCGGTAGTCTATTTTGTAGCAAGAGTGTAGCAGTCTTTGTTTTCGCAGTGTTCGTCGAATTATACCATCAAATCAAAGTAGATGATTTCACGTTTTTTATAACTTGGAATATTTTTATCCAGATCGTGGTGTATAACGTTTTTCAGCTTTAACCATAACCGTTCTACGTTTGTCAGATCTAAAATAAGTGTTCTCACCTAGTCCTTTGAATTAGGTGTTGGTGACTTTCTCTTAGTTCAACCAAGCAAATACTCTCCTAGCTTTTTTTCACTTTGTTAACTATTTAGGCACATGTTCCATGTACCATTTGAACGATTCTTTTATCGAAATTACGTGGAAAGACTCTTGTTACAGATACTATATATACATATATATTTCACTTCATATGGTAAATCTGTTGCTGGTATGCCTACTGTACACAATTGAATATAGTGAGTCTTTTCAAAGTTCACTTCCAGCGAACCGCTTAATAACTGCCTTTGGTGATCCATTATTTCTCTAGTAGCTTCAAGATCGGTAGTACTCTTCTCATTGGCGGCACTCTGAACAAGATATGGTCTGTTTGCAAAAAGGAGGTTGTAATTTACCAACTCAATACTGCCTATACAATGATTTGTCTATGGAATGGACATTCGTTATTATTCTGAATACTTTTAGGGTATATTCACTTTACTACAATATAGCTTTTTATTTAGCTGATTGTCTTGAATTTGTCTTCGTTGACTTATTATAGGGTGATGATAATACACACTAGTCTGGTTTGTACGAAAAACATTCAATGATGCTAGGATTCTTTCATCTTGGTGAGTCACTAACTACGACATAAAATAAATATCTGTACTTTAGAATATTTGTGTATATATAGAATATATCTGTATATATAGAATATATGTTGTAGAGCTGCAGCTCTATAAACATCAGAATAATGAAGAGTATCATTCATTTGCTTCCTTTAGTTATCAATTCCAACTACAGTGTCTGCTTTCTACCACATCACAACCACCTCTTGCGTCCGTTACTCCATGAATTCCTGCCAAAGATACAAAGATGAAGGTAAAGATAACATTTAAGGCAAAGAGGTTTGTTACCAAAGAAATAAGGTGATTACTATTTAACAAAATTTGTTAGATTCAGATTTATAGATTTTTATGTTAAATCTCCAAAATATATTCTAAACAAATATGATATAAATACTTATGCATGAAATAATGAATTTTACTGCATATAGGTTATCTGATCTTTTTTATTTATAAAATGAAATTACCGATATCCGACGATATCGAAGACTTCAGAGCATGCCTCGGGCTTGATTGCATCGCGACGCCACCTAGTAACAAAAAACCAACGTCATATTATGGCCCCCGTTGTCCCATGCAACATATGTCCCACAAACTTTTCAGCTTCTATCATACTTTCGGAGTTATTCTAGGTGACTCATCCTGTACAATGTATATGCAATAAAAGGATAAAGTTATAAAATGTAAATGTTGGTTTGTTCAAAATCGTTAATCTCCGAATGTTTTTGACCGACTGCTTTGAAATTTTGCCGGACGCTTTGGCCGAGCGGTTCTAGGCGCTTCAGTCTGGAACAGCGCGCCCGCTACGGTCGCAGGTTCGAATCCTACCTTGGGCATGGATGTGTGTGATGTCCTTAGGTTAGTTAGGTTTAAGTAGTTCTAAGTTTTAGGGGACTGATGACCTTAGTGTTAAGTCCCATAGTGCTCAGAGCCATTTGAACCATTTGACATTTTGACGCAGCTTTGTACCCGTACACGCACGTGTTTTTATTTACCGATTTTTAAACACTTGTAATGCATAAATTTATATAAATTTAATAGTAGGGATACGTTATAAAATATAAAGTAGCGAAACGTTGTTAGCGAGCAGGAAAGTTTTATTTATGGCTTATTGGTTTATGATTAGAATACTACTACAGAATCTGAATTTGCAGTTCAACACATGGTCCAAGGTCGAAGAGAGGAGTGGTAGGAGATGGATGTAGGGGTGGGAGGAAATGGGGATAGAAAACGTGAAGGAGGGGATGGACGGAGAGAGAGGACAACTGGAGATAGAAAGAGAGTGGGGAGGAGAAGATGAACAGGAAAAGGTGGGAGAAGGTGAGGGGCTAGTAAGGGGGAAGGATGAGGAGATGCATAAACAAAGGAGGGGGCAGTGATGGACAGATACATCAGAGAGATCGAGATTAGGCCATGTATCCAATTCCCATACATATTAGAAACGCGTTCTTTCTTTTTTATTTCTTTTCCATTTAAGCAGATCGAGCCACAGCAAAGCGTGGACGGGCACAGCTAGTAATATACGTGTGTGTGCGTGCGTGTGTGTGTGTGTGTGTGTGTGTGTGTGTTTTCGACCTCTCTGGCTAGAAATGCTTTATGTAGCCGAGCGCGGGGCTCCGAAAGCACGATGAGTGTGGCGGCCGCGTGTGCTAGAAGATTCAAGTTGTCGCTGACCGTCGGGGTGTTGTCCGGCGCAGAGAATTGGCAGTCCGTTTTCTTGTCGCGTCCCTGCACTTAGAATGTCAGCCGCCGCGCGCTGCATGGTGATGGTTACGTGGAGTTGAGAGCTTGTGGACGAAAATACATTGCGGGTGAGACATTCTGAAGGACAGGAAATCTGGCGTCGTAATTGTTGTGTTATTCAGGTACTGCGTAGGGGTGGTCGCGTCGCCACGATTTCTGCCTTTCGTTTACCTACTGTGCGACGCTAATTGATGTCAGACCTGTTTTGTGCTTTCATATAATGCAAATTCCGCGGTTGCATGCCTATTCTGCAGCCTCGGTTCGAAGGCAGAACGTACTTGTTTGTTTAATATGATCCTGGTTTGCTGCTCTCTCTTATGGTGAAGTTGCATTTTGACATCTGCGCTGTGCTGACTGAGTTGGTTTTGAGGCTCGTTATTTGTTCTTGAAAGTACCTGTGCCAGTACATTCTGTGTTGCATGTTTCAGGTGCGATCAGAGATGTTGTTACGTTCTGTATTTTGAACGGATTTCTGAGGTGGATGTCGAAGGACTGGATGTAAATGCGCGCCGTCAGCGATCCAAATCGACTGACAAAATTGGGAAGGAACCGCTTCTTATAGCCTTCGATGTATAATAATATGTATTTAGGCATACGTTGTGGCCTCCCTCCCTGTTGACACTTATCTAAATTCCTGTTAGCCTAAAAATACAAGTCAGGATGAACTGCTTTTAATGAATGCTCAAAGTTTTCTGGAAATTATGTGTTGTCTAGTATTTTTTTAAATCGATGTGACTGCTAGGAAGAGAGAGAAATTATTTACGGTTACGTTATTTATTTATTTCGAATTTGGTAAAATTGCCAACTGGCCAACATTAAGTCTTTTAACTAAAGCATATTTGAGAATTGTCAAGATTAAATAACTTGAAGGTGAAACTTTGGTATGAGGTAGCTTGTCTTGTATTTTGGTTAAGTGACTTGCCACCTCTGTTTTGGAATTAATGTCATTGGTCGTTCTTGCAATTATTGTTGCGACGTCTCGTACCTACCTCAGTCTGATGCATGAGATAAGAATCACGTGTTATTGAACTGTAAATTAGTTTTTCCGTTGTACTGATTTGTAAACGAGGATTATTGTTTTCTGGAAAACGATTGTTTTCGAATGGTTTGCTATCTGTATGATACTGCTTCAAAACGTGTTGTTATACGAAATAATGTTTGTTAAAATTAAACTCAATCAATCCTTCCATACTTTGTCTATCCTATAGCCCCATGGTAAATATCCTCAAGTCCACAGATTACTTTGAAATTTTGGTACAACTTTGCGTTGGAAGACGGCCGTGTTTTTATGTTCCTATTGCAGCGCCACACATGATACACAAATATATATGTAATAAGTACAGGGAAAATTTATATAAAAACGTAAATGTTCACTTGTTCAAAATCTTAAATCCCCGATAGTTTTTCACCGATTGCTTCGAAATTTTGACACAATGTTGAATTCGACAAGTTTTATATACATAATATATATGCATTGTATATAAATAAATACGTAATTTATAAGGGGCAAACGTTATTAGCGAAAATTTCAAAAAGTTCTTGGCCTATTTACATCAAAAATTTAGTCAATACTCTAATGAGCATTCGGACGGACAGAAGCCGTGTCTTTTAATATATGTAGTATGTAAATATACATATAATATGTAAAGCGGAAACATTATTACCAAAGATCTCATAACGTACTCGACCGATTTATTTCAAAGCTTTACATGTCCCTGCAATAAGCGTTTGGAGTGAAATGTTGTCAGCAAAGAGGAAAGTTGTATTTATGGCTATAAACAAGGCCCAGGTAAGGGAGAGGGAGATGGACAGAGGTGGGGGAGAGGGCAGGAATGGACATCAAAGCGGAAAGGGGGTGACTGACAGAGCGAGGGGGGAGGGGGAGAATGAGATAAGGACGTATATACACTCCTGGAAATGGAAAAAAGAACACATTGACACCGGTGTGTCAGACCCACCATACTTGCTCCGGACACTGCGAGAGGGCTGTACAAGCAATGATCACACGCACGGCACAGGGGACACACCAGGAACCGCGGTGTTGGCCGTCGAATGGCGCTAGCTGCGCAGCATTTGTGCACCGCCGCCGTCAGTGTCAGCCAGTTTGCCGTGGCATACGGAGCTCCATCGCAGTCTTTAACACTGGTAGCATGCCGCGACAGCGTAGACGTGAACTGTATGGGCAGTTGACGGACTTTGAGCGAGGGCGTATGGTGGGCATGCGGGAGGCCGGGTGGACGTACCGCCGAATCGCTCAACACGTGGGGCGTGAGGTCTCCACAGTACATCGATGTTGTCGCCAGTGGTCGGCGGAAGGTGCACGTGCCCGTCGACCTGGGACCGGACCGCAGCGACGCACGGATGCACGCCAAGACCGTAGGATCCTACGCAGTGCCGTAGGGGACCGCACCGCCACTTTCCAGCAAATTAGGGACACTGTTGCTCCTGGGGTATCGGCGAGGACCATTCGCAACCGTCTCCATGAAGCTCGGCTACGGTCCCGCACACCGTTAGGCCGTCTACCGCTCACGCCCCAACATCGTGCAGCCCGCCTCCAGTAGTGTCGCGACAGGCGTGAATGGAGGGACGAATGGAGACGTGTCGTCTTCAGCGATGAGAGTCGCTTCTGCCTTGGTGCCAATGATGGTCGTATGCGTGTTTGGCGCCGTGCAGGTGAGCGCCACAATCAGGACTGCATACGACCGAGGCACACAGGGCCAACACCCGGCATCATGGTGTGGGGAGCGATCTCCTACACTGGCCGTACACCTCTGGTGATCGTCGAGGGAACACTGAATATTGCACAGTACATCCAAACCGTCATCGAACCCATCGTTCTACCATTCGTAGACCGGCAAGGGAACTTGCTGTTCCAACAGGACAATGCACGTCCGCATGTATCCCGTGCTACCCAACGTGCTCTAGAAGGTGTAAGTCAACTACCCTGGCCAGCAAGATCTCCGGATCTGTCCCCCATTGAGCATGTTTGGGACTGGATGAAGCGTCGTCTCACGCGGTCTGCACGTCCAGCACGAACGCTGGTCCAACTGAGGCGCCAGGTGGAAATTGCATGGCAAGCCGTTCCACAGGACTACATCCAGCATCTCTACGATCGTCTCCATGGGAAAATAGCAGCCTGTATTGCTGCGAAAGGTGGATATACACTGTACTAGTACCGACATTGTGCATGTTCTGTTGCCTGTGTCTATGTGCCTGTGGTTCTGTCAGTGTGATCATGTGATATATCTGACCCCAGGAATGTGTTAATAAAGTTTCCCCTTCCTGAGACAATGAATTCACGGTGTTCTTATTTCAATTTCCAGGAGTGTACAATTCCCACACATATTTGAAAGAATGATTTCTCTTTTATTTCTTTTCCATTTAGACAAAGCGTGATGCGGAACAGCTGTTATATGTATACAGGGTGATTTTTTCCACAGTGTACAAATTCTAGGGACTGATCGATGAGAGGATACGGGACAAAAATGGTCTAATGAATTTCTGTCCGGTAATGCATGGTTTTCATGCTAGAGCCAATATATTCAATCATACATTGTTACAAAGACTGTGGTCTAATACGCGCTGTGCCATGAGCCACAGTTACAGTATTTGTTGAAAATGGTTTCCACGCGCCTCAACGTACGTGTGTACACACTATAGCATGTTCTGTCTCACACATTCACATCGGCCAGGCTGCATCCGAACAGTGTCAAAGGCAACATGAATACGCTGCTCCAATGTCTCCAAATCTGGAATGGGATCTGCACACACGATACTTTTGAGATGGCCCCATAACCGAAATCGCACCGGTTGAGATCTGGTGAACCAGCAGGCCATGCAACATGACCCCCTCGTCCATCCATATATCAGGGAAGATACGATTGAGATGCGTCCGGACGTCAACGGCGATGTGGGCTAAAGCACCATCATGTACCAGCCACACAACCCTCCGAATAATCAATGGGTCTTCTTCCAGCATGGGAGACAGTCACATCCAAGAAACGCCCATAGTTACGATCAGTTAGGCGGCGTGGAAGAAAGACAATTTTCTCAGCCCTCAAATTCCGGCTGCACCGATGCTGATAATTCGCTGTCACCGTACCATGGGGTTCTGCACACTATCCCTTAAATGATTGTTACGAAAGTTTGTGAATAGGATGGATGACAGGAATTCTGGTGAAGGCACCAGTGACAAAACTGCTCCAGATGTGGAACGTCTGTCGCCAGTAAGCCCTGCACACGCAGTAAGTGATAATGGTAGGAACAGTTTGAACAAGAAAGAGGAAAGCCTTAAGGTAAACGGATCCTGGCTTCCCGTACTGCAGCAAACGACAGTCGCAGGTAGCAAGAGGAGAACCGCACCGGAAATGGCCGCGGAGAAGCCCTCGGACGTTGGCGCGCCAGGTACATATTGTCTGCGGCCGCGAGCTCGGCTCCAGTTCACCACCGGCAATGGAGGGTGAAGCTTTGACAATGCCAGCCACTCGTGCTGGCGAAACGTCAGAAAAATCATTAGATGAACGTCGGCCGAAGAACCCGAGGCAGTTTGTCATGGAGAATGTTCCACACTGTCGTCTGGCTTACCCTGTATTGGCGGGCCAACTGCCTGATACTGAAACGGCGATCGCTTTCCTCAGGGTTAATCACATTTTCCTCCAAGTCTGTTATCCGAACATTCCAGATGAGTCAGCAAAAGAAGTGAATCGCACACAACGTTACCAATTATTATGGCAGAAGACGGCGCTAGGAAATGACGTACGAGGAACAGTACCACTTTGTAGGAGGAAACCACACCTGCTGTAACTGTGGCTGAATGGTACAGCGCGCATTCGACTGCAATCTCTGTAACAAAGTACGATTGAATAAATGGTCTCAGTCATGGAAACCATGCATTCCCGGATACAAATTCAAATGGTTCAAATGGCTCTGAGCACTATGGGACTTAACATCTTAGGTCATCAGTCCTCTAGAACTTAGAACTACTTAAACCTAACTAACCTAAGGACATCACACACATCCATGCCCGAGGCAGGATTCGAACCTGCGACCGTAGCAGTCCCACGGTTCCGGACTGCAGCGCTAGAACTGCACGACCACCGCGGCCGCCGGACACAAATTCATTAGACCTTTTTGTTCCGTATCCTCTCATCGATCAATCCCTAGAGTTTGCTCACTGCGGAAAAAATATAGACCTTCCAGCTTAAGTGTGTTCACAACCTGTAATTTGTTAGGGAACTTGAATGTCAACTGGATGCGGTGAATTACCTGTTAAACTGAGAATCAGCATACCTCAAAATTACGTGAAACGTTGTTTGATTCATGAGACATGTCGTAATTCTGAGATGGAGCATTTCTGGCGCCGTGGAAACGACACCGCAAGCTAGAGAAATAAATGAAGCAACCTCACCTGAAAGCAGACACTTGTGGTATTTGCTGAATCTTTGGTGCAAAATCGAGAGGAGTAGCAAGCAGAGACAACCAGTTATATACACATTTTCAAGATGGCGTCGTAAACTTTTTGTGTAGAACGAAGATGGCAAAACTGACGTAGCGAGATAACTGAGCGCATCTCGCTTGTTCTGTTATTTATGGGTGGAAGCCAAAGAAATAAATATTATGCAAGGTTTTAGTTTGTCGCCTATAATGTTAAAAAGCACCTCAAATAAAAAAATGAAGGATCTACAACCATGGACAACAAAAGACCACAATATAAGTATATCCACGGGAGTTGTGGATTAGTGGTTCTACGTCATTACTGTGGATTCGCAATAACTCCACTTTAAACAAGCAAGGATAGTTCCCAGAGTCCTATTCAGCTACAGTTTTTGAATTTCCGCTAAATACTAATTCCATTACAGCTTCAGCACCTCCGACCTATTTTCGCTGATATCACTTCATGTCATCGTATTTTCATTGCTTTAGTCACCAAAGGTCGCCACAGCCCCATTCATTTCATCCTAATACATATAATTCAGTTTGTAACATTCTGCTACAAAAATATTTCAAAATAGTGACGATCTGATTTGATCCATTATAAATGGTTTGTAAAAGTCCGTGACTGTGAGAACAGTGGGTGTGTTCACAAATAATTTTTCTTCTACCAGTCACGATTTTCGTTCATTAGTGTTTTACACGACGTGTTTCAGGAAATGATTCCACTTTTCATGTACGTTTTTTTCTGTGCACTACGCAATTCGTAATGTTTTGATGTCTGAGTTTCTGCTTTAACCTGTTGACTTTAAGATTTCTTATAGTCCATTTGTGCAGTGTCACATATGTCAAATCCTTGTAACTGTTTGTGCAAGTTATTCTCGATGTATACTTTGCACAGAAAACTGTGTGTGATGTTTAACATGGGCTGTGGACAAATTGACCATAAAAAACTTAAAGTCAGCAGAACAAAGCGGAACCTCACAAATCAAAAACATTACTTAAAAATGGCATATTACATAGAGAAAAACGCACTTTAAAATGGGAAAAATTTCCGAAAACGCGTCGTTTAAAATATAAATAAAAGAAGACCGTGACTGCTAGCAGAAAAGTTATTTATAATCAAACCGGAATAGTGACAAGAAAAGCTAATTTTTTAATCGCCTCCTAACTAGTTTGTGAAACAACTTACAAAAATTAGTATTATGTATGGGAGAATGCTACTTATCTTTATCTTTTTTGTTGAGGTTGACGTATTTATCCAAGTTCTCGCTTCGATGCAAATTTATAGGGTTCTGCTTCATCACGTGTGTAGTAAAATGGAATTTGTTCTCCAGTTATGTAACGTACAGAGATGGTTTATCCATTAAAATGCTCAAAAGATACATATATATTGACAAACTTAGTGTACTGTTGTGTAGTGAGACAAACTGAGAGTCAAACTAAGCAATTACTGTGTCTTAGTGAAACTGCTTAAGAATGGGCTGCCAGCCATTGATAACAGATACATAATAATGCCTACCTGACGTAACATTATTCAGATGATTGAATAATTGTATTTACAAACGACATTTGTAATTCTGTAAGAATTAATATACAAAATTTGATTTTAAGGAAAGACTTAGTGTAAAGCAAAGTGCTACAAATGCATGTTTTTAATATAAAGTGAAGTAATATGTTTATTTTAAACAATTAGTTTACAAAATTATTAATTTTTAAGTACATGATAGTTTTCGATACAAATATTTTCATAGAATCACTATCTAGTAATTGTCCTAATGTAACTGTTGTCTGAGAAATAAATAGTTTGCGAGTGCAATTTCAGGAACTGATTACAAACCGATCTTCTCGAATTTTTCGTAAAAGCAGATTTACATAAAATAAAGATAAACTGAAATCAGTAGCAAGGCTACACAAGCGTAATGGCAATTATAGACTCATATTCAAATGGAATCAAGAATGACAATGTTAACAGTGGTTTACAAAACGCATCTTCTGTGCGTAACCTGTGTACTGGGATGTGCATCTGTCCTGGCATCGATCACTTCACATCAGTATTTCCTAGCCTGCACCAGTACAAGTTCAAGTTGATTCGACCAACCATACCACTATAGAGGTGTCCGCAAATTGCAGGAAGGGCGTGTTGGTTCAAATGGTTCAAATGGCTCTGAGCACTATGGGACTTAACATCTGAGGTCATCAGTCCCCTAGAACTTAGAACTACTTAAACCTAACTAACCTAAGGACATCACACAACACTCAGCCATCACGAGGCAGAGAAAATCCCTGACCCCGCCGGGAACCGAACCCGGGAACCCGGGCGTGGGAAGCGAGAACGCTACCGCACGACCACGAGATGCGGGCTTTAAGGTATCCTGGCATTGCTAGCAGATGTTCGTAATGATGTGACTCAGTAGTCAGGCCACTGAGTAAAGATGACCGAGTAAAAGCTGAACATAAAGTGAACTCACCCCTCGTCAAAAAAGGTGGCTCTGAAGTATGCAAAGCTGAATACGATACAGGTTTGCATAGTAACTCTGTTGTCAACATGGCTCTCAAACTTGGAGAACATTAATCACGTTCTAAAGCCAGCGACTGGACAGCGTGTTATTGATTCTAACACCAGATGGCTCTTCATTCGAGCAGGAGTCTGCTTTATGTTTAAGGCTAGGGAGGCGCATGGGTGTTCGCATCAAGCTGTCCATGTTTAATGGGCTTTGCGTCGACTGAGGATGAGTAATCGGATACGATTTTCCAGAATGTTGTGTGTTCCTTGAACAGAGTTGTTTGACACAAAATGTTTGATCGAGTAAACATCCGCAACAGAGGAACGTATTTATAAAGTGAAAATTCGCTTCAGTAGCCAGTTATTTCTTATAAGCGCACTTACTTCAAACTTTGTACGCTTTTAATAGTCCAGTAGGACAATATAATGTATAAGTAGTAAGGCGTACTACTTAGGCGATTTCGAGGAAATCGCAAGAGAATTTTATGCATCGATGATGTACCGGTGCGTTGCGACCACGAACACGAGCTGGCGGCGGTCATGTGGTCAGTGTTCAAGCTCCGTGATCGCTGGATCGAGCCCCACCGTTTTGTTTTCGTAATTTTTATTTTTTAACGCTAGTCATATTACTTCGAACATATTACATTTGAAAGGTAATTCGATGAAAACACATGTTTATTTGAACGAACTTTTATTTAATTTCCAATTTTATTTGGCTGTTTACTCACTTTTATGATTACAACAAATATTATGAGACTTTTATGTCTATGTACAAGTCACAAACTTTTCCAACCGCCTCAGGCTCGTTCATATTTCTATGACAACAAATGAGAAAGTGCTTCTCGTGAAGATGCTATTAAAATACATTCAATCGTACATCGTCAATTTTTGGCACCGATATTGACGAAAATGTTGCGTTACCCGTGGCTTGTATCCAGATTGTCGGAATAAAGAGAAATTTTTCAAAATGTCAACGAGCTTCGTTTTTCCGTAGAAACTCTAAAGATTCCTTGTGCACGTGGGAAAACTGCATTCGTCAGATGTAGTAGATGCCGCTTGAATTTAGGTTCTCCATATCTGCACGAAAAATATCATCCTGCAACCTTGTAATATCGAAAGCACATCCGATGATTGTGGCAAATGGCTTTGAACACTATGGGACTTAACATCTGAGGTCATGAGTCCCCTAGAACGTAGAACTACTTAAACCTAACTAACCTAAGGACATCTCACACATCCATGCCCGAGGCAAGATTCGAACCTGCGGTCGTAGCGGTCGCGCGGTTCCAGACTGAAGCGCCTAGAACCGCTCGGCCACTTCGGCCGGCGATGATTGTAGCATATTGTAACTATCGTATTATTGAATAAAGTTACTTGTGGCATATTGTAACTCATCGTATTATTGAATAAAGTTACTTACACTTTTATTTATCGATTTTTGACTTAGGCTTTCCAAGCCTGTCCCTCGTCCTGGAAACCTGTGTCTGCAGATCGAAGCATCCGGGTCGAAAGCAGTTCTCGGTACGTTACCCGATTGCAGGTATAAGGAATTTCGGAAATCACAACAAACATACATTTTCGGGCAAACGTTATGCGTTTGGTCGTTTAATTGTCGACAGTTATAAACATAATATTTTTTGGAGTAGTAAAAATTAGGAAAACACTAAATAACAATTGAAATTCAGTTAAAGTTCACGCAAATACGCTATCTTTTCATCATATTTTCAAATGTAATTTGTTTTAAATGATATGAGTAGTGCCGAAAAAATATAAATTTCATAAAAAATCTTGAGCTACAGTTGCTCCAGCGATACTCCGTTTACGTAGCTTGAACGCTAACCACGTGGCCGCCATCATCACGTGCTCAGGTCTCAATGTATGGGTACATCATTGACGTGTAAAACGTCTCTTGCGATTTTCTCGAAATCGCCTATGTAGTACGCCTTACAACTTGCGTAAAGTGCTGTCCACATGGACTACTGAAACTGTACAAAGTTTGAAGTAAAATCGAGATCTGAGCATCGTGGCCTCCTCTTGTTGATTTATTCCACGACTGCTTTCGAAGCATAAAGCTTCATCTCCAGATGCCACCAAATAATTATGAGAACATAAATGTGTGGCAGTGGGGCCAGTCCGATACGTATTTGTGTACCCGTCGTTATTTGACGTCACCTGAAGATGAAGTTCAACGCTTTGAAATCCGCCGTATAGTAAATTAAGAAATTATTGGCTACAGAAGCGGATTTTTATTCCTTAGAGTTATTTGAAACAAGCACTAATTTCACTCACTGAACATTTGCAAACAACGCTGAATAAAAGTATGACACAAGAGTCGATTTGTCCGCATCTCATAAGCCATACACTGTAGCAGTGTGCAACACATCAGTATGTAACAGCGTATGTTGTCAGATACCATGTCGTACAACAAAAACGTATAGGCGAAGCCCGCTATATGCGAATATGGATTGCGTTTATTCATTCTTGTTCTACATCTCTAAAAGTGGGCGTTGAAAGTAGGCTATGTCAATGATATAGGTTACACCAAGAATACACTTCAGACACTGTACTTGCACTTACATGTTGAATCACCTACGTTTTATTGTCAGATCGAGTCTGACCTCTTACAATTAGGTTAGAGAAATCGGATACCTACATATTACATTCGACTGACGTTATACAACGCGAGTGTTCGAATGCAGCAACCCGACACTGACGTACCGTCTCACAAAAGTTCACTAGTGCAAGCAGATATGAGAATTAATACAGTTACTGAACAAAGTTCTTAAATTACTGTCTTTCGGATCCAACAGTCATATCGGTACGAAAACGATGTGCACAGTAATTGTCATTAGGAAATATCGCAGTTCACGATCTAATCCTATTGTCACGGTGAGAATTACTGAAGTTTGGCGCAGTCTATGACACTAACTGCAAATTCACTGTTCAATTAATGATTTAAAACAGTCACTGGATTACTGAATAAATTTCATGGCGCGAAATATAGGTAAACTCCAATACACTTTTTGATCTGTAATTTACATTACATCGCCTGCAATCATTTCCCCGCATCGGCTGACATAGCTTTTACTCATTTGAGACTCATCACAGACTGATTGAAACTGCTTCCGACAAGCTTACAATAATCAAAACTGAAATTGGCTGTTGTTGTTGTTGTTGTTTACTAGACTTTCAGAGGTTCCATTTAAAGATTAATGTTTAATGGCATAAGAAGATCCGTTTGAACCAAGGTTCCCAGAACCCCTGACAGTAGACGCTGACTGTAGATGTTGTATCACAGTCATAGTCCCTTTAACTGTTCAGAGATGTCATTAAACCCGCCAAAAGATATAAACAACCGCGCTTGAGCAGCGTCAATTAGACGGAGACGTCCGACTGCCGATCAGCTCCAGTCATTCCTCAGGAAGGAGGTGCACGGCTCTTAATGTCTGTAGTTCAACCATGTCTAGAGGGTCAATACCGCGGTTCGATCGCGTCCGCACTGTTTATGCCAGGAAGGGCTCTTAACAAGGGAAGTGTACAGGTGTCTCGGAGTGAACCTAGGCGATGTTGTTCGGACATGGAGGAGATACAGAGAGACAGAGGCTGTCGATGACACGCCTCGATCAGGCCACCCAAGGGCTACTACTGCTGTGGATGACCAATATTATGGCTCGGAGAAACCCTGACAGCAACGCCACCATGATCAGTAATGCTTTTCGTGTATTCGCAAGACGTCGTGTTACGACTCAAACCCTGCGGAATAGGCTGCATGATGCGCAACTTCACTCCCGACGTCCATGGCGAGGTCCGTCTTTGCAACCACGACACCATGCAGCGCGGTAGAGATGGGCCCAACAACAATGCGAATGGACTACTTAGGATTGGCATCACGTTCTCTTCACCGATGAGTGTCGCATATGCCTTCAACCAGACAATCGTCGAAGACGTGTTTGGAGGCAACCTGGCCAGGCTGACCGCCTTAGACACACTGTCCAGCGAGTACAGTAAGGTGGAGGTTCTCTGATGTTTTGGGGTGGCACTATGTGGGGCAGACGTACTGCGCCGGTGTTCATGGAACGGCTGTACGATACGTGAATGCCATCCTCCGATCGATAGTGCAACCATATCGGCAGCATACTGGCGAGGCATTCATTTTCATGGACAACAATTTGCGCCCCCATCGTCCACATCTTGTGAATGACGTCCTTCAGAATAACGGCATCTCTCGACTAGAGTGGCCAGCATGTTCTCTAGACACAAACCCTCTAGAACATGCCTGGGATAGACTGAAAAGGGCTGTTGATGGACGATGTGACCCACCAACCATCCTGAGGGATCTACGCTGAGTCATCCTTGAGGAGTGGGACAGTCTGGATCAACAGTGTCTTGATGAACTTGTGGTTAGTATGCCACGACGGATACAGGAATGCATCATTGGAAGATGACGTGCTACTGGGTATTAGAGGTACCGGTGTGTACAGCAGCCTGCACCTCCACCTCTGAAGGTCTCATTATATGGTGGTAAAACATGCAATGTGTGGTTTTCATGACCAATGAAAAGGGCAGAAATAGTGTTTATGTTGATCTCTATTCCAGTACGGAACTCTCGGAAACGAAATGATGCAAAACTTTTTGATGTGTGTATTTACAATGTTTTCGCTGGGAATGTTAATTATTCCGGAATGAAATGAGTGTAATTGTTGCTAACACATTTTCGTCATTGATTGTATGGACACATTAGTTATTCAGATAGATTTTTCATCTACTTTATATGTTTACCTATGAGCAGTGACAATTGACTCTGAAATTACTCATGTTTTGTAATGAGCATGGATTTTAAGTAAATTAATAAGCTCATTAACTACTGATGACCAAAGGAATTTAACAGGTAATTAAATTAAGTTGGATAAGCCCTGGGCCAGTATTTTTAATTCTTAGGTATTGTGCATATGCCCTGTAAATGTTGTTATTGACGATATCACGGAATTTGAAAAAATGGCAATAATTATGGGGGAAAGAAAAACATGAGAGCCGGAAAGAACCCACCTGCTTAGCTACAAGTTCCTTATAACACTTACCTATACGACATGACGTGTTCAGTCGTTCATCAATAATCTTGTAATCAGATGCTGTCTGGGTCACATGACGTGTTCAGTCGTTCATCAATAATCTTGTAATCAGATGCTGTCTGGGTCACATGTTACCCATACTGACCTGACCAATCTGATTGATTAACTCTGGCACACCGCCGAAGTGACATGAATTGACGTTCCCGTTTCTGTCGTCTAGGTTCAGTTTGATACGATGCCTAGCCGGTTTTGAGCCTTTGGTGCTGAGGCGTTGCGCCTTGCATCGCGCCAATGTAAGAGGCAGTAGAAGCCAGACAGCTTCCTACAGGAGTCATGTCTCGCATAACAGATGCGCTCGGATCTAGTAGCTAGGTGCAAGTAGTTAAGACTGTGCCTGCATGGTGTCATGAAATCATGAGGCAGATAACTGCGTGTTTGGGAAACAAAACTGTATTTGTATTGTATGTTAACCGGGAGCCTAGAAACGACGGAGAGGCTCCGTCCTCGCCGCAGCCGCAGTGGTCCACAACCCCACGGCGACTACCGCAGTCCACTTCACCCCTCCGCCGTCCCACACCGAACCCATCTTTCAGGGTTATTGTGCGGTTCGGCCCCTGGTGGACCCCCCAGAGAACGTCTCATGCCAGACGAGTGTAACCCCTATGTTTGCGTGGTAGAGTAATGGTGGTGTACGCGTACGCGAAGAACTTGTTTGCGCAGCAATCGCCGGCATAGAGTAGCTGAGGCGGAATAAGGGGAACCAGCCCGCATTCCCCAAGGCAGATGGAAAACCGCCTAAAACCCATCCACAGACTGGCCGACTCACTGGACCTCGACACAAGTCCGCCGGGCGGATCGTGCCAGGGACAAGGCGCTCCTTCCCAATCCAGAAAGCCGTGCGTTAGACCGCACGGTTAACCGGGCGGGCAAACTGTATTTACTGCGACTTTCATTAATTATTTATAATTTGTTTAGTCATTAGTGTGAATGATGGTGTGGATGCAAAGTATTAAATAAATTTATATTGTCGTGTCTATTAACTGAGTATATGTTAGTTTAAGAACTGTTTACAGAGACAGTGAATCATACACAGGGGAAATCGTGAATTACAAGTAGCCGGTCTGTGGTACAGGGGAAACAAGAAGCATTTTATGATAATTATTTTGATATTTGAGGATTTTATAAATATTTTCTTTTGGTAAATTGTTGATAAAGGCTACTAAGATGCGATTGTAAAAGACGTGGGATTACGTGGCTTAATACTAATGTTGAGTTAGTTACAATGTATATCATCCAGGCAGAGGAGAGTATGTTCGCGCCTCTTTTGTGTGCTAAGAAAACTGGTTTGTGAAGCCTAAGGTGAGTTCGGATATTAGCCGTGATCATGTTCGGACGTGGATAGGGACTCTAAATAGATGTGAAAATTTGTCTGAATGATAGTTAAAAATTGACCGTGAATTGCCACAAAGTGGATGCGAACTTGTGAAAAACACATTTTAACATGTAATCTGTGACTTCTGAATAGTCAGAACCCACGTGGAGTGTTACACAAGGCGCTACCGCAAACTGAACAGTAGTAGTGGCCAAATTGTGTTTGTATTTGAGTGAACATTCTGTCACAGATAATTCGTTTGGTAATCCTTTGCCAACGGGTTCGGTTAGTTATTATAAGCTGATTATTACGAGGAAGTGTCATTGAAAGTGAGTGTTGAAACTAGAACTTAACGGTTAGCACGTGCTTGTCAGTATTTTTGCATCAAACAAGTGCCAATACATTGAAGTTTTCACATATGCCAACAATCCATTATTCGCTCAGTTAACCTGATACTGGACAACATTTGTTACTACATCTGGATTCGTGTAATGCTAGTATAGCTTTTCCAGTAAAGGAACATCATTTGTTTTTAACAGGCAAGGCACGTAGACCAGACTGCAGAAGAAGAAATCACCCCAAAATGAGTGAACATTATTTCTGTAGGACGTCAAAACAAATAACTGCGTCGTGGGACTGCTGAAAGAGGTGACAACAGTGGGAACTAAATTTTGCGCCTTGTGCATCCCCAAATCGCCTACAAATCCAAACGTTTTTTTCGTTTTACCACTCTGGTGTGCAAAACTTGAGGACGAAAGCAGCTCTTGCATGATGTACCAAGTAACATATATCGATGAAACTTGACCCATACATAGAAAGAAGTGGTATAGTATAGTGCAGGAGGTAACTGAAAGCGATATGATACGAACAGAAATGAGCCGTGTTGCGGCTTGCGTTGGTGCTGTTTGTAGGTTTCTGTCCTCTTTTGGAGGCCAGACCATATTGTTTAGTTGACATGGTTGCGGTTGTTTGTCTTATTCTCGTGTTGACTGGAGCCATTTCGTTTCGCAAGCGTTGCCTGTCCGCTAGCGGCAGCAGCGACGATTATCAATATGTAGTAACTGTGGCCCTATCTTTGGGGCGACGTTGTTATTCTTCCGGGTCGCGTCAGTGGGCAGTTCAGTAGAGGGACTCAGGAGAAGCCAGGTCCGCGCAGTGCCAGAAAATGATGGGACTGCTGGCAGCGCGCATGGACTGCGGAATCGACCTCTTCGTAAACCAGATCCTACAAGCTTTAAGTTGAGTGCATTTGGATTCAAGTTCAGAAACCTTGCGATTCTCCAGTGACTTGGGTTCGTGTTGCTGCTTGTAGTGTTGCCGAGGCCAAGAGCGGCGAGTGGAGTGCTAGGGGAACGTGAATCTGATTAGCTTTTCTGGACTTCGAATTAGTATTTATTGCGTTCAGTTTGTTATTATTTGTTAAGTTCAACCAGCGGTATTTTTTCCTGCCTCATGGCCGCCAACGCTCCAGTTACCTGCCCTGGGGGTCAATGTATGTAACGGCAGTGTACGTTTCCTCGCCTTGCCGCTGCTGTCCGGTGAGGCGTGTAGTTTTGACAGCTTTCTTGATTGTAGGTTGGTTGGCGATTCTTCTATTCTGGTGATAATGATTCCTTTCTCGCTCCGGGAGCTCTAAGTACAGTATTCTGGGGGCGGAGTCCAGACCGCTGGTTCCCGATCTGGCGTATTTTTACATCCTTGCATTTATTTGGTTTATTGGACGTCAGGTAGCCTAAGCAAGATTACCATTAGTCATTCGTTAGACTGCCAGTAGTCTGAGTTACCATCTTGTGAAGTGAATGCAACTCTTGGCTGCCTATCTCATCGCTCGCGAAAGTGTTTTTTTGCCGGACCTACTCAGAGGTCGATCGATTCCTGGTGCACTGTCTGTGCCCTTGTGTTTTATTATTGTAATAGTTGTTTTATTGTATATTTCTAAATTGTTTATATAATTGTCATTCTTGGCGTTACAGCATGTTTAAATGATAGTGCTACCAAGCTTACCATCATTTCGTCTCACCTGTTTGGCGATCAGTTGCTTGTCCTTTAAATTAACCTTTGCTGTTGTATTTGCTGTTTTACTGTATGTTTTTTATTTTATATATATATATATAAAATTGCCATTCTTGGCGTTACAGCAGGTTTAAATGGTTGTACTACCAACCTTACCATCATTTCGTCTTACCCGTTTGGTGAACAGTTGCCTGTCTTTTTAAATTAACTTTTGCTATTGCATTGCTGTGCTACAGTATGTTTGTTAGATTATTTTATAATTGCCGTTCTTGGCGTTAAAGACCTTCAGCCGTGACTGTGGTTACTTGCCTTAAAATTGTAATTGGGATCACATTGGCTTGTTTTTAAAACATTATTTGCTCTGTCTGTATTTTATGCTCATTTGGTAAATTGCCACACACTGAAAGTACTATAAATTACACAGTTGTTTATTACTTCATTAATAACGTGTGATATCTTTATTTATTGCTGAGTCTGGAATTAAATTTTAAAATAAATGCGTTTAATTGCAAAAGGGAACCAATAGTAACTGATTACGGTCCCGTCTACAATCGTAACCGAATCCTGCCTTCCTTGACCATTATGTCTGAAGAAATGACGCATTTATTCAAAGAAAATTATTATCCTGAAATCACCCGTGGTTTATTATGGTCCCCTGGACATTGAAAAAGACGACATGATTCTTAATAGAGCCTGTGATCGCCACGGACGCAATACAATCTTTGCAACAGCTCCCATGCTGGTCACAAGGGTGGTAAGGGCTTCCTGGGGTAGGGCGTTCCATTCCTCCAATAGGGTCGATTGACTACTGCTTGAAGGTTGTTGGTGCATATGGAAGTCCTCTATTACGTCTTCTCTTCGCTTCACACACGTGGTCGATGGTATTTAAGTAGGTGGAACGGGCAGGTCAGTCCATTTGCCTAATATCCACTCTCGGGCAGGTCAGTCCATTTGCCTAATATCCACTCTCGGGCAGGTCAGTCCATTTGCCTAATATCCACTCGCGGGCAGGTCAGTCCATTTGCCTAATACCCACTCGTTCCAAAAGCTCATCCACCTGTGCTGCTCGATGCGGGCGCGCACAGTCATACGTGAAAACGAAATCGGTGCTGAATGCACACCTAAAGAGAGACACTTGGGGAAGAAGTATGTAGGGCGGCGGCCAATTATTAAATGTTCGTTACTTCGTTATGTCACTTTTAAATTATATGTGTGTGCTCTCCGCCAACCTCTGCCGCCTTCAAGAGCCTGTAAACTATTTTCACGGTCAGACAGAAAGCGATGGAAAACTTACTGACTACAATTTACGGTCTGCAAGTCAACATTACTCTTTGTGCTGACTGAAATAAAATGTTCCTACTGGCTCTTTACGCAGTGGGATCAAGAACTATGACTATAAATAAAAGTTTTGAGTTTTAAATGACTGACATATTCTGTAAAAGTTCACATGCCACATGCACAAAATAGAAGTCTTCGTATTGTAACTAACGGGCCTATCAAAAACAGTATTATTAAAGTTCAGAGGCGACCTCTATGAGAAGTTCCGAGTAAAATGGTCTATCACTCTAACATCTAATCACAAAAAGTTAAATGCTCGCGTTAAAAGTGGAAAATAATCTCGCCACTTGCCACACAGTTTTGTCAACACTATGGGTGGGACACTAGATTAAGCGCCTTTAGTATTTGTAATAGAAAGTTCCACCTATAGCGATCGATTACATTCATGAAATAATACGGCTGTACCAAGTTTCAACTCCAGAAATAAACGTAGTAAACAGTGCAGGATTACGTAATTAATAATAGAAATTTTAAAGGTGCAAATAATTCGTAATTTCAAATGTTTCTAAAAAAAATGTTAACTGTACGTTCAGAACTACTACTCGTCGATTATAACAATGAAAATAAAATATTTTATAAAGTAAATCCTCTTCATAAATTTTAGCTTGAAATACAGCATACTGTGTATCAAATTATATCCAAGTTTTCAGAAAAGCAACTGAGATAATATAAACCCGTGCAAAGCCCGAAAAATAATATTGTTTCAAGAACTACTGTTGAGGTAAAGTAATGCTGGAGGAGGATGTCCCGTTACACGGTTCAGATATCATCGAGCTGTGTTACTTGTCACTGACACGTTACGCGAAAGGTACTTTTATCGTCAAGTTTTTCACATCACGGTGTATTGTGTATTGCGCGTAATAAATAAAATTTCGTTCTTTGATGTAATTTTAGTGGACAGCAGTGTGCAGTATGTTACGGGCAGCATACGGTCTGTGCGTTTGCAGCCGCCTATGAGCAAACGCCGCCTAAGTTTGGGCTGACTTGAGCAGTCCGATCGTAATGCTCCGGCTGACGTGGCCGCTGACCCTAGCGTTAATTGGTGCGCCCACCGTGACTCTGGCTAGACAGCCGTCTGCAGGGTCGATCCAAATACAGCCAGCCAGCGAGCCAGCCCAGTTCACTGCAGGTTCCTGGGGGGGTAAAAAGTCTCACGTCGGAGTGTTCTGTGATCGCTCTTAATCCAAAACGTGTCTTGAATATTTTATTATACGCTTTTCTCTAGCTTCACTACACTATATAAAATGCATTTCCTATATGTGTATCAACTTGAACTTTTTATATTGTTATACAAGAGGTTAGTTAGTTATATGTGCCATAGCCCATTTGAACGATTCTTATGCCGAAATGATGTGGAAAGAGGTAGCTGAAATTATTTCTATGTAATGTTCAGGTAACGACATTTTATTTTTTATTTTATTTATTTACTTTTTTAATCTTTCGGTTTTTAAGTAGAAATCCGACCATGGAACAGGAGTTGTCCAGGAGAAATTAAAACTCGTTTTCTTTATTTTCAGACATTTGACGACGGAACGCTCAATAAGGAATGCCATATTTTTTTCCTGAAAGCAGATTTGTTTTGTTCAGTATTTGAGTACACCATATTATTCCCCATCTTTTGGCTGCCAAACTCTATTTTTTCACCTCCGTTCTTAGCGACGCCTTACCCCACGTTATTGGGAGCACCCGTGTGCTCGTATGGGACCACTCTACTGATCGACATCGGACCCAACGTCTTGCTGCCTCGACAATAACTTCCCTACCATCCACGTACTTGACGGCCGCTGTGGCCGAGCGGTTCTAGGCGCTTCAGTCCGGAACCGCGCCGCTGCTACGTTCGCAGGTTCGAATCCTGCCTCGGGCATGGATGTGTGTGATGTCCTTATGTTAGTTAGGTTTAAGTAGTTCTAAGTTCTAGGGGACTGATGACTTCAGATGTTAAGTCCCATAGTGCCCAGAGTCATTTCAGCAATCCACGTACTGCTTCCTGCGGGGTGCAGTCTTTATTGGGCCAAACAGATGGAAGTCGGAATGTGCGAGATCTGGGGGCCAGGTTGGATAATGGAGAACAGTCCAATGAAGTACTGTCAGCTCCTGTCCGGAGCGCTGACTTGTGTGTGCCTTGTGATATCATGAGAAGCAAAAGTTCGTTTGTATTTTTGTGGCGACGAACGAGCTGAAGTCGTTTCTTCAGTTTCCTGAGGGTAGCACAATACACTTCAGAGGTGATCGTTCCACCGTGAGGGAGGACACTAAACACAATAGACCCTTCAGAACAGCAGAACACCGTCGCCATGACATTACCAGTTGAGGATGCGGCTTCGAATTTTTCTTCGGAGGAGACGTGAAGTGAAATGAAGAGATGAACCCATGTTTTATCGCCTGTGATGATTGTCACTATCAGCCTCATAACGCTCAAGCAGTTCGTCTCACATGGTCCTTCTTTACTTTGTGTGGTGTTCTATTAGGCGGCGAGGAACCCAGCAAATGGTTCAAATGGGTCTGAGGATTATGGGACTTAACATCTGAGGTCATCAGTCCCCTAGACCCAGAACTACTTGAGCGTAACTAACCTAAGGACAGCACACACATCCATGCCCGAAGCAAGATTCGAACTAGAGACCGTAGTAGCAAGAAACCCAGCAGGTACACACCTTCCAGTACCCCTGCTGGTGGACTAGTGTGTCAGTACTGCCAACAGAGACGTTCAGATAAACAGCAAGGTGCTTGATTGCGATCTGTCGAACACCTCGAATGAGTGTGTCCACACGTTCCAACATTGCAGGAGGCACAGCTGTTTATGGCAAGCCGGCACACGAGAGATATGACAGGTTTACTCGACCTTGTTGTGTTGATGAAAGACGCCTCGCCCAATGACTCATCGTGCTTTTGTTCGCTGCATGGTGTCTGTAGACATTCTAAAAACGCGTATGAATATAATGAAAATGTTCAAAGATAATTCTTTTCGCTCTAAATTCAGCTAGGCGCTAGCGTTGATGTCGGGGGCTGGGGATGGAGAGGGGCTTGTAGCTAATATCAGATTGCACTCAGGGGTAATTGTGTCAGAAAGATTGGGAACCACTGCTCTATACGTCTTTTGTTAGGTGGCGAAGAACTCAGAGGGCACACACTTTTGAGTTCTCCAGCTGGTGGACGAGTGTGTCAATACTGCCAGCAGAGGCGTCGAGATGGATATCGAGGAGTTTGTCATCAGTGGATCACCTCGAATGAGAATGGCCGCACGTTCCAACATTGCAGTAGTCACAGCTTTGTGCGACCCGCCAGCTTGCGGGATATTTGACAGGTTTGCGCGACCTTGTTGCGATGATGACATACGCCTCGCCCGACGACTCACCGCGTTTTTGTTCAATTCCAGGTCTCCGTAATCAGTTTACAAGTTCTATGATTTTCTGCGATGCTCTGGTTTTCCGCCAAAAGAAACTCGATGACAGCTCGCTGCGTGTAATGCACCTCTGTTAGACACGCTATTTTGAAGTCTACACATAGTCCCGTCACCTATGAAACTATAGGGGCTAAACCGTGAATATTCCACCATGCCCCACAAAAAACTACACATTTTTACAACTGAAATTTTCCGGGAAAAATGTGTTGTATTTATTATTGAACGCACCTCGTATATTATTGGCCTAATGATCAAAATTTGTTGTTGCAAACTGAACTCCTTGCTAAGCCACTGAAAGTTTTAATAATGGGTAACGAAGGTAATTTTTTTCCTGCAGATAATGACATCACTGCTCTTCACAAATCGGGATCGATTATTTACGCCGAATTACATTATCAAATAAATATACCGTGACAAGGCATTTAAAATACCCTACTGATTAAAGAGATGTCTACATTCCATCTTTTGAGTACATTACTTTTTAGAATATGTTGGAAAATACATGTCAGGTAAGGAACGTTTCTTTTAAAGAGGCTTAATAATTCCATATTTTGTTCTCTCTGTAAAAATTCTCTGTATCAATGATGCATTACATATCAGCCTAAGGACATTACTTATTATGTTGGAACAACTTTTCAGAATTCTATCAATACCATATGTGCCTTTGACTCTCAGAATTTTTAGAATTATATTAATTTCAGTGGAGAACGTTTGTGCTACTTCTTGTTAGTTGAAGTTTTGTGGAATGACATGTTCAATACTTTCCTTTGCTTCTTCAACTGAACCAGTTAATCTTATTTTTGCTGCTACATTTAGAAAGTGATTGTTAAAAGTACTTACAGCTTGTGAATTATCAATCTCAATGTTGTCATTTAGTTTAATCGGTATGGTATCTTGTTTACCCGAAGTCCTGTCTTCTATTAGATAAAATTCCATATAGTTTTAATCTTACTGTGTACATAATTAATTTTCATCAGAACTTATACATTTGTGCACATTTTAATGGCTTTCCTTAAAATATAATAGTATTTTTGTAATATGCAAGTAACGTCGGAACTTATCATGGCCTTAACATAAATTTCCATCTTTCTCTTTTGTGTTTGTCCTTAGGATAATTTAGGTTAAGTAGTGTGTAAGCTTAGGGACTGATGACCTTAGCAGTAACTCTCATAAGATTTCACACACATTTGAACATTTTAGTATTTTCTGGACAACTTTTTAGGAAAGCTACTTTCAAATATTTACACAAATTTACTATGGAACAAATTGAATTAGACAATAGCATCTCTTTCTGGTAAATATATCATCCCGCACTACCTCTTTTAACTTACTCTGAAAACACTGTATCGTCTTCTCATTAATAAGCCACGCTGCTTTATATGAAATTGCCTCAGGGCAGTGCCACATTGTTTATTCCATTAATTGTGCACCATTATCAGATAGCCCATTAACAGTTGGGAACACATTACTTGTTTCAAACTAAGCACTGTTTACACAATTGATATCAATCAGGGTTCTACATTCTCACTGCACTTATCACACAAATAAAAATGAATTTGTAATTATCATGACAGCAGTTAACGTAATTTAAGAATGCACTGCCTGACAAAAGCAGTGAAACATCCAGAACACATGATCGAGTGCAAATGTAACTTCGTACACATAGATACTATCAAAAAGTACGTAAAAGATTAGAGTTTCAGTTCTCTGTAACAGGTAGAATGGCAACCAATTTTCATTAGTGATAATCTGATAGGGTGGATAAGGGTCATGAACAGTGTCAGACATTGAGTTATCACTGTGAAGGGTACAGAGATGCAGTACAGCCGTATGATGCAGCATTATACTCATCTGACAGAATTTGAAAGTGACCTCATTGTCGGTTTCCATTTGGCCAGCCGGTCGAAACATGTAAGATTCAGATTAGTGGGGCGATCATAAATGACAGAGGCCTGATGTTGCACTGCGCCAGAACTGGAGGGCAAGCATATTCGTTGTCAAGTTACCGACCGACTACATCTGGCTATGACGAAGGAGGACTACCATATTGTGCACCGAGCACATAGTAACCCTTTCACATCTGCGTCCGCCATCCGAGACAACTAATGGACTCCCTCCATTTCTATGTCATCTCACAGAATTGGTTGGAGACAAACAACAGCCGTGAGGAATATGGAATAACCGTCCAATAAATAGGCTTCTGTTAACACCGCGATACAAACGGCCAAATGTCTGTGGTTTTCTTTTTTTTTTGGGGGGGGGGGGGGGGTTGGGGAGCTGTGACAAGGATTAAGCACTGCTTATGAATTGCATTGCATTGTGTTCAGTGATGACTCGTTGTTTTTCACTACCCCACTCGATCATTGTCAGGGAGCATGGCATCTACCTGCAGAGAAGTCCCACTCTTCCATTGTTTTGGAGAGGGAAAGTGAGGCTTCTCCTAGCTTCACTGTCTGAGGAGTCGCCCAGTACGATTTCAGGCCACGGCTGGTAGTTATTGAGGGAAGTCTGATGGCAGAATTGTACGTCACGGACGTCCTACATCTCCACGTGTCACTTCTCATGAAACATATTGTGGTGCCATTTTTCAAAAGGTCCATGCTAGTATTCACAGTAGACACGTGTCTATGAACCGTCTGCATGATACTAAAGTAGTCCTGTGGACTACAAGGTCCCCAGATCTGTTCTCAATAGCATATTTGTGCGACCAGCTGGGACGTCAACTCTGTCCCAGTGTCAAAATTCGTGGTATCAAGGACCACTTACAACAGCTGTGGGCCAGTTTGGCTCAGTAGAGGATACAAAGCCCTCATAACACCTTTCCCAAAAGAATCAGTGTCTAGGCCACAAGGTGGTAAAAAAGTCACAATGGGAAATTTTTCGTAAATTGGACCCGCTTTTATAATCGCTGAAATAACATTCATAGCTTCTCAATCCGTGAAATTGCTCCTCTTCTGGATGCTTCACTTTTTTTGTCAGGTAGAGTACATGTGCACTGCAAAACTAGCACACTCTCATATTTTACAGTGAGTTTCAATCTCTAATATTTAGCTTTTTCATGTAAATCATTTAAGCCAAACATCGGGGTGGTTCCCTTGTAAATAATGCTACCGATTTCCTTCGCTATCCACCTCTATAACTACATTACTAATA
The DNA here is from genome assembly GCF_023897955.1 of Schistocerca gregaria. NCBI lineage: Eukaryota > Metazoa > Arthropoda > Insecta > Orthoptera > Acrididae > Schistocerca > Schistocerca gregaria. The sequence goes on along the minus strand of NC_064925.1, from coordinate 371,981,099 downwards.
TGCAAACAATGATAAGGTTTGTGGCGAAAGAACTTAAAGCACCAATATCGTATCAACCTTTTCCTGTCCCACTAGTGAATTGGACGAGCGAGTGTCGAAGAGACTACATATTTTCTCTAATTTCTCTGATTTTCGCGTCGAAACCTCTTCGCGAGACGTATATGGGACGCCGTAATTTTGCCTGAAGGAGACACAGCGGTCGTTAGGAATTATAGTACACATAAACCACCTCTGGCAGTGTATTTTCTGATTTATTACTAAGGCTCGCCATATACGACCATCTTCAGGTATTCATTGCCCTGCTGGCAACACGTTATAAGTTTATAGCTTCGCTCGGCTCCATCGTCAACCCACCAATTAGCGTGTTGCCACTAGGCAATGAAAATTTGATGATGTTTGCGTGTGATGAGCAAAAGTAGTAATCAATATAGAGAATTAATTAATGTAGGTTTGGTTTGCCCTTGCGTGCCGCTGTAACTCCTCAACCTACCCCTGCAGCCCCATGGGGGTTTCATGATATAGTAGTCCTCCATCCCCCATCCACGAAGATGTCGGTTTGGAAGTGCAGGGGTTATGTGCGGAGATTAGGGTGTCAAAAAAGAGGCCGCCTTAAAAATGAACTTCTTACGGCAGTCAAACGGCTACGAATCGAGTGCTGAAATGGTCTAGAATGGCCAGAACTTTCCTTATAGAATGTGTCAGAATGACGGAGAATATTATACAGTGTGTCAGTATATTATAGAATCTTCCAGAAAATTCGAGAATGTTTGAGTATATTATAGACCCTTTACAAAAGTTCTCAAATTACAAAGGATGGTCCCGGGTGTTCTAGAATTGTCCAGAATTTGCGAGGATGCTGTAGAATGTTCCAGTACGTTCGATAAGTACTCGAATATTACATTTTCGTATTGTGGTAGGGGTACGATCTCTTTCTCAGAAGAGCATACATAGACGATGGCGACGTACTTGCGTCAATATTCTTTTGAAAATATATTAGATGGTATCAACGGAAAGTGAAAGTGACAAAAAGTGAAATTAATTTAAATGGAAGTTAATTGTTGAAGGTAATGATCAGTGTATTAAACAGAAGCTTTATGAATATTCTTGAAAGTGAACGACTGTTTTCGAACGTTCTAAAATAATCTCGAATGTTCTAGTCTACTACAGAGTCATGGCAAATTACCCTGGAGTGTTCTTTAACGTTTTCAAATATTCTCGAATGTTTCGGATTGTTCAGAAATGTTCCAGAAAGACACAGAGATTCCTTTAACGTTCTCGAACATTTATGAATGCTTTGGATTGTTCTCTAATCTTCTGAAAATTTCTCAGCGCATGATAAAGAAATGGATAAGTGAGTTGAAAACTGTTTGAATTAAAAAACAGTTAAGAGTATTTTTGAGCATTCGAAAGTATTTTTGAGCGTGAAATATTAAAATTCTTACGATTTTTTTTAATATTCATTTTCCAGTGTTCTCGGAAGTTCTCGAGTTTTCTGTACTGTCCTCAGAAACAAATGAAACTAAAGGCCAAGCGAAGCTACCTGTGGCAGGTTATCAGTACACTAAGGGGATAATAGGTTCATTGGCCCTTCATGCGGTCCCTGATCTTACAAGACTAAACCTCCATGTGATATGCAATGTCTCTGTTGTAGTGTCTGCCACGGGATTTTGTTGAATATACCCGAAACGCCCCCGTGCCGACTATACGATCACGTGACGAAACGTGCAGCTCTTGGTTGGGTCTTCTCTGCTTCATCTATTAATCTTGCCTGGGTGGGGTCTGAGACATAATAATACTCAGGAATCGGTCGAACGAGTGCTTTGTAAGGCACTTCTATTGTGGGTGAATTACAATTTCTTAGGTTTATCCCATTGTATCCAAGGTTGGGATACAGTTTTATATCGTTATTCCATTTTACGTTGTTCCAAGCGGTAGCTCCAGGGTGTCTTAACGTGTATTGTGTTCCCAGTATCTGTGACCAATAGCGTAAACAAACAGTAACAGGTTTATTCGTCTACTCATGCACAATATAGTAAATTTATTTACGATGAGGTTCGTATTCCAGTCCATGCACCAAGCGGCGATCCCCTGAGGGTCTTCCTGTATTTTGGTACAGTCTTCTAACGCTGTAAGAGAGAAATCTTTTGCTCGAAGCAGTATACAGGGCGTTTAAAAACTAGTTATAAAAGAGTAACGTTTAATTGTGAAAAGGGTAAATAAGGTGCAGAAGCATGCAGCTTCCTGTTTTCGCGGCGCAATAATTGCTCCATTAAATTTCTGGCCTACGACCGCATAAATTCCACTTCTTCTTGTGTCATTTCGGCTGTGTATCGTCCAGCCATCTTCAGAGTGAGCCGAATGACTGACGCTCCAGCACTCGCTGCGTCCTTTTGATCTCGCGGACGACCGCACTGCGCATGCGGCCACCAGATAGACGAGGTGGCAGAGACGTTGACCGGTAGAAAGAGGAACAACACATGCGTGATAGATCTGTGGCTGCGCAGTCGATATACGCTGTGATGTCGATGGCCGGTCGCTTTGGTAGAGCGGTTCTAGGCGCTTCAGTCCGGAACCACGCGGCTGCTACGGTCGCAGGTTCGAATCCTGGTTCGGGATGGATGTGTGTGATGTTCTTAGGCTAGTTAGGTTTACGTACCTCTAAGTCTAGGGGACTGATAACCTCAGATGTTCTCATACTGCTGAGAGCCATTTATGATATCGATATATTACTACGAGCTGTACGGTGACGTACGTTTATTACAGAAAGTGCTCAATTCTACGATTTATCCAAACTGAAGCCACTATTTCTATTAATTAAATTCATCGCCAACAGAATTTCAGTTGCTTCTTGCACTGCTAAGTTCCAGAAAGAGGAAAAACTTCGACATTTTCGTAAAATACACTGCTGGAAATTGAAATAAGAACACAGTGAATTCATTGTCCCAGGAAGGGGAAACTTTATTGACACATTCCTGGGGTCAGATACATCACATGATCACACTGACAAAACCACAGGCACATAGAAACAGGCAACAGAGCATGCACAATGTCGTCACTAGTACAGTGTATATCCACCTTTCGCAGCAATGCAGGCTTCTATTCTCCCATGGAGACGATCGTAGAGATGCTGGATGAAGTCCTGTGGAACGGCTTGCAATGCCATTTCCACCTGGCGCCTCAGTTGGACCAGCGTTCGTGCTGGACGTGCAGACCGCGTGAGACGACGCTTCATCCAGTCCCAAACATGCTCAATGGGGGACAGATCCGGAGATCTTGCTGGCCAGGGTAGTTGACTTACACCTTCTAGAGCACGTTGGGTGGCACAGGATACATGCAGACGTGCATTGTCCTGTTGGAACAGCATGTTCCCTGGCCGGTCTAGGAATGGTGGAACGATGGGTTCGATGACGGTTTGGATGTACCGTGCACTATTCAGTGTCCCCTCGACGATCACCAGAGGTGTACGGCCAGTGTAGGAGATCGCTCCCCACACCATGATGCCGGGTGTTGTCCCTGTGTGCCTCGGTCGTATGCAGTCCTGATTGTGGCGCTCACCTGCACGGCGCCAAACACGCATACGACCATCATTGGCACCAAGGCAGAAGCGACTCTCATCGCTGAAGACGACACGTCTCCATTCGTCCCTCCATTCACGCCTGTCGCGACACCACTGGAGGCGGGCTGCACGATGTTGGGGCGTGAGCGGAAGACGGCCTAACGGTGTGCGGGACCGTAGCCCAGCTTCATGTAGACGGTTGCGAATGGTCCTCGCCGATACCCCAGGAGCAACAATGTCCCTAATTTGCTGGGAAGTGGCGGTGCGGTCCCCTACGGCACTGCGTAGGATCCTACGGTCTTGGCGTGCATCCGTGCGTCGCTGCGGTCCGGTCCCAGGTCGACGGGCACGTGCACCTTCCGCCGACCACTGGCGACAACATCGATGTACTGTGGAGACCTCATGCCCCACGTGTTGAGCAATTCGGCGGTACGTCCACCCGGCCTCCCGCATTACCACTATACGCCCTCGCTCAAAGTCCGTCAAGTGCACATACGGTTCACGTCCACGCTGTCGCGGCATGCTACCAGTGTTAAAGACTGCGATGGAGCTCCGTATGCCACGGCAAACTGGCTGACACTGACGGCGGCGGTGCACAAATGGTGCGCAGCTAGCGCTATTCGACGGCCAACACCGCGGTTCCTGGTGTGTCCGCTGTGCCGTGCGTGTGATCATTGCTTGTACAGCCCTCTCGCAGTGTCCGGAGCAAGTATGGTGGGTCTGACACACCGGTGTCAATGTGTTCTTTTTTCCATTTCCAGGAGTGTATTTCGCACTGTGTCAATACAGTGCTCTGTCACCTCCGATTTATTAGGTTGTAAGAGCTGAACGTACCTGCGCGTTCCGTACATCTTTCATGGACTGTACGTGTCCTCCATCCGATGTATGAGAGGCTGCACTCACTGGGGATCTTGTAAACCCCAAGTTTCTGTAGGAGCAGATCACCTTTAGTGGAACGCAGGAGTGTTGTCTTTGACGGAGGGCGAAAAATCACGTTTACTTTGTGTTTGCTGAGGATCCGTCCTATTTTTGATGACTGGCTTCCCACATACGGCAGGAAAGCCATGGATTTAAAACTTTACTCTTCTGTACTCCTTATGCCCACCTTTGGTTTCATTCGTAGTTCCCTGCGTATCTGCTGTGGAGAATAGCCGTTGGTTTCGAAAACTACCTTAAAGTGTAGAGGCTCGTCCTCCAGATTGCTCTCGTCGGCAATGATGTGTGTTCTGTGCACAGGAATTTCGAGAAAACACAGCGTCTGGGAACGACGGTGGCAGCTATTTGCACGTAAATATAAATTCGTATGGGTCGGTTTCCGATATACCACATATGTCAATGGCCATCATCTTTGCATCGTACCAAAACATCCATAAATGGAAGTTATCCCTCTTTTTCGATTTTCATTGTAAAGTGGATTTGTCTATGGATGGTATTCAGAAGGTTTAATAATTCTTTTAATTTATCTAAAAAAAATGTTATCAACATACCTCCGAAATACGGTGGGTTTAAATCTATCAGATTCCAGTGCCTTTTCATCGAAGTCTCCATAAACACGTTGAACACCAAGGCCGACAAGGGACAACCCATGCCGACACCGTCAGTCTGTTACAAAATTCATTATCAAATAAAACGTATATCGAGGTCATGGCAAGTTTAATCCCTTTATCAAAAGGTTTCCCAGTAAGAAATAATATTTCTTAAGGAAGAACCTTTACGAATAACGACACTACATCTAAACTAATTAATATATTAGAGCTGGTCAGTTTCAGTGATTTTAATTTGCCAATGAAGTCCCTAGAGTTACGTATATGACAGCACATTTTCCGACAATACGCTTTAATTACGACGCTAAGTATTTGGAACAATCATACGTAAGAGAGCCGATGTTACTATCGGACACATAGGAAAATCTACCTTAATGATCTTTGGAAGTCTATATTGCCTCGGAGGAACCGCACCACTTGGTTTCAATCTTCGCACAACTTCTGACGAAAAGAAGGAGGCGTTCAGAAGCGAAGCTGTCTGCCTTACCATCTGGGTCGTAGGATCTTTACTCATCTTGCAGTATGTGCTATCACTAAGTAAAATATAATTTTTATCATGATACTCGTCACGAGACATTAACGCAGTGGCGTTATCTTTACCAAATGGAAGAACCACTGTCTCGGTATTCTGGCGAATCTTACGCAGAGCAGCCCTCTCTGCTACAGATAGATTGCACCTTTCTGGGAGAATCTTTATAACTGCTCACAAGTTTCACAGCTCATTTCTTTTGCTGAATCATTGGAAAGCTTTCGAAAAGCTTCTTCAACGGCACTGATGGATGTAGGTATTGGTAAAACGTTTGGCGTAGGTGCAAAGTTCAGTCCTTTACTTAAATTCATAAGCGTTGCGTCGTCCATATCTTTATCCGACATTTTAGGAAAGCTGGTGCTGCTATTATTAAGAAGAGGATCCGGTTTACCCGTCGAAAATTGTACCTGAATTCTGAACAACTTTATCGCCTTCATCTGAAGATGTCTGTGGATCTACCCTACAATTCATGGAACTGGATAGATGGTATAACATGGGCCAAATCATATTAGGTTCGTGAGGTGGCCACATCGAGACAGAGGGCAAAGTTTAGCCGGCTTGAGACGTCTTCGCAGCAAGAAACTGTTCTTCGACACTCCGTCATTAATGACATTCCTCGTCTGGGTAGACGTGGCAGCTTAGAACTGAATTTGGCCAGCGCTTTCTGTGTACAAGTTATTACGGAAACGCCTATCATTCAAACACTAAAAATTGGAAAATGTTGCAAGCTTTAAGAGGAAGTGACAAAGGAAAACGAGCTGAGTTTTCTGTAGAAATGTGTAACAATACGCAGACTGAAGATGGTTTTCTTAGTAAAACTGTGTTCAGTGACGAAGCCATTTCCACTTCTACGATAAAGTCAAACAGCATCACGTTCGAATATGGGGTGAACTAAAACCACGTAACGTAACCGAACATGTACGGGACTTGCCTACGGTAAATGTTTCTTGCACTGTCAGGTGTAAGATGATTTTCGATCTTTTATTTTTTGCCGAGTCAGTTGTAACTGGCATATCGTACTTGTACGTTCTTGAACATTATCTAATGCCCCAGAATATGGGTACAGAATTGATTTTCCAGCAAGGCGACGCTCCGCCACATTATCACCGTGAAGTTATCGCGTATCCACGTAGGAATATGACGACTCGGACTGAACGTAGTGGAACATTATCTTGGCCGCGACGGTCACCTGATTTAACCCCTGTGAACTTACGTGTATTCGGTAACATTGAAGAGAAAGTGTTTGTTCCTCCGCTTCCGGAAAACGGCAACGAGCTGCAACAAGGAATAATACAAACAGTTGCTACCGTTCATCAAGATTTAATTCATAGGATTTGACAGGAAACTGATTACAGATGAGACATTTGTCGTGTTACAGAAGGTGGCAACACTCGAAAGTATACTGCATACAGTGCAGTGCTAACCTTTCCTGTAAGTTATTTACCTTTTTCCCAATTAAAGGTTACTTTCATATGATTAATTTATATACACCCTGTACAGCTGATTTCATATGATAAGTTTGTGTTGAAATTCTCTGCACTCGTCTGGCATTGTAAAGGAAGAAATCTTTTTAATATCAGCCAGTTTACAGATGCGATAGCATTTGCTGTATTTTATCAATAATTGAAGGGTAGGTTCTATCACTGTAACAGTTCTTACAACAAACCAACAATATGTGTCGAAGGACATTCACCTCGTTTCAGGTTGTCAACACTAAAATCTCATATAATTAAAACATTAAAACTCTAGTTACTCATTCGCAGCGTTCATGACTTTTTTATTTTGTTTCGTAAACGCTCCAAATGTGTTGCTAGCATTTACTGTTATAATTGTATATAATTTTACCAGTGGCAACCTTGAAAAGTACTTGAGTTTTTATTTGCTTATTGATTAATTTGAATCCTGGCAGAAATTGTCAAAAGTAATCCATCTACTAGTTCTGAATTAATTTGTAATCCTGGCCGGAGTTACCAGATTAAATTCAATTCTTGTTACCTGGTTTAATGGTTGAACTCGCCTTGCGGCAGGTAGACGTGAGAATGAAAAAAAAATCAATTTAAAAGATTAAGTCGTGGAAGCATACAACATATGACCTTACTTCAGTATAACAGTATAAGTAGGTCCTTCCTGGTAGGAATAACGCATCCAAAGCACAATTTTGCGGAGTCTGTATTAGGTCGTAAGCTACATGAAAGAATAAATCAAAAAGTATTCGTGCATCCGACAACAATAATATTACCTCCACTGGTCCGCCTACAAGCCCAAAGAAAACTATTGGCAACCCCAACCCCCTCCCCCTCCCCCCATCCCTCCATAGGCCACAACTGAGGTCCATTGTTGACTCACTCATGAAGGTTTGTACTGCATATCGACACAGATTGCTGAAATCATCTTCACAGAGCTGAAATTTACAAAAAAAGAAGCTTTTTTATGTGCAGTAAGTCGTAACAGAAGTCGTTTCTGAAAGTATTTGTGTGGAGTGTAGCCACATATGGAAGTGAAACATGTAAGATAAATAGTTTGGACAAGAAGAGAATAAAAGCTTTCGAAATGTGGTGCTACAGAAGAATGCTGAAGTTTAGATGGGTAGATCACATACCTAATGAGGAAGCATTGAATAGAATTGGGGAGAAGAGAAATTTGTGGCACAACTTAACTGGAAGAAGGGATCGATTGGTAGGACATGTTCTGAGGCATCAAAGGATCACCATTTTAGTATTGGAGGACAGCGTGGAGGGTAAAAATCGTAGAGGGAGACGAAGATAACGATACTCTAAGCAGATTCAGAAGGATGTAGGTTGCAGTATGTACTGGGAGATGAAGCAGCTTGTACAGGATAGAGTAGCATGGAGAGTTGCTTGAAACCAGTCTCAGGACTGAAGACTACAACAACAACAACAACAACTATATGTAACAGAGAGAGAGAGAGTTGCACAGTACATCAAAGGAAGCTAATGATGTGCCATGGACTTAAGATGGTCTCTGGTAAAGGATAGTGAGGAGATGTTACTATGATTTGGGGAAGTCACTCATGAGGCCTAAATAAACTTGCAAACATCTACTTTTTAGTCAAAAAAGAAATCAAATGTGTGGGCACTTATGGGTTTCTCGCCAATCACCAAAAGAAATCATATGAACTGCACACGAGTCCATTGTTCAAAATTCACAATACAATCTAAATTCAGTCTCTCGGAGAACTGAATTGTTCCTACTATCACTTGTAAGAAAATACTTGGGGTGGTAAAAAAAGAAACTCTGAATTGAGGTGGCTTCCAACCACCCTATCAAAGAAATCTCACATAATACCCTGGCAAAAAGATCTGGAAAGTATCTTCACAAAATGTAGTCTGCAAGAGAGAGTGTTCTCTCACTTCTATTTCAAATACGCTAGCCTGGCTAGATACAGATGTGGACGGGCAAATATCGAATGGATACACTGATTCTTGTGACCATTTCGTGCAAAGCCATTCAGAAAACTTGCAAGTCACTATGCTATACGAAATAGCAATATTTACGAAAAATAATACGTACACAGAATATGCGCAAAACGTCTGGAATAAGGAAGTCAATTAGGAACGATAGCGAAAAATTAACGACATCAGCACGTTTTACCCACAACGTATGGCTAGATCACACCAAAGAAAACAGCATATGGAGCCGTCCGTCATGATGTGCTTCGTTTCTCCTCAGACAGAACTCCTGTACTGAACATGTGTGTGGTTCGCACTTTGTGTGGTCCCTCAAAGAATTCACGAACAATTTATTGTCGCCCATCCATGTGCCGACTCAGGGCACAGTGTTGTAGCGGTCACTCCTCGGGTCATAAATCTTCATATACATGTTGGCTGAGCAGGCTGAGCAGTAGTATTCCCAAATGTGCCAGTTAAAAAGTGAAATAGCGTTGTCTGGAAACACATTTATTACTCGTGATTTTACAACATAGTCTGTCCTCTACAGTGCGGCACTAGGCGAGCTGAATCGCACACGTAGCACTCTGGCATTGTGCAGGTCAGGACCCGACAACGCTGTCGTGTAGGTAGCCGAGTCAGGGGTCTCCAGGCGCAAGCCGTAGAGGCTCACAAACATTATGGCCCCCCACAGTGCCCTGGAAGGCAAACATGCGCTTACGCTTGTAGCAACAGCAGCTGTATTGGAACATTATGAAGTACCTCGAAAAAAACGATTTATTGACATATAGTCAGAACGGATTGAAGAAATATCGTTCTTGTGAAACACATCTAGCTCTTTATACTCATGAAGTAATGAGTGCTATCTACAGGGGTTGTCAAATTGATTCCATATTTTTAAATTTCCAAAAGGCTTTCGACACCGTTCCTCACAAGCGTCTTCTAACCAAACTGCGTAACTACGGAGTATCGCCTCAGTTGTACGACTGGATTCCTGATTTCCTGTGACAAAGGTCACAGAAAAGTCATCGAGTAAAACAAAAGTAATATCCGGCGTTCCCCAGGAAAGTGTTATAGGCCTTCTATTGTTCCTGATCTATATTAACGAAATCGGGGACAATGTGAGTAGCCGTCTTAGATTGTTTGCAGATGATGCTGTCATTTACCGTATTGTAAAGTCATCACACGAGCAAAACGACTTGCAAAATGAATTAGATATCTGTATGGTGCGAAAAGTGACAGTTGACCCTTAATAGAGAAAAGTGTGAAGTTATTCACGTGAGTACTAAAAGAAATGAGCTAAATTTCGATTACGCGATAAGTCACACAAATCTGAAGGCTGTAAATTCAAGTAAATACTTAAGGATTACAATTACAAATAGCCTAAATTGGAACGATCACATGGATAATATTGTGGGTAGGGCAAACCAAAGACTGCAATTCATTGGCAGAACACTTAGAAGGTGCAACAGGTCTACCAAAGAGACTGCTTACACTACGCTTGTCCGCCCTATTCTGGAGTATTGCTGTGCGGTGAGGGATCCGCATCAGGTGGGACTGGCGGATGACATCTAAAAAGTACAAAGAAGGGCAGCTCGTTTTGTATCAACGCAAAATAGGGGAGATAATGTCACGACATGATACGTGAATTGGAGTGGCAATCATTAAAACAAAGGCGGGATCTTCTCATGATATTTCAATCACCAGTTTTCTCCTCCGATCGCGAAAACATTCTGTTGGCACTCACTTACCATAGGGAGAAATTATCATCACGATAAAATAAGAGAAATCAGGGTTCGCTCAGAAAAATCTGAGTGCTCGTTTTTCCCGCGTGCCGTTCGTGGGTGGAACGGTAGTGAGACAGCATGGAGGTGGTTCATTGAACCCTCTGCCAGGCACTTTATTGTGAATAGCAGAGAAATCACGTAGATATAGATGCAGATACTGAAGGATGTTTTGAAGGGGGAAGCCCAGGACCCGAATCAGCAACGCGTCGTCCAGCTGGGGAGGCAGTATCACCTATAGCCAGGGCGCAGTTCTCAGGTGCTTCATCCAACAGATTGAAGGCGGTGATCTGCAGTCACTTGGTATGGCCCTTCACTGCTGGAAAGCCCAGGCTAATCAACACTGCCAGTCACGAAAATGTGGCAGCTCGCAACAGCTAAGTTCCTCTACAGCTGGCTGGAAGAGGTCTCAGAGGCTAAGCCTTCACTCACACAACAGGCAGCATATTCAGATTCACCAACTAAGTTATCCAGTAACTAGCGAGACGGTCATACCGCCGGAATCAGAGATGAAGATAGGACGAACAGACACTGAAACAACTTCTTCTCAAGCAGGAGTATTTAAGCTGGACATAACGCCACGACAGCCAGAGATTCGATCATTTGCCTCATTATCTGGAGATGTCAGCAAATTTGTCCACAGTGTAGCGTCTCAGTTATTGTCAGTTACGCCTGCCTCCGTACTTTCCATCAGTGCTAGGACGCCGTGGAGTGGCTCAGCTCCGGTGTTACATGTTATTTCCCCGTACTGCGTAGCCGGTAGAATGACGTATCGGGTGTTGTATTTTTTTTTTTTTTTTTTTTTTTTTTTGAGGTAGCAGTCTTATGCCTGGTTTGATGTGACCCGCCTAAAATTCGCCTCCATCTCAGAGTAGCACTTGCGACTTACATCCTCAACTATTTGCTGAATGTATTCCAATCTGTCTTCCTCTAAAAGGTGTACCCTCTACAACCCTCTCCAGTACCGTGAAAGTTATTCCGTGATGTCTTAACACATGTCCTACCATCCTGTAATTTCTTCTTATCAATGTTTTCCATATATTCCCTTCCTCACCGATTCTGCGGTGAACTACCTCATTGCACACCTTGTCAGTTCACCTAATTTTCAACATTCCTCTGTAGCGCCATATCTCAAATGATTCTCTTCTGCTCCAGTTTTTCCACGGTCCATGTTTCAATACTATACAATGCTCTGCTCCAAACGTACATTCTCAGAAAATTTCTTCCTTAAATTAGACTTCACTTAGCCGGCCGCGGTGGTCTCGCGGTTCTAGGCGCGCAGTCCGGAACCGTGCGACTGCTACGGTCGCAGGTTCGAATCCTGCCTCGGGCATGGATGTGTGTGATGTCCTTAGGTTAGTTAGGTTTAAGTAGTTCTAAGTTCTAGGGGACTGATGACCACAGCAGTTGAGTCCCATAGTGCTCAGAGCCATTTGAACCATTTGAAGACTTCACTTGGGTAGAAATTCTCTTTTTGCCAGCGATAGTATGCTATTTATGTCGTCCTTGCTCCGTCTGTTGGGGGTTATTTTGATGCCTATGAAGCAGAATTACTTAACTTCATCTGCATCGTAATATTCAGTCCTAATGTTAAATTTCTCGCTGTTCTTATTTCTGTTAGTTTTCATTACTTTCGTCTTTCTTCGATTTACTCTCATTATGTTTTGTACTCATTAATCCGTTCATTCCATTCAGCAGATCGTGTAATTATTCTTTAATTTCACTGAGGATAGCAATGCCATCAGCGAGTCTTATCATTCTTATTCCTTTGTCTTGAATATTAATCCCACTGTTTGTCCGCCACCGGTAGCTGAGTACTGCCGGCACTGTAGTTCAGCGTGTTAGGTCAGAGGGTTAGGAGCCCTCTGTCATAAAAAAAAACTGAGTTAATGGATCAACGACGAACTAAAGCGGGTGTCTGGCGACGTCTGCCCCGAGCTGATGAAACGAACGAAAACGAACAAAACGATATTTAAAAAAAAGTGGTCCGGGTGACAGGATGTTAATCCTAAGGGCCCGGGTTCGATTCCCGCCTGGCTCTGAGATTTTCTCCGCTCAGGGACTGGGTGTTTTGTTGTCCTGATCATAATCATTTCATCCCCATCGACGTCAATTCGAAAGACTTGCACCCGGCGAACGGTCTATCCGACTGGAGTCCCTAGTCACACGACATTTCTTTATTTCGTTATCCCACTGTTGATCTATTTCGGGCATTGGTTCTTCGGTTTATAGATTGAACAGTAGAGGCCAGAGACCACATCCCTGTCGTATACCCTTTTTAATCCGAGCACTTGGTTCTTGGTTTCCGCTCTTATTTTTCCCTCTTGGTTCTTGTACATATTGTAAATTACCAGTCTTTTCGAATAGCTCATCCATTACCTTTTGGAAACTGTCTACTGAAATGACTACTGAGCTGTTAATTATCGTAGTATCTATAGCTTAAGAGAACTTCAAAGTATATGTTCCTTCCTTATTACTTCCGTATCCAACTTCCTTGCGCATTGATTCTTCCTGACTAGTCTCTTAAACTTCAGCCCACTCTTCATCATTATCAAATTTCGATTTGGACATGTATCTCCCCGTGCTTACGTCTTGCAATCCAGTATTTGATTTACGAATCTCTGCCTGACCATGATGTAACCTAATTGAGATCTTCCTGTATCTCCCGGGCTTTTACAAGTATACCTCCTCAAATCAAATGGCTCTGAGCACTACGGGACTTAACATCGGAGGTCATCAGTCCCCTAAAACTTAGAACTACTTAAACCTAACTAACCTAAGGACATCACACACATCCATGCCCGAAGCAGGACTCGAAACTGCGACCGTAGCGGTCGTGCAGTTCCAGACTGAAGCGCCTAGAACCGCTCGTCCAAAACGGCCGGCTATACCTCCTCCTCTTGTGATTCTTGAACAGTGTATTCGCTATTGCTAGCTGCAATGTACTGCAGAACGCAATTCCTCTCATTTTTAGAAATGTATTTGCTAGCCCAGGCGTTGTATCTTCAGGGGAGCCACATGCCAATAAATGGATTTACTAAACAACCGTATCAAAATAATGAAAAGATGCTAACAGCCACATTTAAACCTGAAAGTGAGGGCATTATGTCTCAAGATACGTTGTTGATTTGTAGTAAGCACTTCAATGAAATGATCTTACGGTATCATTGGCCAGGAGACCTCATCTGGGGTTGTCTGGATGCCTGGTACAAATCTTTCTTTGTATTTGACGCCACTTCGGTGCCTTTCCTATCTTCGTGGTAAATATCAGATGAAATGATTAGGACAACAGACACGCACTCCCTAAGAGAAGACCGTTTCTGACCTGGCTGGGAACCAAACCTAGGACCCCGTGACCTACAAGCAACGACTCTAACGAATACACCAAGAGCTGCAAACAGTGCTTTCGGAGATGGTAGTGTAGACTAATTCGAATGAAACATTTCACATAACATGTCCCATTTTTATTGGTTGCATAGGTACAAATGTTAAAATGCAACCCAGAAATATGCTCAGAAAGTATTAAGTAGGGGCAAATGACAAAGTTGAAAGTTGATTTTAACAAATTCCACCTCTTACTTTGTTGTACTTTCGATTAATGCCATCACATTTAGCTTTTCTGCGGTCTTCGCGCCGTTCTTTCTTGAAGGCAGCAGAATACGTAATCGGATCGATCAGTTCCTCTCCTAATTTACTGTTTCTTTGAAGACTTCCTCTAAGGGTGAAAATATAAAGGGGTAAGGTCTGGTAACATTGGTGGCTCAGAAACGTGACCATTTCTGCCTATAAATCTTTCGGTGAGTGTTAGGTTTAGAATACACAGGGCAGGCATTAATAAAACCGACAAAATGCACGGAAGGATCCTGATTGGAAATGGAGAATAAAAGATTCTATGAACACGTGTCGGGAAATGCATCGTTACCACGGTGGATGAAGCTGACGGATGAACGTTCCTCTGACCACGTGCCGTGTATTCCTTGTGTGCTGCAGTCTGTGTGATCGACGGAGCGTACTGTAAGCAGCCGAGTGGTGCAGTATTCATGTCGGGAACAAGCCGAGATGGTGGTTGTGTGTGGTTAAGCAGTGGAAATGGTCGAGGGGCAGCACGGCTAGCGAAACAAGCACCCTCACAGACACCAACCAAGTCACACATTTGAGGCCCTTTTTCAGCGTTTGTGTGATCGTGGGTCCTTCCAGACAAACAAACGTTAAGACCGGGTTCTACAGGATATTGAGTCGAACCTTAGTACAAACTCCAGGCAAGTGGTCCTCCAATATGGTGTAATCCAAAGTACGATTATGTGTATCCCTATTAAGAGGGTACAGTACTGCCCGACATAGAAAAGATGTACAACTTCATACTTTGTTGTTCTTGTCAGAACAGCGTTTTTTTTTTGGTAGAATAACACCATTTTATTTAATACAACGAAGCCAGTTACCAATGTAGGAAAGAAGGGCAATTTGTATGTTTAATTATTCAGATGTGCAATTCCTTAAAATAGATCCCTGAGTCCAGTTTGGTTATGTTTGTGAATTGAATGAATGGCTGGTCGTCTGCTGACCACAGATAGTGAAGGTAGATTCTGTAATCATCTTTGAGACGGTTCTCTGGTCACCTATGGCCGAGCCAAAGAGAGGAAGTACACCAGAGCACTAGAGGGCCTGTAATGTGCCTGACCAATAAGGTGACAGTCCTCTCCCACTATTGCGGAATCGCGCGATGACCGGATCAACGGTCATGTTTCAGCACTCTGTCACTGGTTCCTGAGATGTGACGACGTGCTCATTGTGTGCTCCGGAAAAACAAATTTAAATAAAATTGGTATTCATGTAGAATATTTAGGAGTAGATGAACTAATAATTTCTCTTTTCAGAAACTTTTGGTGGGAGGCTGATGTAAAGTGTTCTGAAAAAGATAGGCACGTAAAAAATTCATGGGGAACATAGGATTCTTCAGAAGTGACAAAGAAACCACGTGTTGTAATCATAAGACGAAATACTAGCGTGTGGTAGTATTAAGATGAAATACTTGCGTGTGTAAATCTAAGTTGAAAATAATTAAGATTTCCGTGTGCTGAACTTGAATTAGAGACAAGCACTTCCACGTGTTGAGTACAGTGTGAGTCTCAACCTGACTATGAGACAGTAAAAAAGAATTAGAAGTGCTTATCCTAGCATTCAGTTGAGGATCCATGTGTAAAGAAAATAAGATACCAAAACTTCCATTATGAGATACATTCGTGTGACGCCACCTTGATATTCAGATACTCCGTAAGTGAATTAAGGTGAGTCATCCATTTACCTGGCAACTCCATGTGGGTTGCATTGCACAGGGAGATGTGCATAAACCCTCCAGAGTTTGTGGTAGGAAAATTATTACGTGGGTCAGTGACGTGTGAATCTGGGATAACTATTGTTTGATGTGGGAAAGCAGAACGAGTAGATAACCAAACATTTCGTTTTTGAGATGTGTTTTATCCTGCCAGTGTGATTTATTTTGTGCATTTAATCTGTGTGATTTGCATGAGGCATAGCGAATTTAGAGGGTCAAGGATGATTTTTCCTAGTACAGAACGAAAGTCAGTAAATTCGTTATGTTGCTAATGAATGCTATTACGAGAGTGTGGGAGAGGATGAAGTAGCGAGAGATTCCTTACCAATCCAGAAGGTGCACAGTAGCAATAGACAGAAACATTACGAGACCATAGAATAGTAAATTGCTTATGTTATGTTATGCCCATTGGGTGGAGAATCACTTGTTTAACTATTGTGTTTGAGTGTAATGCTAGGAATTTTCCAACATTAGCCTGAAAGAATTTATTGAAATAAAAGAGAAAATATGAGTCAAATAGTTGTCTTGATTATTGAGTTGTGGGTAGTCGTTTTGTTGACTTTTTGTACCATAAACCCCATTTTCTTGCTGGGATGTCTAAGCTTTGGTTAAAATATATACACAGGAAGGAAATGTGGCCTTGTCAGGGTGGAGTGAATCCATCAGAAATGTTTACTAGCTATTAGTCAGATGCGTTGTCCATTCCGTTGTATTAAGAAGTAGGGACGAGAATAAATTATAGCTTAACCTATAGGCACTAGGGCTCATATTTCAAGCATAATTGCGGTGTATATGACAATCATGAAAATATTTCTGATGTACGAATAATAATTGTACTCGCTTGGCGAGCCACTCATCTAGTAGACCTGACTATTAGATGCCACAGAATGGGATAGGAACCAACCACAATCTCCTGCAGCGAGTGCAACGATTATCAGCAGCGGATTGCTTTGTAGGGGGAAGGATTTTTTCGATGGTTTTCGCACCAGACCATCACAATTATGGAACTTCTGTCATCAGTCCTCTTTACCGCCAGCAAACCTTTCCAGAATTGGCATAATCAATCTGCATAATCGTCATCTGTGGGCTACAGACAATCCTCGGTGAATAGCTGAGGTGTATTAGCAGCATCGGTTCATCATCAGTGTGTGGGCAGGGATTCTTGGTGACCACGTACTTGGACTGGTTATTAGTCCACAATGCCTTGACGGAGGAATGTGGCTGGACTTCCTGCGGAATACTCTGCCTTGATTATTGCCTTTGGCAATACGACAGGTTATGTGGTTTCTGCATGACGGAGCATCACCCCAGTTACGGATTACAGTACACTAGCACCTCAACATCATCTTCCCCAGACATTGGATAAGATGCGGAGGCCCTGTAGATGACCTGCTAGATTACCAGAGTTAACCATTTCACTTCGAGCTCCGTATTTAGCCAGTATCCATGCGTTGCTCTGTGTGTACCAGCGCCGTAGTTTTCGCCGTCCACGCGATGCTCTGTTTGTAAGATTGTCGTATTTAGCCGACATCCACGCGCTGACCTGTGTTTACGAGCGCCGCAGTTTGTCGGAATCCACGCGCTGATGTGTGTGTACGAGCAACAGGCGGCGTCAGCATAAATCTTTCTTAAAGCATTACAGGACACTGGAAAACATTTATTAATTTTTTCAGGGTTCGTAACATTCATTTGAAAATTGTATTTGTAGCTATGTTTAGTTTGTATTATAAAATATTTCACCTCCCTCTCAGAATTCTACAGAAGAGTTCAAAGAATTCTATTTGCTGATTCAGAAAATGATTCAAGCAATGAAAATCAACACATTGTTACATCACCTACAAAACTAAGAAAAGAAGAGCTGTGTGGTACTTCAGAATCAGGAGCGGAAAATATTGAACTCATCAACAGTGACCGTGAAATATGGACGTCAAAAATATTCGAACTTAAAATACATAAGTTTGCGTCAGAAAGTTCAGGAATTAAAGTAAACATAACTGGATCAGCGAAAATCTTAGATTACTTTGAGCTTTTCGTCTCTGAAGATCTCGTAGAGTTAATTGCAAATGAAACAAATCACTATTAGTCTCTGAAAGATAATAGTAACATAAACAATTCAGAAGGAACTGGAGTAACCGAACTATACCATTTTTTGTCGTATCGTTTTTAAAGACGCGCAACAAGAAATTATCTTTACTAGAGTATTGGAGTAAAGACAAACCTCTGCGGAGAGGTTAGATCGCTATTTTAAATTATTACGAATGCTACATTTCAACTATGACGACGGTTCTTCGGTTCTACCAATGAGCGTTTGTACAAAATACGGAACGTCATTGAGTTACTACAAAAAAGATTCAGTCTGCCATTTCAACCATTCCAGAGCTGTGCATAGACGAAAGTTTACTGTTACGCAAAGGGCGGCAGTCTTTCGAACAATATCTCTCTTCAAAAAGAAACAGATTTGGAATAAAATCTTTTTTCTCTGTGGCTGTGCGTCAGGATTTGTACAAGATTTAATTGTTTATGCCGGATCATCAACCCTGTTGGATACCAAAAATAAGGACATTGGAAAGTCGGGAGCAATAGTTGAAGCACTTATGAAACCTTACCTAGGAAAAAGCCATACTGTTTACATAGATAATTGGTATTCAAGTCCCGCTTTATTAAAATGCTACACAATAATTGCACAAATGCGCCCTGGACCGTAAGAAAGAGAAGGAAAGAAATGCCTAAAATTAATGAAAGATTAACAAGATGACAGGCAACCTCTCGATCATGCAAAAATTTAATACTCATAAAGTGGACATATAAAAAAGAAGTCTATATGCTTTCTGCCATGCATTTGGATGAATTTGATACGGTAATCAAGCACAGTGGGAAAAAAGTTATCCAAAACCCGGTATGCGTATTGGATTGTACTAATTCAGTGGGTGCAGTTGATAAAGCTGACATGGTTATAAGCACTGCGAAATCAAAACGAAAATCTCTGAATTGGTATCGCAAATATTTCTTTCACTTGTTGGACATTTGTGTGTGGAATGCCTATTGCCTTTATAAACACCAGAGGAAGGAACCGGTATCCATGGAAAAATTTCAGTTGCAGTTAATTAGGGAAATACTGGAAAAGTATCATCGAAGTATAAAATGTCAACATCCAACAGACAATAATCATCCACTGGGATTAACAGAAAGACAGTTTCCGTCGGTTTACAAATCTGTGGGAAGAAACAGAAATAGGTGTGTTGTGTTTGAGTTAATTAAATCGAATTTTTCAACTATGGTTTGGTTGCGACTTGTTAGCCAATTCTGCTGTATCACTTAATCAAATTTGTAAATATGTGCAACCTGCTTAAGTATACTCAAGCACACCACAGCTTGAACCCAAAACAAAAATGACTATAGATAAACAAACACGTAGCAAATAGATTACCAAGACGTGAAGTTAAATATTATCTCCGTAACCAGTTGTGTCTCTGGAAACAACAAAAATTGGACGCGCTGTGGTGTGGTGGGTAATAATTAGAAGTTCGTTACTTCGTGATGTCGTCATGAAAAGACTCTTAAATTGTCTGGGTGTGCTTTCGACCTACCTTTGCTTTTTACAAGAGCCTGAAAACTATTTTTGCAGTCAACCGGAAAACGATGGGGAACATACTGGCCATATTTTCCAATCTACAAGGTCACGTTAATCTTTGTGCTCACTGAAAGAAAGAGTCCCTACTTTCTATTTTCTCAGCGTGATCAGGAACTGTGACTATAAATAAAAGTTTTGAGTTGTAGCTGACTGATAGATTATATAAAAATTCACACATGGAAAATGTAAATGTTAAAATTGTAATTAACAGCCCTATCGGAAACAGCAGTATTAACAGTTCAGAGGCAATCTCTATGGGAAGATCCAAGTAAAATGGTCTATCACCCTGACTTCTAATCACCAAAAGTTAACTGCTCGACTTAAAAGTGGAAAGTAATCTCGCCACTTGCCTCACGATTTTGTCAACATTACAGGCGGCACGCAAACGGTTACTTCCGAGAAATCTAAGAGATTCAGGACGGTGTACAGTCATCGCGAATTCACTTCCTACTTTTACCAAAAGCGCATCCGAGTCTGTCCAGCTATGACGTCAACCGAGGCACAACGCAAGCGGGTATTTGATTGACGCGGACAGTTTGATATCTCGCTGTGTCCTACCATTGCCCTTCTGGCTGTATTTACGAGTGGATAGCGGGCCGTCAAACGGAACGTCTGCTACCAACCACCATAGGCACTGATAGTAATATATAAATGGCCCCTTTATCGGACAAGTATTAATTAATGTCTCTGTCGTTCAACTGTTTACAATCTTCTTAATTCTTATATACGAGGGTCGTTTAATAAGTAATGCCTCACATTTTTTTCTCAGGACATATTGATTGTTAAGAGCAGAATTTGGTGACAATCTACATCAACATGTCTTGTCCATGTCCTGTTTTTTTTTTTTTTACGTAATCTCCATCACGTTCCATGGCCGTACGCCAACGTTGTGCTTGGTTCAAATGGCTCTGAGCACTATGGGACTTAACATCTATGGTCATGAGTCCCCTAGAACTTAGAACTACTTAAACCTAACTAACCTAAGGACAGCACACAACATCCAGCCATCACGAGGCAGAGAAAATTCCTAACCCCGCGGGGAATCGAACCCGGGAACCCGGGCGCGGGAAGCGAGAACACTACCGCACGCTCACGAGGTGAGCCATGTTTACACAGCATGACTAACACTCTCGTCATCTTCAAGTTATGTTCTCCGTAGAGAATCTTTAAGCAGCCTAAAGAGCTAGACGTCCGAGGGTGTTAGGTCTGGACTGTAGGATGGGTGAGGCAATATTGTCCAACCCAATTTGACGATGTGTTCCCGGGTCCTCAATCTTGTGTGTGGGCGGCCATTATCGTGTTAGAGTAAGATTTCTGCTGGATTCTTGTCCGATCGAACACGTCGAAAATGGTTCTTGAATCTATTTAGAGTCTTCACGTATGCCTCTAAATGATGGCTGACCTTCTTGGCATCATATCCACGAGAGTGACGCCATCACAGTCCCAGAAGACTGTCACCATGACTGTTCCGGCAGAGGGAGTTGTCTCGAATTTCTTCTTTTGCGGTGTATGAGGAGAATGCCACTCCACGGACTGCCTTTTTGTTTCCGGCGCAAAGTGATGCACCCAGCTGCAAAGTGGGTTGGACGGGAAGCGCTTCCAGATGGCCGAGACAGTTAAGACAACCGTTCTAGAGTAGTGGAGCATCCGGTTTCGACTCCGGCTCCGGCACAAATTTTCAACTCTCACCATTGGTTTATTTCAGTGCCTGTAAGCAGCTGAAGCCCTGATTTCTCGTAATACACGAGAGCTATCGGAATGTAGAGAACGATTGGACGCGAAATCGAAACCACAGTGAAAATCCGATTAAGATTTCCACACATGTGTTGAGCAGTGTCTCTAGTATGGCCGTTGACACGTCATCCTTCTCAGTGAACGAGCTCATAAAGATGCCTAAAAATTGTCTCTCCCGAAGTACGAATGCCTGCTGAGAGATTTCGTCTGATTTCATGCAATCCCAGATACCGTACCTGTCACACAATGTATTTTTCGTGAGGGTTCTCAGCTACACATTGCAGAGGCAATGAGGATGCTCCTGCGACGTTTTCAATTATAACAGTTTGATCACGCACCTTACAGCCCGGTGTTGGCTCTCTCTCTCTGATTTCCATCACTGCTCAAACGAACTAATGCTATGGATATAATATTTTGGCAAAGACAACGAGCTATAATCCAGCGTAGATTCAAAAATGTTCAAATGTGTATGAAATCTTATGAGACTTAACTGCTAAGATCATCAGTCCTCCTCGCTTCCCACGCCCTTGTTCCAGGGTTCGATTCCCGGCGGGGTCAGGGATTTTCTCTGCCTCGTGATGGCTGGGTGTTGTGTGATGTCCTTAGGTTAATTAGGTTTAAGTAGTTCTAAGTCCTAGGGGACTGATGCCCATGGATGTTAAGTCCCATAGTGCTCAGAGCCACTTGAACCATTTTGATCATCAATCCCTAAGCTTACGCACTACTTAACCTAAATTATTCTGAGAACAAACACACACACCAATGCCCAAGGGAGGACTAGAACCTTCGCCGGGACCAGCCGCACAGCCCATTACTGCAGCGACTGAGACCGCTCGGCTAATCCCGCGACCCTCCAGCGTCGGAAAACACAGGAGACTGCCGCCCATGACAAGGCTGTTGGAAAGCTGGTACAACGCTACGACAGATGTCAAAGTCGGAGTAGCGACTATGTTGAGAAGTAGCTGAAAGGTGCGCCTAACTGTTACAGAGAAAACATTTTAGATTTTCACTGTGCTTTCCATTTCGACACCTATCGTTCCTTACTTTCCGAATAGCCTCGCAGTTTCCTCATGGTCGTTGTTCCGCCAGTGGTGAGAGTTTGACCGACTTGTTCGACAGGACAGACACTATATATATCAATAAATACGCAACAGCTTCCCATTGTTTAGGACACAAACACGGATGGTGCTCTTTGGCGAAGCTTAGCCTGCACGCAATATACTGGGCCCAGGTTTTATTTGGCTCCTCCTTCCCCTTTCGTAATGGTGGTGTCTGCCTTTTGAATTGGACTGCGGCACTCTTAATGACTGGACACTGACTGACTCTCGCCAGTTCTGCTGGCCTCTACTCAACATGTGATCAACAGGGTTTCAAATGGTTCAAATGGCTCTAAGCACTATGGGACTTAACATCTGAGGTCATCAGTCCCCTAGACTTATGAACTACTTAAACCTAACTAACCTAACGACACCACACACATCCATGCCCGAGGCGGGATTCGAACCTGCGACCGTAGCAGCAGCCCGGTTCCGGACTGAAGCGCATAGAGCCGCTCGGCCACAGCTTCGGGCAACAGGGTTTCCAACTACACATCTGAACAATCTTTCTGAACAAGAAATTAATATGGAAACCTAATAGTGAGATATGGCAATTCCTGAAGTTAACTCTAGCCGTTGCTAACTGGGGATCAATTTAGATTGCTTGGGTTTATTGATTTAATGTAGTCTGATTATGGTATGTGGCAGTTTTGACAAAATAGATCATGGTAACCACAAGAAACAGCGCACTTAAAATAACAATGACTCTCTAATGGGTTCACTCTACTCCTTTAAGTGAGAATGAAAAGTACAAAAAATCCGTAAACTCGGGTATTTAGTAAGGAATAAATGTTGTCAATCATTGGATAAAGAAGAATTACTTTAAGCCCAATTATGGGCTCTGGCAGCCTCTTGTCCTCAGAAAGTTCGTCGAATTGCGTCTCTGCTTCTTTAATTTATTTGTTACGTACGAAGCGTATTCCGAATGTAAGGTCTGATCGGTCGGGAAATGGAAATCACAGTGAAAATCCTATACCGCTTTGCTTAGGTGTGTTGGAGAGACTTTGTAGCAGGCCCGTTCATTGCGTCACGCCTGTCTTTTCAGTTCTGAGCGCACAGCGAGCACGTAAAGACCTAGGTAATAGAGTTAAATGATTTTTACTTCACAAATGATTTCCAAACCAATCAGTCACCATTTTAACATAACGAAGGACTTCTCTGATTCATTTTACAAAATTTATCACATTTCCTTCGAAATATTGTGTTTCCTCATTTTCTCCTGTACCTTTGTTTTAATTCCAGAGGCACCTTATCGTCGGAGAAATTCCCTGGATCATCCCAGGATAGTTTCGCCACTTTAATTTTTTTTCCATCAGTCTTCTGACGGGTTTGATGCCGCCCGCCACGAATTCCTCTCCTGTGCTAACCTCTTCAACTCAGAGTAGCACTTGCAACCTAAGTCCTCAATCATTTGCTGGATGTATTCTAATCTGTGTCTTCATCTACAGTTTTTGCCCTCTACAGTTCCCTCTAGTACAATGGAAGCCATTCCCTCATATCTTAACAGATGTCCTATCATCCTGTCCCTTCTCCTTATCAGTGTTTTCCACATATTCCTTTCCTCTCCGACTCTGCACAAAACCACCTCATTCCTCACCTCATCAGTCCACCTAATTTTCAACATTCGTCTATAGCACCACATCTCAAATGCTTCGATTCTCTTCTGTTCTGGTTTACCCACAGTCCATGTTTCACTACCATACAATGCTGTACTCCAGACGTACATCCTCAGAAATTTCTTCCTCAAATTAAGGCCTATGTTTAATACTAATAGACTTCTCTTGGCCAGGAATGCCCTTTTAGCCAGTGCTAGTCTGCTTTTGATGTCCTCCTTGCTCCGTTCGTCATTGGTTATTTTACTGCTTAGGCAGCAGAATTCCTTAACTTTATCTACTTCGTGACTATCAAACTTGATGTTAAGTTTCTCTCTGTTCTCGTTTCTGCTACTTCTCATTACTTTCGTCTTTCTTCAATTTACTCTCAATCCATAGTCTTACTCATTAAATTGTTTATTCTACTCAGAAGATCATGTAATTGTTCTTTACTTTCACTCAGGATAGCAATGTCATCAGCGAATCGAATCACTGATATCCTTTCACCCTGAATTTTAATTCCACTCCGAAACCTTTCTTTTATTTCCATCATTGCTTCTTCGATGTACAAATTGAACAGCAGGGGCGAAAGATTACGTCCCTGTCTTACACCCTTTTTAATCCGAGCACTTCGTTCTTGGTCGTCCACTCTTATTATTCCCTCTTGGCTCTTGTACATATTGTATATTACCCGTTTCTCCCCATAGCTTACCCCTATTTTTCTCAGAATTTCGAACGTCTTGCACCATTTTACATTGTCGAACGCTTTTCCGAGGTCGACAAATCCCATGAACACTTCTAGACTTTTCTTTAGTGTTGCTTTCATCATTAACCGCAACGTCACAGTTGCCTCTCTAGTGCCTTTACCTTTCCTATAGCCAAACTGTTCCTCATCTAACACATCTTTAGTTTCCTTTCTTCATTTTTCTGTATATTAAACTTGTCAGCAACTTGAATGCATCAGCTGTTAAGCTGATTGTACGATAATTTTCGCACTTGTCAGCTCTTTTTGTCTTCGGAATTTTGTGGGCGATATTTTTCCCGAAAGTGAGATGGTATGTCGTCAGACGCAGATATTCTACTCACCAACGTGAATAGTCGTTTTGTTGCCACTTCCCCTAATGATTTTAGAAATTCTGATGGAATGTTATCTATCCCTTCTGCTTTATTTGATCTTAAGACCTCCAAAGCTCTTTTAAATTCTGATTTTAATGCTGGATCCCGCATCTCTTCTAAATCGACTGCTGTTTCTTCTTCTATCACATCAGACAAATCTTCCCCCTCATAGAGGCTTTCAATGTATTCTTTCCACCTATACGCCCTTTCCTCTGCATTTAATAGAGGAATCCCCGTTGCACTCTTAATGTTACCACCCTTGCTTTTAATGTCACCGAAGATGGTTTGGACTTTCCTGTATGCTGAGTCAGTCCTTCCGACAATCATTTCGTTTTCGATTTCTTCACGTTGTCATGGAGCCATTTCGTCTTAGCTTCCCTGCACTTCCTATTTATTTCATTCATCAGCGACCTGTATTTCTGTATTCCTGAGTTTCCCGGAACATTTTTGTACTTCCTCCTTTCATCGATCAACTGAAGTATTTCTTCTGTTACGCATGGTTTCTCCGCAGTTACCTTCTTTGTACCTACGTCTTTCTTTCCAACTTCTGTGATGGTCCTTTTTAGAGATGTCCATTCCTCTTCAACTGTACTGCCTACTGAGCTGTTCCTTATTGCTTTATTTATAGCCTTAGAGAACTTCAAGCGTATCTCGACATTCCGTAGTACTTACAAATCCCACTTCTTTGCCTACTGATTTTCCTAATTGTCTTGATCTTCCGCCTATTCTTGATCACTACTACATTCTGATCTGAATCTATATCCGCTCCTGGGTACGCCCTACTATGCAGTATCTGATTTCGGAAACTCTCTCTGACCATGACGTAATATAACTGAAATCTTCCCGTATCACTCGGCCTTTTCCAGGTTTACCTATCTTTAACAGAGTATTCGCTATTACTAGCTAAAATTTATTCAGAGCTCAGTTAGTCCTTGTCCTCTCTCATTTCTTCCCCAAAGCCCATATTCTCTTTTTTTCTTCTACTCCTTCCCCTACAACTGCATTCCAGTACCACATTTTCATCTCCAATTACGTACTGTGTTACCCTTTCAATATCCTCTTATACTTTCTCTATCTCTTCATCTTCAGCTTGCGACGCCGGCATGTCTACCTGAACTATCGCTGTCGGTGTTGGTTTGCTGTCGATTATGATAAGAATAATCCTATCACTGAACTGTTGGCAATAACACACTCTCTGCCCTACCTTCACGTTCGTAACGAATCCTACTCCAGTTATACCATTTTCTGCTGCTTTTGATATTACCCTGTACTCATTTGACCAGAAATCCTCGTCTTCTTTCCGTTTCACTTCATTGACTGCTACTATATGAAGACTGAGCCTTTGTATTTTTTTGCAGCTGCATTTCCTTGTTATTACAGCTGTATATTTTCCTTAATTGGACCGTGACTATTATACTATCAGAGTAAGCAGCGAATCGTGACATGATGCAGATCCCAACAATACAGGACTCTTTTCAGCAGCGCACTTTCGTTGCTGAGCATCAGTTTGAGACGAAGCGACTAGCAAGCAACATATATGTATCCCTGAGCACGTTGCAAAACCATGCGAAAACCTTGGAGTGCAGAAAGAACACGAAGCGACGGTAGCAATATAAAGGTAAGACATCAAAACATTTCAACCAGTCTGTCGCACCAAATGAAATCGTTTGCTCCTCTCTGCGGATGCATAAAACTAATTTTCGCAGGGCTGAATGTTTAACGAAGATCGATATCTTCGACAGTAGGTACTGTTATATTCATGGTAATTTGATTCGGGAAACGAGTCATCTAGACTGTTTATCAAGGATTGCTCGAAGCAGTTTGTGCTGGGGGGGCATGCATTTTATAAACATTATAATGACAGGAAAAGCGGAATATTACAAATAATACAATCTCCTAGGAAGGTTCCTTGCCAAGTGATCTCTATATTCACTCGCATAGATATCATGTGACACGTTGAACGTGTTACCGTAATGTCCTTAGACACACGTTTTCCATGCACATGCCAGAAGAATTAAAAAATTTTGGTAATTTCCAAGAATGATTGCCTATCGAAGTTGCTATGTCCAAACTATACATATCGAACGTGAGATCGCAAATCGATCATGCCACTCTGGTGCTGGGCGTTGTGATCAATTATTTGTTATCGTCATTTTTATCTGTTTTCCGTCGTTCCCTTAGTTGTTATAAATTAATTACATCCGCTAGGGAGTCCCAGACGATTTATGTCGTTAGTGAGTGGGATGTCTGGTGTTCTTGACGTTTCTTTGGCGGATTCTCTCTCATGGATAAATCTAATTCCATGTTTATCCAGCGTAGAAAATTTTTAGACTATTTGTCGCAAATGTGGAGTACTACGAGACGTGGAAAGAAGGGACTATCTAGACTGTGGTGGTGCTAAGTGTGCAAAACTTCGTAAGAACAGTTTAGATACTGAAATACCGTTTACAATTTCATTGCGGACAGTGCGGAAAACGAACGAGTATCAAGAAGAATATATGGTTCGACTCTTCCAAATTATCCATCCAGACCACCATAGTGGAATGTCACATGATGATAACACCGACGACGAGTAAAGTAAGTAGTCTCCTTTGCAATTACAAGTATTTTTGTAACGCTTTTCTTTTGTCGTTGCTGTAGCGACCACCGTAAACATACTCATAACGCCCACCACCTGACAAGCATGATAGATTTACGATCGCACGTTAGATATGTATCGTTTGGAAGCCACGGCTTTGATAGGCAATCATTCTTGGAAATTACCAAAATTTTTAACGATTTTATACGAATTTCAAGTACTAAGCTGTATTTGCCTCCGAAAGCTACTTTAGTTTTTAAATCGTAGGCGTCTTGTAAACGAAATGAAAAGTGATTCGAAACTGTTGTTTGCGCTTAGATATAATAAAATAAGGTGGGTCAACTTTATTGTTTTCCTGTTAGAGTGCTGTTTGTACCCGAGTGCCAGTACAGTGTGCCCACATTTTCTTGGCTTCTCGCCTCCTTAGTAATGAATCGATATAGGCCGCTGTTTTTTTTCTTTTTTTTCCTTTATTGTGATTTTAATATCCGTAGAACAGGTAGGCTGGCAGCAGCACAATACGGCGCTCTTCAGCTAAAGATAGTACAATGATAAAACATAGAAGACACATGAGTTGGAACAAAACGGCGGGGAAAAAACAGTAGATACATGAACATAAAAAACATGATGCCATTCACACTCGATGACAATCCACACTACAAACTGTTGACACAAAGCACAAATACTGAAGATATCGATGGCACTGGTGAACGATGGAGCGTGACGGTGAACACTGGACACTAAACACGACGGCACACACGAGACACTGATGGCGAAGATCTCCGGCGCGCGAAAGTCCACGTAGCGTGTGCGAGTCCGGGGTCCTGCCAAGAGGTTAATAAGGGTGAGGTGGGGGAGGGGAGAGAAGGATGCCAATGACTGAGGAGATGGGGGGAGGAGGAGAGGGACAGGGGAGGGGAAGCCCAGGGGAGGAGTGGGGAGAAATGGAGGAGGGAGGGAAAAGGGAGAGAAAGGAGGGAGGGTGCCCAAAGGAGCAAACACAGGAAGAGGTAGGGAGGATCAAAGTTGGTAGGATGGGTAAATGGAGGGAAGGAGGGCATCATCAGGGAGAGGGAGCTGGCGTAAGCCACCTTGGGAGAGGGTAAGGAGGGTTGAGAGATGGAGACCGGGTGGGACGTGGGAATACAGGCGCGGCAGCGGGCGGGGGTGGGAGAGGATGGGCGAGACAAGCAGGAGGTGTACAGGATCCGTATCTTTAGGTCGCTGCAATTCGTCCTCCTAATATGTTAATCATTCTCGCTGACAACTTACGCCATCAATGAGACTTGCGCAGTATGCCTGACAGTATATTCGTGATTGTTTAATTATGTGTTTCATAAATACGAAATTGTGCTGAAAAGAAATGCCTCCGAATTTTTTTGTGTCACACATCTTAAAACTTTTTAAACGAAAGAAACGTTATAAACATTCTACATAAATTCTTTGTGCCTCCATATCTGCAGCCCTCTGCCGCTAGAGGGCTCCGAATTGTAGCGTGTGACGTGATGGTGTGTGGCGCAACTGTGTCGGTGCGTGAGAAACAGCGGGCTGCAACCGAGTTTAGAACTCGAAGAGTTGGTCCACACAAGGAGCACACTCGCATTTCAGACCACACTAGAGTGCTGCGACATCGGCAACAATCCGACGCCTTGGGTTCACTGACGTCGATCATCCTTCAAACAGTCGCGACTTGGCTCTGGTCGATTTTAATCTGTTTCCGAAACTTAAAGAATATCTTCGAGATTTTTGATAGTGATGAAAGCGGTGCAAGGAGAGTTGAGGTTGTGGCTCCACCAAAAAGTCTAACATTCTGCAGTGACGGTTCCAACAAACTGGTCTCCCGTCAGGAGAAATGTCTTCGTCGCCATGATGACTATACTAGAATATAAATATATAGACATGAAGAATAAAGGCGTCAGTGACGTTCGTTTTGTTTAGCAACCTTTAAAAAGTTATCGCATTAAAAATTCAGAGGCCGTACTTTTCAGGACGCCCTCGAGATTAATATCAGTGCGTGCCGTTTGTGCATGACCTCTCATCCCATTGTGTACCGACTGGTTTGACAAAACAGGTATTAATCGTTCACTGTAGGAAGAGTCTCGGAGCAGTGACTGAGGGGTTTAGCTGTTTCGACAGAAATCACAAGGCTGCGTATAAGTTCGGACTGATATTCAGTTGTTTACCGTCGCTACCAGTCTTAGATTTCAATATTGTGTGCAAAGAGTACCTTTGTTGAACGTATCAATAAATTAAAACCCTTTCAATTCCAAATACATATAACATTTCTGTGATCATTAATCCAGCGTGTAACATCTCCATTCGTTTACGACTACACGGCCGGCGAAATACTCACTTCTCCGAAAGCCGTAAAAAGTGCACAAAAACCACAGGATTTTTGGTGTTAGCAACAAAAAACTACTTCAGTTCTTATCTTTGGTAGTTACTCAGAGTGTATCAAAAAGAGTCATCCGATTTAGAAAAATCATAGCTATTGTGTTATTTGAGAAATGTGCGTTAACAACGCACTATTGGAAAAAGCAAACTCTAAAGTTTTGCGTGGTTCCCGGTTGGTAGCAGCTGTTCAGTTCTAGTAAAAATGGTGCCGAGACAACAGAAAGCGTTTTGTGTTCTACGTTTTGCACAGCGCGGGCCAGTAATTACTGTTCAGCGTGAGTTCCGTACTAGATATGGTGTGAATCCTCCTACAGCAAAGAGCATTAGACGATGGCATGAACCGTTCCCAGAAACAGGTTGTTTGTGTAAAGGCAAATCGCCTGGCTGTTTTTGAGTGTCTCAAACACATGTCGAACCGCAGCCGCCATAGTTTCACACGGTAGAAATCGGTTCACCGTGCAGTTCGACAACTCAACATGCCTCCGAAGTCCGTCTGGCGTGTATTGCGTCGACGTTTACACATGAAACCATACAACATTCAGTTGCTGCAAGCTCTTCGTGAAGGTGACAAACAACAACGTGTGGACGTCTATAATTTCGCTCTTGGGAAGATGGTGGATGACAGTTTTCTTCCAAGCTTAGTGTTCAGTGACGAGGCAAAATACCATTTAAATCGAAAAGTGAATCGTCATAATGTGAGAATATGTGGTAAGGAACAACCACATGACGTTGTACAACATGAGAACGCTCTCCAAAATTTAATGTGTTTTGTGCAGTTCCACGGGAAAAGTTGTATGGTCCATTTTTCGTAGCCGAGAACCGTCCGCTGTGACCGAGCGGTTCTAGCGCTTTATTCTGGAACCGCGCGACCGCTACGGTCGCAGATTCGAATCCTGCCTCGGGCATGGAAGTGTGTGATGTCCTTAGGTTAGTTAGATTTAAGTTGTTCTAAGTTCTAGGGGACTTATGACCTCAGATGTTAAATTCCATAGTGCTCAGAGCCATTTGAGCCATTTTTTTCCTTGCTGAGAACATTGTTACAGGACGCACATATCTCGATATGCTTGAGAACTTTATTTTCCCACAGTTGGAAACTGATTCGAGAGACTTCATTTTCCAACAGGATGGGGCACCACCACACTGGCATATGGAAAAGCGGGAATTTTCAATTCAAAGGATTACTGAACGATGAATAGGTCGCACTGCACTAAATCGTTCAGCCTTACATTACTGGCCTCCAAGGTCACCCGATCACACTGTATGTCATTATTACTTGTGGGGGTTTATAAAGGACTCTGTTTGTGTGCCGTCGTTACCAACAACAGTGAATGAACTGAGATGTCATATATCAGCAACTGAGGAAGCTGTAACTCAAGACATGCTCGCTGCAGTGCGGGAACAATTTGAATACAGCATTGGCATATGCTGTGCATCTCAAGGGGGTCTTATTGAACTCCTATGAAAACGTATTTTAAAAAAACTTTCTCAGTTTCCTGTTCATCAAAAAACAAAATCTATTGTGTATGTTTATTAGTTCCAGAAATACAGACTGCCCAACAGCGTGATTCTTTTTGATACACGCTGTATATGTTATGGTTGTCTAGCGGTAAAGCGTCTAATTGGATCCAAGAGGTTGTGGGACAGAATCCCAGTCTGCTATTGGATTTTCCAGTTTGCGTTTTAACCCAGCCTTCACACCTCAGAGATTTAAGGAATTACCATTAACGACACGTGCTCGAATTCCACGTTAAACTGTAGGCTCCCATTGCTTGGTCGGATAACTGTGGTAGGTTATGGAGAGGCAAGTCACCGAAGTGAAGTCCAAGTGGCCATCCGGCCACTGAGCCACACGAAATTATTATTATCATTCAGTATAGTTACGTTTACAGCAAAACAATCGATTTTGGAATTATCGGGTACACGAACAAAAAGACTGTATAACGTTTGGAAGAACCATGTACCATACAGCGCAAAGTTAGAGTTGACATCCATTCATTGTACTGAAGAACTAAATTTTATCGTTTTATCATATATCATAAAACGTAGTTTTTCAGGTATAGGACGTCCAGTTGATCTCTAAGTTGTATTGTACATTGTTTGTAACATCGAAAATGCAGATAAATTACCTTCAGCACCATCCATAATTTTTCGCTGTTTAATATACGTTGAAAACTTGTACTGTACTTCTAATTCTGAATCTGTTTGCTTTCTTAAAGAGACTATATTTAATATGTAATGGAAGTAATAGTGTATTTATTTGTGATTGTATATAATTGATTGTCATCATTTTTATCTGTTTTCCGTCTTTCCCTTAGTAGCACTAAATTCGTGGAGGTATGTATCGTTTGTGCAAGTAAATGAAGTCAGTCTGTTTGTTGCCATACCCGTTTCGTTTCATTTATTTGGGAAGCACCATCAGTGGTCTGAAATGTATAAAAAGAAGCACTGTTTCGGGCCACTGATGATGCTTTCCAACTAAATGAAGCGAAACGCGTATGGAGACAAACAAACTGCCTTCATTTAGTTGCGCAGACGGCACATACCTCCACGAGTAATTGATTCTAATTATTAATATAAATATTATAAATTTCTGGGCAACAGCCATGGGAACTTTATTTAAGCGTGTCGACAGGAACGACGAAATGAAAGAGCTGTGCCATTGCTGATGTTTGCGTATGGAGAGTCTCTGTAGCGCTACGAGCAGAGAGGAAGCAGAGTATTGAGTCCCGAACGTGGGCGCTCCCGCAGACCTGGAGTGCAACTATGCTCGTGCCAGTATAGGTGTGCCCAGTTCGTTAAGTATTGAGAGCAGGGTAGGTGTGGACGGGCGGAGGAAGCTGCAGTTCTATAATCTGCCCCATAATTATCAGTGGCTCTGGAGACAGCTAGTGGTTCTCTATCAGCAGGAGCATCAGCAGCAGCTCAGAATTGTCGTCGGCTACATCCTTCGTCGTTTGGACAGCTATGATATCATAAGACTGTTAAATGACGGTGTGTAACTAATATTCTACAGATATTACCCATTGGCTTTTCTTTCTTTCACAAAATTTGACAAACTTTCTTGAATAATAACCTGCAACAGTTAAAACTTGTCTGGCACCCGTGTTGTCATTGTCAAAATGGCTCAAATGGCTCTGAGCAGTATGGGACTTCTGAGGGCACTAGTCCTCTAGAAGTTAGAACTACTTAAACCTAACTAACCTAAGGACATCACACACATCCATGCCCGAGGCTGGATTCGGACCTACGACTGTAGCAGCAGCATCGTATAACATAACAGGCAGCTGGAAATGAGACTACAGATTGGCCCGTATCTCAACAGGAATTGGCTTCCGGACATATTGTTGTATAAAGTTTTCTCCTGTTTCTACCAACACTACGGTGTGTTGGACTACGTGACACTACTTAAGGTTTCGTATCTCAATCGTTAAAAATTGAGCCTTCGTAGGATCACTTTGTTTTCCGTTTGTCTGTCTGTTCGTCCGACTCTCAGGACCCGTTTTTGTGAAGAACTGGTAGACATATACAGTTAACATTTATGTTGACCTAGCGAGGTGGCGCAGTGGTTAGACACTGGACTCGCATTCGGAAGGACGACGGTTCAATCCCGCGTCCAGCCATCCTGATTTAGGTTTTCCGTGATTTCCTTAAATCACTCTAGGCAAATGCCGGGATGGTTCCTCTAAAAGGGCACGGCCGACTTCCTTCCCCATCCTTCCCTAATCCGATGAGACCGATGACCACGCTGTCTGGTCTCCTTCCCCAAACCAACCAACCAACCATTTATGTTGCATACTAAGGTCTACGCTCCTTTGGCCGTGTAAAACATTTAGCCTTCTAAGTCAATGTAGTCCAAAAATGCGACCATTTTTCACATATTTTGATATTCTCAGACTCACCAAACCTGACAACCTGTAGAAGTTGCCGAAGCAGGTTTCTGCCAGAAGAAATTTATCATTTTTCTTAGATACGTGGTACAAGCACTTGTGATGACACATGGTCGTGTAGCATTCGATTCCAGGCGATTAGGGTAAGACTGTCCAATACATACTCATCATTCTTTACGTAGGTAAAAAGGGGACAGCTTAATGCCATAGAGAAGTGTCGGCGTATTGCATGGGACTAGAAACAGGCAGAAGAGTTGCAGTGAGATGTATTGTGCTTCCAAGAACCGTACACGAAGGCAGGAAAGATCTCCTGTATGCCAATAACTGCCCAGGTAATCGCACAAGGTCAATACCCCATCACAGCAATCATAACACTTAACGAGGCGATAATAGTGATATAACTCTCACAATACAGTTCAGAATAGATAATCCGCGTGACAATGTTAACCGGAAGAGAGTGTTGCCCCCTGATTTCCATGTCAAATAGGCTCAAATGGCTCTGAGCACTATGGGACTTAACATCTGAGGTCATCAGCCCCCTGGAACTTAGAACTACTTAAACCTAACTAACTTAAGGACACCACACACAGCCATGCCTGAGGCAGGATTCGAACCTGCGACCGTAGCAGCAGCGCCTTTACGGACTGAAGTGCCTAGAACTGCTCGGTCACAGAGGCCGGCTGTCATTGTCCTCAGATATTATTACCAAGCAGGGTCCCTTTCCTTTCCATACAATCACCGAGTGTCCTAAAAACATGAAAACTGATTGACTAATTACTGCCAGTTTTGTTTGCCTGTTAATGACTAGTTTCAGTCTAAATTTTGCTGCCTCAGTAACTGGCTCTGAGCCCTATGGGACTTAACATCTATGGTCATCAGTCCCCTAGAACATAGAACTACTTAAACCTAACTAACCTAAGGACAGCACAAAACACCCAGTCATCACGAGGCAGAGAAAATCCCTGATCCCGCCGGGAATCGAACCCGGGCTGGGAAGCGAGAACGCTACCGCACGACCACGAGCTGCGGACGCCTTAGTAACTGTTCAATTCCTGTGTTGCATAACAGAGGCTTAACGAATCTGAAAGTTTAAATATTAACTACAGTCACTCAAAGTAACGTATAATTTCACTGGCAAAACCAATAACTAAAGGCACAGTACAGATTAAAGAGCGCG
Organism: Schistocerca gregaria; assembly: GCF_023897955.1. Taxonomy (NCBI): domain Eukaryota; kingdom Metazoa; phylum Arthropoda; class Insecta; order Orthoptera; family Acrididae; genus Schistocerca; species Schistocerca gregaria. Next base: position 371,945,741 of record NC_064925.1, on the reverse strand, counting down.
CAATTTCATTTTTATTCTGTATTTAGCTTAGCGAGTGACTTCTGCAGGCTTGGTACTTACTTCATTGTTTTTATGTTAAAAGTAAAACCAGTTGTTCATTTGCTTAAAATAAATTCATTTCAGTCTTTCAATAATTAAAAGTAAACTGCTTGCCTTTTTTTGAAATTTTGCATTACGTTACGCTAGGTTACTAAAAAATCATTTGTTTACGTAACACAGTTTGTTACAATCAGTCATTTTTTTTTAACCAGGAACTTCATTTAATTTTGCTTTCAAAACTTAGTGTTTCAGAACATGTAACTGCAAACTCACTGCTTTCTGATTCGTTTATTTTCTCGTAAACTGTTGTGTTGTGGAAAAGCGGGACGACCTTCTGTTGCCAAGCCAGTGATCATTTGATTGATTTTCTTTGCCATTACTTTTCTTAAGATTCTCGATATTCATTACTCTGTTGGGTGGCGACTGTTTAACTATCCCTTTTTTGCTAATCACTATTTTTTGTATAAAAATATGACGTGCTACCCTTTCCCCCCTGTGTGATTCGTGAGAGATGCACTATATTCCAACCATTTGAAAATTATCATCAGTATTTACATTGGGTTTAGAATAAATTCTCCTTCAGAAAGGTCTGTGGTACATTTCCCTCCTACTAACTGGTATTATTTTCCGTCGGGTAACGATAGCCTTGCTCGTTGTAAACTTTCACTAGGCAGACGCAATCGCGGTCATTTATATGGTAATGCAATAGGCCGATTAGGAAGGGGGTGGTTACATGTTCTTCCTCATGTGATACAATCTTTCTGTTCGTACTGGATACAGATGATTTCAAATGTTTATTTGTGGTCCCACATGCGGACAGAGATAAATTTACCTGCCAAATCTCCTTCGGCATGTTCATAGGAATTCTATGTGCCTGATAATGACTTCACAGTCGAAATCACACAATAGCAGCAAATACACAGAAAATTAACAGTCTATAATGAGCAATGTTTTCTTTAAATTTGCGTTTGACTTTTCTTTCAGAGTGTCCGCCTGCTTAGATGAGTGGTTACGAGCTTGCTAAACATGCAGCGGGTCCGGCTTAGATTCCCGTCCGGGTTGAGGATTTTCTCCGCTCGTGGACTGGGTGTTGTGTTGTTCTCAACGTCATTTCATCTTCACCGACGCGCAGGTCGCCGAATGTGGTGTAATCTGAAATAAGATTTGCACCCCGGGGTCCGAACTTCACCGGACCTCCCCATTTTTTTAATTCTTCAGCACTGCTGAAACCAAAAACCTCAGTGATCTATATGGGAAGTTTATCATTCCCTTACTGAGGACGGGCCGTTAGGGGACTGCAATCTTTGTGAGTGTGGGCGAGACCGTGCGGCTGGCTTCGCCGGAGGCTGCTTTAACGGTCTAGCGTAGTCCGCCGGCCCCACGGCCGTGTTGTGACGTGGCGACCTCGCTCTGCTTCACTGGCTGCGCTGCACCAGTCGATGCTTCCACGGCGCGCGCTTTGATGTCGGCTACCGGGACTCAGCGAGCGGCGCGTGCTTCAGCTACGTCGGTGCATTCTGAGTGCGCGCGCATCATCCCCCCCCCCCCCTCTCATTCTCTCTCTCTCTCTCTTTCTGCACCTTCCCCCGACACCTAATTGTACTCCATTTGCAATATGGTTTACCGAAATGTGCATCGACACCAGACAGATTCGTGCGGCGTTCATACGTAGGTTGCAACTTAAATAGAGGCAACACTGCTGTGGAGACACAATGTAATGGAATCTACATTACTGGCCATTAAAATTGCTACACCAAGAAGAAATGCAGATGATAAACGGGTATTCATTGGACAAATATATTAATATATTATACTTGAACTGACATGTGATTACATTTTCACGCAATTTGGGTGCATAGATCTTGAGAAAACAGTACCCACAACAACCACCTCTGGCCGTAATAACGGCCTTCATACGCCTGGGCATTGAGTCAAACAGAGCTTGGATGGCATGTACAGGTACAGCTGCCCATGCAACATGACACCACAATTCATCAAGAGTATTGTGACGAGCCAGTTGCTGGGCCACCATTGGGCAGACGTTTTCAATTGGTGAGAGATCTAGAGAATGTGTTGGCCAGGGTCTGCAGTCGAACATTTTCTGTATCCAGAAAGGCCCGTACAGGACCTGCAACAAGCGGTCGTGCAACATCCTGCTGAAATGTAGTGTTTCGTAGGGATCGAATGAAGGGTACAGCTACGGGTCGTAACACATCTGAAATGTAACGTCCACTGTTCAAAGTGCCGTTAATGCGAACAAGAGGTGACCGAGGCGTGTAACCAATGACATCTCATACCTTCACGCAGGGTGATACGTCAATATGGCGATGACGAATACACGCTTCCAACGTGCGTTCACCGCTATGTCGCCAAACACGGATGCGATCATCATGATATTGTAAACAGAATCTGGACTCATAAAAAAAATGACGTTTTTCCATTCGTGCACCCAGGTTCGTCGTTGAGTACCCCATCGCAGGCGCTCCTCTCTGTGATGCAGCGTCAAGGGTAACCGCAGCCATGGTCTCCGAGCTGATAGTCAGTGCTGCTGCAAATATCGTCGAACTGTTCGTGCAGATGGTTGCTGTCTTGCAAGCGTCCCCATTTGTCGACTCAGGGATCGAGACGTGGCTGCACGATCCGTTACAGCCATACGGATAAGATGCCTGTCACCTCAACTGCTAGTGGTACGAGGCCGTTGGGATCCAGCACGGCGTTCCGTATTACCCTCCGAACCCACCGACTCCATATTCTGCTAACAGTCATTGGATCTCGACGAACGCGAGCAGCAATGTCGCGATACGATAAACCACAATCGCGACAGGCTACAATCCGACCTTTATCAAAGTCGGAAACGTGATGGTACGCATTTCTCCTCCTTACACGAGGCATCACAACAACGTTTCACCAGGCAACGCCGGTCAACTGCTGTTTGTGTATGAGAAATCGGTTGGAAACTTTGCTCATGTCAGCACGTTGTAGTTGTCGCCACCGGCGCCAACCTTGCGTGAATGCTCTGAAAAGCTAATCATTTGCATATCGCAGCATCTTCTTCGTGTAGGTTAAATTTCGCGTCTGTATCACGTAATCTTCGTGTTATAGCAATTTTAATGGCCAGTAGTGTATTTATTGACAATCGATACAAAAGAGCTACATGTTTGCAGCTGTTACTGTCTTTCAAAGTAGTCACCAGCGTTGTGTAGAACCCGTTGCCAGCGATGTGGAAGGCGTAGCATACCGTTAGCAGAGCCTGTTTGCTTGATAGTGCGAATGGAGCGGTCTGAAGTTATGGTGATTCTCGTGTACGACTGTGGCGGTGTTATCCTAGCGCATTACGTTCCTCCACGGCAGACCGTCAATGCACAGTATTACTGTTCGTTTTTGAAGCATGACCTGCGACCAGCTTTGCAAAAGAAGCGGCGATGCTTTCTGCGGAACCCACCCATCATTTTGCACGACAATGCGCGGGCGCATAGAGCGCAAGCTGTGGCAGCTCTTCGGTCGATGGGACTGGGAAGTACTGTACCATCCACCATACTCCCCGTACTTAAGTCTTGTGACTTTGATTTGATTCCGAAGATGAAGGAACCACTTCGTGGCATTCGCTTCAGAACTTTGCCAGAGATTCTACAGACAGTACATCGTTCTATTCGCACCATCAACAGAACAGGCTCTGCTCACGGCACACTACGCCTTCCACAATAAAACTGCAAATTTCAGTCCATAGATTCCGAACTGTTTCCCGATTATATTTTTATCGTCAGGATGCCACAAACTCACACTTTCTTGGACTATGCTTATCAATTTCTCACGCTCCATATTTTATGTGCGAGGACGGCGGTCGATTTGACAGAAGAAAACAAACTTATCTGAATTTAATCAATTATCGTCCGAAGTCTGTACGTTCAGTCGATAATATCGGCTATAGTGTGACGGCGCAAGTAGTGGCGTACTGTCTTCAAAAGTTCGGCCGTATCTGGCCGATGTCGGTCGTCGGCGCAATCCACCGATATTGGAGCCACTGTGACCACAGTCTTAAAACTTTACAGGTGGCGCAGCGATCGAGTCACGTGCTCAACCACTTGCTCTCTGTCTCTGCATAACGCAGTAGCGATCCATGGGATATTAATGTATCACGCGGACGATGTACGTAAACATAGGTAATTATAAGGACGTGCCACAGTGGAAAAAAGGAAGCAAATGTGTTTTTGACCGTTTCCATGGCCATGCTGTGTGTGATGTTGTGAGGTTTCTGGATTTGTTGCTGTTTCGCTGCGGACTGTTCAACGTAACTACAGGCAGTGGTGCAACGCATGTGGCCTCGAAACATGACGTCAAAATTATGGTCGGAAAAAGAACATGACTGAGTGCTTCTGGAGACGCATTTGACTGCTTGTGATGAACATTTGGAGTTAGACACCTTGCAAGAGCCATTGCTCATACAGGCACATTAAGACGACAACATTAAAAGTTCATCGGGCTGGAAGAATATGTCACTCGTTTTCTGAACACTCACCCACCCTATTACATAACCATTGGCTTGCAAAATCACCTGCATTGAACCAAACAGAAAATATATGGGACATGTTGCAACAGTGGACAAAACGCCGACATCAAAACCCCCGCAATATGTTGGAACTTGTAATCTCGCCCTGCCTTCCTTCTTCCATCTGTTGCCCCCAATTAAACAATGCCCAGCCCAAATAATTATTGAGCAAAGTCTTTTATGAAGATTTGAGAGGAGCGAAGATTACAATAAACTTTCAAGTTTACACAGCTTGTCATAGTGAAATGGCTCCAGTCCGTCTTGTATAATGTAGTCCTATGCTTCTTGACAGAGCGTAGGAGAGCGATACGGGAGACCCGCACCACCATAAGGCAAGCTCCTAATGGAGGTGGTTTGCCGCTGCCTTCCTCCGACCGTAATGGGGATGAATGATGATGATGATAACGCAGAACAACTCCCAGTCATTCAGGGCAGGTGAAAATCCCTGACTCCGCCGGGAATCTAACCCGGGACCCCGTGATCGGGAAGCGAGAACGCTACCGCGAGACCATGAGCAGCGGACTCTCCTTGTGTTGTGGTCTGATTCTTGAAGTTGAAAATCTAACATCAGGTCCTCATGATTAGTTTGAACTAAATGAATTGGAAGATTGCTGCTGTAGAATTTTTTACGTAAATTTATTTTCCACTGCTTTTCTCACATTGTAGTGTATCATACATTATTTTGATTTTTCACATTGACAAAGCCGAACTTACACTGTTCGCGACAATTAAACAAAAATACGTCCGACACATCAGAGGTATGCTTACGACTTTCAAACTCTGCGGAAATAACAATATTCCAAAGGATTTATAATTTTTCTTAACAAATGCATTCCTCCTAGTTTTCGTCAAATTAATAATCTAGATTATTATCTCACAAATGAACCCAGAGGTACGTAATAAACGCTACAGGATTGTGTAATTAATAATAGAAAGTTCAAGTATGCAAATAATCTATAATTTCAAATGTTTCTAAAAAAACTAATTTTAACTGTACATTCAGAACTAGTACTTATCGATTATAACATTGAAACTAAAATATTTATAAAGTAATTCCTTTTCATCAATTTTAGATTGAAATATAATATACTGTTTATAATGTTATACGAAAGTTTTCAGAAAAGCATCTGAGTTAAAGTGGTATCGACAACTACTGTCGAGGAAAAGTAATGCTAGAGGAGAATGTCCCGTTACAAACTGAAACGTCCCCTTAGAAAAATTATACAAAACTGTGCTTAAACTGACACACAATATTTTTAGCGCAACGCAATCTGACTTCCAAAAATCCCTACGAAAGAATCGCCCTGACTAACATTAACCTATACGTTTCACAAATCACTTACCTCACAAAAATCTTCGTTAGTCAAGCTACTGCAATACAGCGAGCGTCACTACTGCCAGCTAAATAAAAGATTCAAACTACGGAAGTCACTAACTACTGAGGCACAGTTAGCAAATGAAAGATTTTAATAGAGAACAAACAATGTATTTACCTTAATAGTCATAATATATATATATATCAGTTCATCACACCAATTCTTACAAATTTCAAAACTCCGCCATCTCTCTCCCCACGTCCACCACTGCTGGCGGCTCACCTCCAACTGCGCAACGCTACGCGCTGTTAACATCCAGCTGCCGCTGCCCAACACTACAATGTCAGACAACAATGCAAACCAGCCAAAGACTGCACACGGCACAGCCAGTGATTTTTATACAGAGTGCTTCGTGGCGGCGGCGTTACCAAAAAAAAAACCTAAACAGCCTACTTACATAGCCCCCATGCTCCCCACAAAAAAATTTACAAATTGTTTTGGGCAGTGGCCAATACAGATTTGAAATTTTTTTCATAATTACAATGACAAAGAAATGAAATGCACATACCTATCGATACAATGTTGGTCAAAAGCTAAAATTTTCTCACAGTCCATAAAGACAGTCCTGATCATTCATCAAAGTAAAATTGCAGTGTTTTTCTCAAAGTCTGAGTAGTAAAAGAAAATGCACACGGAAGTAGTGGATTTCCATGCAGTCTTGAAGAAGTAGTGTTGTCCTTCCAATGGAAAGACAGTGCTGACTCTTGACATGCAGACAGGTAATGGGCCACAACAGAGCAAACCCACAGCAGAGTCAGTCGAAGTTTTGAAGAATATTGGTAGGTAGGTCATCACAGAGTAGACCCCTTGTAGTCCTGGTAGAGATTACGGTATTGGTGGGCCACCAGAGATGCAGACCCACTGTAGACCTTGTAGAAATAATGGTATTGGTGGGTCATCAAAGGTGTAGACCCACTGTAGTCCTTGTAGAGATAACGGTATTGGTGGGTCATCAAAGGTGCACACCAACTATAGTCCTGGTAGAGAAGGCCAGCAGCCATCTGTTGCAACCATGCAGGTGCACAATCATCATCGAAGAGTCTTGCAGAGAATATAGCAAGTCCATAAACCACCACTTGTCCACTCACAAAGATTGTTTTTGAAATGTCCTTAGAACCAGCAATGCTGTTATCCAGTCCCTTACTGAATTATTCACACGTGCAAACACTTCTCTTACAGCGTACATGAGGTCAATGATCACAGGAGGACGGATGGCGTGCTAGTATGCACATTGAAACTGAGAGTACATTTATTTGCAAAGTGGAGCATGCTAATCAACTGTAGTAAACATAGAACACATATGAAATCCTATCAGTAGGGTTCCGTAAGAGCAAACTTTATTAATCATTATTACTCAGCGAGAATTAGGCTGGGTCAGGGGAGCAACATGGCCGCACGTACGCTCACAAGCATGGTCTCAGAGATCATCATTGTCTAGCCCAAAGTTGAGTCGTCAAAACTGGCTTGTGCATCACAGCGAGAAGAAAACTCGAAGCATAATCAGAATCATGGTACATAACTTGAATCAGTGACACGGTAAAGAATAAGTTCTGCCCTATCTTAATTTAGTTTAACAACCATGAAACGTGCGAACTCCGTAACACTTCTAGCAAATGACTTTAAAAGTTACAGAAGTTACCCACTCGAAAAGCCTCAGGTAACTCGCGACCAAAATCACTGCCTAAGTGTGCACAGAAGAAACACGTCGCTCTCACGTGCACAACGACTCGTCTGTGGCTTCTCTTCCACATCTCGCTAACCTCTCACTGAAACCGACCTGCCTCGCCTCCGAACACAAACATCGAAAAAAACCTATAAGGGGAAGACAAGACTGATCAGCCAACAAGACGAATCCTTTAGTGCTATGAAGCATCTCCTGCAATCGTAATACAGGAGAGACGACGCCTGATTACCCGTTCCCAAAAATTTACCGTCGGTTCGACGTCTGAAATTTGAACGAATGCATCCCTCGCGCATGGCTCTAAGAGAAACAATCACACGGTCCGGTCACCCGTTCTGGAAACTCACGCAGACAATGTTCTGACGCGCACCCTGAGTCGCTTTGAAAGTTGAACTCAACTGCTGTTAGCAGACCTCTGTCGCAAAGATAAACCTTAAAGTCCACCTGAATTCATCCATTCGCACGCATTTGAATTACGCCCATGTTCATTCATTCTAGCGACCATCCATGTTTAGAACAGATGGTTACAGATACACATTGTGCTGAATATTAAATTTAATAAAAATGAGAATAAAACACACAAAATTCGGTTCCCAGAGTAATCTTCCTCCTGACATGAAAAAATATGACAAAAAACTGAGTGGAAGACACTCTGTCAGGCCTGTTAAAACCACCAAAATATAAAACCACAAAATTGTATGAAAGGTGGATCGACTGTCATCTTTCGATCTGTTCGAAAACCAGTACCAGCTGAAATATAGGCTGTTTGCTGATTGCAGGATTTAACTATTTCACTTTCAATCATACGTTCTTTGTTCTAAACAGTGGTTTAGCTATGGGGTTCAGCATTTCAGGAATTATGGCTAACACTTTTATCAGTGATCCAGAAAACAAATTTTTAAAATCTGACCAAGACATTATGGACCAAACTGTTTATTATGAACGTTACATAGATGATGCATTATTGTCTATGGATGGTTCTGAGGACGATATAGAGGAAGTAGTAGAAAAGTTTAACGACGTCACACAAAAAAATTGAGTTTACCGTGGGGTATGAAGTCAATAGTAATTCACAATTCCTCTATTTGAGTATCAAAAGGCAGAGCAATAAACATGAATTTACTGCTTACATGAAGCTAACAACACCTTATGCTGTAATTCCCAAATATTCATGGCATCGACAAGTATATATAGAGGATGCTATTGGTATCTTAGTATAAAGGGCTGTCAATGTGCCAACGGAATCGAATACAGCAGCTAGCAACGGTTGCTAAGTACATATTGTTAATAAATTTCTGCACAAAGCAATAAGAAAAGAAAGAATAAACTTAAGGAAGAAAAATAAAAGTGGGCAAGATGCGACATTATGAAACATTTTCTCAAAACGTTGCATAAAGTTTTAAGCTTCACATTGTTACATAGCGTTCCACGCAAATAACATAGCCGCAAGAATGATGTCGGTAAAAAGGTAAACAGGTTTGAAAGATCGGGAGTTTGTAAAATACACTGCGCGTCCTGTGATGCAAAATACACTCCTGGAAATTGAAATAAGAACACCGTGAATTCATTGTCCCAGGAAGGGGAAACTTTATTGACACATTCCTGGTGTCAGATACATCACATGATCACACTGACAGAACCACAGGCACATAGACACAGGCAACAGAGCATGCACAATGTCGGCACTAGTAAAGTGTATATCCACTTTTCGCAGCAATGCAGGCTGCTATTCTCCCATGGAGACGATCGTAGAGGTGCTGGATGTAGTCCTGTGGAACGGCTTGCCATGCCATTTCCACCTGGCGCCTCAGTTGGACCATCGTTCGTGCTGGACGTGCAGACCGCGTGAGACGACGCTTCATCCAGTCCCAAACATGCTCAATGGGGGACAGATCCGGAGATCTTGCTGGCCAGGGTAGTTGACTTACACCTTCTAGAGCACGTTGGGTGGCACGGGATACATGCGGACGTGCATTGTCCTGTTGGAACAGCAAGTTCCCTTGCAGGTCTAGGAATGGTAGAACGATGGGTTCGATGACGGTTTGGATGTACCGTGCACTATTCAGTGTCCCCTCGACGATCACCAGAGGTGTACGGCCAGTGTAGGAGATCGCTCCCCACACCATGATGCCGGGTGTTGGCCCTGTGTGACTCGGTCGTATTCAGTCCTGATTGTGGCGCTCACCTGCACGGCGCCAAACACGCATACGACCATCATTGGCACCAAGGCAGAAGCGACTCTTATCGCTGAAGACGACACGTCTCCATTCGTCCCTCCATTCACGCCTGTCGCGACACCACTGGAGGCGGGCTGCACGATGTTGGGGCGTGAGCGGAAGACGGCCTAACGGTGTGTGGGACCGTAGCCCAGCTTCATGGAGACGGTTGCGAATGGTCCTCGCCGATACCCCAGGAGCAACAGTGTCCCTAATTTGCTGGGAAGTGGCGGTGCGGTCCCATACGGCACTGCGTAGGATCCCACGGTCTTGGCGTGCATCCGTGCGTCGCTGCGGTCCGGTTCCAGGTCGACGGGCACGTGCACCTTCCACCGACCACTGGCGACAACATCGATGTACTGTGGAGACCTCACGCCCCACGTGTTGAGCAATTCGGCGGTACGTCCACCCGGCCTCCCGCATGCCCACTATACGCCCTCGCTGAAAGTCCGTCAACTGCACATACGGTTCACGTCCACGCTGTCGCGGCATGCTACCAGTGTTAAAGACTGCGATGGAGCTCCGTATGCCACGGCAAACTGGCTGACACTGACGGCGGCAGTGCACAAATGCTGCGCAGCTAGCGCCATTCGACGGCCAACACCGCGGTTCCTGGTGTGTCCGCTGTGCCGTGCGTGTGATCATTGCTTGTACAGCCCTCTCGCAGTGTCCGGAGCAAGTATGGTGGGTCTGACACACCGGTGTCAATGTGTTCTTTTTTCCATTTCCAGGAGTGTACATGGACCAGACGAGAATAACATTTTCGATAAGATGCAGGGAACATAAAAATGCACTGAGACTAAGTAACTACGACACTCAGCTTGGGAACCATATGCGTGAAATACGTATTGTAGAAAGGGAAGGACGCAAGACGAATTGCTGTAGGACGTAAAGACTGCAATTCATGAAAACCAACATAACAAAGTTTTTAACGCGCAAGTGAAAGAAAGAGACATTTTTAACGCTTTAGAGCTGTTTAAAAGTAGAGGCATTATTATAAATTTTGAATACTTCTTTGACGAGATATCTGCGTAGACAACAGGAACGTAAAGTGTTTGAAATGAGGAAAAGTAGGTGAGCAGTAGAATAGCGTTATGATTGAGCCAATTACATAGTATTACTGCAAAAATTCCAGTTCACAACACCCAAAAGACGCTTTTAAAAGCGTGAACTGGACCCTGTTGGAGCCGACACTATATCAGGAGGCCGCGGCCTGATATGGCTAGTAGCCGGAGTTATGAGGCGTAATGACAAGTTGACGATTTTAGTATAAGACGAAGACCAGCAACCCAATGGGTTTTTATTTTATTTTATTTTATGAACGCAGCAAATGCTTTGGTAGATTCTTTAGTGTTTTAACTTTATGAACTAAGTTTCACAAACTAATGACGAGCGCATTGTCTCTCGAAGTGGATTGTTGAGCCTGTTGAATGCTACCACGTTAAAAGGTTACAACTGCTACCTCACGTCTTTAAAATGGATAATGCAGGGTGTATCAAAAGATACAACTTTAATGTGTTATAACATCCAAACTACACTACTGGCAATTAAAACTGCTACACCACGAAGATGACGTGCTACAGACGCGAAATTTAACCGACAGGAAGAAGATGCTGTGACATACAAATGCTTAGCTTAGCAGAGAATTCACACAACGTTGGCGCCGGTGGCTACACCTACAACGAGTTGACATGAGGAACGTTTCCAACCGGTTTCTCATACACAAACAGCAGTTGACCGGCGTTGCCTGATGAAACGTTGTTGTGATGCCTCGTGTAAGGAGGCGAAATGCGTACCATCATGTTTCCGACTTTGATAAAGGTCGGATTGTAGCCTATTGCGATTACGGTTTATCGTATCGCAACATTGCTGCTCGTGTTGGTCGAGATCCAATGAGTGTTAGCTGAATTTGGAATCGGTGGAATCACGAGGGTAATACGGAACGCCGATATGGATCCCAAAGGCCACGTATCAATAGCAGTCGAGATGACAGGCATCTTATACGCGTGGCTGTAACTGATCGTGCAGCCACGTCTCGATCCCTGAGTCAACAGATGGGGACGTTTGCAAGACAGCAACCATCTGCACGAACAGTTCGACGACGTTTGCACCAGCACGGACTATCAGCTCGGAGACCATGGCTGCGGTTACCCTTGACGCGCCTTCGATGGTGTATTCAACGACGAACCTGCGTGCACGAATGGCAAAACGTCATTTTTTCGGATGAATCCAGGTTCTGTTTACAGCATCGTGATGGTCGCATCCGTGGTTGGCGACATCGCGGGGAACGCACATTGGAAGCGTGTATTCGTCACCACCATACTGGCGTATCACCCGACGTGATGGTATGGGGTGGCATTAGTTACATGTCTCTGTCACCTCTTGTTCGCACTGACGGCAATTTGAACAGTTAACGTTACATTTCAGATGTGTTACGACCCGGGACTCTACCCTTCATTACATCCCTACGAAACCCTACATTTCAGCAGGATAATGCACGACCGCATGTTGCAGGTCGTGTACGGGGCTTTCTGGATACAGAAAATGTTAGACAGCTGCCCTGGCCGGCACATTCTCCAGATCTCTCACCAATTGAAAACGTCTGGTCAATGGTGGACGAGCAACTGGTCGTCACAATACGCCAGTCACTACTCTTGATGAACTGTGGAATCGTGTTGAAGTTGCATGGGCAGCTGTACCTGTACACGCCATCCAAGCTCTATTTGACTCAATGCCCAGGCGTATGAAGGCCGTTATTACACCCAGAGGTGGTTGTTGTGGGTACTGATTTCTCAGGATCTATGCGCCCAAATTGCGTGAAAATGTAATCACATGTCAGTTCTAGTATAATATATTTGTCCAATGAATACCCGTTTATCATCTGCATTTCTTCTCGGTGTAGCAATTTTATTGACCAATAGTGTAGTAAGACATCTATCCCATGTTTGCCTAATGTGACACATTATCTCACAAAGTTTGTATACCAATCAGTCAACTTCACCATGTCCCCCTTTGGTGGCACACACAACATCCGGTCTGTATTCAAGCTCTGTGGCAATAGCAGCAACGAATCGATCCTTTAAATCATGGACGTGATTGACAGGCGTTTAGTAAACTTTGTCCTTGATATACTCTCGTAGTCGCGAGGGTAGTGCTTCCTATACCATGTTTGGAACGTCACTCGAACCTAAGAGTCAGATTTGCTTTGAACAAACCAATGCACACTCTGAGCCTTTTCTTGAACCGTTGTCATGATGATTCACTCACAATAGCTTGGAACACAAATAAAAAAAGCTTTCTGAGTTTGTGGCCACTCGATAATGTAGGGTGTCGTAAGAGAAGGGGTAGTAAATTACCACAATACGCGCGTTTGGGCAGATACAAACGCTTGAACAATGACGGAGGTGAGGCTGCAGCATGGCTTCGGTATGAATGTAAGGACGGCAGTTAGCAGTGAGGCACTCGTAGGACCATCCACTTTACCGAACAGATCTACAGGTGCTGTGCATCTGTCTTTTCTGCGTGATGAATTACCATCGCAAGTGGAGAACATTACCATCGCAGAAAAAGAATGACCACCACGCAGTTTTCTACAGATCTTGAGGCCGTACCTCACTGCAACGTTTCATGGGCGCAGTAGCATAGCCTCCTCGTTCACCGAACCTGAACCTATTGGATTTCTGGCTACAGCGACATTTAAAGACGTTGGTGTATTCTTAACCCATCGACAATGCTCAGATGTTACGGGAGCTTGTGAACGATGCATTTGACCCTATCGGAATGGAGATAGGTGTAGTGGAAAGAGTGGCGATTTTCTGCTAATAAGGGCTGAAGGATGTGTTATTTTGCGTGGAAAGCACATGCAACACAGCCTTCAACGTAAGAGGCAGGTGGAAACGAGACGACAGACTGACCCATATCTCAACAGGAATTGGCTTCCGGACATATTGTTGTGTAAAGTTTTCTTCTAGTTACCATTACTACGGTGTGTTGGACTACGTGACACTTGTTAAGGTTTCGTACCTCAATCATTAAGAATGGAACCTTTATAGGATCGCTTTGTTTTCCTTCTGTCTGTCTGTCCGTCCGACTCTCAACATCCCTTTTTGTGGAGAACTGGTAGACGTATGCAGTTAAAATTTGTCACGTACTATGGTCTATGCTCCTTTGGTAAAAGATTTAGGCTTCTAAGTCAATGCAGTCCAAAGATACGACCATTTGTCACATATTTTTATACTCTCAGACTCACTTATCAAAACTGGAGAAGTTATCGAAGGACGTATCTGCCAGAAGATATTATTCATTTTCCTTAGATACGTTGTACAAGTACTTTGTGATGACGCATGGTCGTGTACCATTCGATTACAGGCAAGTAGGGCAAAATATAGCTATCATTCCTAACGTAGGTAAAGATGCTTGACAGCTTAATGCCATAGAGAAGTGTCAGTGTATTGTATGATGCTAGAAGAGTGGTAGAAGAGTTGCGGTGAGATGTAGTGTGCCTCCAAGAACCGTATACGAAGGCAGAACAGATCTCAAGTATGCCAATAACTGTCCAGCTAATCGTAGAAGGGCAATAATAATACTTAACAAGGCCATAACAGTGACAAAAATGTCATAGTACTGTTCAGAACACGTAATCCGCGTGAAAATGTTAACCGGACGAGAGTGTTGCCTCCTGATTTCCATGTATATTCAATTTAGTGATGGGATCGACGAGTATCTTGTAAGACTAAAGGATATTAGTCGCCTAGGACTCCATTGATGAAAATGCGAAGTCAGTATTCTGGAATAGCCGCCTGACTGATGAAAACTATTATGGATCTCAACCTACAGGTATTGAATGCATCTCACAATCCGCCAGCCTACGAAGGGAAGGTCGGAGCAGCGTCATATACTGATGATACTTTAGCAAATAGGGCAGCGACGTGCCGTGTGAAAGGCTGAAAGGTTGCGAGTGGAAAGACATCGAGTGACCACAATATAATACGCTATACCATCACTGGAAGGGAAATCCAAGATGCCACAGAAAACGTGCGCATATGGCCCAAATGTAAGATCAAGGACACTAACTGGGAAGAACTAAGAAGAGTGTTTCAGTGCCCAGAATGTCCATAGCTGAGTGATAACGTAGACGTCAAAGAGTAAAAACTGACAGTGGCTTTACATAGAGTAACGGGGACATCGATACCTCTCAGCAGCGGTCAGTCTAAAGAAGTAGCTTGCATCTGGACCGAGAAACTGCACATATTAACAAGCGAAACAAGAAGAGTCAGCAAGCTTTACAAGACTAGCATGACCCACGAAGAAAGAGTCCGAAGGTTGCATAAGTATACGTATGTTAAACAACGTTTTAAGGAAGAGCAGTGGAAAACAAAAACAGAACGATGGAACCGATTCGTCGAGGCTTACTTAGAAAGCAAGCCATGGGGTGTACCACATAAAATAGTCCACGAAAAGATACGATTAACAATAGTCTCATCCACGCTCAAAAGGAATGATGGGACGGTAACAGAAACTTGGGAACAGTCAGCTGCCCTCCTAATGGATACACTACTTCCCGACGACGGGGAAGAAAGCGAGACGGATGATCGGCGTAGGTTACGGGAAATGTTATGGGAGGAATATACAATGAAGAGCCAAAGAAACTGATACACCTGCCGAATATCATGTAGGACGCCGCGAGCACGCAGAAGTGCCGCAACACGTCGTGGGATGGACTCGACTAATGTCTGAAGTAGTACTAGAGGGATTTGACAGTATGAATCCTGCAGGGCTGTCCGTAAATCCGTAAGAGTGCGAGGGGATGGAGATCTCTTCTGAACAGCACATTGTAAGGCATCCCACGTATGCTCAATAATCATGCCTGGGTAGTTTGGTGGCCAGCGGAAGTGTTTAAACTTAGAACGGTGTCCCTGGAATCATTCTGTAGCAATTATGGACGTACGGGGTGTCGCATTGTCTTGCTGGAATTTCCCAAGCCCTTCGGAATTCACAATGGACATGAATAGATGCAGGTGGTCAGAGAGGATGCTTACTTACGTATCACCTATCAGAGTCGTATCTAGACGTATCATGGGACCCTTGTCTCTTCAACTGGCCACGCCCCAAACCATTGCTGACCCTCCACCAGCTTTTACAGTCCCCTGCTGAGATGCAGGGTCCATGGGTTCATGAGGTTGTCTCCATGCCCGTACACGTCCATCCGTTCGATACAATCTAAAACGAGAGTCGTCCGACTAGGCAACATATTTCCAGTCATCAACAGTCTACATTCGGTGTTGACGGGCCCAGGCGAGGCGTAAAGTTTTGTGTCGTGCAGTCATCAAGGGTACAGAGTGGGCCTTCGGCTCCGAAAGCCCATATTGGTGATGTTTCGTTGAATAGTTCGCACGCTGACTCCTGTTGATGGCCCAGCACTGAAATCTGCAGCAATTTGCTGATGAGTTGCACTTCTGTCACGTTGAACGATTCTCTTTAGTCGTCGTTGGTCCCGTTCTTGCTGGGTCTTTTCCGGCCGCAGCGATGTTGGAGATTTGATGTTTTACCGAATTCATGACATTCATGGTACACTCATGAAATGGTCGTACGGGAAAACCCCCACTTCATCGCTACCTCGGACATGCTGTGTCCCATTGCTCGTCCGCCGACTACAACGCAGCGTTCAATCTCACTTAAATCTTGATAACCTGCTATTGTAGCAGCAGTAACCGATCTAACAACTGCGCCAGACACTTGTTATCTTAAATAAGCGTTGCCGATCGCAGCAACGTATTCTGCCTGTTTACATATACATTTGAACACGCATGCCAATATCAGTTTCTTTGGCGCTTCAGTGTAGAAAGAATAAACTTGTGTATCCCTTCGCGCAAGAAGAAATTAGCAAATAATTTTAAGAATGAAAAAGAAAAAAATACTCCAGAACCGGACGGGATCCCTGCCGAACAAATACAAGCTTTTTTTTACCAATTAGATATTTACTTGTGCGATCTGCACGATGAGTATCTCTTTCTTGAGTCTCTCCACTGTGGAAGAACGCTGAAGGGGTAATAATTAGTAAAAGGTAAGGTAAGGATGCAATGATACCTAAATCCTACAGACCAATCTGTCTTCTGAATATTCTCGGAAAAATATTTGAAAAACTATTATGCAAAAGGTTACAAGATCACAGACAGCTACATCGAATGAGCACTCACCAGTACGGATTTAGAACAGTCAAGTCAACTGAAGACGCAACTAATAAGGCGATCTCGCCATCCACAGATACTCATTCCACGTACGCTCTAGCAATGATGATTGATATTGCTGCCGCTTTCGATAACCTATGATGGCCGTCTTTCTTTGGTCGCCTCAGCGATTTGTGGTGTCCAGAAGCCCTTTATAATTGCCTGAGAGATTATTGCCACGGACGACATGTTTCTTAACATGCCCAGGAAAGAAAATAACAAAGACAATAACAAAAGGCAGTCCGCATGGGTTAGTTTGTGGTCGGGAGTTTTGTGATGTAGCACTGGAGCCCGTACCACATAAGTTACATGACAGCGGTAGCATAAGCGGACTGGTGGCATTTCTAGATGACGCGCCATTCGTTGTAAGTGGTGACGCCAGAAGAATTATAGAAGACAAATGTAATGCGGCCTTCCACGAATTTGAGAGCTGATGTCGAAGCGTTAGCTTGTCAGTAGCACCTCATAAAACAACGTAAATCCTGCTGAAAGGAAACCTAATAAGAAACCATAAAATAAAATCGAATGATGTAAGGATTAGGAGAAACGCAGTAACGAAATATATAGGGGATTTCTTGATGGACGTCGTAACTTTGTGCATCACGTAGAGCAATCAGCCAGAAAAGGATAAATAAAGGATGAATAAAATTATAACCATTGTAAACAGGTAATTTAGGCTTCCCTTGAAGACTATCAGAATACACCACCAATCTGTATTAGCAGCCATTGTGGGTTATAGTGCGAGAGTTTGGACTCAGAGACCGCAGCTACTGAAGCAAGCCTCAGTAGCGGGAATAGTTCAACGTGGCATGCTACCAAGACTAACTGGCTCCTACTGTACTACTCCGAATGATGTCGTGTTAGTAATTCTAGGATTACGCCCACTAGATTTGGAAATTAGGAAAAGGGGAACGTTTTGCTGGTTAACGAAAGGAAATCAAATGGAAGTACGTAGAGTGCTTGATTGAGGCCAATTCGAAAAAGGTAATAAAAGATCGCATACTACAACTGTGGCAAAATGAATGGGACAGTTCAGGCTCAGCCAGGAGAACATACGAATTTCTCCGTAACATCAGGGACAGTTATACTACTTGACTGACCATGGCACTTTCGTTACCTATCTATACAAAATCGGAAGACAGATGAATGATGCACCAGCGGGAGTATGGATACACCAGAATACACACTGGGGGACTGCACGCTCTATGAAGATGCAGCGGATAATGTCGTCACGTATTAAGGATACTGGATCCCAAAGCACCAATAAGGAGCGAGTCGACCTGGCGCAACTTGGACGATCCTGCAGTCGCAGTATCCAAAAAGGCCAAGAAAGACTTCACGAGGCATTCAACCTTAAATCCTTGTGATACCGTCCAGGCTAGACAAAATACTCGGCAGATGGAGAGAACATAACCGAGGTCGGCGACTACCCAAGAATCTACATTGCGTTGGTGCAAGTGATCAAGGAAGTGTGGATTTTAAGAAAGGAAATGTGATTTGTATGTCCCGTTGTAGTTTTTCAGATAACAGGCTCTAATTATGAAGAATAAATAAATAAATTATCAAAGCCTATAGGATACTTCCTGTTGATCTAGAATTTTGAAATTTGACAAGAATCAAGGTTTCACAGTACAAGTAAAGGTAAAAATTCGAAAATTGTTAAATTATAGTTACATAACATCAAAAGTATTTTATTGCCATTGGAACTTTCATTGCATTCGCCATAGTCAAAAACTTAACTGGGAAATATTACCGCATGCAAATACAAAATGTGAGTTTTTGTCACGTATCAGTAAGAAAAAAATATTTTATTAAATCTTCTCCCCTTACACACATAAACTGAAGTCGTCTGTTCCCTTCGTTTTGTATGTCCAGCCTATTCTCAGATTTCTCAGATGGATGAACTGATGTGGTGCCCGTTGTCAGAGTTCATCAAACGTATTGACTGGTGAGTAGTGGTGTTTGTCTCTCGGCAACCGTGACTGGATGTTTTCATCATCACGACAGCTTCTGTGCCCTTATGACGATCGCGCGGTGTAGCCGCGTGGTCTGGGGCGCCTTGTCACGAACCGTGTGGCTTCCCCCGTGGAAATTCGAGTCCTCCCTCGGGCATGGGTGTGTGTGGTGTCCTTAGCGTAAGTTAGTTTAAGTTAGATTAAGTAGTGTGTAAGCTTAGGGATCGATGACCTCAGCAGTTTGCTCCCGTTAGACCTTACCACAAATTTCCAATTTTCCCGTACGACGTTTTTGAATCCAACTTGGTAAGCTTCGTTCTCATCGGAGCCTCCACATGCATATGCGTCCACCCGGCTGCTGTGCACAAAATTGGGTCTCCTCTGTGACGAACATGTGATGTCACTCTCGTGTCTGGTGTTACTGGACGCAGCACTGTCGGCGCGGTTTCCTTTTCTGCAGCGGTAAGCGATGTTGCAACAAGAATCGCTGTGCTGACATTCGATGATGTGCCACACGTCATAGCACTATCTGCGTGAACACTTGTACTGCTGCAAACAAGCGCATTTCCTGATTCAAGGTACTTACACGTCATAGCAGTGCGGTATTGCAAGGCTGAGCGAATAAAATCTCTTTCCTCTCAGTTGCTAGTCGCGTGGGGCCATCGAGATCCTAAGTAGTGTGCAGCATGGCCATTCTGAACCTATTGATCCCACACTCGCAAACCAGTTGTGTAGCCCCGAGCAACGCAAGCAGTTATATCGTGCAATTATAAACGGCGGTCTCTGTAGGACATGATGGTTCAGCCGTCGAATTCGAACACCTATTTCTTCTTCTTACACAAGGAAGAACACGATCCTGTTTCAACCAGGCGACATTCACATGCGATTTTGTAAAGATAAACCGTCTATGTAATATTTCCTTACTCATAGAATGTACGTGGCATTACTGCGCGGTTGCGCTGAAATGATAATCATTTGCATATCCAGGCAAATAATATACTTCATGCCGATTTGACGTTTATTGCAGGCTGAAGTCGTGCATTAAGAGTGTATCTTGTTGTGAAAATATATTTGATCATTTAGAAAGGAATAATACTGAGTGGGCGCTGATGACCACGCTGTTTAGCGCCCGTAAACCTCAAACACACACATAATACTGAGCAATGGTTGATGAAGGCTTACGACTGCTAAAGTGGTGATTTGTTTGTTTATAAACTTTTCTGCTACCTGAAAAGATTTTCTTTTATTTATATTTCGTACGATGCGTTTCGGGAAATTATTTCTGTTCTGAAGTAATGTTCTCGATCTGTGACGTGCTGAATAGTTCTGTTGATATTACTGCAATATGAAAAAAATACACGCAGTATTTAATTAATGGTCAATCTTTCTATGGAATCAGAGGCGAAACTTGGAAAGAACTTCGACTTACGATACTCTTATGGACCTTCTACTGCAACCCACACGTATTTAACATCACAATCAATTTTCTGTACACAGAACTCAATGAAAATAGCAAATGTACATAAACAGACTTTGCAAAGATGGTTTTTACATGTAGTGAACAGAGATAACGCTGTTAGTAATACAAGTCCTTAGTTAGGATGCCCATTAAGAGTGTTTCCTGTTGCGAAAATATATTTGATCATTTAGAAACGAATAATACTGAGCGAATAGGGAGCGTTATGACGGGTACAGGGATTAGTGACCAGAAGGTTGTTGTACCGAGAGTGAATGTCATAACATCGAAATCCACCAAAAAACAAGCATAATATTTTATTTAAAAAAAGGAGATAAAAATTCGCTTGACGCTCTCCTAAGGGACAATATCCCCTTGCTTCATAATTATATAAGCGTAGACCACATGTGGCTTAAATTCAGAAAATACTATCGACGTTAATGGAAATATTTATACAAAATAAATTAATAAGGTACGAAACTGATCCCCCATGTTATACAAAACATGTCAAAACATTGTTCCAGAATCAACGACAAAAGTATGTCAAATTTAAAAGAAAGCAACATCCCGAAGATCGGCGTAGCTCGAAATGTAGTGCCGACTTCTCGGCGAGTTGCTTTTAATGGTTTCCATAAGGAAACTATGTCTCGAACTCTTGCAGGAAATTCTTAGATCTACTGGTTCCATGAAAAGTACAGCTGGACATGAGGAAATTAATGTCTTCATTGCGCGATACCAACGGTAATATTACCGACGGAGCTACTAAATTCATTGCTCCGAAATTCCTTGATCATAGAAGACGATGTAAATATTCCAGAATTTGAATCAAGAACAGTTGCCAACGTGAGTAACATAGAAGTACATATACTTCGTGTAACGAAACAACTTAAATCACTTAGTAAAAGCAAGTCTTTCGGACCAGATAGTATACCAATTAGATTTATTTCAAAGTATACTGAGAAATAGCTCCGTACCTAACAGTCATACACAACTACTGGTTCCACGAAAGGTGCATACCTAAATACTGTAAAGTTGCAAAGGTCACATCCGTATTCATGAAAGGAAATACGTGTAATCCGCTGAGCTACACATCCAACTCACTGACTCGATTTGCAGCAAATTTGTGGAGCATATACTGTGTACGAATATTATGTATTATCTTGAAGAAAACCATATATTGACACACAATTAGCATGGATTTAGAAGGTACCGTTCTTGTGCAACACAAGCTTTTTATTCTCAGGAAGTAATGAGTGCTTTCGACAGGGGATATCAAATTGATCCCATATTTATAGATTTCCAGAAGGATTTCGACACCGTTCCTCACAAGCGGTTTCCAATCAAGTTGCTTGCGTATGGAGTACCATCTCAGTTTTGAGACTGCATTCGTGATTTCCTACCAGAAAGATCACAGTTTGCAGAATTGAACGCAAAGTTGTCGAGTAAAATATAGGTAATATCTGGAATTCTCCAAAGAGGTGTTATTGGTCCTCTGTTGTTTCAATCTATGTTAATGACTTAGGAAAATGTTTGGAAATTTGTGGTAACTTTCTATGGGACCAAAGTACTGAGGTCACTGGTCCCTAGGCTTACACACTAAGTAATCTAACTTAAACTAACTAATGCTAAGGACAACACGCACACACACTCATGATCGAGGGAGGACTCGAACCTCCGCCGAGGGTAGCCGCGCAAAACGTGGCAAGGCGCCCCAGACCGAGCGGCTACCCCGTACGCTGATGACTTAGGAGACAATCTGAGCAGCCATATTAGATTATTGGCAGATGATGCTGTCATTTACCGTCTAATAAAGCCATCAGAAGATCAAAACAAACAGTCAAATTATTTAGAATAGATACCTGTATGACGCGAAAACTGGCAATTGACCCTAAATAATGAAAAGTTTGAGGTCATGCACGTCACTACTAAAAGGAGTCCGCTGAATTACTCGATAAGTTACACAAATCTAAATGGTGTCAATTCAACTTGATACCTAGGAATAACAATTACGAATAACTTAAATCTGACCGATCACGTAGGTCACGTGGTGGGAACGCTAACCAAAGACTGCGTTTTAGTGGTAGCATATTTAAAAAATGAAACAGGTCTACTAAAATCACTCGCTACACTACGCTTGTTCCTCCTCTGCTATAGTATTGGTTCAGATGGCTCTGAGCACTATGGGACGTAACTCCTGAGGTCATCAGTCCCCTAGAACTTAGAACTACTTAAACCTAACTAACGTAAGGGCATCACACACATCCATGCCCGAGGCAGGATTCGAGCCAGCGACCGTAGCAGTCTCGCGGTTCCAGACTGTAGCGCATAGAACCGCTCAGCCACTTCGGCCGGCGCTATAGTATTGTTGTGCGCTTCAGGCTCTTTACGAGACAGGATTGAGGAGCAAATCGAAAAATTCCGAAGAAGGACGGCTCGTTAGTATTATCGCGTAGCACAGGAGAGAGTGTCACGTATATGATAAGTGAGATGCGGTGCAATTGTTGAAACAAAGGCACTTTTCGTCGCGGCGTGAGATTTTCACGGAATTTAGATTTCCAGCATTCTCCTCCAACTGTGAAAAATTAGTGAAATCTGAGCTCGTACATTAAGATATTAAGTGTCCGTTCTTCCTGCGCGTTATGAGAGAGTGGAAAGGTAGGGAAATAATACGAAGGTGGTTCAATTAATCCTTTGTCAGGCAGTTGTGTGTGAATGGCAGAGTAGTCATGCAGACGTAGATGTGGCTACAGGTCGCCCACAGAGGAAGATATCCCTTCGTATGGACCGAATTTATCTTAATAATACGGATTCTCAGTTGCTTATACACATTTACAATGGTACTTATTTCTGCGTGTCACTATTGTTATCAAAATATACTGCCGAAGCATCTGAAAAAAAATTACTGATTCTCTTTTCAGGTTTTAGTTTAATATTTTGTTTCCATATTTCCCGTAATTTGATAAAGTACTTGAAAACTCGAATCATTTTCCGAAACGTGTCGTGCGAAGTATAAATAGAAAGAAAAGAAAGTCGAGACCGGTACTAGCCGACTACGATATTATTCAAATGGCTCTGAGCACTATGGGACTCAACTGCTGTGGTCATTAGTCCCCTAGAACTTAGAACTACTTAAACCTAACTAACCTAAGGACATCACATACATCCATGCCCGAGGCAGGATTCGAACCTGCGACCGTAGCAGTCGCACGGTTCCGGACTGCGCGCCTAGAACCGCGAGACCACCGCGGCCGGCTACGATATTATTGCACGTGGCCTCCCGTGGCCGTTACCACAAACATGCGATGACGTTTCAGTAAACACTTATCGAGGTGACTAAGGAAAACAAGTTGCTATATGAATGGATTTAGGCCAGTTGCGCAAATACAGTCAAGTGATTCAACATGTCGTCATTAAATATCACGCTAAGCAGAGCGAAGAGCCCTCACTGCAAGGTTTAATAACGTTGTGGTCGAGTAACAGCGGAAAAGAGAACTGCTGTGAGATTTGGAAGATAGGAGACGACGTACTGGCGGAAGTAAAGCTGCGAGGAGGGATCGTGAGCTGCGCTTGGGTAGCTCTGTTTCAGAGCACTTGCACGTGAAATGGAAATATCCTGAGGTCGAATGTCGGTCCAGCACACAGTTTTAATCTGCTAGGAAGGTTCAACAGCAGAAAAACTTATTTATAAACAAACACATGGAATTCCTGGTGTTGCACTTTTAAGAGGGTTAGGACGTCAAACGGGCCGACTTGGAGCAGGAGAGGCACCACAGGACATTTTATTTTCTACTGTCTATACTTTTATAAATAAATTCATAAAACTTTGTCAGCATGACCAGGAAGGATTCAGGATTCACACTCTTAGCAGTGGAAGTGCAAAAATATATAAAAAAATTTTAGATATTAAATTTCATCAATTTTTCACTTACTGTTGCCTGCATTTGTTGCTATAGATACATTTTAGTTCTCAAGTAAGAGAGATTCTTTGATGAGTTTTGCACAGCATACAAACTATGCTTACAGGTGTATGAAACTCTAGAATTTTCCAAATCTATTAAAAACTGTGGTAAAAATTGAGATAATTAACTACAAAATTTGCTTTTTTCTAAACATAAAGTTTAAAACGTAACAGAGCATTCTCTTTTTCACAAATTAAATAGATTCTAGAGTTTCAGACACCTGTAAATATGGTTTGTATGCTGTGCAAAATTCATCGAACAGTCTCTTTTACTTATAAAGAAAAGTGTACCTATAGCAACAAATGCAGCCAATAGTAAGTGATAAAATGATGAAATTTCACATGTAAAAAAAATATTTTGTTGTGTTTTTGAACTTCCGCAGCTACGAGTGTGAATTCTGAATCCTTCGTGGTCATGCTGACAAGGTTTTATGAATTTACTTGTAAAAGTACAGACAGTGGAAATTAAAATGTCCTGTTGTGCCTCTCCTGCTCCAAGTCGGCCTGTTTGACGTCCAACCCCCCCCCCCCCCCCCCCCCTCCCACCTAATCGAAACAGTGCGAAACTTTCCTCCGACCATCAAGAAATGAATCACAAGCTTTCGATATTACCCACATTATGATAAGAGGAAAAGTTCCTCATCCAGGCAGGGATAAGCTTCACTGTTTCGATGAGAAGTGTACGAATTTTTCTACGTAGACAACTTTTTACGTCATTGTATTTTGTCGAAAATGTCTGGAGTGAACTCTACGCGATTCGGGAAGGAGTGGCGAAATGTATGTTGAGCATAATGCGAGTCCTAGCCACTTGGTTCCTACCCACAACAGAATCAGTTGCACGATCGGCGATCTGGAATGCAAATACTCACTTAAAATAATTAGTCGCAAAGTAAGCATACACGTCTAGAATTTGGACCTGACTAGACTCCTCGATTTTCATGATATGACTACTATCAAGCATGGTGACCAACAATATGACTCTGCAATAAAGAGCTGGGGACGTTATTCATATAGGTACTTACATCCATTCCCAGTCAACGGTTCAGCTTAGGTGACTAAAGAATATTCAATGGACACGTCTGATGGAGTATACACATTACAAAATGTGTTTTCATTGTCTGATCATAGAAACATCCCTGCGACTAAGAATTGTACAAGATTGATGGTATAGAAAGTGATCAAACTGTATAACACTCATCAGCAACCAAACGAAAAGGCACTAAGGAATAGACATTCTAAAGAAATCACTCAAGATGTAATACGTTAACTTCGAAAAGAGCATAAATCCAACGTAACCTAACTAAGAAAATGATTAGTGAATTCATCAATAAATCAACAGAACAGCTGTAACGCTGTTGTTGTTGTTGTTGTTGTTGTCTTCAGTCCTGAGACTGGTTTGATGCAGAACTCCATGCTACTCTATCCTGTGCAAGCTTCTTCTTCTCCCAGTACCTACTGCAACCTACATCGTTCCGAATCTGCTTAGTGTATTCACCTCTTGGTCTCCCTCTACGATTTTTACCCTCCACGCTGCCCTCCAATACTAAATTGGTGATCCCTTGATGCCTTAGCACATGTCCTACCAACCTACCCCTTCTTCTATTGAAGTTGTGCCACAAACTTCTTTTCTCCCCAATCCTATTCCATACTTCCTCATTAGTTATATGATCTGCCCATCTAATCTTCAGCATTCTTCTGTAACACCACATTTCGAAAGCTTCTATTCTCTTCTTGTCGAAGCTAGTTATCGTCCATGTTTCACTTCCATACATGTCTACACTCCATACAAATACTTTCAGAAATAACTTCCTGACCCTTAAATCTATACTCGATGTTAACAAATTTCTCTTCTTCAGAAACGCTTTCCTTGCCATTGCCAGTCTACATTTTATATCTTCTGTACTTCGACCATCATCAGTTATTTTGCTCCCCAAATAGCAAAACTCCTTCACTACTTTAAGTGTCTCATTTCCTAATCTAATTCTCTCAGCATCACCCGACGTAATTCGACTACATTCCATTATCCTCGTTTTGCTTTTGTTGATGTTCATCTTATATCCTCCTTTCAAGACACTGTCCATTCCATTCAACTGCTCTTCCAAGTCCTTTGCTGTCTCTGACAGAATTACAATGTCATCGGCGAACCTCAAAGTTTTTCTTTCTTCTCCATGGATTTTAATACCTACTCCGAATTTTTCTTTTGTTTCCTTTACTGCTTGCTCAATATACAGATTGAGTAACATCGGGGAGAGGCTACAACCCTGTCTCACTCCCTTCCCAACCACTGCTTCCCTTTCATGTCCCTCGACTCTGATAACTGCCATCTGGCTTCTGTACAAATTGCAAATAGCCTTTCGCTGTAACGCTATAACATAAATTTTTTGTCTATTGTTTTTCATAGTATCTTCTAAATATTATCTGATTATTCTTTCTGTAAATTTTGATACGAAAATGAAATATGTTTTTATAAATAATGCAAAAAATGTTAAACCTACGTAAGTTAGCTTCGTACTGTAATGTATGATATAATTACAGACAGGACAGGAACCGACAGCGAATGTTTGGTAAATTTTGAATCGTTTCTCAAAGAGTAAAACGAAACCAAATTGTCCCGCTGTTCATATGTACCGCGAAAATGGATGACACTGCTTCCTGATTCGTTGTGAAACACGTGCGTGGATCACCGTTAATGGCTAGAAACAAGAGCGTCTTAATGGTTTTCACATTACAGAGAAAAATCAGATATGACGTTTTTGAGAAACAAGATATAATAAGTATCCGAGTTACAGGTTGAATTACATTCGTAGCGTAATCGGTAGCGTCATAGGTTAGCAGAGGTTCGAAACTCGGGATGGTCTAGAACTCTGCAAACAGCTGTTGTGAGACGTCAGAGCGAGCGCGTGGCATTTCGCTGTTAAACATGTGATTGTGTGGGCGCACGTGTTGCGTGCAGTATGGAAAGTTAGCTTCACGTAAGGCCAATTTCCTAATTGCCAAGCACAAATGGCATGATGAGCGTGGAAAGATGTATAAAGCCCGAGTAATATCAAGATCCTGCCCCATAATTGGTCGCTACTAATTTAAGTGTGCCCATAAATACACTGATGAGCCAGAACATTATGACCGTCGACCTACTATCAATATAAGACCGTTCAGGCAATAGAAGCGTCACCTGGCGAGGAACGGCTGCTAGTCAAGCACACGGGCGCATCATAAACGAACACAAACGCGATGATTGGTCAGCCGCCGTAACTCTCGTACACTGGTGTTGCTTCGCTCTTGGAAGTAGGTCTTCTTAATCATCCTTTAGCTACGCAATTTTTATTTCAAAAATCGTGTACAGCCACAGTGTCTGTAAGTGCTGCCTGTGGTCTGATTGTCCTGCTGTTCATATGTACCGCGAAAATGGATGACACTGCTTCCTGTTTCGTAGTGAAATTTATAATTTACGTTGTAATGAACTCATATTTGACTAACATTTTTTCATGAAAAATGCAGTGTAATGGCTAGAAACAAGTTAGTCTTATTGTGTTTCACAACATTACACAGATAAATCAGGTATGACTTTTTAGAGAAACATGATGTAATAAGTATACAAGTTAGTGGTTGAATTATATTCGTAGCGTAATCGGTAGCGGCATACGTTGAAACCTAATGGACTGGTTGGCGGCGGTTTGAAATTCAGGAAATTCAGGATGGTGTACAACTACATTTTGCTCCGTTTAAATACCTAAATCACTTAAATATGAAATTTCTCAAGTATATGGTAATTAACTCATATTTGACCACCATTTTTTTTCATGAAAAATGCACGTCTTCTAGTTTAGAGTTACATACCACACTCAGAATTCTGGTTTTCATTGCAAATACTCATTTTTAATTATCTATAAATTATAAAAGATTGTTAAAGATTTTGAGGATAAGAAAACATTACATTTTTTGGAGAAAAATGTAAAATCAAATTCTCATTGTCTGAATATGTCCATTGTTCTTTGTGAGAGATGTAATCTCACAGGAGTCAGAGTAATAAGCGTTTTAGAAACATGAAAAACTGTAATTTTCGTGGTTTTTACAGTTGTCACCTTAACACTGCAATCTGAACCCAATAGAGCTGATCTGGAGCCAAGTTAAGGAGTACGTCACTAGAAATAATAAGACATTTAAGCTGCCAAACTTACTGGAACCGATGCACGAAGTTTCGTGACACGTCACTGCCGAGCGATGGTGAAATGCAGAACAGCATGTCATTAAATAATAGGAGCAAATGTGGACTTTTTGGTGGCTTGAGATTCTATTGTTGATCGCCTTGTTATCAACGTAACACCTCTGAAATCTACCGCAGCTGGTCGCTCTGTCCGAGCGGTTCTAGGAGAATCAGACCGGAACCACTCTGGTGCTACGGCCGCAGGTTCGAATTCTGCTTCGGGCACGGATGTGTGTGATGTCCTTATGTTAGTTAGGTTTAACTACTCTACTGGCCATTAAAATTGACACACCAAGAAGAAATGCAAGTGATAAACGGGTATTCATTGGACAAATATATTATACTAGAACTGACATGTGATTACATTTTCACGCAATTTGAGTGCATAGGGTCTGTCTGAGAAATGGGTACCCAGAATAGTCACCTCTGGCCGTAATAACGGCCTTGATACGCCTGGGCATTGAGTCAAACAGAGCTTGGATGGCGTGTACAGGTACAGCTGCCCATGCAGCTTCAACACGATACCATAGTTCATCAAGAGTAGTGAGTGGCGTATTGTGACGAGCCAGTTGCTCGGCCACCATTGACCAGACGTTTTCAGTTGGTGAGAGATCTGGAGAATGTGCTGGCCAGGGCAGCAGTCGAACATTTTCTGTATCCAGAAAGGCTCGTACAGGACCTGCAACATGCGGTCGTGCATTATCCTGCTGAAATGTAGGGTTTCGAAGGGATCGAATGAAGAGTAGAGCCACGGGTCGTAACACATCTGAGATTTAACATCCACTATTCGAAGTGCCGTCAATGCGAACAAGAGGTGACCGAGACGTGTAACCAATGGCACCCCATACCATATATGACGAATACACGCGTTCACTGCGATGTCACCAAACACGGATTCGATCATCATGATGCTGTAAACAGGACATGGATTCATCAGAAAAAATGACGTTTTGCCATTCGTGCACCCAGGTTCGTCGTTGAGTACACCAACGCAGGCGCTCCTGTCTATGATGCAGTGTAAATGGTAACCGCCATGCGGTTAAGATGCCTGTCATCTCGACTGCTAGTGATACGAGGCCGCTGGGATCCAGCACGGCATTCCGTATTACCCTCCTGAATCCACCGACTCCATATTCTGCTAACAGTCATTGGATCTCGACCAACGCGAGCAGCAATGTCGCGATACGATAAACCGCAATCGCGATAGGCAACAATCCGACCTTTATCAAAGTCGGAAACGCGATGGCACGCATTTCTCCTCCTTACACGAACATCACGACAACGTTTCACCAGCCAACGCCGGTCAACCGCTGTTTGTGTATGAGAAATCGGTTGGAAACTTTCCTCATGTCAGCAAGTTTTAAGAGTCGCCACCGGCGCCAACCTTGTGTGAATGCTCTGAAAAATCTTTCACTTGTATATCACAGAATTTTCTTCCTGTTGATTAAATTTCGCGTCTGTAGCACGTCATCTTCGTGGTGTAGCAAGCTTAATGGCCAGTAGTGTATATTATTTTCCATAATACAACATACGACGTGTCAGTTTGGGAGGATTCGGTCCTGTTACCTGCTTACCTCCCTGGTTTCGGGAGGATTCGGGGCTGGGCCCGGCTGCTCGAGGAGTGCTTTAATGGGTGTCTTCAACACGTGGCGAAACCAGGATGAAATCACGTTCAGACGTCGTGGGTTCAAATGGTTCATATGACTCTGAATACTAAGGGACTTAACAGCTGAGGTCATTAGTTCCCTAGAACGTAAACCTACTTAAACCTAACTAACCTAAGGACATCACACACATCCATGCTCGATGCAGGATTCTAACCTGCGACCGTAGCAGTTGCGGGTTCCGGACGGAAGCGCCTAGAACCTCTCGGCCACCAGGGCCGGCAGACATCGTGGGATTGGGCGGTCACCGCTCATTACAGATGTCGGACATCGTAGTCTGGGCAGACTGGTAAAACAGGGCAGGCGGCGTACTGTGGCGGAACTAAACTCAATGCTGGGTACAATGCAAGTACGTCTGAACACATAGAGTAAGGAACACTCCTAACGACGGAATTCCGCAGCCGACGGCAGGTAAGACTGAAACGGGCACGTGACCATCGGGACTCGACGTTGGCGCAGTGGCAGAGCGTTTCACGGCATGAATCCCGACATCTTCACCATCAAGCCGATGGGAGAGCGTGGATCCATTGTCTTCCACGAGAACACCTCCCTGACAACTGTACCGCCGGACGGAGGCAAGCTGGCGGCGGCCCCATTATGCGCTCTCGAACATTCGTATGGGCATTTATGGGTCTAGTGGGGCTCGTACAAGGCACCATGACGGCCAAGGGGTATCATACACTGGTTGTAGACCACGTACACCCCTTCACGACGTTCATATCCCCCGTCGGCAGCGGCATTTTTCATAAAGTGACGAGTGTACAGGGTGGTCCAATGATAGTGACCGGGCCAAATCTCACGAAAGCGTCAAACTAAAAACTACAAAGAACGAAACTTGTCAAGCTTGAAGAGGGAAACCAGATGGCGCTATGGTTGGCCAGCTAGATGGCGCTGCCATAGGTCAAACGGGTATCAACGGCGTTTTTTTAAATTAGGAACCTCCATTTTTTATTACATATTCGTGTAGTACGTAAAGAAATATGAATCCTTTAGTTGGACCACTTTTTTCGCTTTGTGATAGATGTCGCTGTAATAGTCACAAACGTATAAGTACGTGGCATCTTGTAACATTCCGCCAGTGCGGACGGTATTTGCTTCGTGATACATTACCCGTGTTAAAATGGACTGTTTACCAATTGCGGAAAAGGTCGATATTGTGTTGATGTATGGCTATTGTGATCGAAATGCCCAACGGGCGTGTGCTATGTATGCTGCTCGGTATCCTGGACGACATCATCCAAGTGTCCGGACCGGTTTGCCGGATAGTTACGTCATTTAAGGAAACAGGAAGTGTTCAACCTCAAGTCAAACGTCAACCACGACCTGCAATGAATGATGATGTCCAAATAGGCGTTTTAGCTGCTGTCGCGGCTAATCCCCACATCAGTAGCAGACAAATTGCGCGAGAATCGGGAATCTCAAAAAATTCGGTGTTGAGAATGCTACATTGACACCGATCGCACCCGTACCATATTTCTATGCACCAGGAATTGCATGGCAACGACTCTGAACGTCGTGTACAGTTTTGCCACTGGGCACAAGAGAAATTACGGGACGATGACAGATTTTTTGCACTCGTTCTATTTAACGACGAAGCGTCATTCAGCAACAGCGGTAACGTAAACTGGCATAATATGCACTATTGGACAACGGAAAATCCACGATGGCTGCGACAAGTGCAACATCGGTGACCTTGGTGGGTTACTGTATGGTGCGACATTATGGGAGGAAAGATAAGTGGCCCCCATTTTATCGATGGCAATCTATATTGTGCAATGTATGCTGATTTCCTACGTAATGTTCTACCGATGTTACTACAAGATGTTTCTCTGCTTGACAGAATGGCGATGTACTTCCAACATGATGGATGTCCGGCACATAGATCGCGAGCGTTTGAAGCTGTATTGAGTAGCATATTTCATGACAGGTGGATTGGTCGTATAAGCACCATACCATGGCCCGCACGTTCACCGGATCTGACGTTCCCGGATTTCTTTCCGTGTGTAAAGTTGAAGGATATTTGCTATCGTGATCCGCCGACAACGCCTGACAACATGCGTCGGCGCATTGTCAATGCATGTGCGAACATTACGGAGGAATGTAGTTACACGTATTGCCAAATGCATTGAGGCTGACGGACATCATTTTGTGCATTTATTGCGTTAATGTGGTATTTACAGGTAATCACGCTGTAACAGCATGCGTTCTCAGAAATGATAAGTCCACAAAGGTACATGTATCACACTGGAACAACCGAAATAAAATGTTCGAACGTACCTACTTTCTCTATTTTAATTTTTAAAAACCTACCTGTTACCAACCGTTTGTCTAAAATTGTGTGACATATGTTTGTGACTATTACAGCGCCATCTATCACAAAGCGAAAAAACTGGTCCAACTAAAACATTCATATTTCTTTAGGTACTACACCAATATGTAATAAAAAAAATAGGGATTCCTATGTATAAAAACGCAGTTGATATGCATTTGACCTATAGCAGCGCCATCTAGCGGGCTAACCACAGCGCCATCTAGTTTCTCCCTTCAAGCTAGACAAGTTTCATTCTTTGCAGCTTTTTTCTTTGAAGCTTACCTCGTGAGATATTTGGCCCGGTCATTATCAATGGACGACCCTGTATACGGAGTAGTCCGTCCCGGTATCTCTGCAGTCAGCGCGGCGGTCTGCTAATTGAAGGGGCCAGATGCGGTTCTCGGTCGAGTCGGAGATTTTCTTCGGTTGGGACTTAGTATTGTGTTATCCTTACGTTCGTATCGTCGTCATAACTGACATTCAGCTGTTCAGATAGCATTATGGACATGTCCCAAAAGCCAATAAATTGAAAAAAACGGAGTAAAAAGAGCGTCGTCACAATTCGACTGTGTGTTGTTGATTTATTAAAAAAACTGTTTAACAAAATTAACACATCCGGTATTATTTTCTTGTTAAAAATATGACTGAAATTGATTAGTAACGACGCTTGTATAAGTTAGTTGTTCTGCTCCACAATAATCACTGGCAATGTTCACTGTTACAATTTATAGAGTGCTTCCGGGTATTCTGCCGAGTTGCAAACAACAACTCGGTGGGACGCCCGAAGCACTCTGTTAATCAGTCGCGCTAACAAAACGTGCTTCGAGTTAATAGTTCTTTATGCTTTCAAACGACTTCCAAGTTGTTTAGGATAGAGCATTTCAGTGAATTTCATTTGGAGATTTGATGAGTTCTGTTCATGCAAACAAACGTTACTATGACGCAATGCAGTTCTTGCTATGATATCAAGTTTTTATTGATCAATCATTTCAATAACGGTTTTATAACAATTGCTAACGTTTTGTCACTGTTTATTTACCGTGTTGTTGTGTTGGTTACATTGTAGTGCGGGATCTACGTGTCACGTTAAGAAGGTTATTGTACTACATTTTTATATTTTTTTTAGTAAAAGAGTAAAGAATGTTCAGATTTGTGTGAATTCTTAAGGGACCAAACTGCTGAGGTCATCGGTCTCTAGACTTACATACTACTTTAACTAACTTACGCCAAGGACAACATACACACCCATGCCCGAGGGAGGACTCGAACCTCCGGCGGGAGGGGCCACGCGATTCGTGACATGGCGCGTAACCGCGCCGCAGGATCATCATCATCATCATCATCATCATTTAAGGCTCGTTATGCCTTTCAGCGTTCAGTCTGGAGCATAGTCCCCGTCATAAAATTCCTCCATGATCCACTATTCAGTGCTAACATTGATGCCTCTTCTGATGTTAAGCCTATTACTTCAAAATCATTCTTAACCGAATCCAAGTACCTTCTCCTTGCTCTACCCCGACTCCTCCTATCCTCTACCGCTGAACCCATGAGTCTCTTGGGTAACATCTTGGGTAACCGCGCGGCAGGAGAAAAAAGAGGATATTGTTCATAAACTTCTTGACTATTTTCCCACTTAACTACTATCCCGTTTAATGGATGTGGCGAGCGGTGGCAGAAGTTTCTATATGCCCTCCTCGAAGACTTCTCCCACCAACTCCTTCCCCCGCTTCAGACCTCTTTCTGCATCTGCACGTAGGTTGGAAATTTAATTCCACTCATGTGTGCCTTCAGGGAGGTGAAAAGATGATAATCTTGAGGCTTCAAGACCGGGGAATACGGGGGGTGGTTGATAACATCACAATGAAATGACAGCCCTTTATGGTCAAAGCACACTTACTTTCTCAACATGCCTCGTAGGTTGACTGGAATTGAGACTGGGGGCTGCGCTGACGAGGCGCTCAGTTTAGTAATTGTTGTCTTTAGCATAAAAAAATCAATTAACAGAACAAAAACTACATACAATAAAACAATGTAATTCTCTGCAGCCAAACAACTTAAGTAGGGCTAGAATAATCAGACACAAAATATCCTTGTAACTAAAACGGAAAAAGGTAAATATAGAACAAACTCAGTCTGGTCCTATAAGAGGAACCCACGCAACAACAAACAGTTTAAAATGTCTGGCACTCTGCCACCGACAGATATGACAACTGAAAAACTTAAGCAACTAAAGAATACTAAAACTTATTTAGGATCAGTAATGTGGCCACTAACGACACCTTGCTCTATTGTGACCACTGCAACCGACAAATAAGACCCCAGCCACCTGTAACACTATCAAGCTACCCACCCCTATGCCTAAATAAATAGTCATACAAAAATGGCTCAGAGCACTATGGGACTTACATCGAAGGTCATCAGTCCCCTAGAACTTAGAACTACTTAAACCTAACTAACCTAAGGACATCACACACATCCATGCCCGAGGCAGGATTCGAACCTGCGATCGTAGCGGTCGCGCGGTTCCGGACTGTAGTGCCTAGAACCGCTGGGCCACTCCGGCCGGCGCTGTTTACAAGTGGTTACCTCCAGTGTACGTTCATACACAACACAGTGTACTGTCACAAACACAAAACCACCAGGATGCCAACAGCAGTCACGTGGTGCTTCTTGCGACCTGCCGAAGCTGATTCTTCGACTCCACTGAAATGCTTTGCAGCCGATCAGGAAAGGCAGCAACCACACCACCATGTTGTTGTCCACATGGCAGCCCCACCTGTTGTGAACGTCATCTCATCTGTTAACGGTTCCACACAGCAGCTCCTTGAGCCCCTGGACTTGGGTGCATCCAGAAGTGTATTCTTCGTGTCAGTCTAAGAAACTGACCACGGCACAGTCTCTTGCAGCTCGTATGTCCTACAACCCTAGATTTAACTTCACTATCCATCACCAAGCACAGCTCGGGCTGCCAAATCAGTCCGCACCCGCAGTGACTGCCAACAGCCGACATCAGTTAATGACCAAAAACACAGCACTGGCGTCTGGGAGATGTGGCTGGTTCCAACCTATCTCCAAGTACAGCCCAAACCAACAGGTATGGCCGCCATCACAGCCCTTCATGTCCCTGCGATGGCGCTTCACAGGCACTGACCACAGATGCAGCGCTGAAATCTGGGAGATATTCTAGGTTCGATCGCTGTAGCTGACTGCCACCGCTGTCTGCACCTGTCCCCAGCTCTGTGAGGGTGGCGACTGCGTCCTTCACATTGTAGCCTCCCAACAGATAAATTCCGTAATAATACCAATAATAAAATATGACTTATCTCTCAGTAAAATTGAATGTAACTCATACACTCCTGGAAATTGAAATAAGAACACCGTGAATTCATTGTCCCAGGAAGGGGAAACTTTATTGACACATTCCTGGGGTCAGATACATCACATGATCACACTGACAGAACCACAGGCACATAGACACAGGCAACAGAGCATGCACAATGTCGGCACTAGTACAGTGTATATACACCTTTCGCAGCAATGCAGGCTGCTATTCTCCCATGGAGACGATCGTAGAGATGCTGGATGTAGGCCTGTGGAACGGCTTGTCATGCCATTTCCACCTGGCGCCTCAGTTGGACCAGCGTTCGTGCTGGACGTGCAGACCGCGTGAGACGACGCTTCATCTAGTCCCAAACATGCTCAATAGGGGACACATCCGGAGATCTTGCTGGCCAGGGTAGTTGACTTACACCTTCTAGAGCACGTTGGGTGGCACGGGATACATGCGGACGTGCATTGTCTTGTTGGAACAGCAAGTTCCCTTGCCGGTCTAGGAATGGTAGAACGATGGGTTCGATGACGGTTTGGATGTACCGTGCACTATTCAATGTCCCCTTGACGATCACCAGTGGTGTACAGCCAGTGTAGGAGATCGCTCCCCACACCATGATGCCGGGTGTTGGCATTGTGTGTCTCGGTAGTATGCAGTCCTGATTGTGGCGCTCACATGCACGGCGCCCAACACGCATACGACCATCATTGGCACCAAGGCAGAAGCGACTCTTATCGCTGAAGACGACACGTCTCCATTCGTCCCTCCATTCACGCCTGTCGCGACACCACTGGAGGCGGGCTGCACGATGTTGGGGCGTGAGCGGAAGACGGCCTAACGGTGTGCGGGACCGTAGCCCAGCTTCATGGAGACGGTTGCGAATGGTCCTCGCTGATACCCCAGGAGCAACAGTGTCCCTAATTTGCTGGGAAGTGGCGGTGCGGTCCCCTACGGCACTGCGTAGGATCCTACGGTCTTGGCGTGCATCCGTGCGTCGCTGCCGTCCGGTCCCAGGTCGACGGGCACGTGCACCTTTCGCCGACCACTGGCGACAACATCGATGTACTGTGGAGACCTCACGCCACACGTGTTGAGTAATTCGGCGGTACGTCCACCCGGCCTCCCGCATGCCCACTATACGCCCTCGCTCAAAGTCCGTCAACTGCACATACGGTTCACGTCCACGCTATCGCGGCATGCTACCAGTGTTGAAGACTGCGATGGAGCTCCGTATGCCACGGCAAACTGGCTGACACTGACGGCGGCGGTGCACAAATGCTGCGCAGCTAGCGCCATTCGACGGCCAACACCGCGGTTCCTGGTGTGTCCGCTGTGCCGTGCGTGTGATCATTGCTTGTACAGCCCTCTCACAGTGTCCGGAGCAAGTATGGTGGGTCTGACACACCGGTGCCAATGTGTTCCTTTTTCCATTTCCAGGAGTGTATATGACCTTTCAATAATTAACTGGCTGTGAATCTAAACTGGTAAATTTGGACGTCAGCAGTGCTGCGTCATGGCCCTGAAAGATCATTCTGAATAAATTGAAAATTCTTACCTCAAAGAAATCGCCGGATAACGCGTATATATCTGTTCCTATAACAAGTTTTTTCTGGCACAGTCCAGTGCAATCCTAGACACTAGATTTGTTATGTATAAAAAGAAACAACTGATTTTCCTTTACGATAATCGGGATGACCATGGATTGCACAAATTAGTAAATTCTTTAAATTCAGATGAATGATTGTCAAAAAGTTAATTTTATAAAAAAGATTATTATTAAAAGATTTTTTTAAATGTTTGCAAGGGACTTGATATAAAAATAGTGCAAATTTAGTTGTAACATATTAGATATGCGCGCGGCTGTTTTTACCTTAAATTACATCGCTCAGGCACGACCGGCCCAACCGTCCGATTGCGACCTACTACCACTACTACCTGCACTGCTGTCTGGTCAGCGATTCTACTGTAGCTTACATATCGCAGGCAGGGCATGAGCAGTCCATCGAAATTACATCTGCTCGAGTGCGCTAGCAATAAATTCATTAGTCGTGGACCTCTTACAACATACTTGTTACTTCCACCCTCTCGTGGCATCAACCTGTCACACAACTTGAAAGGAATTTCTGGCGGTGAGGAAGTCGGTGGTGCCGTTAGACATGGCACAACGATTGTGACAATATTATTTCGGCACAGAGTTACTTAAACGAATACACAGTTATTACTGTCCTGACTACTGAACAGGCAGTGTCCTGCTGGATTGGTGACCATTTAATTTTATAAATAAATTAATTTCATTTTTGGCTATGAGTCATTCGAAGTTTAGTAGTACTTTCTTCGTTTCGGCTTTACCTTGGGTCATTGCAATGTTTTACAAACATTATTCAGAATTCAAGAAAGCAAAGAGTATAGGGAGTTAATCGTAAAATTATCTTGTACATTTTTCCCCACTAATCAGTTACTTACTTCAGAAACGATTGCTTTAAAATTTTCTGATACAATTAGTCTCAAGCAATCACGGTCGTTACATTCGCATAGTCAAGGGAGAAAGCGGTTCAAGATACACTCTGAGGAACCAGTACGATTACTGCCCACCAGGAGACTTAATGCTACCTGGTGACGTGGCGAGGACGTGACACATTGGGGAAAGTATGGTGATGGGCAGCAGTAAGATGGGCACCTGCTGAGTGCCAGAATCTACTGGTCCTAAGTAACTGTGGAGGAACAAGAGCGGAACATAAACAATACTTGCTTGTGAGGATGTGCTCGAGTCTTCCTGGGTCGTTGAGGGCTGTTTTTTTGTTTAGAGCGCTCAACTAATAAGGTCATTAGCGCCCAGTCGCAAAAGTTAGTGCACTAATAGCGTAGAAAAACGGAAGAGGGCAACATCAGAAAGTACTTACAAAGACGCAGAGAAACAAAATAAAAGAGTTAAATCCTTTTGGACATGTCCGTCATTGTAATAAAACGAAGGACATGAGCAACTGCTCGAGCGTTATCAGCTAAAAGTTCCTGTTAGGTAGACGGCACGAGAGTGAATAAAACGGGGACAGGACAATAAAACATGGCGCACCGTCAATGGATGACCGCAGGGGCACTGCGGGGCGGGGCCACCAGACAACAGGAAGCGGTGGCCAAATCAGCAATGCCCAATCCGCAACCTGGCCAAAATGACCTCCTCGCGCCGGGAAGGGCGTGAGGAGGCCGTCCAAGCCTTCGGGATGGGTTTGATGGCCCTAAGCTTATTTTCATGGAGAGAGGACCAAGCCTCATGCCACAATGATGAAACGCGCCGACAAAGAACCCCACTAATATCAGTTGGCGTGACACAAAAGGAAGCTGTCCGAGGCAGGAGGACAGCAGCCTTGGCCGCAGCATCAGCAGCTTCGTTCCCAGGCACACCAACGTGGCCAGGAACCCACAAAAAAGGAAATGAGCGCCGGTATTAGCTAGCGACTAAAGGGACCGTTGAATTCGTTGCTTGGGGGACAGGAGTGACGTTGTGGATAAGCTGCTGACAGACAAGTGGTGAACATAAACAGTTCTTATTAAAGTATTCAGCTTGAACAGTCTCTCGGATACGCCCTTGGCTCCGGCGTGGTTTGGAATTCTCTCGTAATGTTCCGGTGTTGCAGCGGCAGCCAGGGAAGATAAATTGCGTGGACAATACGTGCTGCTCAGGCAGCGGCGTGCTGGGCTGGTGTTGTACGCATGGCAGGGCTGAGTTGACAGCGGCATTCATAGCATCGCATGTGGTTCTGATGCAGCGGGACACGGGGCAGCTAGCAGCATCTTCTGTCTTTGCGGTACGTCGTGGTATTATACCAGCAGGCAACAGCGTTACCTGGAGTCGACCTCTAGATCGACCGCTGGAGAGCACCAGCTGGCAGACTTCAGTGTCACAGTGCTAAGTCGTCCATTCATGCCCCAACGGTGGTATGGTGGCAGTATTCCGCGGCGAAGTCTCGTAGAGGCAGATGGTTGTAAGGCTGCCAAGATCTGGGACTATTAGGCGGCGGACAGCAGTTTGGAGTATAGCGGAGACAATGGCGGCTTCATGTCTCCATCAGTAGCCCTCGCGGCGACAGCCAACACACGGTGAGTGCCACAGCGTTGCCCACTATGATGATTGTG
Organism: Schistocerca gregaria; assembly: GCF_023897955.1. Taxonomy (NCBI): domain Eukaryota; kingdom Metazoa; phylum Arthropoda; class Insecta; order Orthoptera; family Acrididae; genus Schistocerca; species Schistocerca gregaria. The sequence continues at coordinate 371,905,647 of NC_064925.1, read as the reverse complement.
ACGTATTCAGCTGGATTGGGGTTTAAACGGAGCTGCTTGGCAATGACTACGAGGAAGAGATGGCGTTTCGTTGTCAGATAGAAAGATCTGATTGGTTGGTTGATTTGGGAGAAGGGGTACAAACAGCGAGGTCATCGGTCCCATCGGATTAGGAAAAAACGGAGAAAAAAGTCGAACGTGCCCTTTCAAAGGAACCATCCCGGAATTTGCCTGAAGTAAATTTAGGAAAATCACAGACACTAAATCAGGGCGGCCGGATGCGGGTTTGAACCGTCGACCTCCCGAATGCCAGTCCAGTGTGCTAACCACTGTGCCACGTCGCTCGGTGAATGATTTGGAATGTGGTCAGTGACCTGCGGCCATCTGTTTTCATACAATAGTAGCTGGTTATTCTCCCAGGCCGTTGCCAACCAGGAATAGGTCTTAAGTGGAAGCAGGTGGCCTCTGCTGACTCTATGACTGGCAGAGGGCGTCGCCCAGCGGCTTCTGATGTCCTGCTTCCTGACGCCCTAATCCGCGCTCGAAGTTCTGCTACGTTTCTTCTCGTCACAGTATATAAGTGGGCCAGTGACTCATTCTAGCACGAATACCAGCGATAAATGGGCAAATTCAATGACATGAAGTGACTTTGCCAGGGGATAGTGTGGTGTCATAGCCAGACACCACGCTTGCTAGGTGATAGCCTTTAAATAGGCCGCGGTCCGTTAGTATACGTCGGACCCGCGTGTCGCCACTATCAGTGATTGCAGACCGAGCGCCGCCACACGGCAGGTCTAGTCTAGAGAGACTCCCTAGCACTCGCCCCAGTTGTGCAGCCGACTTTGCTGGCGATGGTTCACTGTCTGCATATGCTCTCATTTACAGAGACGACAGTTTAACATAGCCTTCAGTTACGTCATTTGCTACGACCTAGCAAGGCGCCATATTCTTCAAGAAAGTATTCTGAACTGATAATACTGTGAATCATATACCGTCATGAGCGACGTTCGTCATTAATAGATTAAAGTTAAGTATCAAACTAATTACGTCCGCTTTCAGAATCCTCATTCCTTGTCATATTCCAGACCTCACACCAGCCTGCGTGAGCTAAAACGCGTGCATTTCGGCCTCCTCTCGTAACACGGTGTTGGCTCTTCAGCCAACACAACAGATAGCACCTGAGAACGAGAACCACTGATGTAGAAAAGCTGGATGGCCTTTTGCATGTTACTGTTGGAAGCACCTACGAAAAGTGTGAAGGACAGTGTAACCGCGAGTACGCTAGGAGCCATTGGAGATCTACACTTTGCCAGAGAACATAGTTGTCGGAGGACCGACTCTCTGTAGGGTAGGATGGACGGCGACTGTCGCGGATATACGACACAGTACAATATTGTGTGGGCCACTGTGTTCCAGAGCACATCGCTCAGAGCAGACTGTCTAGCAAGGGGCTTCACCGCAGACATGTTCGTACATTAACCTAGTGACATCGCCAATTACAACTGCGATGGGACACGGGATGGTCGGTATTGGACTGTGGTGGAGTGGAAACACGTTTCTTGATACAGTAGGTCGATGGTCGTGCACGTATATACAGCCATCCAGGAGGATAGTTTCGCGAAACATGCACCACGCTACAGATGCAGACCGTTGGTCTCAGTGTTATGCTATGGCGGCAGTAACCTGACCTTCCATGGAGACTATGGTACTAGTCGACTTCACAATTATAGCTGTGGACCACGTGAACATTACTGCAGACCACCTGCAACTTGATGTCTTTCCCGATGGCGCTGGAACCTGCCAGGAGGATAAATATCCGTAACACGTCCCGAGAATCATGATAGTGATTTGAGGAACTTGACGGTTAAGTCACGTTAATGTCTTGCCCACCTGATCTTTGCTCGATGAAACACATCTGGGACGCCAGCTCCTCGCCCACAAACCACCGACCCGTAATTTACGGAAATTTCGTGACCTGTGCTTAGACGTCTGATAGCAGATGCTTTCGGAAACCCGCCAAGGAGCGGAATCTGTGCCACGTAGTGTCGCTGCAGTGTCTCCTTCCAAAGATGTAACAACAGGCTGTTAACTCTGACAGCGCCAAGCCCGTAGAGTCTACGGGCCACGCTGCCTTCCAAAAGCGTCAAGCCCTTAGGTTCTACGTTGATTTAAAAGCATTGGCGTTGTTTTCGCACTTATGACTATCGATATACCATGTTTATACTGTTATTTATTAGTTTCGCAGATAGATGGTGTGAAGGTGCGTCTTTGTTTTCGCAATGTTTCGTTCGTCATGAGTAATTATTTTCGCCTTCGGATACAGCACATTATTGGTAATCTGTGTAAGAGAAATGGAGCGCCATGGTTTAAATGATGAGGAAATTGCCGATTTTCTGATTTTTGGAGACATTGTCGGTGCTCTAGATAGTGAAGATGATTTTGACGACACAGCTGTCTTTGAAGATGACTGCAGTACTACGTCTTCAGGCAGAGTACTGTAAAATGGGGACGGATTATTTATTTATTTATTTATTTTTCATTTTCTCTTATTAGGAGTATCGAGTGCATTTTGGTTACACAGTTCATTTCAGTCCAAGAAAATGACAGTAACTGATTTCGTTACCAATCTTCCCAAGAGCTCCAAATAACCGGAACGGACCTGTAGTCTGACTGACACAGAGACACTTTTTGCAACATTTACCACCCACAAGCAAAAAATATGCCCCCCTTATGTTTGTTCTTCAAAATCAAAGAAAAATGGCTCTGAGCACTATGGGACTTAACATCTGAGGGCATCAGTCCCCTAGAACTTAGAAATAATTAAACCTAACTAACCTAAGGACATCACACACATCCATGCCCGAGACAGGATTCGAAACTGCGACCGTAACGGTCGCGCGGTTCCAGACTGAAGCGCCTATAACCGCATGGCCAAAAATCAAAGAAAGGAAGTGGGAAAGCATTGGGAGGGAGACACGTTATCAGTGCGAGCAATGCTGTGTGGCGTTGTGTATGAAACCCAGTTTTAAAATATTTCATACGAAAATGCTGTTTAAATCCATGTAGAAAGTGATATTACATTTAAATGCGATAGCCAGCACTTATCATTATGTATTGATGAACTCATTTACTCTAACTATATGGATGTAAGACTTTTTTAATTTTACGAAAACAATCTTATATATAATAATATGATTTCTTCATGTTATACCAGACAGGATTTTGCTCGTAGAAGACAAATTGGGCTTAAAATAGTGTTAATTTTGTATTTATATGTTCAATACTTTCTAAGATAGAAGTTTTAGAACACAGCTAAAATTTCATGGATTCTGCAGACATGAACAAGTATTGGGCCGCTACTAAGAGTGTTAAGCAGATGGTCACAATGTTTTCAATCGTCATAGTAGTAAGGCAGTGTTTTAACGTGTCGCTAGGAAGCCTAGTGTGCAGGCGCTTCCAGCGGAAAGTGCACTGGTGTGGGATTGGCAGCCGTCTTACCTTGTTTGCAGGGAACTGCTATCAGGTAGATTATTTTAACTAACGATAACATCACTGTTGCTCCTGTGATGATATGTCGCAGAAAACTGGATAGTTCACAGCGCAGAGACATGGAGTGTCCGCAGCTGGGGGTTTACTGTCTACGAGATGCGTTCATATCGTTTCTGGTCAGACCGGCGGACCTCAGATTCTCTAATGGTTTATACAGAACAAGCCAGGACACACTCTCAGGACACTCTGGAGACAACCACATTTCGCGAGCTTAGATCTACCTTCTCAGGATGAGATAACAGCTGACCGGTCCGCCCCGATACCTGAGTGGTCACCGCGGTAGTCTGTCACGCCAAGGGGCCCCGGTACGATTCCCGGCTGGGTCGAAGATTTTCTTCTCTTAGGGACTGGTTGTTGTGTTTTCCTCATTATCATTTGATCTTCATCATCAGTGGAAGGCAACGGGAAACCACTACTGGAACCACTCCCCTATACGCTCATGCAGTGGACCTCTCTGACGAGGCTTCCCCCATAACAAGACCTGCCGTAAGGCAAAACACCGAGTTCTATATAGCAGCTGAGTTTTTTAGAAGACAGTAAACTGCCCTTATTACTTACTGCATTCTCAGATTATACCACTTTGCAACGTAACATTATTGCTACATGCCGTGAATTCCGTAGGAAGAGAAACCCACGTTTAGCATTTGTAAATTTAGAAAAACAAGGTTTCACCTATGCTGAATCTATTTGACGTCCTGAAATTGCGAAGGATAAAGTACAGAAGCGCAAGTTTGTCCATATCTTGCACGCAAACTAAACTACGGTTACTAGAGTGGAAGAGCATGAAATGGAGGAAGCAGTTGAGACGGGAGGCAGAGACTGTTGCAGGCTATCGGAAACGTTATACGGTCTGTACACTGAGCAACCAGTAAAGGGTCCTGAGCGGTAGTTTTTAAAGGAAGTTAAAGTTCAAATATAATCTTTGAGATTTGCTTAAAACATCGTATTTCTGGCACAGCCAGGGAAGGTCTTCGAAGAGCACTTTAATGGAATGGATAACGTCTTGAAAAGAGGCTACAAGATGAACATAATCGAAAGTAAAACAAGTGTAATGGAATGTAGTCGAATTAAATCAGATGATGCTGAAAGCTACTAACAGTAGTAGATGCGTTTTGCTATTTACACAGCGAAATAATTAAGGATTGTAGACTCCGTTCGAACAAGCCTCGAAGGCCAATGGCTGTGTCATCCTCAGGTGACAGACGTCATTGGATGCGGATGTGGAGAGGCATGTGGTTAGCACACCGCTCTCCCAACAGTTATCAGTTTTCGAAACAGGAGCCGCTACTTCTAAGCAAGTAGTTCCTCAGTTAGCCTGACTAGAGCGGAGTGCACCCTGCTTGCCAACAGCGTTCGGTAGATCCGCACGGTCATCCATGTAAGCCCGACCCAAGACCGACAGCTCTTAACTTCGGCGATCGGACGGGAAGTTATCATTGCGCCAAGGCCGGTGGCAGCTGAAGTAGAGAATATACAAAAAGCACACTGGCAATAACAGGAATAGTGTATCTGCACATGAGAAATTTTTAACATCGAGTTTAAATTGAAGTGTGAGGACGGCTCTTCTGAAAGTGTTTCTCTGGTGTGTGACCCTGCACGGAAGTACATAACGTATAATAATACTAATAATAATATCGGGAACTAAATTAACGACCCGTAAATGATGTAGGCCACATAGATGCGATTTGGATAGAATAATGTTTATTCAGAAAGCAACCTAATAGCGAAAGTGGTCGTATTTAGAACTACTATTAACTTTGTGCGCATATCCATTTGACACAGTTCGAGCATTCACAATCTCATTGTAAAACACAAGTCCAATACTCCGTCCCCTTAACTTCGCGAAAAGTTGGAGTTCACACCAGGCTCACCGCTCAGAGACGAAGTTCCGCGACACCAAACGACGTGAAATTTTCTAAGTCGTTTCGCTTCCTAGCCACCTAAAAAACGATTGTCCGCTTTCGCGTCTAAATCCAAACTGTACCCTTTGGTGTCTCCAGCCGAACTGTACTCTTGGGTGTCTCGACCAGAACTGCCCTCTGTCGGTCTCCGACCCTGTTTCCCCCACGCCGGACATCTTCGCTCAACTCACTAGTGCAGTTCCCTTTCCTGAATCCGTCCATGTGATTGGATAGAGCTTATTCTACATTATTCTACATTTTAACATGTTTAAATAATCAAAGCTTGACAACTTTCACGTTCTAAATAAAGTAACAATAATATCCATTACATAATAAACGCTAGATTCTTTTACATAAAACCTATACAGTTTTCCTTCCTAACTTTGAATGTCACGGCCAGTAGCATTGCACCAAAGTCCTTTCTGATAAATAAAGAGTAAAAGTAACTATTATGCTCTAAACTTTACAACAAATATTCTATTACATAACGATCAAGAAGGTGTCGTGCTGTCATCGTTCAATGTGTTCTGTATGGAGGAAATGACGATCTGATGCTTAACTGAAAATACTAATAATTTAAATTTACAATATCTTTTAAACAAAAAAGTTACAGTGTTGATATTTAAAACATTTGTCGTTTTAATAATGCGCTTCTATATGAAATGCCGATCGTTAAGATCAACTAAAGTGTTCAGATTTTAGCATTCAGGTCTTTGATACAAAACTTGTTAATTTCACTTTAACAGTAAATCCCAAACTATTATATATACGATCAATATTCAAGTTTTATTAGCATCACCATGAAGTTTTATGAAGGATGGCAGATTAATATAACTGTGGCTTAATTCCCTGCACTACTACAGAATTAAATAGTTTTCATAAATATTTCCCTTTATGGTCGATCTTAGGCCCGCCATATTTAACACTGCTACATCTCCTTGGGCACAAAAGCCTTCTACTCGGTTTCCCTATGACGTAGGTTCTTGGCTGTCTCACTCGCACACTACTGAGAAATAGTTTCTGCATCTCGTGGCGAATCTGCGCCATTTGTGACATCCAGCCCTGGATGACAGGTTCATTTCACAATTCCCGTAGGCTGACTCTCTCGGCCATATGCATTAATGAGAGCGAAATGCTCGTTAACTCACATGGTGAATCAAAAATTATATATAGATGAAGACCAGAAGGCTGGTTCAAAAGAATGTAGTCCACATGGTGAAGCTTCTTGTCAGTTTAAAACTCTGTGCCGATCCGGAAGCTGAACCAAGGACCTATGCCTTTCGCGGGAAGTGCTCAACCAACTAAGCTACTTTATTTTATATATAGTGTTATCTCTGCATTAAATGTTGGGATTTTTTTGGATGATTGTCGGGATCAGATTAGTGGAGACAAACTGGGCATGGATCAAGAAACCTGAGGCTTGGCTACCTGTCACCTTGCCTTTCAATTATGTTCCTTTTGCTTGCTTATATCTGAAACGACCCCTTAGAAAAATTATACATGACTGTGCTTAAACTGACACACAACATTTTTTTAGCGCAACACAATCTGACTTTCAATAATCCCTACAAGAGAATGGCCCTGACTAAATTAACCTATACGTTTCACAAATCACTTACCTCACAAAAATCTTCGTCACTCAAACTACTGCAATACAGCGAGCGCAAATACTGCTAGCTAAATAAAAGATTCAAACTACTGAAGGCACTAATTACTGATAGGCATATTTAGCAAATGAAAGATTTTGATAGAGAACAAACAATTTATTTACCTTAATAGTGTTCAAAAATCATAATATATATAGCAGTTCATGACATCCAGTCTTACAAATTTCAAAACTCCGCCATTTCTCTCCCCACATGCACCACTGCTGGCGGCTCACCTCCAACTGCGCAACTCTACGCGCTGTTCACATCCAGCTGCCCAACACTGCAATGGCAGACAACAATGCAAACTAGCCACAGACTGCACACAGCACAGCCAGTGATTTTCATACAGAGCGCTACGTGGCGTTACCAATAAGAAAACCTAAACAGCCTACTTACATATCTTTTACTTTCCACTGAAATTCACATTTCAAAAAATTTATTTATGTAATTTGTAATGGTTCTGCATGTCCTACATGTCCTACGTTGAAAGAGGAAGTGTTGTCTTTACCGAAATTTCTAAAAATAAGGTAAATTCTTCAGTTATAAATAAATAATAAAATTAAACTCGTTCCATCTTCTTACAGGGAATATGGAAGTTAAAGGCGATATTTCTCTAGTGCTATATTATGTCAACGTTCTTTACCTTATGACACTATCCTCGTAGTTTTCCTCTACTGGATGAAACATAAATATCGTTTTTCTCTTCTTTTCTTATTTAGATAAACTTTGTCAATTCATTAATAAGTATGACTCTTAAATGTAGTAATTTCTTCTTAAAAAGGAAAATAGTTCTGTCGTGAATCGTGAATAATTACTAAACATCCAGTGAATTTGATAGATAATTTTGCATCCACTCTTTGTATTTACGTTGTGATGACAAACGAAACTGCTCCACCGTTAAAGACTGTATAAAATGTAGCAAAGTACTGTCAAAAGTCACATTGTTATTTTTTGCATTGGGATACCATGACCAGACAGGTTTCATAAAATAATTTGTTTCTATCTACGATTCCGTGGTTCTGATGATAATTTCGACTTTCTTCCTTTTCTATTTCCAGCTTTCTCTCTGATCTTTGCACACAAACCTGTGTAGGAGGGAGTAAACAAACTGGCGTCGTGGACACATCGGCCTTAGTATTAGATTGATTTTATGTAGTTTTTCCCTCGTGGAAATTCTGTTGTGAACAACATCATAGCAAGCGGCCTTGATGTGGGGCTGCAGTTGGCTATTGATGCACGACCTACCACCCGTCCTGACAGCGTTACTTCGGCCTGAACTTTACCTCCTTCTTTTCGGGCTTCACAGAAGTTCTCCTGCGAATCTTGAAGACATGCACTGCCCGAAGAAAGGATGATGTTGAGACATTGCTTCTTTTAATAATAGTAATAATAATAATACATTCTGAGAAGATTGCCCCCTTCCCCAGGCTGTGGCTAGGCCACTTCTCCGCAGTGTCGTTTCTTCCAGAAGTGCTAATCCCGCAAGGTTCGCAGAAGAACTTCTGTGAAATTCATACACTGAAGAGCCAAAAAAGTGGTACACTTGCCTAATATCGTGTAGGGCCTCCACGATCACGTAGAAGTGCCGCATCACGACATGACATGAACTCAACTAATATCTGATGTAGTTATGGAGAGAAATGACACCATGAATCCTGAAGGGCTGTCCATAAATCCGTAAGAGTACGAGGGGATGGAGATTTCTTTCTGAACAGCACGTTGTAAGGCATTCCAGATATGCTCAATAATGTTCATGTTTGAGGAGTTTGGTGGCTAGCGGAAGTGTTTAAAATCTGAACAGTCTTCCTGGAGCCACTCTGTAGCGATTCTGGACGTGTAGGGTGTCGCATTGTCCTGCTGGAATTGCCCAAGTCCGTCGAAATGCACAATGAACATGAACGGATGCAGGTGATCAGACAGGTTGCTTTCGTACGTGTCACCTGTCAGGGTCGTATCTAGACATATCAGGGGTCCCATACCACCCAAACTGTACACGCTCTGTGAGCCTCCACCAGTTTGAACAGTCCCCTGCTGACATGCTATGTCCTTGATTCGTGGGGTTGTCTCCATACCCGTAAACATGCATCCGCTCGATACAATTTGAAACGAGACTCGTCCGACCAGGCAACATGTTTACAGTCATCAGCAGTCCAATGTCGGTGTTGACGGGGCCAGGTGAGGCGAAAAGTTTTGTGTCGTGCAGTCATCAAGGCTACACGAGTGGACGTTCGGCTCCGAAAGCCCGTATCGATGATGCTTCGTCGAATAGTTCGCATGCAGACACTTGTTGATGGCCCAGCATTGAAATCTGCATCAATTTGCGGATGTATTGCACTCCTGTCACGTTGAATGATTCTCTTCAGTCGTCGTTGGTCCAGTTCTTGCAGGATCTTTTTCCGGCCGCACCGTTGTCGGAGATTTGAAGTTTTACCGGCTTCCCGATATTCACGGTACACTCGTGGAATGGGTGTACGGAAAATCCCCACTTCGTCGCTACCTCTATGATGCTGCGACCCATCGCTCATGCGCCGACTATAACACCAGATTCAAAATCACTTCAATCTTGATAACCTGCCATTGTAGTAGCACTAAGCAATCTAACAAATAGTCACCGTCACCGTGTTCAGACAGAATGCTCTGTTTTTTTTTCTGACATCAGGGTGGAACCTAGAGCTGGAGGCTCATCCTTTATTAACAGCGCCGCGTAGTGAGCGCGCAGTCGATGGCTGTTGCGCGTTGGCTCCCTCCGATGATACAAGGGAGGCGTTCGATAGCACTAGGACAGATTAGTTCCCCGCACAAATAAAACGAAGCGAACGCCTCGGCCCTTCGTCGTTCTTCCGTCCCGAATCGTCGGCTCATTATTCAGTGACGTGGCTTATTGATCGTTAAAGCTGCTTCGCTGTTCGCAGAAGGAAAAAAAAAAACAGCTGTGTAATTCAGAGGTAAACTATTTCAGTAGCTCTGACTGGAAGCTCACTGATAAGTCTTTACACGTTTCCTGTCACTAAAAACACATAAAACTAAACGTGTGCGTTAAGAAAGGTCGGTATTTTCCGTTGTATATTCGATCATCAGACGGCCTAACGAGGAGATGTGCTTAAACTATCGTCGAAAGTATTTCGTACATTTCGATAATTGATTTTGTCTTTTTTTTAAATTATTCACTGACGCGTGATAAACGCGCTAAATGCATTTTAGAAACTTATTTCGTGGAATTTATTTGATGTCACAAACCTACACCAGTACGAAAAGAGGCTGTGTGAAGGACAGATTCAGACGAAGAACTAATGTAAAAAATTTATTACGCTACTGGCCATTAAAAATACAACACCTGGAAGAAATGCAGACAATAAACGAGTATTCATTGGACAGTTATATTACACTAGAACCGACATGTGATTACATTTTCACGCAATTTGGGTGCATAGATCCTGAGAAATCAGTACCCAGAACAACCACCTCTTGCCGTATAACGGCCTTGATACGCCTGGCCATTAAGTCAAACAGAGCTTGGGTGGCGTGTACACGTACATCTGCCCATGCAGCTTCAACACGATACCACAGTTCATCAATAGTAGTAACTGGCGTACTGTGACGAGCCAGTTGCTCGGCCACCATTGACCAGGCGTCTTCAGTTGGTGGGAGATCTGGAGAATGTGCTGGCCAGGGCAGCAGTCGAACATTTTCTGTGTCCAGAAACGCCCGTACAGGACCTGCAACATGCGGTCGTGCATTATCCTGCTAAAAATTAGGGTTTCGCAGGGGTCGAATGAAGTGTAGAGCCACGAGCCGTAACACATCTGAAATTTAACGTCCACTGTTCAAAGTGCCGTCAATGCGAACAAGAGGTGACCGAGAGGTGTAACCAATGGCACCCTATACCATCACGCCGGGTGATACGCCAGTATGGCGATAGCGAATACACGCTTCCAATGTGCGTTCAACACGATGTCGCCAAACACGGATGTGACCATCATGATGCTGCAAACAGAACCCGGATTCATCCGAAAAAATGACGTTTTGCCATTCGTGCACCCAGGTTCGTCGTTGAGTACACCATCTCACGCGCTTCTGTCTGTGATGCAGCGTCAAATGTAACTGCAGACATGGTCTCCGAGCTGATAGACCATGCTGCTACAAACCTCGTCGAACTGTTCGTGCAAATGGTTGTTGTCTTGCAAACGTCCCCATCCGTTGACTCAGGGATCGAGACGTGGCTGCATGATCCGTTTCAGCCATGCGGATAAGATGCCTGTCATCTCGACTGCTAGTGATACGAGGCCGTTGGGATCCATCAGGGCGTTCCGTATTACCCTCCTGAACCCACCGATTCCATATTCTGCTAACAGTCATTGGATCTCGACCAACGCAGTGTCGCGATACGATAAGCCGCAATCTCGATAGGCTGCAATCCGACCTTTATCAAAGTCGGAAACGTAATGGTATGCATTTCTGCTCCTTACACGTGGCATCGCAACCACGTTTCACCCGGCAACGCCGGTCAACTACTGTTTGTGTATGAAAAATCGGTTGGAAACTTTCCTCATGTCAGCACGTTGTAGGTGTCGCCACCGGCGGCAACCTTGTGTGAACGGTATGTTCACACAAATGCTAGTCATTTGTATATCACAGCATCTTCTTCTGTCGGTTAAATTTAGCGTCTGTAGCATGTCATCTTCGTGGTGTAGCAATGTTAATGGCCAGTAGTGTAAAAAGGCTTGAAGTTATGTTTAAAGTTTGCTGGAAGTCGCAGAGCGCTCTCTTTTTCAAATACTGTATGAATATAATATGGGCACTTGTGCGCCATGCTTTACGCTACCTCGAGACATATGTATACGCATCTCCTAATTGTAACACTTGTCTTACTGTGTTAAACCTTTAACGTAAGATTGTTCGCCGTCCAGTAACATTAATGTGACCACCACCTCTGTTCGACATAAATGACTCCTGTAACTACCATCTATATGCCGACGACATCCAACTGTACATAAGTGCAAGCTCCAAGAACATTGATGACGCAGTAGCTAGTATGAACACAGATCTTTGCTCTGTTTCTCGATGGGCATAGAACCTAGGCCTGAAATTAAACCCCAAGAAATCCCAGGTCATACTTATATCTCATGCAAAGTTAATCAGCCGGTACTTTCGCGAAACAGTCTCTCAAATACTCCTCAATGGTACCCAACTACCATACCAAAAAACAGTAAAAGACCTTGGAATAATCTTGGATGAACACCTAAACTGGGAAGAACAAACAGTCACAGCATACCGGAAATCGCTCTCCTCCCTACAGGCAATTCAAAAATTTAGAAAAAGATTTCCAACCCATTTTAAACACAAATTAGTCCAAACACTAGTCTTGCCTAATCTGTACTACTGTGATGTAGTACAACACGGCACAAATAGTGAAAATTCGAGATGCCTCGAGCTACTGATGAATGCTTGCGTTAGATACGTGTGCAAATATTCGGATGTATGATCATATCAGTCCTTCGTACTCCCAGCTAGGTTGGATACACCCACATAAGGCACGCGATCTCCACACGATGTGCTTACTTCATCGATTTCTTAGCCACTGGTGCCCCCAATACTTATCTTCTCACATTAAACACCTATCATCATTCCACAATCGCAATACCAGATAGGATACGTCTAGCATCTTGGCTGTACCTTTACATAACACAAAATCTTTCTCCGTGTCATTCTCCATCTCAGCCATACGACTATGGAACGCGCTCCCCTGTGATCTGCGTCTTATCCGGAACCACTCAACATTCAAGAGGGAACTCAAACTTACATATTAGGGACGGTATAGCCACCATTGTTGTGCCCCTCTCTTCTCCTTCTTTCTCCTCTCCATCACAGCTTCGAATTTTACCATTGTATTTCTCTTCCTCTAACCTATCTACCTCTTATATATCTCTTTCACCCCATTCTATCATCTTATGTGTCTTATGTGTTTGCTCGATGAGAATAACTCACAAGCTGCAAGAACAAAACGAGAAAATTCCCAACTAACAATAGGACTAACATACACAAAAGAAAAGTATGTTTACTTTCATACACATAGTCATTACTATTATTATTATCACTATTATTCTTGATTGTTATAATTATTTTTTGATTGTTATAATTATTATTGTACTACTGTTATAATCTCTATTTTTTTCTTTAACATCAATACTGTATAATACGTGAAATGTCCTTAATGTTCTGTAGAAAATGTAACTCGTTCAATCTGAGTATGCCTGGTAAGGTGTAAGAGAGGGCCTGAAGGCCCTAATCTTGCCAGTAAATTAAATGCATAAATAAATAAATAAATAAATAAATAACTATTCTCAGACGGCAAGTGGGAGCACTGGCAGTGGAGGATATATACTCCTGGAAATTGAAATAAGAACACCGTGAATTCATTGTCCCAGGAAGGGGAAACTTTATTGACACATTCCTGGGGTCAGATACATCACATGATCACACTGACAGAACCACAGGCACATAGACACAGGCAACAGAGCATGCACAATGTCGGCACTAGTACAGTGTATATCCACCTTTCGCAGCAATGCAGGCTGCTATTCTCCCATGGAGACGATCGTAGAGATGCTGAATGTAGTCCTGTGGAACGGCTTGCCATGCCATTTCCACCTGGCGCCTCAGTTGGACCAGCGTTCCTGCTGGACGTGCAGACCGCGTGAGACGACGCTTCATCCAGTCCCAAACATGCTCAATGGGGACATATCCGGAGATCTTGCTGGCCAGGGTAGTCGACTTACACCTTCTAGAGCACGTTGGGTGGCACGGGATACATGCGGACGTGCATTGTCCTGTTGGAACAGCAAGTTCCCTTGCCGGTCTAGGAATGGTAGAACGATGGGTTCGATGAGTTTGGATGTACCGTGCACTATTCAGTGTCCCCTCGACGATCACCAGAGGTGTATGGCCAGTGTAGGAGATCGCTCCCCACACCATGATGCCGGGTGTTGGCCCTGTGTGCCTCGGTCGTATGCAGTCCTGATTGTGGCGCTCACCTGCACGGCGCCAAACACGCATACGACCATCATTGGCACCAAGTCATAAACGACTCTCATCGCTGAAGACGACACGTCTCCATTCGTCCCTCCATTCACGCCTGTCGCGACACCACTGGAGGCGGGCTGCACGATGTTGGGGCGTGAGCGGAAGACGGCCTAACGGTGTGCGGGACCGTAGCCCAGCTTCATGGAGACGGTTGCGAATGGTCCTCGCCGATACCCCAGGAGCAACAGTGTCCCTAATTTGCTGGGAAGTGGCGGTGCGGTCCCCTACGGCACTGCGTAGGATCCTACGGTCTTGGCGTGCATCCGTGCGTCGTTGCGGTCCGGTCCCAGGTCGACGGGCACGTGCACCTTCCGCCGACCACTGGCGACAACATCGATGTACTGTGGAGACCTCACGCCCGACGTGTTGAGCAATTCGGCGGTACGTCCACCCGGCCTCCCGCATGCCCACTATACGCCCTCGCTCAAGTCCGTCAAGTGCACATACGGTTCACGTCCACGCTGTCGCGGCATGCTACCAGTGTTAAAGACTGCGATGGAGCTCCGTATGCCACGGCAAACTGGCTGATACTGACGGCGGCGGTGCACAAATGCTGCGCAGCTTGCGCCATTCGACGGCCAACACCGCGGTTCCTGGTGTGTCCGCTGTGCCGTGCGTGTGATCATTGTTTGTACAGCCCTCTCGCAGTGTCCGGAGCAAGTATGGTGGGTCTGACACACCGGTGTCAAAGTGTTCTTTTTTCCATTTCCAGGAGTGTATAAAGAGTGACGCGGAAAGCAGTGCAGCCGTTGTCGTATTGCGGAAACGGAGCGATTTATCGGAAGTCCAAAACTGCATGATCAATGACTTCCAGGCCAAATGGGTAAGTTTGCAATCTGTTCGCATGCCACCGTGGTTTAAGTACACCGTGCATGGCAAAACGGCACTGTCCAAAACCGGCGCCGAGGCAACAGTGGTGGCCCACGGGGCATAGGTGACAGGGGTGAATGACGACTGCTGAGATGTATACGAGCGAATAGACGTGCGACTGTTGAGCAACTGACCATCCAAATGAGCCAAGGGGTTAGCGACAGTGTCTCCTCAACGAGCGTCCAGCGAATGTTGCAGCGCATTGGCCTCCATAGAAGGCGTCTGGTTCATGCACCCACGCCGACTGATATCCATTAGCGACGAATGATGATATTTACACCATAATATCCTAAATGGGCGTCCACTGAGTAGCGATAGGTGGCCTTTTCATCCTGATTTAGGGGTGGGTGTGGGGGGTTGGGTCTCTAGACCCGGGCGTCTACTCTGATCGAGTTCTCAACTGGCTGTCTAAAAAGAATCATTCAACATGCAATCATAATCACGGGATAAAATGTGACCAAAAATATGAAACAAATTTCTTCGTTTTTTGCATCCACCGTCTTAATAAATTAACATAAATCAGTTTCTGAAAAGAGGATCGAATATAGTGCCTGATAATAATGGTCGTATTTTCTCGTTGAACAGGAATGTTCGGTAGTCTCATGTAACTATAGAATATGGAGTGCCAATCCACGGGAAAATTAAGTCGCTGCGTAGCTGCACAATAGCATATTCTCCTTTCATATCAGCAAGTTCCGTCTGTTTATAAACACCAAATGTGTGGAGTTGGGTAGAAGTTTTTGATCACAATAATAGCCGGGTTACTTCAAACACTTTTTGTTCGCTCTGAGATAACTTCATCTCTCGCCGCTTCCTACGTTTATATGCCGGTTTTATTACTTTTCTATTTTTGTAGCGTTGAACTGTCACTCCGTGTGGTAGTACTGTTTAGAGCATTGTAATAGACTATACTTTTGAAGATTGCTCTTGTTAGTACGTGGGGCGATATCGCTTATATTCATCAGTTAGTGTGTAACTCATAGTTGAGTTTCATTTCCGGTTTTCGGCCCTCGGAGCGGAATCTCTTTGCTTGACAAAATTTTCCAGTGGTCACTGAAATTTATAATGGTCCCATGGACACTACAAGAGCCGTGACATTGTTAGGAATAGGGTGGCTCTGCAGCTGTTCCCATGCTGAGTAAAGTGTTGGTAAGGAGTTCTTTTGGTGGCGAGTTCAGATCGACCAGCGTGGTTGGCAACTGCTGGACGGTCGCTCGTGCATGTGGACATGATGTAATGCGTCTCCCCAACGCATCCCACACGTGTTCGATGGGGTTTAAGTGAGGGAAAGAGCAGGTCAGTTCATTCCCGAAAAATATTCTGGTTCCAAGAACTCCTTCACCTGCGCAGTTTGAGGCAGCCGCACATAGCTACCCACAACAGCGAAGTCAGGACCTGCCAATTGCCGGCCGTAGTGGCCAAGCGGTTTTAGGCGCTACTGTCTGGAACCGTGAGACCGCTACGGTCGCAGGTCCTGCCTCGGGCATGGATGTGTGTGATGTCCTTAGGTTAGTTAGGTTTAAGTATTTCTGAGTTCTAGGGGACTGATAACCTCAGAGGTTAAGTCCCATAGTGCCCAGAGCCATTTTGAACCTGCCAAAACAAGGGCTACAAGTGGCTTATAATTTTATATATTTTGTTTACTATAATTATTTTGTCAAAGTATGTTCTCTTTGTCTTGATACTTTGTATTCCGGCGTTGCAACTGTGACTCTTGGTTCTTTTATTTAATGCTGTGACGATATAGGCCACAGCAGGATCCCCAGAGCGCAGCCACAATCGGTGTACTGCCAGCCCCCTCTCCCCTCGCCTTGCGCCCGCTTCCGCGCCGATGTCCTTCCGTGGTTCATTCTAATGACACGTTGCGCCATCCGCTACCAGGACACCGGTCGCCGTTCGAGGAGCTTCCACGTGGTATGGTTCCCGCGTGGTCAGCTCTAGACAGTTGTACTGAAGCCGCCGAGGCCAGTCAGCTATCAAAAAGTGAATCGCAGTCTGTGACAGATCATTTCTATACGACTGGCCATTAAAATTGCTACACCACGAAGATGACGTGCTACAGGCGCGAAATTTAATCGACAGGAAGAAGATACTGTGATATGCATATGATTAGCTCTTCACACAAGGTTGTCGCCGGTGGCGACATGAGGAAAGTTTCCAACCGGCGTTGCCTGGTGTAACGTTGTTGTGATGCCTCGTGTAAGGAGGAGAAACACGTACCATAACGTTTAGGACTTTGACAAAGGTCGTATTGTAGCCTATCGCGATTGCGGTTTATCGAATGGCGACATTGCTGCTCGCGTTGGTCAAGATCCAATGACTGTTAGCAGAATATGGTATCGATGCGCTCAGGAGGCTAATACGGAACGCCGTGATGGATCCCAAAGGCCTCGTATCACTAGCAGTCGAGATGACAGGCATCTTATCCGCATGGCTGTAACGGATCGTGAACCCACGTCTCGATCCCTGAGTCAACAGATGGAGACGTTTGCAAGACAACAACCATCTGCACGAACAGTTCAACGACGTTTGCAGCAGCATGTACAATCAGGTTGGAGATCATGGCTGCGGTTATCCTTGACACTCCATCACAGACATGAGCGTCTGCGATGGTGTACTCAACGACGAACCTGGGTGCACGAATGGCAAAACGTCATTTTTTCGGATGAATCCGGATTCTGTTTGCAGCATCATGATGGTCGCATCCGTGTTTGGCGTCATCGTGTTGAACGCACATTGGAAGCGTGCATTATTCATCGCCATACTGGCGAATCACCCGGCGTGATGGTATGGGGTGCCATTGGTTACACGTCTCGGTCACCTCTTTCTCGCATTGACGGCACATTGAACAGTGGATGTTACACTTCAGATGTGTTTTACAGCCCGGGGCTTTACCCTTCATTCGATTCCTGCGAAACCCTACATTTCAGCAGGATAATGCACGAGCGTATGTTGCAGGTCCTGTATGGGACTTTCTAGATACAGTAAAAGTTCGACTGCTGCCCTGGCCAGCACATTCTCCAGATCTCTCACCAACTGAAAACATCTGGTTAATGGTGGCCGAGCAGCTGGCTCGTCACAATACGCCACTCACTACTCTCGATGAACTGTGGTATTGTGTTGAAGCTGCATGGGCAGCTGTACCTGTACACGCCATGCAAGCTCTGTTTTACTCAATGCCCAGGCGTATCAGGGCCGTTATTACGGGCAGGGATGACTGTTCTGGGTACTGATTTCTCAGGATCTATGCACCCAAATTGCTTGAAAACGCAATCACATGTCAGTTCCAGTATAGTATATTTGTCCAATGAATACCCGTCTGTCATCTGCGTTCCTTCTAAGTGTAGTAATTTTGATGGCCAGTAGTGTATGTAAAAACAGCTAGTGTGGAGTTAATACCTATTCCACCTGGAACGTCGCGTGTCAAACGCAATAGCATTTTATTGCAGTACGCTACTTTGAAGTACCGGCTCGTAGCTTTGGAGACGATGGTATCTTAGCGTGACTCACTCGCACCTGTCGCTAGCCTAGCCGTGGGAAGCGCAACCTGTGTTAGTTCGTGCGACAGAATATTCAAGCCCCTAAGAATCTAAATAAACAGTATTAAATATTATTCAGTTTTGTTAAACGTCAATATACAGCGCTTTGTTATTAAAAGGAAGGTTGTGTTAAAATCTCAGCTATCTAGCTGAGATACTTTCAGATTTAGAGACAGTTACCTAAAACACCAAAAATCCACAGTTATAAGATTAAAGGTCAGTTAGGATTTATAGCAGTTTGTCTTTTAGTATCATCTGGTATTATTACTGAAGTTCACTAAATGGCAGAATAATTTATTTAGTTTTTTATAGTTAAAAGGTTTCACTATTTTTCATTTTCGTAACATAGAATTCAGAAAGGATTAATATTTATTTAATAACTATTTGTTTTGTTGTGTGAATAAAAGAGAGTGAGCGAGAGTGTATAAGAGGGACATACATAAAGATTCAATATTATCTGATGGTAAACATTACGTAACTGTGTCATGGGAAAGTGTGAAGCAAGCAGTTGCAATGAAAGCAGTAATTTCCCTATCTTGCTGATGACATATGTCCAAGGGTACTTGCTTTTCTAAGAAGGCAGCCAGAATAACCATTTACAGAGTAATGAATTTTCTAAAGTCATTTCATGATTAGTTTTCTTTTCCTTTGGTTTCGTAAAACATTTTATTAAGATTTGCATGATGAAATGACGTAAATGCATCTGTGAATATTGATTGGCGTAGGGCAGTGTTGGCGCGAGAAATAACTCTAAGGATTGTTTTGATTGGCTGGTCATTTTGAACAACCAATCAGAGTTGAGTATTTCCCGAGCTCTATCAAGTAGTTATAGGCTCTGGAAGGAACGGCAGGGAGTGAGTCGTTGGCTAGCTATCGGACGTACAGGTCATGCTGGACGTGTCCGTCTATATTATGAGTAAAATGAAGAAGTTACTGGTATTTCGCGACCGGATGGTATTGCCGTGAAAGCAGTTGCATTTACAGACAGATTGTAAAAATTTGAGCTTGGTGAAGTGATTTGTTAGAGAGATAAACGCGTGTTAATTTTCAGACTTTGTACAATTCCGCGTGGCATGTTTCATATTTATCTATGAAATAGTTGACGAGCAGTTTCTTTATTAGAAACTCATATATTGTAGCAGAGCATCGACTGTAGATCACGTAATAATGCGCGTCGGACTTAAGTACATTTCTGGCTGTCTTGTGTGTATACTAGGTTGTATGAACTGTGAGCTGAGGACATTGATATTAGTCGTTTAAATTAAATACGGTCTGATGGTAAGTGTTTCATTTTGAACCTAAAGAAATAAAAGAACTCGTTGCAGAATTTTGCCATTTTTCTAAAAGAATGAAGCAATTGCCCTCCACCCGAAAATCGTTATGAGATATAACAGGATAGCTTGCTACCAGAGTTTAGGCGAACTTTACAAACTTAAGTATTGACGATGTTTTCTTCAACGCTGCTTTTTAACCTCGTCTGAACAGCATCTACGTATGTAGAGAATCGGGCTGGTGAACAGACCCCGTACTGAGGTAGGTGGAACTATAGTGCACAGTACGAGGAGCAACTCATAACCCGCCACGCCACACAGTGGTACAGTTGGATCAGTCGACTACAATATTATTGCACCTGGGAGTGTGCTGCTTCGATCGCGTTGTCGTGGGTCAGCGAGTAGTCGGGACTGATAGTATATGCACAATTGATCTGAAAGCAGTCCAGTGTGATGCATTTGCCTTAGTCAATACTGTACAAGTTTAATGTAACGTCACCGCGTGTTTGCGATAACGGTTGGGGGAATAATATCGTGGTTGATATAATAACGATTGTTTCAGGACCATAGACGCCAACGGCCATGTTTCCGATGGAGCATAAATCATCATTCACATGGCCCGTCGTGCACCGAAGTTGCATCGGCGCGGGTTTTGAATAGTGCCATGCACGGTACATTTTAATCACGACGGCAGGCAGGCAGATAGTTTACAAATCCAGCCGTTTCGGCACTTCTTCCAACCTTGGCCCGAAAGCCAATGATCATGCAGTTTTGGTCGTGAGATAAATCTCTCCGTTTCCGCATTTGGACAACGACTGAACTGTTATTCGCGTCCCCCCGACACGTTTTACATACCTTTCACTGCTATTGCTTCAAGTTTATGTCGAATGTAGGCGGCAGTCATATTAATGTGACTAGACCGTGTACAGTCTTGTGTTAAAGGTTTGACACAGTAAGACAAGTCTTAAAGTTTGTAACTGTGAATGACAATATAGTGCCAAATACAACTTTTTGCGACTTGTCAAAAGCATTTGATTGCCCAGTTCATCGTATTGTACTTGAGAAGCTAAAATGTTGTGGCATCAGAGATCTCTCTGCTAATTATTTCTCATCCTGTTTAACTAAAAGAATGCAAAGTGTCGCATTAAGAAATCGCGTCAGTGCACACAGTGATGGAGCATATTTAGAAGGGAGAAAATTCATTGATTTTCTGACTCCTGTACCAGTCAAAATAAAAATACTCAGTTCATGTACACCGTAATGGCTTTCATGGAAGAAAGCAGAAAATTTTTATAAGCTGGTACATTATTCCCCTATTCGTTGTCATACCTATAACCCTGACCGAGTGTGTGGCAGAATGGATAGATAAAGACTGCAGGAAAAAGGAAGACACTCTTTCACAAACTGAATACAATAAAATGCGAAAAGGTTCCTTGACATCCCGTCTTCCCCTTCCGTTCTTGTACGGAACGTGAGCAGAGTGGCTGCTTACATTATTCTCTAGGCGCTGTAATTAATCAAATCTTGTCTGCATGCTTCCTGTGGAGGCGATATATGTACGTGACTGAAGAATTGCTCTAGATCCTATTCTTTAAAACTTTGTAAGAAGGCTTTAGTGAAATATTTGACGTTTACCTTCAAATGTTTACCAATTCGGTTTTTTTTCCAGCATTATTGTCACGCTATCCAATAAATCAAACAAACGCGTGGTCATTTATGTTGCCTGTCTTTGCGTACGTTTAGTATCTCCTGTGAGACCTATGTAGTGTCGGTCGGACACACTTGAACGAGTTTCTTAGAAGTTTCTCACGAGTAATACGCAAGCAGTCTTCTTTGTAGACTGACTGTATCTTCCAGTATCCTGCTTTACCCACGACTGATGGCTCAAATGGCTCTAAGAACTATGGGACTTAACACCTGAGGTCATCAGTCCCCTATACTTAGAACTACTTAAACCAAACTAACCTAAGGACATCACACACATCCATGCCCGAGGCAGGATTCGAACTTGCGACTGTAGCAGCAGCGTGGTTCCGGACTGAAGCGCCTAGAACCGCTCGGTCCCACCGTCTTGCTTACCCACGACTGAGCCTATGTGATCATTCCATTTCATATTGACTCAAATTGTTAAATCCACGTATTTCCATGATTTGGTAATTACAATTGTGACTCACCTATGGTGCACTACCGTTTTCCGTTTACTGAACTGCACAATTTTAGGTTTCTGGACATTTGAAACAAACTGCTAATCTCTACGCTACTTTAAAATATTTTCCATATATAATTCGATATTTGTGGAGGTTTTTCAGATATTAATTCATTATGGATAACTGCAGCATCCGCTGAAAGCATCATGCTGCTATTATTATTGTCTGCTAGAACGTTAATAAACGAAACGAACAACAAGAGTCCCAACACGCTTCCCTGAGGCACTCCTCTAGTCATGGGCGTACCCAGCGAGGGGCCGGGGGGGGGGGGGGGGGCAGCTGCCCCCACCCCAAAAGATATTCGCAGTTTTTCACTAGTTTACTGTTTTATTTAATAAGAAATACTGCATGTTTTCTCGGATTGTACAAGTGCATTCTTGTATTTAAAATGTTTATTAAAAGCAGTTTTTCACTGCTTTACTGTTTTATTTAATAAGAAGTGCTGTATGTTGTCTCGAGTCCTTGTTTCCTGAGATTAGTATGGCCTGCCCCCCCCCCCCCCCCCCCCAGTTCAGATCCTGGGTACGCCCTTGCCTCTAGTTACTTCTGCTTCTTCGAAGACTCTCCATCCACACTGTCTTCTCCCTATCAAGAAAGCCTTAACCCAATTACAAGTTTTGTTTGATACCATATATCTGGTCAGGTGAGTACATGGTTATAAATGCGAAATCAAACAAGAATCACAAAAAAACTGTTATACACGTGTAGGAGTCCTGGAGATAGTGGATGATTTGAGATTGTTTGTATCACAGTAAGACAGAGTTTTTGGAGCCAGATTTTAAACCTTAAAACAATTACAGGGACTGTTTTGGGCTCTCAAGATGATTTATTGCTTGTGAAGTATAAATTAAAACTGAAATACTGCCAAAAGGTAGGAAATTAAGGAGATTGGAAGCGAGTAAGTTCAAAGATAAATCAAAGCTTGCCCGGAAAGATATAGATCTTTGGTTTTTCCGCGCGCTGTTCGATATTGGAATATAGAGAACTGTTGTGAAGGCCCTTCGATGAACCCTTTGCCTGTAACTTAAGCCTGATTCGTAGAATACCCATGTAGATGTGGATATATATCAAAGAACCTGAGATTGTTGAAGCTTTCAAAGCGAGCTTTAGGCTGCTATTGGTTCAGACAGGGGAACAGAATGCTGTAAAGGACGAAAAGGGTAGTTTTGAGAGCTGAAATAGTCAAGGCAGCAGAGGATAAGGTAGGTAAAAATACAAGACCCAGCATAAATAGTTGTATATCACGGGAGATAGTGAATTTAATTGATGAAAGGACAATATATAAAAATGCGCCAAATGAAATAAGCGAAAGAGGACACAAACGTCTGAAAACTGAGTTTAGCAGAAAGTGCAAAATGACCAAGCAAGAACGGCAAGGAGGCAGAAGTAGCTCTACAGATTCATTTGTAACTAGGGTTAAGGTGCATAGTACCTGCAAAGAAATTAAAGAGGTCTTTCGTGAAAAGAGAAGCAGTTACTTGAATATCAAGAGCTCAGATGGAAAATCAGTCTTAAGCAAGAAGGGAAATTTGAAAATGGAGAAAGTATATTGAGGGTCTGTACCAGGAAAACGAACTTGAAGACAGCGTTATTGAAAGACAAGACGTGTTATATGAAGATGGGATGGAAGATGTGATGCTGCAAGAATTTGACACAGGACTGAAAGACGTAAGCCGAAACAAGGCCCCTGGGGTACACGACATTCCCTCAGAATTGTTTATACCCTTGAGACACACCGTCATGACAAAAAAATTTACCACGTGGCGAGAAAGGCATATCAAACAGGGGAAATACCGTCGCACTTCAAGAATGCAATAATTCCAATTTGAAAGGAAGCAAGTGCTGACAGCTGTCAGTATTACCTATGAGTCTAATTAGTTGTGGTTGCAAAATAATGAGGGGAATTATTTACAGAAGGCTCGAAAACTTGTAGAAGCCAACGTCGGGAAAGATCACTTTGGGTTCCAGAGAAACGCCGTAACAGGCGAGTCGACACTGACCCTACGACGTATCTCATAAATAAAGGCAAACCTACGATTACAGTTTTTGTAGAGAGAAAGCTTCTGACGATGTTGAATGCAATACGCTCTTTGAAATTCTGAATGTAACATCGCTAAAATAAAGGGAGCGAAATGTAATATACAACTTCTACATAAACCAGACGGCAGTTGAAGAAATTGAAGGACACGAAAGGAAAGCAGTGATTGAGACGCGTGTGAGACACCCCCCCCCCCCCCCTCCCCACCGATGTTATTCAGTCTGTATAGGGAGAAAACAATGAAGGACACCAAAGAAATATTTGTTGAACGAATTAAAGTTCAAGAAGAAGAAGAAATGAAAGCTTTGACCTATGACAATGGCATTGTAATCCTATCAGACACAGCAAAGGACTTGGAAGCGCAGCTGAACAGACTGGACTTTGTCTTGAAGGGAGGATATAAAATAAACATCAACGAAATCAAAACAAGGATAACGGGATGTTATCGAATACAATCGAGCGCTGTAGAGGGAATTAGATTAGGAAGTCTGACACTAAAAGTAGTAGATGAATTTTTCTATTTGAGTAGTAAAATAGAGGAGATATAAAATGTAGACTGGCAATAGCAACGAAAGCGTTTCTGAAGAAGAGCAATGTGTTGATATTTAATAGAAATTTAAGTGTTTGGTATTCGTTTTTGAAGGCATTTGTATGGAGTGTGGTCTTGTATGGAAGACAAACGTGGGCGGTAAGCAGTTCAGGCAAGAAGAGAATAGAAGCTTTCGAAATGTGGTGCTACAGAAGAATGCTGAAGATTACATGGGTAAATCGCGTGACTGACGAAGAGATACAGAACAAAATTGGTGGGAAAAGAAACCTGTGGTATAAATTGAATAAAAGTCTGTACCTTGTACATTGCGAGACACCAAGGGATCGCAAATTTAGTATTGGAGGGAAATGTGAGGGGGGGGGGGGGGGGCAGGAGACAAGGTGATCATACAGTGAGATCAAAAGATGAAGACAGTAACATAGTTCAGAAGGGTGTTGGTTGCAGCAGTTATTCGGAGATAAAGAGGCTTAACAGGGTAGAGTTGCATGGAGAGCTGCACCAAACCAGTCTTCGGACTGGAGACCATAACAGTAGTATCTCTAGGTGTGCAGAATGAAATATGTTTTTCAGGAAGCCTTGAGAGAGTAGCACAAGTTGGGTTTCTCATTATCGATGTTTAGGGAACCTTTGTTTATGGGGTGAAGCATATAATTCTCTTCGTGATACCTCATTATGTTTGAGTACGAAGTATGTCCCATAGTTCTGCAACCGATGGAAATAGTTCTGTGAAACATTTCTGCTACCCATCTTGCAAATGGGTGTGAGTCGTGCTTTTTTCCAACCACTACGCAGAAGTTTTTCTTCTGTGAGTGTACTGTATGTTATCGTTAAAATGGGAGCAAACTCCGCTACAGATTGTATGTAAGGAGTTCCTCGGACCCTGGAGCTTTGCTTAATTTTAATGATTTCAGCTGTATCCCAACAGCATTGACAGTCACATATATATCACTCATCTTATGAGAATTAAACTAACGGATTAGTTCTGTAACTTCCTTATCAAAGAATGATTTGAAAACAGAGTTCGGAATTTCTGTTTTTACTTTTCTGCCTTGTACTGCAGTTCCAGCGTCGTCTATTATGTCTGGAGACTAACCATTATTTCACTCGACAGCCTTTACAACGATAGATTAGGATTTTTTTAATTTAGATCTTTCGATAGATTTTGCTGTGGTAGTCATTCAAGATTTCTCATATCGTCCTCTTTGATTGTTAAACGTGTTTCTTTCACTATCTCTGTGTCTGTAAAGCTATGCTTTCTTTTACACTTTTTTGCAGTAGTTGCAGCCTTTTAAGGTACTTCACTGTGAATGTATACGAAGGAGGTTCTCTCTGTCAAAGGATAGTTTCTCATGAAGCTATGAGGCCTTCCGAATTAATAATGAACTTGGAAAATTCGGTTCTGAAGAAGTGGCTGGAAAAATTACGACGCTATAGGCAGTTATTCGTAAAACCTACTTTCCGCTCAGAATTAGATCCCCGAACAAGCAAAAGAGGATATTTTCACTCTACGTTTCTGTCACATGAAAATAAAGTTTCTGTTAATCATTCTCTACCAAAAAAATATTGTGTTGTACCTAGAGGACAGTGTGCCTAGGAACACACGATGTTTTTTTTTTCTTTCTTTCTTCAGTACTCCACTCTATCGACTGATTTTAGAATCACGTGAAGGAATGGTCACCAGAGACCGCTATTGGCACTTTCTGACGTTTTCAACATATTTTTGTTATTTTTGGCATGAGGTTGTGTTTCATATAAAATGTGTAAATGTTTCGCGTTCTTCACATTTAAATGGTGTATAATATGTTAAGCTGTTTGGAACATGTTAATACTTCAGGCACAGAATTTTATGGCGAATAAAATGCTAGATATTTTAGAACAATTTATATAATATGTGGACAATTAAGCCATACTTTGTCAGTTGCGCACCATCTTGTACGTTGAAACAGGAGACTGTCTTCTGCCAAGAATCACGTGATATTTGTAAATCAACTGAGATTCTTTAATGTCCTACCAAGTTGCCCTATCTTAAAAATGGAAGTTTGTGGTTGTTTACAATAGCTTCTATTTCAAAATATATTTATCTTGTACCTGGGTTTTGATGATACTTCTGCTTGATTTGATTTCACTTAGCTATTATTGATGTGTAGCACAGTAATAATGTAGCAGGTACACTATTAAATGCAATGTTCACAAGATTATTTCGATTGCAACGTTTTAAATTTAAATCGAATATTGGTTCCTAGGTCATGACTTGTCTTACCTTGGTACATGTTTTCACATACGGACATACCTTAATTTTGCGGAGTCATTTTTGTAATTTCAGTAAAAGACTGCGGCATATAAAAAACATTTGCCATTATTTAAAGATGGAATATGGAAATATACTGAACTGTGACGGGACTGTTTAGAGGCGAAGGTCTGGAAAGCGTACACATCTCCTATCACGCTACATTTCGGATTAAATACAGTGTTCTGCAAAACTTGAGGACGAAATACACTCCTGGAAATGGAAAACAGAACACATTGACACCGGTGTGTCAGACCAACCATACTTGCTCCGGACACTGCGAGAGGGCTGTACAAGCAATGATCACACGCACGGCACAGCGGACACACCAGGAACCGCGGTGTTGGCCGTCGAAAGGCGCTAGCTGCGCAGCATTTGTGCACCTACGCCGTCAGTGTCAGCCAGTTTGCCGTGGCATACGGAGCTCCATCGCAGTCTTTAACACTGGTAACATGCCGCGACAGCGTGGACGTCAACCGTATGTGCAGTTGACGGACTTTGAGCGAGGGCGTATAGTGGGCATGCGGGAGGCCGGGTGGACGTACCGCCGAATTGCTCAACACGTGGGGCGTGAGGTCTCCACAGTACATCGATGTTGTCGCCAGTGGTCGGCGGAAGGTGCACGTGCCCGTCGACCTGGGACCGGACCGCAGCGACGCACGGATGCACGCCAAGACCGTAGGATCCTACGCAGTGCCGTAGGGGACCGCACCGCCACTTCCCAGCAAATTAGGGACACTGTTGCTCCTGGGGTATCGGCGAGGACCATTCGCAACCGTCTCCATGAAGCTGGGCTACGGTACCCGCACACCGTTACGCCGTCTTCCGCTCTCGCCCCAACACCGTGCAGCCCGCCTCCAGTGGTGTCGCGACAGGCGTGAATGGAGGGACGAATGGAGACGTGTCGTCTCCAGCGATGAGAGTCGCTTCTGCCTTGGTGCCAATGATGGTCGTATGCGTGTTTGGCGCCGTGCAGGTGAGGGCCACAATCAGGACTGCATACGACCGAGGCACACAGGGCCAACACCCGGCATCATGGTGTGGGGAGCGATCTCCTACACTGGCCATACACCTCTGGTGATCGTCGAGGAGACACTGAATAGTGCATGGTACATCCAAACCGTCATCGAACCCATCGTTCTACCATTCCTAGACCGGCAAGGGAACTTGCTGTTCCAACAGGACAATGCACGTCCGCATGTATCCCGTGCCACCCAACGTGCTCTAGAAGGTGTAAGTCAACTATTCTGGCCAGCAAGATCTCCGGATTTGTCCCCCATTGAGCGTGTTTGGGACTGGATGAAGCGTCGTCTCACGCGGTCTGCACGTCCAGCACGAACGCTGGTCCAACTGAGGCGCCAGGTGGAAATGGCATGGCAAGCCGTTCCACAGGACTACATCCAGCATCTCTACGATCGTCTCCATGGGAGAATAGCAGCCTGCATTGCTGCGAAAGGTGGATATACACTGTACTAGTGCCTACATTGTGCATGCTCTGTTGCCTGTGTCTATGTGCCTGTGGTTCTGTCAGTGTGATCATGTGATTTATCTGACCCCAGGAATGTGTCAATAAAGTTTCCCCTTCCTGGGACAATGAATTCACGGTGTTCTTATTTCAATTTCCAGGAGTGTAGATACAGTAACATAAAATATTAACTACTAGGTGGAAATGAACGAAACTGTGGGAGCATGTTGCCAGAGGTGTTTCCCAGTTGCGCTTAGAAAGACAGGCGTTACATTGCGTAAGGTCAGTGTCACTATGGCGCCAAATGGGACTGGCTCTGCAGCACGGCTCAATTGAAGGCACGCGAAAAGACGGTGTGTGGCAATTAGTGAGCAGGTATAGTGCACTTCTTCATTACAGCGTGTCCCGGAGACAGTGTCTGGATGATTTTACACGGGTAGGAACATCGGGAAACTGGAAGGAGGATGAAGTGTAGCCTAGGAGTTTGGTATTGCTCGCACCACTGTTTCACGCATTGCTGCTCGTTCGCATGCACCAAGGACAGTCCAGCAGTCTGGAGCCGCGCCGAGCGAGGTGGCTCAGTGGCCACGCATTCGGGATGATAACGCCTCAAACCCGCGTCCGGACATCCAGAATTAGGTTTTCTGTGACTTCGCTAAATCGCTCCAGGCGAATGCCGAGATGGTTCCTTTGAAAGGGCACGGCCGATATTCCTTCTCCGTCCCTACACCAATCCGAGCTTGTGCTCCGTCGCTAATGACCTCGATGTCGACGAGACGTTAAACACAATATTTTTTTTTCCTTTCCTTTTGGCAACCGCGCCGTCGGAGGAATGGGAGACTCTACCACAAGAACTACTTACAGATGTTGCGACCGCCATAGTACCATGTTAAACAACATACATTGCCGTCCGTGATGATCACGCACCCTGCTAAGAACAATGTGCCGTTTTTTGCAGTGTCCAGGGGACTATCATGTATCGTGGTGACTCCAGACTAATTATTGCCTCTTAGTAAAAGTGTCATTTCAGATCATCTCATAGCATATTTGTTTCAGTTGTCTTCTGTATTACACTGTAGCAGTCCTCCTTCCTATTTATGGTCCAAGTTCTATCAAGATATGTAAGCTGGCAGTGGCACGTCACGCGAAAGATTCTTTCGTCATTATGCTTTACACACGAGTGTGTAAACAAGTAGCCAGACAGTTAGCTAGACACAGTTAGTTACATGTTCCATAGATCATTTGAACGATTTTTTTACGAAATGATGTGCAATAGTCAGTTTACAGGATATGTATAGATGATTAATGAACATATTTTGACTGTAATGAACATGTTATTTTTCAGTGCTGATGTTACTACACACACAAACTAGGTTTTTCAGTTCATTGTCCATAAAAATGATTTTAGGTTAGACTTAAATCTTCCTTTGCCACCTGGCAGACATTTTACACCATTCGCAATTAGCAGAACTTTTTGTAGTTGCACACTGAATTTCTTTCTACGTGACTGACAGCTTCATTAATGGACAATAAAGCTAATTTTTTCTTCTAGTGTTGTAGGCACGGATATCGCTGTTCTTCTTACGACGAATTACAATAGAGAATATCTGTATTGTGACGGTCTAGTTAAAATGTCCCGCTGTCTGAAGAGGTTCCTACGTGAAGTGGGTGAGCAACACATATTACCGGTACTGCTCTACCTTGTGTTATCAATACTTTCCATCCAAGTGATGAGCTACCCCAGAAAAGTATGCCATAAGACATTATTGAGTGGAAGTATACAAGCGTTTATTTGCAAAACAAGGAATTGTACGAAGAGCTGATCTAACTGATCTTAATTGTTTGATCACCTCAGTAAAGTGCTTCTTCCAGATTAAATGTCAAGCGTTCTATCCTGTTTACTGACTCCTTTTCGTATGCTACATCAGTTGTTAGTGTAACCCTATAAATGTTATAACAGTATGTGTTCTCAAACATTTTCAGGCAGCATGTGATAATTCTGTGAAAAACATCATTAACAAGCTCTCCTGTTGATTTCGCTCTAATGTGAATTACTGTAGCAGTAGTATCGTATAGTTCTGCTTGACTCAGATCACATACCCTGTCAGCATGTAATGGATCATTTCATTTCGTAATTCCCTTCTGGCTGCTTCACTTTTCTTGACAGGCAGAGTGTATGCACGTGCGCCCGCCTGTGTGTGTGTGTCTGTGTGTGTGTGTGTGTGTGTGTGTGTGGTGTTGTCAATAGCTACAACACTTCAGGAAACGTCCTTGAAGATCGCCTTGACCACACTGTTATCTGCCGTTAACCACCGTTCACCGGCTCCGCGTAACAGTTCTGTCCACGCGGCAGTGTCCACATTGTAATCGGATCGCCAAACGCGCAAAACCTACAAGCCGCCACGCACGTACTCCCACCACGTCCACACGCCAACTTCCAACTTCCCGCTATCGATATTCCATCTCGAGCTCGCAAAGTCTCTTAATAACGGTCCTTATTTACACAGTGAAGTTTACGACTTAATAGGAACCCCTGAGTGCGAGGTCGCAAAAGGCCAATGATGTTTACGGCATTCGACGCCCCGCATATTGCCTATCATACAGCATACAATCTTGCCTGTTAGTGGTAGAAGGGTGTGGGACTGGAGGTATCCTATGGTGAGTACAGCATGAGGTTACGGAGCGTCATGGAACAGCTTAGTCGACGAGTAACTCACAATAGTGCTTCAGTCATAGTGGTGTTGAATCAAAGCAGAGCAATGGCAACGATAAACAAAGAAAACATTGTATGATGTGAGGTCCGCCAGGTATGCAAACACTGTTTTTTTCCAAGTACCCAGACATGTTTCAGCACTACTGTGTCATCATCAGTGGGTTTCCGTTTTATTTAATCTGTAATGTGAACATTTTTACTAAATGATTACAAAATTATGTGGATATTTATTTCAAAAAATAGTTCGTTTCTTTTTGTTAATACCTTTCCGCTTGTTGTGCTTGATTTTTCAGGACCACTTGTGTATTATTTATTACAGGTATTGAATTATACACTCCTGGAAACGGAAAAAAGAACACAATGACACCGGTGTGTCAGACCCACCATACTTGCTGCGGACACTGCGAGAGGGCTGTACAAGCAATGATCACACGCACGGCACAGAGGACACACCAGGAACCGCGGTGTTGGCCGTCGAATGGCGCTAGCTGCGCAGCATTTGTGCACCGCCGCCGTCAGTGTCAGCCAGTTTGCCGTGGCATACGGAGCTCCATCGCAGTCTTTAACACTGGTAGCATGTCGCGACAGCGTGGATGTGAACCGTATGTGCAGTTGACGGACTTTGAGCGAGGGCGTATAGTGGGCATGCGGGAGGCCAGGTGGACGTATCGCCGAATTGCTCAACACATGGGGCGTGAGGTCTCCACAGTACATCGATGTTGTCGCCAGTGGTCGGCGGAAGGTGCACGTGCCCGTCGACCTGGGACCGGACCGCAGCGACGCACGGATGCACGCCAAGACCGTAGGATCCTACGCAGTGCCGTAGGGGACCGCACCGCCACTTCCCAGCAAATTAGGGACACTGTTGCTCCTGGGGTATCGGCGAAGACCATTCGCAACCGTCTCCATGAAGCTGGGCTACGGTCCCGCACACAGTTAGTCCGTCTTCCGCTCACGCCCCAACATCGTGCAGCCCGCCTCCAGTGGTGTCGCGACAGGCGTGAATGGAGGGACGAATGGAGACGTGTCGTCTTCAGCGATGAGAGTCGCTTCTGCCTTGGTGCCAATGATGGTCGTATCCGTGTTTGGCGCCGTGCAGGTGAGCGCCACAATCAGGACTGCATACGACCGAGGCACACAGGGCCAACACCCGGCATCATGGTGTGGGGAGCGATCTCCTACACTGGCCGTACACCTCTGGTGATCGTCGAGGGGACACTGAATAGTGCACGGTATATCCAAACCGTCATCGAACCCATCGTTCTACCATTACTAGACCGGCAAGGGAACTTGCTGTTCCAACAGGACAATGCACGTCCGCATGTATCCCGTGCCACCCAACGTGCTCTAGAAGGTGTAAGTCAACTACCCTGGCCAGCAAGATCTCCGGATCTGTCCCCCACTGTGCATGTTTGGGACTGCACGTCCAGCATGAACGCTGGTCCAACTGAGGCGCCAGGTGGAAGTGGCATGGCAAGCCGTTCCACAGGACTACAGCCAGCATCTCTACGATCGTCTCCATGGGAGAATAGCAGCCTGCATTGCTGCGAAAGGTGGATATACACTGTACTAGTGCCTACATTGTGCATGCTCTGTTGCCTGTGTCTATGTGCCTGTGGTTCTGTCAGTGTGATCATGTGATGTATCTGACCCCAGGAATGTGTCAATAAAGTTTCCCCTTCCTGGGACAATGAATTCACGGTGTTCTTATTTCAATTTCCAGGAGTGTATCTGCAGCAACATTTACCGAAGATAAAATTTCGTCAGAAAGGAACCCGAGCGATTTCGCAGAGTGAGAAAGAAGTGGCAGACGAAATATTAGCGTTTTTGCGGTATGAGTAAGAAATGTGTGGTGTCCTATACGCCCGACTGTGCGAACAATATACATGAAGACAACAACGATGACGATACGTGCTTAACAAGTGAAAATGTTATGGAAACAGGCATCGAGCCTCATAGTTCATCAGCCTTGTCGGACAGGAAGCCACTATCCCGTCTCCAGTGAATCGTAGTAAAGGATGACCGTTGCCCAAGGAGAAGATCCTAAACATAATTACGTATATAGAAGATCAACCGTTGCATAGTTAAAAAGCAATATGAACAGATTTCGAATAGGTCCCCAGCGATATGGCCGTGTAGTCCATAAGAAAAACTACTGATAGTCAAGGCAGGACAAGGTGCACATGTTACAAAAAACTGATGTTTGCGCGCTTAGAGGAAGCTAGATACAATTTACAGGATGTGTATGATAGTGCCTACTAAGTTATGCACGTAAAACGGCACGCGACATAATTTACAGTAACTTCAAGTGAAGCAGTTCATGGCTGCATAATTTCAAACACTGTTACAGAATTGGAAAACATACGATAACGAAGTTTCAAACAAAGCGGCAACTTGACGATCCATAACGAACTGCGGAATCGACCCGGAAATTTGCAGATGAGATTAAGAAACTTATCCCATCGTTCATCAAGAAAATTTTTTTTCAACTCCCACCAAACGGGATTTTAAGAGGAAAGCAAATGAAAAGAACCCTGGAAATCAGAGATACGAAGACAGTTGTTTCAAGATCAACTAATAACAATAACTTAGCGCATATGTATAAAATTATGCCGACTGTTAATCTGGATGGTAAATTGCTTGGAAAGTTATTTATTGTGCTGTGAAAAGTTGGAGATGCTCTGCCTCATACGATTCTCTCTCGTGTGCGTGAACTTGCAAGGGCAGTGGGGAATATTTACATCACAGCAAGCAAGAGTGGGAAAATCCGTGTGAGAGAAGTACTATATTATGGTAGGAGCACTGCTTTTGGCCAACACCTGAATAGCTAGTCAAAATAACTTCCTTTTGCTTGATTCCTGGTCTGCGTATAAAAATCATACTCCTTTATAGCAAACTATGTCCGCCCCGATAGCTGAATGGTCAGCGTGGCGGACAGCTCTCCTAAGGGGCCCGGATTCGATTCCCGGCTGGGTCAGTGATTTTCTCCGCTCAGGGACTGGGTGTTGTGTTGTCTTCATCATCATTTCATCCTCATCCGGCGCGCAGGTCGCCCAATGTGGCGCCGAATGTAATAAGACCTGCACCAAGGCGGACGGACCTGCCCCATAAGGGAGCCTCCCAGCCAATGACGCCAAAGGCTCATTTCCATTTCCATACCAAGCTATCCCTCCTGAAAAGTGTGTGAGATTGCAAATACTATCATCTCGAACCACTGGTGAAATTCAGGCTTTCGATGTTTGTATTCTCCGTGCTTCTAAAATAATTATCGTACTATCTGCAGCTACGCGTTAAAGGATAGCCAGCTTCGCGACAGACTGTTTCTCATTCGGTTGCATTCTATCGCATTCCATCAGTTGACATAATCTCCAGTATGACTCTACTGCAATCTTTAAGAGTGGATACCTAGTTGAACGTCCTGTGCGGTTAGTAACTCCTAAGAAGTTCGCCATCGATCTTGATGGTGCGAATCTTTGTGATTACTGTGGCGCCGTTTTTCATTCGGTGGTCATGGTAAAAATTAACGGTTTGCTTTGAACCTTACTTGAATGTCGACGATGCCCATTTTGTGAAGTGTAATGCATACATCCCATATAAGGTTGACTTGTGCACCTCCCGAACCCTCGTTTTCTGTTGCCGTCCAGGATGCACTTGGTGAGTCATTAGCAACTAATATTTTTCCTGTTGTAGCTGATTAGATTAGATTAAATTAGTACGAGACTTCGTAATGATGTGGAACATGTCAGGTTAATAAAAGGTGGCTACACACGATATTACATTACACAAAATATTACATGACACTTAATATTTTTAATTTTTTTTACCCACTTATTATATCCAAAAATTCATCTAATGAGTAGAAGGAGTTGCCATTAAGAAGTTGTTTTAATTTCCATTTAAATGCTATATGGCCATCTGTCAAACTTTTGATGCTATTAGTTAAGTGACCAAAGACGTTCGTGGCAGCATAATTTACACCCTTCTGAGCCAAAGTTAGATTTAACCTTGAGTAGTGAAGATCATCCTTTCTCCTAGTGTTGTAGGCATGTACACTACTATTGCTTTTGAATTGGTTCTGATTGTTAATAACAAATTTCATAAGTGAATATATATATTGTGAGGCTACAGTGAAGATGTCTAGCTCTTTAAATAAGTGTCTGCAGGATGATCTTGGATGAGCTCCAGCAATCATTCTGATTACACGCTTTTGTGCAATGAACACTCCTTTACTCAATGATGAGTTAACCCAGAATATGATGCCATACGAAAGCAGAGAACGAAAATAGGCATGGTAAGCTAATTTACTCAGATGTATATCGCCAAAGTTTGCAATGACCCTAATAGCATAAGTAGCTGAACTCAAACGTTTCAGCAGATCCTCAGTGTGTTTTTTCCAGTTCCACCCCTCATCAATGCATACACCTACAAATTTCGAATATTCTACCTTAGCTACCGATATCTGATCGAAGTCTATATTTATCAATGGTATCATTCCATTTACTGTGTGGAACTGTATATACAAAGTAGATTCAAATGAGCTTGCGACCTTGCATTCAAGGGGTTCCTCGTTAGACTTAAAACTGCAATTACGAGAACACATCAATACTAACAGTTAGAAAAATATTGAAAATAAAGGGAAAAAGAGGGAAAAGAAAATACGCTATCGGATCAGAAGTAAACGGACACACTTATATAGTGCGGAAGTGTCCACTAGATGCGACGAGAGGTGGCGCGCCAGTACAAGAGCAGGGCCAAGAGTAACGTGATGGCAGTAGAGGCGACGTAACAGCGGAATAGGTCGATCAAGATAGCTGGGTAGCCTGGAAGTTGACTAAAGAGTGGATATCTCCTGAGTAGCAGATCCATCAGGGACACTTCAATCTTCCGAAAGCTGCCCAAGCTGACTGATGGCGATATGACTGTGAAGTTGAAACGTGAATGACCAACTACAGCTGAAACACGGCCACGGAGACCTCATGTACTGACGCATAGGGACCGTCGTGCACTACGGGAGGTGGTTGTACAAAATCGTATGAAAATAATCAACTCGCACCCAAGCCTAAGAAAACGCAAGTGTGTTCATTACATCTGAAACATAAACAAGCTGACAGGAAACTTGAAATACTCTGGAATGTAGTTGCACTAGAATATTGTTCTCACCCCAGGTATTGGGTGTCACTCTCGACCGCACACTAACCTACAAGGAACATTGTCTGAAGCTGAAGCAGAAAGTATCCCCCAGAAACTGCCCTCTTCGGAAACTGGAGGGATCGAACTGGTGTACACAGTCACAAACATTAAGAACAACAGCTCTTGCCTTATGCCATTCCACAGGAGAGTATGCTAGCCCAGTGTGGTACAATTCAGTACACGCAAAGCAGGTTGATGTAGCCTTAAATGGCAGCTGTAGGATTGTTACAGGCTGCCTAAGGCCAACCCCCACGGACAAAGTTCAATGTGTCGCTGGGGTTGCTCCATGTGACATCAGAAGAGATGTCGCCGCTAACATCGAGAGGCAGAATTCAAATACAGTGACCTTATATCCACTGTTTGGACATAAACCTGCCACGCCAAGACTGAAGTCCAAGAAGAGTTTCCTAACAACTTCACAGCCCTTCGAAAGATCAACTGCGGCTACCCGACTCACCAAGTGGAAAGAAATATGCCAACACCTGTCAACCTGGATGACACCACAAGAATCCCTGCTTCCTGGACACATGGAGAAGTGGGTCATCTGGAAGTCCTTGAACAGACTACAGACCAAAGTCGCAAGATCGATGGACAATCTCCTTAAATGGAACTTCCAACTGCCAAATGCCAACACAACACTGTGCAAATGCGGTGAATTACAGACAATCCGGCATCTCTTCAAATGTAACTTATGCCCAATCAGCTGTAGCATGAAGGACTTATCATCTACAGCACCCAATCCTATCAAAGTTTCCCAATTCTGGGTGAATACTGTGTAGATTTCTTTGTATGTGTTCATTTTAGTGTACGTCTGACACGAATAAAGAAGAAGCGGAAGGAATCACTTGTGAGTTCCCACCAGCAGTCCAGCTAGATAGAAGACAGTGCGTAGGGAGTTATAAGAAAATGTTCAAATGTGTGTGAAATCTTATGGGACTTAACTGCTAAGGTCATCAGTCCCTAAGCTTATACACTACTTAACCTAAATTATCCTAGGGACCAACACACACACCAGTGCCCGAGGGAGGACTCGAACCTCCGACGGGCCCAGCCGGGAGTTATGAGAATGGGATACAATGGTCGAGGACCTCCTCAAAAGACATATTTCTGTAGCCAATGCCAAGCAAGGCTGAGGTAGTGTTAAGAGCGACGCATGTGTGAACAGCAGATGACTGGAAATGAATCATTTGGAGTGATGAATTGTTTTATACCTTTCGGCTATCCAGTATAGAAGACAAAATGTATAGCTGCTTGATGAATGGAAGTTTACACTAAATGTAGAAACATGTAAATTAATGCGGATGATTAGGAAAAACAATCACATAACGTTCGAATACAGGATTAGCAGTGTGTTGCTTGGCACACCCTGTTGTTGTTGTCGTCTTCAGAGATTGGTTTGATGCAACTCTTCATGCTGATCTATCCTGTGCAAGCTTCTTCATCTCCAAGTACCTACTGCAACCTACACCCTTCATCTCTTGGTATCATCTCACTCGGCTCTCAAATACTAAATTGGTGATCCCTTGATGCCTCAGAACATGTCCTACAACCGACCCCTTCTTCAAGTAAAGTTGTGCCACAAATTTCTCTTTTCCCCAATTCTATTCGGCACCTCTTCGTAGGTTCGTGATCTACACATTTAATCTTCAGCACTGCCGCGCGGAGTGGCCGCCATGTAACGCACTAGGCGACCCATCTCGCCAGAGGTTCGAGTCCTCCCTCGGGCATGGGTGAGTGTGTTGTTCTTAGTATAAGACAGATTAAGTGGTGTGTAAGTCTAGTGAGCCATGACCTCAGCAGTTTGGAGCCTTAGGAATTCACACACATTTGAACATTATTTTCTTCAGCAGTCTTTTGTAGCACCATATTTCGAAAGCTTCTATTCTCTTCTTGTCTTAACTATTTATCTCCATGTTTCACTTCCATACATGGCTATACTCCATACAAATACTTTCAGAAAAGAGTTCCTGACACTAAATTTTATACTCGATGTTAATAAATTTCTCTTATTCCGAAACGCTTTTCTTGCCGTTGGCAGTCTACATTTTATATATTCTCTACTTCGGCCATCATCAGTTATTTTGCTCCCCAAATAGCAAAACTCATCTACTACTTCAAGCGTCTCATTTCCAAATCTAATTCCCTCAGCATCACCTGATTCAACTCGACTACATTCCATTCTCCTCGTCATGCTTTTGTTGTTCATTTATATCCTCCTTTCAAGTCATTGTCCATTCCGTTCAATTCCTCTTCCAGGTCCTTCGCTGTCTCTGCCAGAATTATGTCATCAG
Organism: Schistocerca gregaria; assembly: GCF_023897955.1. Classification (NCBI taxonomy): domain Eukaryota; kingdom Metazoa; phylum Arthropoda; class Insecta; order Orthoptera; family Acrididae; genus Schistocerca; species Schistocerca gregaria. The sequence continues at coordinate 371,867,068 of NC_064925.1, read as the reverse complement.
AACCTCAAAGTTTTTATTTCTTCCCCATGGATTTTGATACCTACAAATATTCTTTTGTTTCCTTTACTGCTTGCTCAATATATAAATTGAATAACATCGGCGATAGGTTACAACCTTATCTCACTCTCTTCTCAACCACTGCTTCCCTTTCATACCCCTCGACTCTTATAACTGCCATCTGTTTTCTGTACAAGTTGTAAATAGCTTTCCGCTCCCTGTGTTTGACCCCTGCCACCTTCAGAATTTGAAAGAAAGTATTCCAGTCAACTTTGTGAAAAGCTGGAAACGTAGGATTGACTTTCCCTAATCTATCTTCTAAGATAAGCCATAGGGTCGGTATTGCCTCACGTGTTTCAACATTTCTACGGAATCCAAACTAATCTACTAGTTTTCCCATTCGTCTGTAAAGAATTCGTATTAGTCGATTAAATAACTAAGCGTAATGTTGGTAAACGATATGAAATGGAACGAGCACGTAAGAACGCTAAGCGTCTACTTCGGTTTACTGGAATTTTTTTTTTTTAGGGAATTGTAGTTCATCTATAAAAGAGACCGGATGCAGGACATTTCTAGATTCTGTCACCAATCGATTCTAACAGCAGTGCTTCGTGAAGTCAAATCGGATTCCCAGGAGGGAATGGAACGTTCTTTCCGTGAAACATTATTGAGAAAATTAAAGACCCGACGTTTCAAGGAGATTACACAACGATTATGCTCCCGCCAACGTACATCTCGCGTAAGGAAGACGAAGACAACATAAGAGAAATTAGGGCTCATGCGGAGGCATATAGACAGTTGCTTTTCCCTCGGCCTATTTGCTAGTGGAACAGGAAAGAAAAAATGGAGTAGTGGTACAAGGTACCCTCCGCCATGCACCATACTGTGGCTTCTGGAGTATGATGGGTTTGGGTTTGCTGATTTCTTGGAAATCGTTACCTGCCATCGTGTGTAGCGTCAACAGTGAAGTACAGAGGAGGTGGAGTTAAGGTGTGGGCGTGTTTTTCGTGGTTAGGTTGTCGTCCTCTTAGGGCGCTTAAGAAGATGCTAAATGGGGAACAGTTCGGATGCGATTAATTTTTGTATCAGACGACAAGGCACAGAGCAGCATCTCTGACTACGACTTCTTGACATAGACTGGCCTGCCCACAGTCACCCCAATTCACCACCTTTGGTATGAGTTACAACATCAGCTTCGCTCCAGACCCCAGAGTCCAACAACACAACCATCTCTGGCCACAGTTCTTGAGTAAGAGTGGTCTGCTGCATCTACACCGACATTTAGATACGTCAGTGTAAGTATCCCCAGCAGAGTTCCAGCTCTCGGGTGCCCTACACGATATGAGGCAGGTAGACCAGTTTCTTTGGCTCTCCAGTGGATATGGGTCTTGTGAGAGATATGTCAATAAGATTCTACTATGTTAGGCACCAAAGGCTTCACATATTGCCCTCAAGACAGCTGAACGTGTTTCATTTAATGTCTATGTCTGTGGCTTATTTTACATTTAATTATGCAAAAGTACCTGTCCCTTAGAAGTTTACTCATAAATGTTCAAATGTGTGTGAAATCTTATGGGACTTAACTGCTAAGGTCCTCAGTCCCCAAGCTTACACACTACTTAATCTAAATTACCCTTAGGACAAACACACACACACACACACACACCCATGCCCGAGGAAGGACGCGAATCTCTGCCGGGACCAGCCGCACAGTCCATGACTGCAGCGCCCGAGACTGCTCGGCTAATCACGCGCGGCGTAGTTTACTCGCAGTGACTGTATAACGTGGAGAGTCTCTCCAACAATGAAATAAAAAATGGCTCTGAGCACTATGGACTCAACTGCTGTGGTCATTAGTCCCCTAGAACTTAGAACTACTTAAACCTAACTAACCTAAGGACATCACACACATCCATGCCCGAGGCAGGATTCGAGCCAGCGACCGTAGCAGTCTCGCGGTTCCAGACTGTAGCGCGTAGAACCGCTCGGCCACTTCGGCCGGCGCTATAGTATTGTTGTGCGCTTCAGGCTCTTTACGAGACAGGATTGAGGAGCAAATCGAAAAATTCCGAAGAAGGACGGCTGCACGCCTAGAACCGCGAGACCACCGCGGCCGGTAACAATGAAATATTCTACTAGGTAGCCTACATATAGATCCAGTGTATGGTCAAGTTTTCTTTTAAATTTGAAAGAAATTTCTTTTACATGCCCTCCATGCGTTATTTTTACATGGTTACAACTTGGACAATGCATCAGAACAAGGGATTTTGAGCAGGGGCACGGCATAACCAAAACCGGTCATTCTGTTTGAAAAACTTTGCGACAAAGACAATGGTTGTTGTTGTCTTCAGTCCTGAGACTGGTTTGATGCAGCTCTCCATGCTACTCTATCCTGTGCAAGCTTTTTCATCTCCCAGTACTTACTGCAACCTACATCCTTCTGAATCTGTTTAGTGTATTCATCTCTTGGTCTCCCTCCACAATTTTTATTCTTCGCGCTGCCCTCCAACACTAAATTGGTGATCCCTTGATGCCTCAGAACATGTCCTACAAACCGATCCCTTCTTCTAGTCAAGTTATGCCACAAATTTCACTTCTCCCCAATTCTATTCAATACCTCCTCATTAGTTATGTGATCTACCCATGTAATCTTCAGCTTCCTTCTGTAGCACCACATTTCGAAAGCTTCTATTCTCTTCCTGTCCAAACTATTTAGCGTCCATGTTTCACTTCCATACATGGCTACACTCCATACAAATACTTTCAGAAACGACTTCCTGACACTTAAATCTATACTCGATGTTAACAACTTTCTCTTCTTCACAAACTCTTTCCTTGCCTTTGCCAGTCTACATTTTATATCCTCTCTACTTCGACCATCATCAGTTATTTTGCTACCCAAATAGCAAAACTCCTTTACCACTTTGAGTGTCTCATTTCCTAATCTAATTCCCTCAGCATCATCCGACTTAATTCGACTACATTCCATTATCCTTGTTTTGCTTTTGTTGATGTTCATCTTATACCCTCCTTTCAAGACACTGTCCATTCCGTTCAACTGCTCTTCCAAGTCCTTTGCTGTCTCTGACAGAAATACAATGTCATCGGCGAACCTCATCGTTTTTATTTCTTTGCTACGGTCGCAGGTTCGAATCCTGCCTCGGGCATGGATATGTGTGATGTCCTTAGGTTAGTTAGGTTTAAGTAGTTCTAAGTTCTAGGGGACTAATGACCACAGCAGTTGAGTCCCATAGTGCTCAGAGCCATTTGAACCATTTTTATTTCTTCTCCATGGATTTTAATACCTACTCCGAATTTTTCTGTTTCCTTTACTGCTTGCTCAATATACAGATTGAATAACATTGGTGACAGGCAACAAGCCTCTCTCACTCCCTTCCCAACCGCTGCTTCCCTTTCGTGCTCCTCGACTCTTATAACTGCCATCTGGTTTCTGTACAAATTGTAAATAGCCTTTCACTCCCTATGTATTACCACTGCCACCTTCAGAATTTGAAAGAGAGTATTCCAGTCAACATTGTCGAAAGCTTTCTCTAAGTCTACAAATGCTAAAAACGTAGATTTGCCTTTCCTTAATCTATTTTCTAAGATTAATCGTAGGGTCAGATAAATAAGAAAATATGTACATCATGTGATCGCTCTCCAAATGGTCATTGTATATCCAGTTCCACATAATGCATTATATTACTATGTTTTATATTATTTTAGAGTAGCTGCGAAGGCTGATAGGTGTCCGGATACTTCTGATCAGATAGTGTATCATTAATATTTCCAGTTGCACGGCGGGCAATTGGTGGATTGTGAATAACAGCTGTAACCCTGACTGGTGTACTATTAGTAGATGCAAAACTCTGTCCTGGAACGCCACTCAGGGTAGTAAGTGGACTCCACCAAGAGACTACGAGATGAAGGGGGCTGCGACGAGGGCGGCGCCGTTTTTAACCCGGGCGGCGGATCTGCCTCAACGGGCGGTCGCGTGCGGCCGGTTTATTAGGCAGCGGCGGCCGCGCCCCAGGGTCATCCCGCCCTCAAGGCCCTCATTATCGGCAATCGATGGCCGCCGGGCAAGTGCAGAGCTACCTGCCCTGCCCTAGGGCTGGCTGCGTCCCGTGGCGAGAGGTCTCAAGAGCGCCAGCGATCGATGGGTCGTTCCTTTTAAAGGCGCCCCGGAGGAACACTGTATAATCGCCCTCTCTTCCAGCACTCAGACTCGTCCAAGACGTGGGGCGAGATCATGGATCGAGCTGCTCTGAGACTCTCCTCCACTGCTGGCGGGATCTGGGTTCCACCCTCCCCCATGCCTGCTGGTTGCTCTCTTGTCCGACACAGTTGCACGAGTGTACTTCCACCCAGCTGGCGGTCCTCAACGTATCTACATCTATATCAATACTTGTGGTGTGCGTACTTAAGACCTTCGGTACACACACCATCAGATTATTTGTCCTGTCGCTCTAGCGAAGTAGGCGAGTGTCAGCAAAATGTCTCGTGGTCTTATCGTGGCGTGTTTATCTTCTGCCGTTAGGTCAGACGATAGAAATGCCACTTGCACGCTTAGAGTAGCAGATTGACGGTGACCAACTTTAAACAGAACTTAATTAATTTTCACACACATTTATTAAAATAATAACAAGCATAAAAATAACTTAACTTGGTACTGGATACTGTTTACAATTGACAATCTGAAGTTCCTTTGGTCTTGGTACGTTAATCTTATTCTCACATATCTCTCATATTTGACAAAGTGTCTATTCATTTACCTTCACGGCTATATACAGGAATATGATAATGTTATTAGGCGCAGACTGAAACTTGACTACAGACTAATGCAGACTGACTAATCGGAGGTCTGTACACTCATTATAATACCTCGAGCGTTCAGGTATCATTGCCCGAGTGTGATCCGCGAGGAGAAAAGGTTCTACGTTAGCAACAATCTCATTGGCTGCGTTAGATATTAATACGCGGATCGGCGGAAGCAGAATTTGGTCCGTCTCTAAGACAGCGCCATCTCATAGTGCAGAGACGGACGAGCGCTGCGCCTGCGCTGTTGTGCTTAGCGGGGCGCGCTCTAGTGGGAAAGTTGTGTACGCGCTGACTACGTGGAACTATGTACACAACAATACTCCACAATTCGCCATATAGTGCGTGGTGGAGGGTACCTTGTACCAATAACAGTCACTTTCTTTCCTGTTCCAGTCGCAAACAGAGCAAGGGTGAAACGACTGTCTATATGCCTCTGTATGAGCCCTAACTTCTTATCTTATTTTCGTCGTTCTTATTTGAAATGTACACAGGTGACCCAAAAATTATGACCACCTGCTTAATATCTTGTTTGTCCATGTTCCGCGTATCACCGACCTACCGTTTGTTGGTAGGTTTATGGAGATATGAGGCATTACATGTCCACGCAAAGGCCATGTAATGCGCATAAATAACGGGGCGTTGATTTGCGTACTAGGTGATGGCGCCCGATAGCGAACCAGATGAGTTCCATAGTGTTTACACCAGGAGAATTTGGTCGCAGAGTTCTCTATCATGCTTCTCAAACCACTGCAGCGCTGTTCTGGCTCCGAGACACGGACAATTACACTGCTGAAAGATGATATCGTCGTCAGGGAAAGCATCAAGCATGAAGGGATGAAGATAGTTAGCAGCTGTCAGCGTGTCTTCAAATACTACCACATGTCCCATGCGAGCACAGAGGAGTGTCTCCTACAGCAGTGGAACCTTCCCGTCTCCTCTATATCTCTTTTGTGACGCAACCTTCCGTTTTACAACAACCTATGAAACCTTACCTTTGGATTTCTACCTCTTGCTTAATAATAACAAATGAAATCTTCCCTTTGAAATTAATTCTCTTTCTCAATATTCGCATACAAATTTAAATGCTGCTTATTAAAAGTTGTTTTCTGATTATTTCGACGAAACATAGAAAGTGTCCTCGTCGTGGCCCTCAGTCGCTACCTGCAATAACCCAAAACTGTTCCTTACCTCTTTTACTGTTACTGGATCCCCATCTGACTGCTACATCGAACTGCGACATGAATATACTTACTCTGTTTTACTATACTTTATTAGCTGCTGCTGGGCTGTCATAATAAGTGGCTGTATTTATTACCAAAGGTGACGTTATTCTTTAATAGCAAAGCTGACGATATTCTTTAATTAATTTGACTGACACTACGTAATTCATAGTTCAACTTTTTCTTAACAACAATAAAATTTTGCAAAGTTTTATGTTGATGGTTTTTGAACGGATTATTATCACTAATGCAACATTGCTGGCAAAAATTAATTATATTCTGAATGAAATGATTTTACAAACGTTCAAATGGGACTTTTTACAATAATCTTGCAACTAACATTGCGCAAACATACCTTCAGTAGTCTTGAGTTTCTCCAAAAATAATTCAATAATATTAGTTCCTCTTGTGATAATAGTTAGCTGATGTCTCTGTATATCCGTTTATAATCGCTTGTAATTCATAGCTAGTGGCTGGCAGGCACACCGCTCCTCTCAACCTCTCGCTTCAGACCTGCTACCGACTCGCTTCACATTTCGCTTACTACTGACTTCCTACGAACGCTAAAGTGCGGCCTCTCCTGCCTACAATGCTTTCTGGTGCAGACAATCCCTGCTACCATTACAAAATGTATCAATGCGTGGTCTTTCCCGGTCTTTTCTTAAAATGTCTCCATACGCTGTCTCCCGCCCTTTTTAAAATTATACCAATGTGCGGTCTCTCTTGCCAACAATACTTTGGTTCAGACATTCTCCGCAACCACAGTTACTTCCAACATGACAAATATTAATTATTCCTACATAATCCTATTAATAAAATATAAACATCTTTCATAAATTGTGTTTTGAAAATAGACAATAGAAATATACACGTCTTGCAGCAGAATACTGCTTCCACCAACCTGCGTCTATGGCGCGCTGCACGGTTCGAGCAACAATACACCTCGCGGTCGCCGTCTGTGGAAACGACCGTCGACCTAGTGTAGCAAAAATTGTTATTCACCTGGACAGCCGACACGTTTCCATTGGTCAACGGCCGAATGCCGATGGTTCCGTGCCCACTGCAATCGTAACTGACGATGTCGTTGGATCAGTCTGTGAAGAAGTAGGTGTGATCTACTGCGGAGCTCAATGTTCAACAGTGTATGATGAACGGTGCATTCCGAAACACTTGTGCGTGGACCAGCATTGCGCTCTTTCGGCAGAGATGCCACATATCACCAACTACCCTACTTTACAGAGCAGACAAGCCTCAACCCCACGTTCTGTGAAGAGTCGTGGACGTCCAACCATTTAGCGCCTAGTGGTAGTTTCACTGTCGTTTTAAATCTTCCGGTAGATGCTCACTGCAGTAGCACGTGAACATTCGACCAGCTTCGCCGTTTTAGATATACTCGTTTACAAGCTCTGCGTAATAATAATCAGCCCTTTCTCAAAGTCGCTTATCTCCCCATTTGCAGCCCATATCTTCGCTAGAGTGATCCCCTGTCCGTGTCTGCTTTGCTTATACACTTTTGTTACTGCGACTCCTACTAACAACGCCAACAGGCGGCATCCAACGCTGCATTGGTCAGCGGTCATAATATTTTGCCTTATCAGTGTATGTATATAGAGAACAACAGATCTATCACACTTCCCTGGAGCGCTACTGACGATACTCTTGTCGCTAATGAACACTCACAGTCGAGGACAACATACTGGATTTAGTAACTTAAAAAATCTTGAAGCTACTCACATGTCTGTGAACCTATTCCATACGCTCTACCTTAATTAACAGATGCAATGGGCACCGTGTCAAATGCTTCTCGGGAATCTAGAAATATGGAATCTGCCTGTTGCCCTCAGACCTCCCCCCCCCCCCCCCCCTGGCCCTTACCCTGCATTGAAATCATGCCTGATACTCCCTGCCTCCTTGCAGCCCCGCCTCTCCCCATAACTACCCTATTCCCCCTATCAGATATCGTATTTTCCTTCTGTTATTTATGACTACGCAAAATAACAGTACCGACGACAAAATGTCAAATATGTCGCACGATCCGATATGAAATGTGTGGAATAATAATTAAACTGACTTTTTATCTACCAAAGTTTTTATTTTTGCAGACAACAACATGGTCCCGTGCAAAGTAGTTCCCTCCGACAGCTACATACCGGTGGATCGTTGTTCGAGTCCCATAATGAATTTCTACCTTGTGCCAGCCTTTTTATCTCAGTAGCACTTACAACCTACTTCCTCAATTATTTGGTGTATGTATCCCAATCTCTTGTCTTCCTCTACAGTTTTTATGCTCTACTGCTCCCTTTAGTATATGGAAGTTATTCCGTGATGTCTTGACAAATGTCCAACCAACCTGTCCCTCCTTTATGTCAGTGTGTTCCATGTGTTCCTTTCCTCGCCGATTTTCCAGAGAACCTCCACGTTCCTTACCTTATCAGTCCATGTAATTTCCAACACTCTTCTTTAGCAGCGCATCTCAGTGCTTGGATCCTCTTCTTTTCCTGCAGTCCATATTTCGCTACCATGCTATGCTGCGCTCCAAACGTACATTCTCAGAAATTACTTCCTCAAATTAAGACCTATGCATAGGTAAAAAAATTCCTTAAATTGGTTGAAATGGCTCTGAGCACTATGGGACTTAACAGCTGAGGTCATCAGTCCCCTAGAACTTAGAACTACTTAAACCTAACTAACCTAGGTCGCGCGGTTCCAGACTGTAGCGCCTAGAAGCGCACGGCCACACCGGCCGACTAAAAATTCCTTAACTTCATGTACTTCGTGATCACCTATCCTGATATTAAGTTTCTCGCTGTGCTCGTCTCTGCTGCTTCTCATTACTTTCGTCTTTCTTCGATTTACTCTCAATCCATATTCTATACTATTAGACTGTTCATTCTACAAAGTATATCCTCTAATTCTTCTTCATTTTCACTGAGAATAGCAATGTCACCAGCAAATGTTGTCATTGATATCGTTTCACCTTGAATTTTAATACTCCTCTTGAACCTATCTTTTATTTTCCTCACTGCTTCTTCGTTGTTTAGACTGAACATTATAGCGATACTTTGACACAAACAAACCTTTCGCTTCTATGTAAGTTTGACGTACGTTAAAAGTGTTTAAGGTTAACGGGTCACCAAGCATCCTTATTGTTAAACATTGGCCTGATCTCACAAGACAACGCCCAAGCCTAACGTTTTCATCTGTTTTTGAAGTAGACGGTCTCCCTGAGCAAAGTTCATCTTCAACGTGTTCTCGGCCTTCCAAAAATGATTTGTACTAGTGAAAAACTTGTGCTCTTGGCAAGGAATGTTTCTCGTACCCCTGTTTCAATTTTTCAAAGATCACATCAGGGACTCCCCAAGTTTAACCCTAAACTTGACGGTATAACGCTGCCCTAAACCCGCTGTCCCATTTTCGTAAAACACAACAAAATCACATCTTCACTGATGGCGCTCTCAAAAGTCACGTGATTGCTGTATGATGCTGAAACTCGGACTGAGCATCTGGAAGGGATGAACACACCGGTCTACACAAGTAGAACAACACATCGTTGCCAGGCCGCTCGCAGTGTTGTCAGCCTCATAACTTTTCTCACACACCTCGTAATTATTTTGGCCCTGTACGACTTTAATATGCCGGGTGACTTCGTGGTGACGTTAAAACGTTTCAGACATGATGGAGAAGGATAAATATATCAGTATGAGGTAAGAGCCCTGGTTCGGAAATGACCGAATCGAAAGCTACGACCGAAAATAGTTTGATACCTCTGACATGGACTTCCTCTACTGCCGTCTCTTTGGTTTCCATAATTTTGGAGGAGGTATAACGGACCAAAATAATAAAAAAATCCAGTAAACATCGGCTCTAAAGCGCATACCTTGAGAGCTATGAGCGCTTGTTCATCTTCACTACTGTGACACACATCTCTTCCGCTCAGCGTCGGATACATATGGGGGGGGGGGGGGGGCGCACGGAGTGTCCCTCCCCCCCACCCGCATGGCCACCCGCGCCACCCCCGCCAGTCAGCCGGCACGCTATTCGTTCGTTTCTTTCGTCAGTCGAGTGGACTGAATCGAGTTATCGAGTAGTTGTACTTTCCTATGCAGCATTATCATTTAAAAGTCAACATACCTTTGCCCTCACAACTACTCAAACATGAGGGTAATGATCTGGCACATAAATTGAACGAGTGCTTAACTGAACTACCGTTCTTTGAAGAAGAATCACTCTTTGTGGTTAAAAAGAGCCTAATGGGAGAGATTCTTCAATACAGGCAAACGAGCATAAACGCCCTTATGTTATGCAAGCGTTGTCTGTTTGTCCTAGATCTGACTATCCTACTTCGGGCACGCTGTACAAAATATTTGCTTGGCTGCCTGCATCTTTGCTACAGTAGAAAGTAGTTTTTCAACATTGCGGCGTGCAAAGACACGGCTAATATCGACAGTGAAGAAGGATTGACTTATGGCATAGCTCTGTTGAACACTCACCATGACACTGATTGCCCTATTGACGAGGCAATGAACCAATTTGCCAGGAAGAATAGGCGCATAGAATTCATCATTTAAGGAAGAGAACCAAACTTTTTTATATCATAAGATGGCGTGTTGTCTTGTCTTTGTGTATAGCCTGTTTAAATAAAACTTTCTTAAACTTTGCATTTGACTTGATTATCTTTTATTACGATAAAAGTAAAGGTAGCTCAAGATATCTTTAGCGCCCCTCCTTGAAGTTTTTCTGTATGCGCCACAGCTTCTACTGAACTACTTTCCATGCATTTTAGAGCTCATTCATATTTACTGGACAGTTTTCCTTGCTTTAGTCCATACTACCTCCTCCAAAAATATGGAGCTCAAAGAGCTTGCATTAGAACAGACGTGTTTTGCAGTATGGAAGACGACAAATTCTCATACCTCTTAAGGTATGCGTTTTGGAACCCATGTTTACTAGAAAATTTTTTCTTTAGTCCGTACTATGACCCTGAAAGTTGCCTAAGCTACAATATTAGCAACAATGATACCGGGCATATATATTACTATAAGGGGGAATTGGAAAGATTTTCGGTTGTAACTTTCTACCGATCGTTTACGAACCAGGATCCATTACTTTAAATTTACCCTTCGCCATCATTCCTCGAAGTGTAATGTCATCAAGGAATCGTCCTGTATTCGTTTCTGATACGCCCTGTAGAACAACGGTGTGTGTGTCCGGTAATTGTAATTACTTTTGTTGCGAGATAGGCTCGCTGCAATGCATTCTCGTGAAAACTTTGGGTTCAGTATGATTTCTATTGCGAGACATGCTTAATGTAACGTTTCTGTATTTATTGAAAACACTTAAAAACACAAGACCTTAGTGCGCGACGTAAATGTCCACTTGATACGTCTACCTGTTCCTGAGAAAAAGGAGTCTCAACAGATAGACGAATAGAAAGACATTCGCATAAGATATGACAAAAAAAATTTTCGTGCGATGTAATTACATATTAACAGATTTCGGATTTTTTCCTTTGGTTGTGCAGTAAAACCTTCCTTTTGCTAAATTTCTTGATTATGAGCCAACGGAAAATACCATATGGTTTTTTTATGAGTGAGTTTGCGAGAGTCAAAATACGTGACAAATGGACGTGTCCTTCGATTGCATTCACTTACAAGCTTCAATGTTCCACGCCGCCAGGGCTGTAGACTTTAGTATGCGACATAAACTTATACTTGATACAGGTACTCTTTTCTGAGAAGAAAGGTTTTTAACAGTTGAACTGACAGATAGTCGGACCACAAACTGATACTACACGGGTTCCGTTTTTACCGATTGAGGCACAGCACCCTAAAAATATGGGCCTAACACAGTGCTTCGGTGCACCCCATACGTGTGTGTGATAACGTTGGAAAGAGTTCTCTGTTTGCCCCTTGTTTGTAGCCTCTTTTGGCTGTTTGCGATCGTAACAAACAGCGGAAGCTTGGAGAGACGTCTGCCCCCATCAATCTATTCCCCCCATTCCAAGTCACGGTGACGTTGACCTCACCCACACGACAGTTACGGCCCCTGGGACTCTGGGGCCACGCCCAGTCTTTTCATGTGGCCGTCACGGAATGTGAGACGCCTACGACTGCTCTCCGAGTCATCACCTGCATAAACAACTAGCTCATTTGCGCCACGGAACCACTACAACCAACTCCAACATCGGCCACTCTTATCACTTAGAAAAGCATCTAGTTGTTTGCAAACTGCATCACAATTAGAAGCGCAAACGTCGCGGTGGACAGTGCACAACAATAGCAGCTAGAACGTTCCAGGAAACATCAGTTCGCAGACGTGCCTTGTACGAGATAATTGCGAATGTGAATATCTTATCCGCCACTGTGGTCATTTTCACATGTTGTCCTGGTTAATATAAGTGTAGGCTGATGAACCAGAAGATTATGACCAATTACATAAATTGAAGATGGAGCAAGGAGAAATGGAAGGAGCTAATGATTTCAGTTGCATTGGGAGTTTGTGCACAATCAGCAACGTCGAATGAAAATGTGTGCCAGACCGGGACTCGTACCTGGTTTCTTCTGCTCACTAAGCACGTGCGTTATCCAGAGCGCCACCCGAACACAGTGTCTATCGCAAATGTGTGGACAATCTCAGCACACTCCCTGGCTGATCACACTCCCACCTAACGCCACATATCTGCTGTCTCCGTCCATGCCCTCCAACCTTGCTAGTTTTAGACTCCCACTGGAGGTCTAAGGTAAATGTGCATCCACACTGAAGGCTTTGGGTTCGTTGCCCAGACACCATGCAAGACCCACAACTACAATGCATAGTACGTAAATTGAAGGGAGAGGGGGAGAAAGGAAAGGAATGGTACTAACGTTATCAACTGCATCTGAACTTTATGCAGAATCAGCAGTGGCTAGCGAAAATGTGTGCGGGACCAGGATTCAAACTCAGGATCTCTCACTTAGTCGGAAGTTGCGTTAACCACTGCGCCACCTGGACACAGCATTTATCGCAAATGCGCGGACTATATCGGCACCTTCCCTGGCCGATTCTCGCTCCCACCTAGCCTGTCCTTATCCTCCACGCTTCCTAATTTCAAATTTTCACTGGAGCTCGAACGTAAACGTGCATCCGCACTGAAGGCTGTGGCTTCAATGTCTGTCGAGGAGAGCCAGTTATATGAATGCATTCATATAATTATGACCGCCGCTCATCGCCAGATTGAATGCCACCTGCTGCCGTTTCTGATAGGAAAGGATGTAAGTGAAGCACAGACGAATGGGGAATCATACGGACAATATGGGCCGCAAATGAGGAAATCCACTGACATAAGCATCTTTGAAAAAGGGCTGACTGTTATGGTCCGGTGTCTGGGAGTGAGTATCTCGTAAACTGCGAATCTAGTCGGCTGTTCGCGTGCTGATGTCAGCATCTGTGGAAAGTGGACGAAGGACGATGAAACCTCGAGTATCCAGTAAGGTGTTGGACGTGTACTCCTCATGACAGAGAATGGAGGCAGGAGGCTTTCCCGCTCTGTAAAACAGGATATGCAGTTATATGTGGCAGATCAGATGACAGAGTACAATGCTAGTGCAGGCGCGATTGTCTCAGAGCACACTGTTCGAAGCTCATTGTTGAACATGGGACTCTGGAGGAGACGACTGCTACGTGTTCCCATGCTGAACCAACGACATCGTCATTTACGATTGTAATGGGCCCAGGATCATCAAGATTGAACCCTCACTCAGTAGGAAAGTGTCGTATAGCCAGAAGAATGATGTTTCTTATTACACCAGGTCTGTGGCCCTATCCAGAAGAACCACTGAAACACTGATTACGCCATGAACCTTGCGGCGGGGCGAGGCGAGTTAAAAAAAAATCGTTCGTCGTACTGTTCAAAATAAACGTTCACCTACCTCAGTATGGCTTCTGCTCGACGTCCCTTCACTCTGCAAGCGTGGATACTTACTAGACAACGAAAGAAAAAACAGCGTTGAAGGAAACGCAGCCTAATACCTGTCCTGCAAAGTCCACTTAAACTCTAGTAGCAGTTCAGTTCCTGCTATCTCACATATATCAAGATTTCAGGTACTGATATAGTGCATTTCTTCTCACAGTAAATGCTCAAAACATTTGTAGATAAGCCTTTTATTGCTTCTAGCACACATGAAAATGAGCTATCGAGTTCCAATTTACCTAACTGACTTATCTATGGTTCTCTGTTCACAGTTCATAGAACCAATTTCACACGAAAAGCTTCCAGAAATGTACACAAGTGATGACGCGATCTCACAGTCACAGATCAGCTACTATAAATGAGTTTCACATCCGATCCTTTTAAATGGGTTTCTTTAAAAGAAACTGTCCGCCAAATACTCCATAACTGAATACAGAATACGCCACGCGGAATTTTCATAAAGCCCGAAAGTTCCCACGCGACTTACTTTCCAACAGAACACTCCCGAAACTCCAAACTTTCATCAAACTGTTCGTAACTACATCTTCGTTGGGCACGACACGTATTAAACACGAGGAACTCAATATTCCTTCATTTTACACGTAATGAGAATCATCACATTTAACATGCCCTTCTTCATCCGAAGCTGGCGACTGACTCTCCCGATACTGCCTCATTCACAGCATATCTAACTAGCAGTGCGCGGGTACTACTTACTTCTGATTGGCTCATCAGTCTACAGAATGATCCTAAGCCAATGACTGTTCAGGAAGTAATTTACGTCATCCCAAAATTCAAATACTAACACAATGTTTAATAAAACAAAACGAAATAAAATTAATCTCGAAAATAATTTAGAAAATGATTGCACTTTAAACTAATATTCTGGTTGCCTTCTTACAAAAGCAATCACCCCTAGACATACGTCATCAGCAATGTGGGAAAACTGCATCTTTCCCATGTTCCAATTGCGTAATGTTGTACATAATATAATATTGAATTTTTTCGTATGTTCCGTATACACACTCTCACTCATTCTCATTTATTCACAAAACAACATAATAAACAGATACTAATTTTTTCAGATTTTTTTATACTACAAAATGAAGAATAATTAAGGTTAGCAAAATAAAAATCCGAACTAATTGATTTGATATACTGAGAACTCTGTGAATGGTAACAAAAGACAAACTCTAATCGTTCCTAACTGAATTATTCACCCTGAGTGTCGGTTCGGTGGGTTTTAGGTGATGTTCTGAATCTCCGAAACTAATATATGTATACCTTTGAAATTTGGAGATCTTCTTCTGAATAACACAAATATAGTACACCAAGTTGGAAAACGATCGGTTAATATCTAATATGTTTTATTTAGATTCGTAGGGGGTATGAATATATGGTAGTTCTAAGTGACACAGAATCCCGTTCTCACGCTGGCTAATAGCGACAGATGTGCTATGAGTCATGGCTAAGACACAAGTTTGCAGACTCCTGTACGTTCACTGGGCGCCAGGTCTAGGTATCATACAGCAATAAATGTCATCCCATATTAACTTGCGATGTCACAACGTTACCTGTGGGGGCAGTATTATCCTGTGGGACAGCTTTGCTGAGCTTCCTTGGGTCATGTGGCAATAATTGAAAGCACCAAGAAAGCTGAGATGTTATGTGAACATAACTGCAGACCAGCAGCATCCCTTCACGTTTATCTCCCTTAAGTTGATGAAATCTTCCAGCAGGATAACTGTCCATTCACGAAGCTATAACCGTCCTACAGTGGTTTTAGGGGCATGATAGTAAACTCACAATGATGCTTTTTCCACGGAACTTGCCTGAACTGAACCAGCCGCAATACATCTGAGACGATATTGGGCTCCATCTCTGCTCCCACAAACCATTGGCCAATAATTTACGGGAATTGCGTGACCTGCGCGTGGACATCTGGGGCCATAAATCTTCTGAAACCTGCCATGGGCCTGTAGAATACATGCTACCCAAAACTGCTGCTCTATTTCGTCCCAAAGGTGGACCAACTGGCTACTAAGCAGATGAACATAATATTTCCACTCATCAGTGTACAGTATTTTCCATTAAGTCTGCACCTAACTGGAGTGCAACTTTCGGTACGAACTGTGTCTCCAGACTGTTGATTGTTCCGTCCAGTGAACAGGAGAAATAGTTACTGGTAGGCTAGAGCAGTATGTACGGTGCTGGTGGATGGCGTGGTTCGCTTGCACTGTTCCAGGTGACCCGGCGCCGCCATGCCCCGCTACGTGTGGTCCGGCGTCAAACTGCCTCCCATAGGAAGGCCGGCCGAGCCTCCCGTCACCCAGCTGCAGGTAAGGAGATCACCACCGCCAAGTATACTGTCTCTTACTGACACGCTATTGTAGTTACAGAACTGTCAGTCTGTGGATTGTTTCCAGACGGAGGTGAAGAATCTGTCTGACCCTAGGTTCAAACCGCCACTTGTCCACTTTCAAGTAGAGGAGGCTCCTCTTAACACAGTGACGATGTACGAGGGTCGGTCAAAAAGTAATGCCTCCCATTTTTTTTCTACTTAAGAAAATTAAGTTAAGTGAAAAATTTGAATTTGGCGCCATTCCTCAAACCTTCTTCTGCAATCCACTGCAGTAGTAACTTTCTGTGTCAACAGGTGGCAGCACAGCAGAAGTTTGTAAGATGGCCGACATCGATGTTCGTTTGAGACAGCGTTGTGTGATTGAATTCTTGAATGCAGAAGGTGAAACGCCCATACGCATTCATGAAAGACTGAAGAAGGTGTATGGTGTTGTGACAGTGGATGTCAGCACTGTTAGACGATGGGTTCGTCGTTGTAAGGAAGCTGAAGGGCAAACACCGTTGACTGACGAAAAGCGGAGCGGCAGGCCGGTGAGTGCAGTGACTCCACACAACATTCAGCAAGTTGATGGCATCATTCGTGGTGACCGTCGGGTGACTGCAGATGAAGTGTGTCGCATTATTTCTCTTAGTAAAGGCAGTGTGATCACGATTATTAAACAATTGGGCTACTCAAAAGTTTGTGCACGGTGGGTTCCAAGAATGTTAACCGATCAGAATAAAGAGGCAAGGAAAACAATAGCCTCCCAACACTTGCAGCGCTTCCGTTTGGAGGGAGATGAGTTTCTGAAAAAAATTGTGACCGGGGACGAAACATGGGTGCATTTTTTTGAACCCGAATCAAAGAGGCAGTCAATGGAGTGGCGTCACACAAGCTCGCCGAGGAAGAAAAAATTCAAAACTGTGCGATCGGCAGGGAAAGTTATGGCAACAGTTTTCTGGGATACAGAGGGTGTGATTCTGGTTGATTTTTTGGAGCAGGGATGCACAATAAATTCTGTTCAATACGTCACAACCCTCAAAAAACTTAAAGCACGTCTTCAGCGAGTTCGCCCAACAAAATCAATGGCAGATGTTCTTCTTTTGCATGACAATGCAAGACCACACACCAGTCGTCACACCTCTGACGAGATTGTCAAAATTGGATGGGAAGTTTTGCCTCATCCCCCATACAGCCCTGACCTGGCACCATCAGACTTCCATCTGTTCGGGCCACTAAAAGAAGCTCATCGTGGGATTCATTTTGAAGATGAGGAGGCCGTCAAAACATCCGTGCGTCAATGGCTTAGGAAGCAGAGCTGTGATTTTTACCGTGCTGGGATACATGCCCTTGTTCAAAGATGGACCAAAACTGTAGAGATGGGCGGAGATTACATTGAAAAGTGACAAAATGATCCTCAATGTTGTGGTTTTCAACCTATGTAATTGCATTTAAATTTCCTGACAATTAAACGTAGAAAAAAAAATAGGAGGCATTACTTTTTGACTGACCCTCGTATGTTATTCCACATTCTAACCTCTACACTATATCTGTTTATGTACGGAATTTAGCCCAACTTTACCTATAAAACTTTACTCTATAAAAGTCTACGTATACGAAAACTATGTATCCACGAGCTGTTACGCAGCTTAAACTTGTATGCTGACCTTTGACTAAACAGAACCTAATTTGAATTGAACTGTAACTGATCGGAATACAACTTGTCTTTATATTAAAAGCGCAACTGAAGTAAACGATTATCTGGCACTAATCAAAATTAACACTTACCTCGCGTCTTGATAACAGTGTTGCAGATTTCTCTAAAGCACAACAGCAGACAGCAAGCAGGCATGCTTCTATTTTAAAATAAAATTTCCAAACTATGCTCAAACTGTTTCATACCACATGGTACAATGTGGTAATGCCCAATGATAAACAGTGGGCTGGGGAAAGTAACTTGCTATGCTTTATGAAGTGAACAATGATTTTAAAAGGGTAAAATATTAACAGAGGATTTATATAAAAGGCAAACAGTTAATCTGTTAATATTTTAATTCATGATTCATGGAAGTGGGGTGGTCTTTCTCTCAGCTCTGAGCAAATTAACTAAATTAACTAGCTGACAATAATCATTCTGACAAACTAGCTGAGCTGTGCTGCAATCTTACCTCAGACTTTATATTTTTTTCGAAAATGTTTCCTTAATTTGTAGTCGTCGCCAGTGTCAAGGACTTGCCACATAACATTATTCAAAATTTATATTGTTTTCGAAAATGTTTCCTTAATTTGTAGTCGTCGCCATTGTCAAGGAGTTGCCACATAACATTATTCAAAATTTATATTGTTTTCGAAAACAATATATATATATATATATATATATATATATATATATATATATATATATATATATATATATATATGTGTGTGTGTGTGTGTGTGTGTGTGTGTGTGTGTGTGTGTGTGTGTGTGTCCATCAACTCTCACGCTTCAACTAAGAGTATATCGGACTTTGCAGGGGCAAAGACTGTGCCACGACAAGACCAAAGTTTATTTAACAGTAACGTAACTTGCTCTCTCTGATGTGCCCATCGATAACATGTAAAAATTAAAAAAAAGACTACTTTACAACGTATATTGCTTTCGATTGCCTACCAATATCACAGAAATATTTTTAGTTCTTAGTTCAAGGGGAAACTTTATGACGAATTAAACGTATTTTCCTTAATTTGTAGTCGTTGCCAGTGACCAGGAGTTGCCACATACGCGTATCCTTGATATAAGAGATACAGGTCCCACGTCTTTAAACAAGAATGACTGAAGTGTTGGTGGTTACGTTTCATGTTACCACTTTTATTGTCAGTTATTCAAATTCAGCTGTTGCCAGTCCTATCTCAAACGCTTTCCACTGAAAACAGTGTTACAGATTGCATAGTAAACTTCAAGAGAAAAAATTTCTTTCTACACATTCATGATAGCAAAGAGTACTAGTGAGCAAATTTGTACTACTAGAGAAGTCTTTGGAGCCGAAATTACAATGTATATGTACTGTGCTTTGCTCTGTAAGTATGCAGAACATTCTGTAAGTCAAAATAAACGTTTATGAATTTCCGTTTTTTATAAGTTACATATTTCAGAAATGTTCAATGAATTAACTTCCTTTTTTTACATTTTACTTATTTCCAAAATGTTCAATGATTGACAGGAAATATTTGCGGTTATTATCAAAGTAAAAGATATTTCTGAAAGAAACAGGATAAGTTTCCTAACTTTCAAAATAAGGGATTTTATGTCACTTCATCAGTTTGACATGATATCGATAATACTAATTGCTAGTGAAAAAGTACTTGACATTTCTCATAAATGATCTTCAAATCATTTTACGAAACAGAAATAAAAATGAGAGTGTGTTTTACATGTTGTTGTTGACATTTATTGGAAAACTAATTTTCATGGTATAGCCTGGTAACATATGAAACCATCGATACAAAATCGGTGAAAAATGTATGAAACCTAAATTTCACCAGACTGCAAATAAACATCGTAAATGTGCAAAAACATGATTAAGATTATTTATAATCGAAAATAGATGTAAACGTGGATAAAAAACATATGGTATCGTAGACTTCCATAATTAAGAGAAATTCCAAAAGATCTTGGTTTGTTACAATGTACTTCACAAGAAATTGAGATTTACGAAAAAGTAAAGGGCTTAGCAGTGATTAAATAAATGTTCAAATGTGTGTATAATCTTATGAGACTTAACGGCTAAGGTAATATGTCTCTAAGCTTACACACTACTTAATCTAAATTATCCTAAGGACAAACACACACATCCATGCCCGAGGGAGGACTCGAACCTCCGCCAGAACCAGCCGCACAGGATTAAATAAGATGTACAACCTTTTATAATACACGTATTACATTTAAACAATTCTGTCCAAGCAGTTCGAGGCCACGCCTTTGATTTTTTTTTTTGTGAAAATGCGGGATAAAACCTTAACAAGTGTTAAGTATTAATACGTAATTTAATTATCAGCCTGTTTAATACAGTGCTTACATAGAGTAGTATGGTGGTTATAGACAAATCACAAGTTTGGAGCATCGCTGGTCGTTGTATGACCATTTGTATGCCATTTTTTTTATTTCCTTTTTGACGCTGCCGTAGCTCTCCCAATCACTCGACTGTTGGCTTTCAGAAATTTTTGGATTCCTCTAGACACAGGATTTTCTCTGACTTACGTTTTCTATAATTCTGAGCGTAATTATGAGTCATTATTTCGTAATTGTCAATTTAATACTGACTTCCACTTACAGTCTGGCGAATATTTTTATTGAGTTACTTTGGGTGCTGGTAATGCTCCGAGAGCCCTTCACGATGACACTTGTATAAATGCCGTAGCTAAACACATTTCCACATTACACCAATTTATAACTTAACACAGATCTGATGTATAACAATCACTAGCATGCACCTACACTCGTGCGACGATGTCACAAGCAAAGCCAATACGGCGCAACAAACACATTCAGGTATAATATATCCACCGTGGACTCAACCATTGGTTACGCATTGTTAGTCTCTTAGTTATTAGCGATTCAAATCTGGCGGCATTTTGTTACGCATGAATGTACCACCGACGAGCGAATAAACGTTTTATCATCAAAAATTAAATTTCTGTCCTACAAAAATTAAATTTCTGTTCTCTTCATGATGTTTATTTGGATAAAAAACAAAAAAAGAATTGCTGTACCTAGTAATGAAATATGTTATTTAAATTTAGTGTTACGTCGGATGATGCATGAAAACCATATTTCGAAGCAGTTTAAATTTGTTGACTTGTTATCTTCTGCAGAATTACAACTGAATTGTAATATCAAAGAGGCGGGTTTAAATTTTGGACAATTTTGTGATGGAAAATGGAAGTTACTTCAAGATAACTTTAAAAAAAAAAACAGTTGTAATCAGGCAAACATATCTTCACCCATATAAAACAGCGTTCAGTAAAATTAATTTCGTGAATAAGCGAATCCACAAATAACGATGTCAGAAATATTGGTGAGAGAACTAGTTCATGAGGAGATAAATATTTTATGTCCTAGCTCTGCTAACAAATTACGGAGTTCACTGCATTAAGAATTTAGATTTCATTGACATTTCCTTTTGTCTTGTGGCGGGTTGGATAACAGGCCACATGTAAGTCTATGTCTCTCTTAAAGATGAAATGCTTCGCCAATATTGCTGTTTGATCAATTACTTGTCGCCCCTTGAAGGATTTGAATCATGTACTGTGGTAGCAAGTTCTACATCGATTGGATTATGTTAGTCTTCTAGTTTCATTAAGAACTTCGCAATGCCAACGGCTGAACTATTTGTATCTGTCAGTTTAATTAAGAACTATTTACATTACTTTCTTGTGGTCAGAAATTTAGCTGCATGTTCTCAACTTCACTGATTTTGTTAGCGTGCACTGTTTGTAAAGAAAACGTTACAGATATAACCGCTTCATTCACACTTTTCATAAGAAGCTGCGATGGCATCGGTGGTTTTAAAATCCGCACTGTAAAACCTAGACCAACCACCGTGTCGCGATACGGCCAGGGAAACAATTTGCAAATAAACTACGTAAATAAATGACATGGCATTAATGAAGCTATCGAAATGGAATAATAACTATTTAAATCCAATAAACATTTATTGCTAATAGATCATACATTTGTAAATAGTGGCCTGATTCAAATGGAAAGAAAGATAAATAATAATTTATGTAGTGCAGTAGAGCAACGTATACAGAACACGTGCAAAGATTGTTTAACAGCTCATTAAACACGAAATTCTTAAGTAAAGACTCAAAATCCAACAGTATAGTTCTCACTATTAGCCGTGGCACAAAATTATAGTTCATTATACTAAATAATAACTCCGCACCCGCCAGATTAGCTGAGAGCACTAATGCGCTGTTTCCTGGATTCGGGTAGGCTCGCCAACCCCAGATCGAATCCGCCCGGCGGGTTAACGACGTGGACCGGTGTGCCAGCGAGCCTGGATGTGGTTTTTAGGCGGTTTTCCCCATCCTAGTAGGTGAATACCGTGTTGGTACCCACATTCTGCCTCAGTTACACAACTCGCAGAGATTTGAAACATGTTCGCTCCATTTCACGGTTTCCAGTAGAAGCAGATAGCTGGGGTACACTGATTCTGTCCTGGGGGGCATGTGGTGGCAGGAAGGGCATCTGGCCACCTCTTTAAAATTAACCATGCATAATCCATTGTCACCATGCCGACCCTGCGAAAGCGGCAGGACAAAGGCATCAGCAAAAGAAGAAGAACATCGTAAATAATCACTATGCAAATGTGTAAACAAGCCCATCACACACAAGTGTCAGTATTAACTGTAGCAAAATAGTTAAAGTTTCCAGCTGCGTCAGTTATCGCGAATAATATTCAAATGAGCACATGGACTCAATAAGTATTTGGAAGTCCACTGCATAAATATTCAGCCATTTTGTCTGTATATGCATCTATAATTCCGAAAGTGTTGACAGTGCAGGATTTTGTGCACGAATTGACCTCTCTATTATGACCCTTCAATATTCGATGGGATTCATGTCAGGTGGTCCAGGTGGCCAAATCACTTGCTCGAATTGCCTAGAATGTTTTTCAAGCAAATCGTGACCAACTGTTGCTCGATGAGATGGTGCATTGTCTTCCACAAAAACAGCATCGTTGTTTGGGAACATGAATCCATGAGTGGCTGCAAATGGTCTCCGAGCAGCCGAACATAACCATTTCCAGTTATTGATCTGTTCAGTTGGAGGACCCAGTCCCTTCCATATAAACACCATTATGGAGCCACCGCCAGGTTGCACAGTGCATTTCAGACAACTTGGGTCTGCACCAAACTCGAACCCTACCATCAAATTACCAACTGAAATCGGAATTCATGAGACCAGACCACGGTTTTCCAATGGTCGTGGATCCAACCGATATTGACACTAACCAAGGAGTGGCGCTCCAGGCGATGTCGTGCTGTTAGCCAAAGGTACTAGTGTCGATCGTCTGCTGCCATAGCCCATTAGCGTCAAACCCGACCGCACTGACCTAATGGATACGTGCGTCGTACGTCCCATATTTAATTTCTGCGGTTATTTCACGCAGCGTTGCTTGTCTGTTAGCACTGACAGACCTACGCAATCGCCGCTGCTTTCGATCGTCCACTGTGTCGTCCGAGGTGAGACGCAATGGCTGAAAATTGGTATTCCCACGACATTTTTGACACCGACGATCCCGGAATATTGACTTCCCTAGCGATTTCCGAAATGGAATATGCGTCTAACTCCGACTACCGTTCCGCGTTCAATTTCTGTTAATGCCCGTCGTGCGGCCATAATCTCGTAGGACATATTGTCACATGAATCACCTGAGTGCAAATAACAGCTCCGCTAACGCAATGCCTTTTCATATTTTGGGTACGAGATACTACCGCCATCTATGAATATCCATATCCCTATCCCATGGCTTTCTTCACCTCAGTATAAGCGCTATTTTATAATGGAAAGTAGCTACAATTAACAATATACATACGTCCAGCTTGAAGAAAGCATGTCCTTCTGTTTTCTAAATAAATATCTGAGAGACAGCAAAGCAAAATTTTAAATTAAACTAACAAAATTACCCCTTCACAGTTCCCTCTATTCTGTAAAAAATATTTGTGTTATTGAAATGAATAAAACACAGCCTTCCTAAATGCCTTCACAAAAGAAGACGAAGTAAGTATTCCAGAATTCGAATCGAGAACAGCTACCAACATGAGTAACGCAGAAGTAAATATCCTCGGAGTAGTGAAGCAACTCATATCACTTTACAAAAGCAAGTCTTCTGGTCCAGACTGTATACCAGACAGGTTCCTTTGGGAGTATGCTGATGCATTAGCTCCATACTTAAAAATCATATACAACCATTCACTCGACGAAAGGTCCGTGTCCAAAGACTGGGAAGTTGCACAGGTCACACCAATTTCAAGAAAGGTAGTAGGAGTAATCCACTAAATTACAGGCCCATATCGTTACTGTCGATATGCAGCAGGATTTTAGAACATACACTCCTGGAAATGGAAAAAAGAACACATTGACACCTGTGTGTCAGACCCACCATACTTGCTCCGGACACTGCGAGAGGGCTGTACAAGCAATGATCACACGCACGACACAGCGGACACACCAGGAACCGCTGTGTTGGCCGTCGAATGGCGATAGCTGCACAGCATTTGTGCACCGCCGCCGTCAGTGTCAGCCAGTTTGCCGTGGCATACGGAGCTCCATCGCAGTCTTTAACACTGGTAGCATGCCGCGACAGCATGGACGTGAACCGTATGTGCAGTTGACGGACTTTGAGCGAGGGCGTATAGTGGGCATGCGGGAGGCCGGGTGGACGTACCGCCGAATTGCTCAACACGTGGGGCGTGAGGTCTCCACAGTACATCGATGTTGTCGCCAGTGGTCGGCGGAAGGTGCACGTGCCCGTCGACCTGGGACCGGACCGCAGCGACGCACGGATGCACGCCAAGACCGTAGGATCCTACGCAGTGCCGTAGGGGACCGCACTGCCACTTCCCAGCAAATTAGGGACACTGTTGCTCCTGGGGTATCGGCGAGGACCATTCGCAACCGTCTCCATGAACGAGGGCTACGGTCCCGCACACCCTTTAGGCCGTCTTCCGCTCACGCCCAAACATCGTGCAGCCCGCCTCCAGTGGTGTCGCGACAGGCGTGAATGGAGGGACGAATGGAGACGTGTCGTCTTCAGCGATGAGAGTCGCTTCTGCCTTGGTGCCAACGATGGACGTATGCGTGTTTGGCGCCGTGCAGGTGAGCGCCACAATCAGGACTGCATAGGACCTAGGCACACAGGGCCAACACCCGGCATCATGGTGTGGGGAGCGATCTCCTACACTGGCCGTACACCTCTGGTGATCGTCGAGGGGACACTGAATAGTGCATGGTACATCCAAACCGTCATCGAACCCATCCCTAGACCGGCAAGGGAACTTGCTGTTCCAACAGGACAATGCACGTCCGCATGTATCCCGTGCCACCCAACGTGCTCTAGAAGGTGTAAGTCAACTACCCTGGCCAGATCTCCGGATCTCCGGATCTGTCCCCATTGAGCATGTTTGGGACTGGATGAAGCGTCGTCTCACGCGGTCTGCACGTCCAGCACGAACGCTGGTCCAACTGAGGCGCCAGGTGGAAATGGCATGGCAAGCCGTTCCACAGGACTACATCCAGCATCTCTACGATCGTCTCCATGGGAGAATAGCAGCCTGCATTGCTGCGAAAGGTGGATATACACTGTACTAATGCCGACATTGTGCATGCTCTGTTGCCTGTGTCTATGTGCCTGTGGTTCTGTCAGTGTGATCATGTGATGTATCTGACTCCAGGAATGTGTCAATAAAGTTTCCCCTTCGTGGGACAATGAATTCACGGAGTTCTTATTTCAATTTCCAGGAGTGTATGTTGTGAAACTTACCGGCAGATTAAAACTGTGTGCCCGACCGAGATTCGAACTCGGGACCTTTGCGTTTCGCGGGCAAGTGCTCTACCATCTGAGCCACCGAAGCACAACTCACGCCTGCTACTCACAGCTTTACTTCTGCCAGTATCTCGTCTCCTACTTTCCAAACCAGATACTGGCAGAAGTAAAGCTGTGAGTACACGGCGTGAGTCATGCTTCGGTAGCTGAGATGGTAGAGCACTTGCCCGCGAAAGGAAAAGTTCCCGAGTTCGAGTCTCGGTCGGGCACAGAGTTTTAATCTGCCAGGAAGTTTCATATCACAGCGCACACTCCGGTGCAGAGTGAAAATCTCATTCTGGAAACATATATTGTGTTCGAACGTAATGAATTACCTCGAAGAAAACAGCCTATTGACACACAGTCAACATAGGTTTAGGAAGCATCGTTCTTGTGAAACACAACTAGCTCTTTATTCACATGAAGTGCTGAGTGCTATTGACAATGGATTTCAGATCGATTCTGGATTTCCGGAATGCTTTTGACACTGTACCACACAAGTGGCTCGTAGTGAAATTGCGTGCTTATGGAATATCGTCTCAGTTATGTGACTGGATCTGTGATTTCCTATCAGAGAGGTAACAGATCGTTGCAATTGACGGAAAGTCATCGAGTAAAACATAAGTCATTTCTGGAGTTCCCCAAGGTAGTGTTATAGGCCCTTTGCTGTTTCTTATCTTTATAAACGATTTGGGAGACAATCTGAGCAGCCGTCTTCGGTTGTTTGCAGATGTCCCTGTCGTTTATCGACTAATAAAGTCATCAGAAGATCAAAACAAATTGTAAAACGATTTAGAAAAAAATATCTGAATTATTGCGAAAAGTGGCAGTTGACCCTAAATAACGAAAAATGTGAGGCCATGCACATGAGTGCTAAAAGGAATGTCAGCCCATTCTTCACGGAGTGCTGCACTAAGGAGAGGTATTGACGTCGGTCGGTGGGGCCTGGCACGAAGTCGGCGTTCCAAAACATCTAAAGGTGTTCTACAGGATTCAGGTCAGGACTCTGTGCAGGCCAGTTCATTACAGGGATGTTATTGTCGTGTAACCACTCCACCACAGGCTGTGCATTATGAACAGATCGACTGGTTGGTTGGTTGGTTTAAAAGGAGGGAAAGGGACTAAACTGCTTGGTCATCGGTTCCTTGTTCCTATTGACACAATTCCAAAAGAGAAAGAATAAAGCAAACTATGCATACAGCTCAACACCGAGAGGAAAGAAAAACCACAAGAACGGCAGAAGAGTAACGAATTGCTCGATCGTATTGAAAGATGCAATCGCTATCCACGAGCTGTTCTTCAACTGTGGGAAGCAAGAAGGTGCTTAAAACATCAATGTAAGCCTGTGGTGTGGTAGTGCCATGCAAAACAACAAAGGGTGCAAGCCCCCTCCATGAAAAACGCAACAACTCCATAACACCACCGCCTCCGAATTTTACTGTTGGCACTACACACCCTGAAAGATGGCGTTCACCGAACATACGCCATACCCACACCCTTCCATCGGATCACCACACTGTGTACCGTGATTCGTCACTCCACACAACTTTTTTCCACTGTTCAATCGTCCAATCTTTACGCTCATTACACCAAGCGAGGCGTCGTTTGGCATTTACCGGCGTGTTGTGTGGCTTATGAGCAGCCGCTCGACGATGAAATCGAAATATCCTCACCTCCCGCCTAACTGTCATGGCACTTGCAGTGGACCCTGATGCAGTTTGGAATTCCTGTGTGATGGTCTGCATAGATATCTGCCTATTACACATTACGACGCTTTTCATCTGTCGGCGGTCTCTGTCAATCAATAGACGAGGTCGGCCTGTACGCTTTTGTGCAGTACGTGTCCCTTTACGTTTCCACTTGATTGTCACATCGGAAACAGTGGACCTACGGGTGTTCATGAGTCTGGTAATCTTGCGTACAGAAGAATGACACAAGTGACACCCAATCACCTGCACGTTCGAAGTAAGTGAGTTCCGCGGAGCGCCCGATTCTGCTCTCTCACCAAGTCCAATGACAACAGAGATCGCTGATGTGGAGTACCTGGCAGCAGGTGGCAGCACAATGTACCTAATAAGGAAAATGCTTGTTTTGCAGGTGTCCGGATACTTTTGATCACATAGTGTAAGCCTTAATGGCCCCACTAGATGTCGTAACTTCACACGTACATGTTTCCGTGACTGTATATTTAAAATACAGATACAACAACATCATAACTAGTCACTAAATTTAACGTATATATTTGTTTTTTATGACGTGTTTCGGACGCTTTGCAACATCATCGGATAGCAGCTCTGGTGTTTAGCTTCGGTGCATAGCTTTCAGAAAATCAAAGCAGTCGAAGTGTCTAGAATGAAGTAAGTTTATCGCTTTAGTTGCAGAATAATGTTGATGGTTTAGTATTCATGTTTACATATATTTTTATGTACTTTTTATTTATTTATATTTTATAGTATTTCTTATTCTATTCCATAGAGAACGTAGAGTAAAATGCAGATATTCAAAGTTCACGTACAAAGGTGTAGTATCTAACGAAGCTGTGTGGAAACTTCGGTGGGATGACAACTTTTTCCGCGGCGGTGCAATGTTGTGTGCCGCGGGGAATGTTAATCTTGCCTTGACCGCCTGGATTGTGAGGAAGGCCAACCTATATAAAAAACCCTCAATCTTTCGGTGTGCTCCGGGCCTAGAAGATGCATGGCTGTTGGGGTGGAACAATCACAAGCGGGCAACCTCTGGGGCACCTGCCGCACCCCAGTTGTGTAAGGCTTACTCAGGCACGCGGGGCTCTGTCTGAGCGGACCTTTAGTTCCCTAGCTGCTCGTGGGACCGCAATGGACCCTTCGACCTCTACATTTCCCCCTACCAGTGGCTTGGGTGGGCCGCTGGTAGGGAAACACACCCCATCGCAAAAGCGGCTACGCGCTGCGAGTCCTCCAGCGCCTGGTGTTGCTAGAGATTTAACAGACTGTAGTAACGGAGCACATGCTGATAATCAGAATGTGTTCTTGATTATTAAACGGAAGGAGGGTAGCTTTGAGAGGGTTTCTCCCTTTTACATCCACAAGGGTCTTGAGGGAATTGCAGGAACACTGAAATCTGTGAAGCGACTGCGCAATGGGACTCTGTTACTTGAGACTTCTAGTTCCCGTGAAGTCGCTTCCCTTCGGAAAGCAAACTGTCTATGAGAGTACGCTATCGAGACCGAGCTCCACTCCACTTTGCATTATAGTAAGGTTGTTGTGACGTGTAGGGACTTGGTGGATATCCCCATAGACGAGCTAAAATCTGAGTGGGCTGACGAAGGTATTGTTGACGTGCAGCATATTATGAAATGAGTCGATGGGGACCTCGTCAAATCTGACTCGTTTATTCTCACGTTCAGTTGCCCGAGACTCCCAGAGCATGTTAAAGCAGGGTTCTTACGTTTCTCAGTACGGCCATATTTCCCCAACCCAATGCACTGTTTTAAATGTCAGCGCTTTGGGCGTACTACGTTGGGGTGCAATGGGATAGCCACCTGTGGTAAATGTGGTCAGCCTGCCCATGACGGAGCCGATTGTTCATCGCCTGTGAAGTGCGTGAATTGCTCTGGGAGTCACCCTGTCTGGAGCCGGATCTGCCCCATCTATCTCGAAGAACAGAAGGTACAGGAGATTAAAACATCTAAGCGCATCCCCTATGGTGAGGCTAAGAAGCTTTTTAAGGCCATGCAACCCCCTGTGTTTTCAACATCTTTCGCTTCCGCTCTGAAAAAACCGGTGCAAATGGCCACTGTTGCTACGCAAACGGAGGTTGCTAGTGTTACCACTAATACCTGCGTTTACCAGTGCACTTGTGCTGCTGCGGTTGTTTTGCAACCTGCGGCTCTCCCCGCTAAGTCGGACAAGGCCGTGGTTGCTGACATTGGGGTACTTCCTGCCTCTCTTCATATAGCACCTTCTGCCCAGGCGAGTAAAACTCCAACTGTTGACAAGGCTCTGCATTCTAAGCTCCCCCAAGACAAAGACGCCGAAGGTGAAGGTTTTGCCACCTGAGGAGACTAGTCAGGGTCGGTCCGATGACGAGGCCATCGTACTGTCTGACATCTCCCGTGGGTCGTCATCGGAGCTTATGGACATTGATGTCGACCGGGGGCGATGTTCTCGCCCCAGGAATAAATCTCCGGCCAATACGGGCTCTCCTCCAAAGCACAGAGGCAGGTTGGAAGTTCAGCCACCCTGATCACTAGCTTCCATATTACAGTGGAACCTGAATGGGTTCAGGACGCATGTGGCCGAATTACAATTCCTTGTACGAGAGTGCCCTTTGTGCTTATGTCTCCAAGAGACACATTTTCGGGCCACTGATGCTCCTTCTTTACGGGGCTATACCGTATATCGAAAAGATGATCTGACGGGGGAAAGGGCAAAGGGTGGTGTTGCGGTTTTTGTCCGTGACATGCACCCCTCATCTGAGCTCCCTCTCGCTACCGACTTGCAAGCAGTTGCAGTTCACATTCTTGTGGGTCGGAGGCTCACATTCTGTTCAGTTTATTTACCGCCTCATGATGCGATAGACTCTGAGGCTCTCACAGACCTTATTAGCCAACTCCCCGCCCATTTCTTCTTCTGGGGGACTACAATGCTCCTAATGTCTTATGGGGCTCTCCGACTACTTGCCCCAGGGGTCGCATTCTGCAAAGCCTCATGATGTCTGAAAAACTGTGCATCCTCAAATCTGGTGCTCCCACTCATTTCTGTACTGCTTCTGGGTCGTCATCGGCTATTGACCTTTCCTGTTGCTCTCCAGCACTCGCGGAGTCTGCTCTATGGGAGGCTGCTGCTGACCTCTATTCTAGTGACCACTTCCCCCTTTGGATTCGCCTCCTGGATGAGGCTGTGGCATTACCAGTGCCGCCCTGGTGGCACCTCTGCAGAGCTGACTGGACACTTTTCAGCCAACTGGCTGTTTTGGAACACCGTGCCAGCGTCCACGAATGGGTAGACCATGTTACAGCTGAGATCTCCCATGCTGCTGAATTGTGAATCCCACGATCATCCGGTCATCCGAAGAGGGGTCCTGTCCCTTGGTGGACCACTGAGTGCCGCTCAGCCATCCGAGCCTGCCGTGCAGCTCTGCGCTGCTTCAAATGCCGTCCCTCAGCTGACAATCTTGCGACCTTTCGGGTGGCAAGGGCCAAAGCGCGGCGAGTGATTGAAGAGAGCAAACGACAGTCATGGCAATCGTTCTTGAACTCCATCTCTCGCTCCACTAGTTCTACGAAAGTATGGGAAACCATCAGGAGGATTTCCGGTAAACTCAGCCAACTACCTGTCACGGCATTGCTACATCAGGGATGTCTCCTCACGGCGCCGAGACATTGCCCAGACACTGGGCATGCATTTTGCGGACTCTACCGCCACTATTAACTAAAGGGTTAAAATGGCTCTGAGCACTATGGGACTCAACTGCTGTGGTCATCAGTCCCCAAGAACTTAGAACTACTTAAACCTAACTAACCTAAGGACACCACACACATCCATGCCTGAGGCAGGATTCGAACCTGCGATCGTAGCAGTCGCGCGGTTCTGGACTGCGCGCCTAGAACCGCGAGACCACCGCGGCCGGCGATGATTGTAGCATATTGTAACTATCGTATTATTGAATAAAGTTACTTGTGGCATATTGTAACTTATCGTATTATTGAATAAACTTACTTACACCTTTATTTATCGATTTTTGACTTAGGCTTTCCAAGCCTGTCCCTCGTCCTGGAAACCTGTGTCTGCAGATCGAAGCATCCGGGTCGAAAGCAGTATTAACTGTGATCCAGATTTCTGCCGCTACCGCACTGCCATCGAGAGGGGTCACTTGGACTTCCGGTCTCTAAATTCTGAACCCTACAACTGCCCCTTCACAATGTGGGAACTGGATTCGGCGCTGTCTGTGACTCATGCTACTGCGCCTGGTCATGATCAAATCCGGTACAGCAATGCTGCGGCACTTGTTGCTGCCATCCAAGGAAGTTCTCCTGAACTGTTTTAATATGATATGGTTATCCGGCACGTACCCTGACTCGTGGAGGGAGCCGATTTTGATCCCCCCCCTCAAACCAGGGAAGGACCGAACGCATCCCAGTAGTTATCGAAGTATTGCTTTCACGAGCTGTGTCGGGAAGACGTTGGAACGCATGGTCAACCGTCGCCTGGTTCGCCTGCTCGAGACCAGGCAGCTCCTTAGCCCCTCTCAGTGTGGCTTTCTGAGATGTCGTTCCACTATAGACAACTTGACACTGCTTGAGGCGGCCATCCAGCAGGCCTTCCTACGTAACCAGCATTGTCTAGGTGTCTTCTTTGACATTAATAAGGCGTATGACACTACTTGGCGCCGCCTTATCTTCAATCAACTCCATGAGTGGGGCTTTCGTGGCCGTCTCCCCATCTTCATTCGGTCCTTTCTTTCTCACCGCCTCTTTCGGTATCGGGTTGGTAATGTGCTATCTGATTTGTATGTGCAGGAGAACGGTGTTCCTCAGGGCAGCGTTTTAAGTGTCACCCTCTTTGCCGTCGCTATTAACAGTATCACGTCCACTATCCGGAGTCCTGCCCAATGCTCCTTGTTTGTGGACGATTTTGCTGTTTTCTGTTCATCCTCCAGTCTTGTCATTGCTAGTCGGCAGTTGCAGCTTACGATAAAGCGCTTAGAGGCATGTACTGCAATGACTGGTTTTACCTTTTCTGCAGACAAATGTGTGTGTGTTCATTTTAATCGTTCTCGGCGTCCTTTTACCTCCCCTGAATTGCGTCTGAGGGACACCGTTCTTCCTTTTAGAGACATGTGAGGTTCCTGGGCCTCGCTTTTGATTCCAAGTTGTCGTGGTTGCCTCACCTTAGAGACCTCAAGGTGCGGGCCCTGAAGACACTGAATATTTTGAAGTGTCTGAGCCATCGGTCCTGGGGAGCAGATCGGGCGCGTCTGCTGCAGTTTTATAGGGCTTTCGTCCGATCGCGTCTTGACTATGCTTGCACCGTGTATGGGTCAGCAAGGCCTTCGTATCTGAAGATCCTTGACGCAGTACACCATGAGGGTATCAGGCTGGCCACTGGTGCCTTCCGTACCAGTGCCATCCCCAGCCTGTGTGCTGAGGCAGGGGAACCGCCGCTCGCCATCCGGCGGAAACTCCTCATGGTGCGACGGATGTGTCATTTCCTTGCCTCCCCTGCGTACCCTACCGTTGCCCGATCGCCTATGGAACGTCTCTTTTCCAGTCGTCCCAGGGCAACGAGACCATTTGGGATTCGTGCCAAGCATTTGCTTGAGTCCCTTGGTGTGGAGCGTGTGGCCCCCCAACGACAAGGTTTTACTCGCCTGCCTCCCTGGTTGCTCCAAAGGCCCAGCATCCTTCTAGACTTGTTGGAGTACCGGAGGAGCTGCACTCCAGCGTATGTTTTTACCTCCTTATTTTACGATATTTTATACCAGCATCCGGACCATGTACCTGTATTTACGGATGGCTCTAAACAGGGGGACTCTGTTGGTTGTGCTGTTGTTTTCCCTGATCGAGTCGTCAAGTTACGGCTTCCTGCGGCGTTTACCATCTTTGATGCCGAATTGTTTGCGATCTTGCGGGCATTGGAGCAGATGAGATGTGTTCCCAGTCTTAAGTTCCTCATCTGTTCTGACTCCCTGAGTGCCCTTCAGACCATGCAACACTTGTACCCAGCGGATACGGTCGTCCAGAACATCCATGATGCCCTACTCCACCTGCAACAGCAGGTGAAGGAGGTTTCTTTCTGCTGGGTGCCGGGGCACGTGGGTAGTAGGGGAAACGAACTGGCGGATGTGGCTGCCAAAGATGCATGTTTCCTCCCTCACGTTGTTGAATGTGCCGTCCCCCTCCATGCTGTTACCTCCCTTTTGCGTTTTCGTGTTATGCGTCAATGGGAAGAGGAGTGGCTGGCAGTTGGTGACAATAAGCTGGGTGTGGTCAAGGCCACCACGCGGGCATGGCGTACGTCCTACCAGTCATGCAGGCGGAATGAGGTTCTCCTCACTCGCCTCCGCATCGGGCACAGTCCGTTAACGCATGGTTTTTTACTCCGGCGGGAGGACCTCCTCCCCAATGTGCAGTGCTTGTGGCGTCCAGATTACTGTCCGCCACATTTTACTTGACTGTCTTTTATTCGCTGACCAGAGGGCGGTGGTTTCTTTGCCACCGGATTTGCCCTCTGTTTTGCAAGACGACGCAACGACTGTGGTTAAGGTCTTACGGTTTTGTGTCCTGTCCAATTTGCTGCCTCGGATTTTAGGGAGAGGGTTTTAATGTGCTGCTGGGTGACTGGCTCACCCAGGTTTTAGGTAAGAGGTCCGCCAGTCAAGATTACCTCCTTGTTTCCCATCGGTTTCTGTTCTCTTTTCCGTGTGTTTCCTTTCCTTTTTTAGTGTGTTCCTTCTCCTCTTGTTTTTGCCTCTGTATGTGGGGATTTGGAACTGCGTCAGGTCTGCGTCTTTTGGCCATTCTCCTTGTTCGCTGTTCGTCTTAGTCCCTTCACTGCATGTGTTCCTGTTTTTATGTGCTTGGGCGCCGATGACCGCGCTGTTTAGCGCCCGTAAACACACACACACACACACACACACACACACACACACACAACTTTTTCCACATCAGTCGCGTTAGACACATGATGACGTAATTATGTGAGAAAAAAATAATGGTCCTTTTCAACAACATCTTCGACGTAGAACCTCATTGAGTGAAGTAGAATTGTCTACTCTGCCACAAACGTCTTTGGGCACCTACCAAACAGCATCAAAATCCTGACAGATAGCCAACTAACATTTAAAAATAAATTAAAAGAATTTCTAGATGACAACTCCTTCTACTCATTGGCTGAATTTTTAGATATAAACTAAGTAAAAAAAAAACTTAATCATTAGTGTCATGCAATATTTTGTGTAATGTAATTTCTTGTACAGACATCTTTTATTAACCTGACACGTTCCACATCATTACGAAGTGTCGTATTCATGATCTATGGAACAAGTATTAATCTAATCTAATCTAATCTAATCTATAGTGATGAGTTCCGCTTCGAATTCAGCTTCGATGACCAGCGAAGAAGTGTCTGCAGATGCCCCGGATATTGAGATACGAAACTGACTGTCGCCCACCATACGGCCCGACAACCAGGAGTAATCTTCTGGGGTGGCATTTCTTTCCATAGCAAGACCACTTCAGTTATCATCGGCGGCACCATTACAGCACAGAGGAACGTCGCAGATATTTTGCGCCCCCTTTTGTTGCCCTTCGTGGCAAGTCCTACGGGGATTACATTTCACCAAGATAATGCCCGACCGCATACGCCGAGCGTTTCTACTGCTTGTCATCCAGCTTGCCAAACCATCCTTGGCCAGGGATGTCGCCAGATATCTCCCCAATTTAGAACGTTTGGGGCATTATGGGAAGGGCCTCCTAACCAGCTCGCAGTTTAAACGATATAACGCGCCATTTGGACAGCATTTGGCACGAGATACCTCGGAAGGATATGGAATAATTCTGTCAACCAATATCAAGCCGAATAACTGCTTGCATAAGAGCCAGAGGTGGACCAACGCGTTATTGACCTGCTCAATCTGTGAAGCTCTTTCTCTTGACTAAATCATCTAATTTTTATGAAATTATAATCATTTTTTTGTATGTGTATATCACATCTAATTATTTCTGTCTCATTGGTTAATTCCTTCATGGTGCTGTTTTTTTTTTCTTGTCTTACAGCGTGTAATTTGATGCACTACCTGTTTTTAAATAAAGTCAAAATGTAGAAAGCAGCTAATGCGTCCATGTGTTTTGGAGCAAAATCGAGAGCTGGAGATGTGCGTTTGTTACAGTTACTTTGTGTAAAGTTCTGCCCTGTCGTCGACAGGAATACCGACATGCCGTAAAATATACTGCCTGCCAAATAGGATGACGCACCCGTAAGGAAAGGAGCAAACGAAGTGAAAAAAATGGTTTAAATGGCTCTGAGCACTATGGGACTCAACTGCTGTGGTCATCAGTCCCCTAGAACTTAGAACTACTTACACCTAACTAACCTAAGGACATCACACACATCCATGCCCGAGGCAGGACTCGAAACTGCGACCGTAGTGGTCGCCGGCTCCAGGCTGAAACGCCTAGAACCGCTCGGAAACAGCGGCCGGCACGAAGAGAAACTTCAAAGGTTCAGAGTAAATGTGATGTTATTTCTGTGATTGCAGAATTGAGTCAAATTTACAAAGATGTTGGCAGTGTTACGTTGAACCCCACCTGGTCTGCATGCATGCACCGATTCGTTTGGAGAGGGTGCCATATAGCTGTACTCACTTGAGGCAAACTGGCTCACAACTGCTGTAACTGGTCCTTGGTGTCCTGGATACTGGCATTGGGATGGAATTGATATCCGAGCTGCTCCAACGCATATTCTGTGCAGCACCGAGTGGTCGCGCGGTTTGAGACGCCATGTACCGGGCTGCGCGGTCCCTCCCACTGAAGGTTCGAGTCCTTCCTCGGGCATGGGAATGTGTTTGTTGTTCTTAGCATAAGTTAGTTTAAGTAGTGTGTACGTCTATGGACCCATGACCCCAGCAGTTTGGTTCCTTATGAATTCACACACATTTGAACATGTTTGAACATATTCTGTAGGAACAGATTTGAGGATCTTGCTGGCCACAAGAGTACCTCAATATTGCACATAGAGATTCGTGCCATGTTCGGACGAGCGTTATCCTGTTGAAAAATAGTACCATGTCAGTTTCGCTTGAGAGGTAATACATGAGGACACAGGTTGTGTGTGATGTACCGTTCTGCCGTTACAGTCTCCTCAGTCACTACCATCTGTAACCTGCAGTCATACCCGATGGCTACCCACAGCATGATGCCAGGAGTAATAGCGCTGTTTCTCTCCAAAACATTGGAAGAATGAGACACCCCCCCAGGTCGTCGTCATATTAGCCGATGATGTTCATCCACGGTAGTGAAGAATCGCAGTTCATCGCTGAACACAATGCGACGCCACTTATTAGCAGTCCATGTTTCCCAGTCGCGGCACCACTTTAAACGTACTCGTTTGTATTGTGTTAACGGCAGCCTACGCATCCGACAGTAATGCTGTAGTCTGACTGCTTCTAGTCTCCAGCGGCGGTGGGTAGCCGCGCGGCGTGAGGCGCATTGCCACGGTTCACGCGGCTTGCCCCGTCGGAGGTTCGAGTCCTCCCTCGGGCATGGGTGTGTGTGTTGTCCTTAGCGTAAGTTAATTTAAGTTAGATTAAGTAGTATGTAAACCTAGGGACCGATGCCCTGCGGTTTGGTCCCACAGGAACGTACCATAAATTTCCAAGTTTCTAGTCTCCGAATGACACAGAACGTTGCAGGGAGTCCATTCCTTATTCTTGGATGGCAGACGCAGATGTGAAAGCTTGACTATGCGCTTACTGCACAGTGCGGCGATCCTCCCTTATAGTGGTCAGACGTGGTGGGCCGAAACCTTGAGGATGATTACACATGCCCACACGTCCACCACAGATCTGAATACTACATGATTCGACCAGCCAACGAGACCTACAATGATGTCCCTTTCGAACTCTTTCAGATGCTGATAACGCTGTCTCATACAAGGCAAGGCAAAGGCACGTCCTCCACAGCGATAGTCTCGCCCCTTACATACACTACCAGGCCTGGTAACAACACTAAACACGAGCAACACTAGTGGAGTCTATCGGCCATTCTGCCTGTCACAGGGAATTTTGCAATTTCAGTCATTTACACAGCTGCCCATCCCATGTACTGTACATTACCAACCAACCACGTCTTGTATTCGTTTCATTTTGTCACGCAAAGTAGACAGTGTGTAACAAAAAGGTATTACCAAACTTCCAGGAAATATTCATTTCGCTTACAGGAATAAAATTTATTTTTGGGACATGGAGTTGGAAACCATTTATTTCCATGTTAAATCTCATTTTTTGCTCGTAAACACATTAATCATGGGGAACACACACAAACAGATCGTACCAGTATTGCATGATACATGTTTGGTTATATTCCTAGATTTCCAGAAGATTTTTGATACCGTTCCTCACAAGCGACTATTAATCAAATTGCTTGCACATGGAGTGTCGTCTCAGTTGCGTGACTGGATTCGTGATTTCCTCTGAGAGAAGTCACAATTCTTAGTGACAGACGGTAAATCACCGAGTGGAACGGAAGTGATATCTGGCGTTCCGCAAGGTAGTGTCATAGGCCGTCTGCTGTACCTGATTTACATAAATGATCAAGGTAATAATCTTAGATTGTGTCCAGATGACACTGTAATTTACCGTCTAGTAAAATCATCAGACCATCAATTCCAATTACAAAATGATCTAGAGAGAATTTCTGTACGGTGCGAAAAGTGGCAATTGGCACTAATCAAAGAAAAGTGCTAGGTCATCCACACGGGTACTAAAAGAATTCCTATGAATTTTTGGTATACGATAAATCGCACAAATCTAAGGGCTGTCAATCCGACTGG
The DNA here is from genome assembly GCF_023897955.1 of Schistocerca gregaria. NCBI lineage: Eukaryota > Metazoa > Arthropoda > Insecta > Orthoptera > Acrididae > Schistocerca > Schistocerca gregaria. Next base: position 371,828,640 of record NC_064925.1, on the reverse strand, counting down.
AAATACAATTACGAGCAACTTATATTAGGAAGACCACATAGATAATATTGTGGGGAAGGCGAGACAAAGACTGCGCTTTGTTAGCAGAACACTTAGAAGATGCGACGAACCCACCAAAGAGAGAGCCTACATTACAGTTGTCCGTCCTCTGCTGGAATATTGCTGCGTGGTATGGGATCCTTGCCAGATAGGATTGACGGTGGTCATCGAAAAAGTGCAAAGAAGGGCAGCTCGTTTCGTGTTATCGCGCAATAGGGGTGAGAGTGTCACTGATATGATAAACGAGTTTGGGTGGCAGTCACTGAAACAAGGGCGGTTTTCTTTGCGGCAGATCTATTTACGAAATTTCATTCACGAATTTTCTCTTCCCTTTGCGAAAATATTTTGTTGACGCGCACCTACGTAGGGAGAAATGATCATCATAATAAAATAAGGGAAATCAGAGCTCGAACGGAAAGATTTAGGTGTTCCTTTTTTCCACGCGCCATTCGAGAGTGAAATGGTAGAGGGAGTAGTATGAAAATGCTTCTATGAATCCTCTGCCAGGCACTGAAGTGTGAATTGCAGAGTAATCATGTAGATGTAGATACAGATGTAGAAGTTGTAATTCTCAGGTTCGCCGCCAGTACTTGTTGCTACATTTGAATGAAGGTAATGTTGACATGTGGCTTCCATCGTTGCTTGTGTTGACATTCAACGAACTTCATTACTCTACTAGTACCAAGCAGGTACAATCATCTGTTTAGTGTTCATCACGGACTTAGTTCTGGTACAGCGCAATGGAAATGTACTCAAATGCAGAATTGGCAGGTGCTCATTTGCTATTCGAATTAGCAGACGGTATTGACCGGGGCGCTGAATGTTTCTATCTGGGCCGGCCGGAGTGGCCGTGCGGTTCTGGGCGCTACAGTCTGGAGCCTAGCGACCGCTACGGTCGCAGGCTCGAATCCTGCCTCGGGCATGGATGTGTGTGAAGTCCTTAAGTTAGGTTTAATTAGTTCTAAGTTCTAGGCGACTGATGACCTCAGAAGTTAAGTCGCATAGTGCTCAGAGCCATTTGAACCATTTTTCTATCTGGAGAGATTTCCAGAACGACATTACTCCGACAGGAGGACGTTCGAAACAACTTATCGTCACCTGATGGCGCATGGGACGCTTAAGCGTATTACTGGCAGCTGGGGGAGGCATAGAAGAACAAGCACAAATCAACTGCAGCAAAAACTTCTTCGTGCAGTTGGTAACAACCCTAGTGCGAGAGTAAGACAATCAGCTGCAACAAGTAATGTTGACAACACGACTTCGTGGAGAGTGCTGCGTGAGACCTGCTGTTACAGTACAATGTGCAACGCGTGCATGCAATATCAGCAGATGATTTTTCTGCACGGGCACACTTCGGCGAATGGTCGATTCAACAATGTGGCAACCCGCATATTAATACAGATGTGCTGTACACGGATGAGGCTTCGTTGCACAGTACATGAATAATGAGTTGAAGAGCTGTAGAAAGTGAGTTTCAACATGTAAATAAACCGTTTCAGAACACATGTCCAAATAACATACTTTCTTCCTTAGTGCGTGAAGAATGTTGCCTGAAAATTTGCCCATATCTTTTATTACACCCCGTACAGCGGAGCCCTTTACCCAATGTCTCAATCTACAAAATGTAGGAAGTATTATGCATTAACCGACATATTTAATGCACGCTTCACATATAGTTTGTCAGGAACTAACGAGGACGTACTTGTAGAAGGTGATTTTCGTAATGCATCCTTTTCAGCTGTGTGTGGCACGAAGTGGGACGTCGTTACGTCAGAAAATTAGGGCAATAAAAGGAAAAGTGAAACGCACTTGTAGGTGGGTCACCGTGACATTTTCTACAAGCCTGCTGGCATTCACGATTACTTATGACAGAGTAGTGATTGCGCAGGCACCTGCCTAATGCGCCATTGACGTCAATGCAGGTTACATGTGAGGTCAGTGAGCTCTTAACGTTGTCATTGCTTCCGGTAACAGATCGATGAGACTGGTACGGTAATCTTCCCTGCTGACTTTTCTGCATGTAACGTAATTTGTAAGGAAAACTAACATCGATAGTGGTACGACGCATCGCTGATTCGCTGGAATCTTCGCAGCTGATCGCCATGTCATTGTCTCGCTGTTTAGTTCAACAGTGCTCAAGTATTACCGTTCAGGAGCCTTTATGAGAGACGAAGGAAGTCAGTGTTCAGGTTTCATGTGGAACGGTGGTGTTTAGATACGTTGATAAAATTTCATTTAAAAAGTTTTCTCGTTGTGGTAGGATAATAGAGAAAGATTAATCGGTTTTGCTGATATTTGTTTTCTGGGCATTAGGCTGTGGTCCAAGGCATAACTCTGTCAAAAAATTTGAAGATACAGCCCTTCAGACGGTGGAGAAGTAACATTCTGAATGGTCTCATGGAGAAAAAGAACTCTCTGAATTTCTAAATCTTGTGAATAATAGTAATTCTAATATAATGTTCACTATGGAAACAGTGAAAAAAGGGCAAATTTTATTTTTGGATGTACAGGTAATTAACCCTAGACACTAACGACCCTTACCTATATTAAACACTAACGATACGTAAAATGTACGTATATATCTTGAAATGGATTGTTTTTAGGACGCATTATAATTAAAAGATTATTATTCGTTTGAACTCTTTAATACAAGAACGCTGATTGTACAAAAGCGGTTTCCAAAAAATTCACGACATTATTATATATGTTCACACTGTTATATGAGAAGGAGTAATTCGTCGTGTGAAAGTTGTCATTTAGATATAAAATAAGTTAGTAATGCAATCATTGTTTGTGTACACAAAGACGAAATTAGAACTGGCAGTATTATGGGAAATCAACACTCACCTTCTTCTGATGTGCGCTGCATATCGGATTGTTCCAAGCTGCACAGTAAACCGTCGTGATGCACTTCTTGGAGCAGTGGCAGTAAGAAAAGTACTTCCTCGGGCCATGTTGCGGAAGAGGTCCTTGCTGTTCTTGCACATTTGTTTGTAATACTCTTTTTAGAGCAGCCTTTAGCTACTTTCTCGGATATGATATAGAGTCACTATGGATGAGCAAGGGACACGTAAGTTGTTGATGCAGTTCTAGCATTTCAAACGGCCATCCAATCCATATAATCTGTTATATCCATTGATACTAACGATACATATTCCTAGTGTAGACAGATTATCTACATCTACATCTGTCGGAGGGTACCCTCTAGCACTGCTAGTCATTTCCTGTTCCACCTGCAAAAAAAGTGGGAGAAAAATGACTGCCTTCATGCCTCAGTATGATCCCGAATTTTCGTATCTTACATTCGCGGTCCTTAGACGAAATGTATTTTGGCGGCAATAAACTGGTTCCGCAGTCACCTGTTCTTTACATTTTCTCAATTGTATTTCTCGAAAAGAACGTCGTCTTCCCTCCAGGGATTCGAAAAGCATCTGCGTAACACTTGTGTGTTGTTCGAACCTACAGGTAACAAATCTAGCAGCCCACCTCTGAATCGCTTCGATGTCTTCCTTCAATCCGGCCTCATAAGGATCCCAAACACTCGAGCAGTACTCAGGAACAGGTCGCACTAGCGTCCTATATGCGCTCTCCTTTACAGATGAACAACACTTTCCTAAAAATCTCCCCAAAAAAACTAAAGTCGACCATTCGCTTTCCGTACCACCATCCTGACATGATCTTTCCATTTCGTATCGCTTTGCAACGCTACGCCCATATATTTCAACGATGTCACTGTCTTCAGTAGGACACTACTAAAGCTGTATCCAAACATTACGGGTTTGTTTCTCATACTCATCAGCGTTGACGTACACTTTGCTACATTTAAAGCTAGGTGCCGTTCATCACACCAACTAGAAATTTGGTCTGTCTCATCATGTGACCTCCTACAGTGAGTCTGCTAACAACGACAGATTGCTGCCTACGCTGTCCACCAGATCGTTTATGTATATAGAAAATAAATGCTGTCCTATTTATACTTCCCTGGGACACTAACCATACGTGAATTGGGCTGTGTAAACTTGCGTTTCAACTCCACTGTTGCCACTCCAACGACTAGCCACGTTCGTTCCCACTGGATTCAATTTCCTTTCCGTGTGTTTGAACCACTCAGTGCGACCCAGATATACAGTTATGAAACTTTAACTTGTAAAATACGACTTTACGTACATATTGTGCACCGTTAGTGTTCTGTAGTTAAAATACCTGACGGAACTTTAGCGCACACAGTCTGAATAAAGCCCTCCCACACGGATAGAGAGCTTCACAGAAATTCCAATCGCCATCCCATGCAGAAAAGAGAAATGATCGAAACATTGGTGGAACGGGCTACAATAACCTGTAAACCATAGTGCTTGGAAGAATGGCCTTCACAAGAAACGGTTACTCTGTCTAAGAGATAAATAGGGCACTGTGTCCTAAAACGTCTAGAGCTTCTAATGAAAAAGAACCAACTAAAGGGAGAGTTTTCCTTCCATTTGCAAAAACTGTCACGGATCACATCATCGGAGTACTCAGAAAACACACATTGATACAGGGTTCAAACGAAGGGTGGCCGAGAATTCGGCTCGCGGGCCATGCCCTAGTACGAGTTCCCTAGCTCTCTTCCATTTAAGTCTATTACCTACGTAGACGTAAATATATCCACAGAAAGAAACTTGAGTAACATCTCCTCAACAACAATAGTATAACGATCCCAACCAAATTTTGCAAAAGCTTTCATAAAGCACATAAATCATTCTCATAATTTCAGTTTCAGTACACAACAATTACTGTAGCCCCATTACTGTAACTCCCATTCATGTCTGAACTTCAGTCTACAATATATATGATTTGATATACTATTTTTACATATAAGAATAAAATAATTGAATTGTGGGCATACCCATATTCTGGTGCACCCTATTCACATTTTTTTAAATAAAAGTTTTTTAAACTTGTTAAGGAACAAGAGCGGCAGGATGTTTACAGTACTGATAACATAGACGACAAATACAATGCCTTCCTTAACACGTTTCCCATGCTCTTTGAAAGTTGCTTTCCATTAGAACCTTGAAAATAGGATACTAGCAGTAAAAGGCAGCATGGATGGTTGACATGTGGGATAAGAATATCATGTAGAACAAAGTGGGAATTATATCAAAATGTTAGAAGCACAGTCACAGTAGCCAGTTACAGACAATACTGTAAGGTGCTTAAAATGTTATTAGAAAGTCAAAGAGTATGTGATATGCAAATAGAACAGTTATTTCACAGAATAAAAGTAAAACCATATGATCAGTTGTGAAGGAGTGTCTGGTTAGCAGCCCAAGGTCGAGGACATAAAGTTAGTACATAGTAAAAATGTTCCTGCTACTGGTAAGTCATATATATGTACAGTATTTAACAGTCACTTTCTGAACATAGCTTGTGAATTAGGTTTCTGCAGGGAATTATATAACTATCTTGGAAAATGGCTTTCAGAGACTGATATCTGAACTATTCCTCCATGATACTGATATTCGGGAGATTGAGACAATAATTGTATCACTGAAGACTAAGGATGCTCATGGATATACTGGAGTATCCAGCAGAATTCTAAAGTACTGTGCTGCATGTGTTAGCCCTGTACATACCCATTTTTGTAATTTTTTCTTTAGAAAAAGTCAATTTCCTGAACGATTAAAGTACTCAGTAGTAAAGCTGCTATATAAAAAGGTAGAAAGGGATAATGTAGACAATTTTATGCCTGTTTCCATACCCTCAGTGTTTGCAAAATAAAATAAAAAGACAGTGTATGTAAGAATAACTGATCATTTCATTTCACATAATTTGCTGTCAAATGTGCAGTTTGGTTTTAGAAGTGATTTAATAACTGAAAATGCTATATTCCATTTCCTCTGTGAGGTAATGGATGGATTAAACAAAAGGTTTCGAACGCTAGGCATCTTTTTTATTTAAGTAAGGCGTTTCATTATGTTGATGATAAAATATTACTCCAGAAGTTGTGTCATTATGAAACACGGGGAGTAGCTCACATTGCATTACATCTTACTTTAAGAAGGGCAAAAAGTTTTTCCCCACAGTACTGAGAATGGCTATGATGTGGGGTCCAAGTGAGACACAGTTAAATGGGGATGCCCCACGCATCAGTGCTTGGGCCACTTCTAATCCTTATTTATATAAATGATACACCTTCTAGTATCACAGGTGACTAAAATATTTCTGTTTGCTGATGACACTAGCTTGGTAGCAAAGGATGCTGTTGCAACGTTGGCAGTGTTTCAAATTGAAGATATAAGTTTATGACTTGTAGAAAATAAACTAATGCTAAATCACAATAGTACTCGATTTTTACAGTTTCTAACAATAACAATATCAGCTTATTTCTAATAATTAGCCCTTTCATGCAATTAATATCAGGCAGAAATCCAGTTTGCATTTAAACTGCACCTCCTGGACTTTTGTGTACAAGTGCATGTGGTATTCTGCTGCATCCACTTTCAATAAGCTACCACAAGAATTCACAAATCTTAGCAGTAATCCACAGCATTTCAAATTTAAAATAAATAGTTTCCTCATAGTCACTCCTTCTATTCTCTCGAGGAGTTATGTGAAAAATTAAGCTGATTCCTGACATTGTTGATTGCATTTACATAAACTTATAGCTTCTCGTCTTTTTAAGATTCATAAACATTTTGTTTTAGCTATTACTACTTTTCTGCTGTAATTTAAAATATTGTCACGTTCGGTGACCATGGAGATTTGCTCCTGAATTTGATCCTATGGAACCAAACGTGGAAAAGAAAGGTGTGCTACTTAGGCTGACCAGTCGCTGGGTAATAGTCTTTTTTTTTACATCAGGATCATTCTCACAATGAATACAGTGAGGCATGAACTAAACTTGCACTACTCTGACGTTGCAACCGCCGGAGTATAAGTAACGTTTCGGCAGTCAGAGCCAGTTCACCATTTTGTCAACAATATATAACTAAACTATAAACATACAATGTAATTATGAAGTTATTGTACCACAAAGAAACGTACTTAATAAACCATAAAACAGATTTTATACTCAAAATTAAGTAATATGCATAATTTCATTTTCAGTTTTAAAGCGCAGAACTCATCAGATTTTAATTAATTATATAGTTACTTTACCTATCACTTCACTAACATTTGTTTCTGAAGCTGACATTGTATTGATTCAAACTCTGTGTTTAACTCTATTGAAATTACAAGAATATTACGAATGTAACAGTGTTTATTATGTGGCAAACAAACATGTAATTTACATAAGTAATTTATAGTGTGTTTGATTATGCTTGAAAATACCGTAATGAATAACAACCGACATTTGTAACAAATAAAAGTTGTAACAGGAAATATTTTCACACCGAGTAACAGCTGGATCAAGTGGTACACTGAAGATGTGTATCACATACTTCAATTAGCTTGTCTCATTCTGTTACATCACAGCGTCCACAGTTTGTTAAAGCCTCGTACAGACTTTTCACCCATTGTGGTCTCACCCATTCACCTGTCGACATGTTTCACTCACCTTCATTTCATTTTCACTGCATTCGGAATTAAATCTTCCATCCCTGCCCATTACCTGGTTCGTTTGTTTTCTCATCTCTGCTTGCCACGCCTCTCTTTAACATTCCCATCATTTATGTATTTCATATCAATTCAGTCAAAAGCGTCAAATTAGCTCATTGTACATCTACTTCACCTTCATTTTTTTGTCGAACCTCACATTTCACCGCTTTTTCATTTCAGTAGTATCACGCTAAGGTAAACTCTACAAAACTGTAGATTAATACAATTTTCTTCATCATAAACAATAATTTTTATATCACCATCCTTGAGTAAATTTATATCCAAACACCTGGAAATGTGATGTTTATCTAATAAAATCGGTTAACGTTTCTGTAATATGTTGGTAATAATATTTATTGCTGTAAAAAATTCAAATATTTTGCAGCTCAATTCTTTAGACGCCATTTATAAAGCATAAAACAAAATAGTTACCAATTTTTCTTAAACTGACATATTAAACACTTACAATTTAAACTGATGTCTTAAACTGACGTCTCAGCCTGAAATCTTATACTGGAACTTTAAACTAACATCTTAAATTGAAACTGAAAACTCATGTCTGAACTCAGTAGTTAAAAGAATTTAAAAGTGGGTGAAACTTTGTAGCTGAACCTATAAACCGTCCGAATCTTTAAAATAATTTCCCTTCTAATTATCTTCTTTGTATAAATGGAACGACTACCCTCAATGATGAACAAATTTAAGTTTAGTAACTAACTGGAGCTTCAGATCAGTAACAAGTGTAAGGCTTCTGATTTTGAGATTTCTAGAACAATTTATGATATGAAAATTAATTGTATTTTAGATAATAGGTATAAAATCAGGTTGCCTGATGGATATACTAGGAAAAATGATAAAATTACCTCAAAAGTGCTATATTATAAATGTGTTTTCATAACATACAAAGATAAGAAGAATACGATGTTTATGAATGAAACCGAAATTCTTTACAGCAGTCATTTTTGAAATTTGTTATTTTCTTTGTTAGTGTATTTTGTCTATTTTTTAATCTTTCGTAGATTTTCCTTTACATTTAATTCACTGTGAGAATACTAAGATTTAGCATGAGATTACTGAAGTGAAAGAACTAGTAAAATGCGTAATTTGGTAAAAAAAACCGGGGGGAGGTGGGAGTATAACAGATGCAATATGAGGGAATTTGGCACGTTGGAGTGAAGTAACATCAAATACAAAAGTGCTCCATCTCTATCTTTTCATGTCTACTTTCAGACAAAGATTATGGGTCCTACTAGGAAAGGAGGGAGGCTCAGTATTGGAATTAGAAGAAAATGAGGAGCAAAATAGAAGCACAACAGCTGTGAAGAAAAGATGACTAATGATATATGGCAGAGAGAGATGGAGTGAGAACCATTCGAATCCCCTGTGTCCAACAAGATTTAGGTTGTATGTGTTTTCCTAAATTACTTACACGAATGCATGGATGGTTCCTTTTAAAGGGCAAGAACGATTGCATTTCTCAATACAAGTTAATTCTCTGTCTGTAATTGACCTCGCCATCGACAGGATGTTAAACTCCAGTCATTCATCCTTTGTTAATAATCAACGGTCGCTCTGTCAGGCATCTCAAAAATCTTCAACACTGTTTCTACTGTTACGCCACAGCATAGTAAAGGGTATAAACTAGAAAAATTGATTAAAATTCATTCACATTGCTACTGGCAAACTCATGTCATGCCAGAGACAAAAATGGAAGCAGAAAGCGAGTTAGTATGTCTCATCACAAGTGTGTCAGGTCATCGACAAATTATTATACCATTTTTTTGAGTGAGGGTACAAATTCAGCGGAATGCAAGCTGAGGCAGGAAATCAAAGGCAGTGAGGCAAGCATATTCATGAGCTCGTAAGACATGTTACAAGAGAACATAGCAAGAAACTGACACAGCAGTTACCAGCCTCTTAAGTGAATGCAGCAGAATAAGCAGGAAGCATGGAGTTATTATGAACCGAGCCTTGCGTCATACCTCACACCACCTTCCTTCAAATACCCCACCTCTCCAGCTCTAGGCATGAGCTGGTCATTGGGATCGATGGCATTCGCAGTAATACCACTCGGCACTATGATTATGATACTGTAGTGAGTCTATGTCCTATATGCTCTAGCATAGTCTATGAACTAGGCAAAGATGTACTCAAGACGATGGCCTTCACCTGATGACCTTAATGCTGCTTGCTGTTTACCATCTACTGGTGGAGGAAGTGTCTATCTTGTGGCAACACGACATCGCACGTTGCTGTCAACACTGAACTACTGCGCAGAAGTCAGAAATAGGGCCTTTTGGAGTCCACATTCCTGCTCAACAGTCTGGTACCTCTGAGTGCTGACACCTACCAGGGTGAGGGAAGAGATCAACGGAACGCATTATTAATGACACCGGGTACATCACGGGTGGGTCATCAACGGTCATCATAGAGCTTTGAGAGGGACCGAGAACCCTCCAGCAGCCATTCCGAGACCAGTTCGCACCGGGCAACGGCAGCCCGTGGCTCTGGAGCCGCAAAACCGCACCTGGGCGTGCAACTATGGAACTGACTGGACATGTAAGCTGGAAACTATAACAGAGCTGAATAAGCGACACCTTGGCAGGTGCGGAAAAACAACGACCTGTAAACAGTGAGAATAAATGAATGAACTCTAAAAATGTTTTACTACCATCGTTGACGCTTCATACATTCCCGTGAGCTATCCTGATTTCTCGTAGACGTGTCTCCACTCGACCCTTTGTAGTTCAGATACCGAAACACCAAGCGTGAATGAAATTGATTTGGAAAGACCTGCCACTCTCATGAATCAGTCTTGGAGAGATCAGTAACTGATTCCAGTGCGAAACATCGATCAGAGCATGCGACTCTTTCAAGACACTAACAGCTAACACACTGCATTCTGGACAATAACGTAAGGAAGAGTTGATGTACATAGAACCAGTATCGAGAAGTTTTGGGCCAAGAAGAATGCTCACTAAAATTTAGAACTGTGGACTAAGACACATGCGATCTGACGGGAACCCGTGTATCCACTGCAGCAAGGCCATTGGCTAAAGTATATTAAAATCCCTTTAGATATGCTTCCTGGACTTACGTGGCCATAAAAGGCAGTCATTCTTTTTCGAATCAAGTTCACTTCTCTTCTCAACATGCTTATGTACACTCCTGGAAATTGAAATAAGAACACCGTGAATTCATTGTCCCAGAAAGGGGAAACTTTATTGACACATTCCTGGGGTCAGATACATCACATGATCACACTGACAGAACCACAGGCACATAGACACAGGCAACAGAGCATGCACAATGTCGGCACTAGTACAGTGTATATCCACCTTTCGCAGCAATGCAGGCTGCTATTCACTCATGGAGACGAGCGTAGAGATGCTGGATGTAGTCCTGTGGAACGGCTTGCCATGCCATTTCCACCTGGCGCCTCAGTTGGACCAGCGCTCGTGCTGGACGTGCAGACCGCGTGAGACGACGCTTCATCCAGTCCCAAACATGCTCAATGGGGGACAGATCCGGAGATCTTACTGGCCAGGGTAGTTGACTTACACCTTTTAGAGCACGTTGGGTGGCACGCGATACATGCGGACGTGCATTGTCCTGTTGGAACAGCAAGTTCCCTTGCCGGTCTAGGAATGGTAGAACGATGGGTTCGATGACGGTTTGGATGTACTGTGCACTATTCAGTGTCCCCTCGACGATCACCAGAGGTGTACGGCCAGTGTAGGAGATCGCTGCCCACACCATGATGCCGGGTGTTGGCCCTGTGTGCCTCGGTCATATGCAGTCCTGATTTTGGCGCTCACCTGCACGGCGCCAAACACGCATACGACCATCATTGGCACCAAGGCAGAAGCGACTCTCATCGCTGAAGACGAGACGTCTCCATTCGTCCCTCCATTCACGCCTGACGCGACACCATTGGAGGCGGGCTGCACTATGTTGGGGCGTGAGCGGAAGACGGCCTAACGGTGTGCGCGACCGTAGCCCTGCTTCATGGAGACGGTTGCGAATGGTCCTCGCCGATACCCCAGGAGCAACAGTGTCCCTAATTTGCTGGGAAGTGGCGGTGCGGTCCCCTACGGCACTGCGTAGGATCCTACGGTCTTGGCGTGCATCCGTCCGTCGCTGCGGTCCAGTCCCAGGTCGACGGGCACGTGCACCTTCCGCCGACCACTGGCGACAACATCGATGTACTGTGGAGACCTGACGCCCCACGTGTTGAGCAATTCGGCGGTACGTCCACCCGGCCTCCCACATGCCCACTATACGCCCTCGCTCAAAGTCCGTCAACTGCACATACGGTTCACGTCCACGCTGTCGCGGCATGCTACCAGTGTTAAAGAGTGTGATGGAGCTCCGTATGCCACGGCAAACTGGCTGACACTGACGGCGGCGGTGCACAAATGCTGCGCAGCTAGTGCCATTCGATGGCCAACACCACGGTTCCTGGTGTGTCCGCTGTGCCGTGCATGTGATCATTGCTTGTACAGCCCTCTCGCAGTGTCCGGAGCAAGTATGGTGGGTCTGACACACCGGTGTCAATGTGTTCTTTTTTTCCATTTCCAGGAGTGTAGTTTGATTGTGACGCCTTCTGTACTCGTAGTTTTCTTTCATGGGACCTAGGATTTTACTCAAAATATTTCTTTCTCTGACTAAGTTTCTGCACTAAATCTTTCCTGTTCATTGTAAGAATCTCAGTACTACTTCGTTTTAGAAACTATTTGATTTGTATCGAATGCAAACGTTAGACGAAGTCTCATTACAATCGTTTTTGGAGTATACTGTCTAGTCACATTAACGTGACCACCTGTCAAATGACTGAGTATGGTCGACAGACACAGATGCATACTTGTGACGGTCCATTGTGCCTTCCAGAATGGCGAGATCACCTGGTGAAAGCTCCCTCTTCCGGCATGAACCCTTCCCACAATTGTTGTTTTCAGACGTTTCACGCCGCAAGTGCCAACGGCGTTGGAGCGTAAAACGTGAAGCATAAAAAGTGATTCATCTGAAAAGCCATCTGTTGCCACTCGCTGGACGTCCAGTTGCTTGCAAAATCCAGCCTTCTTCGCAGAAAAACAGCAGTCAGTATAGGTGCGTGAATCAGGAGCCTGCTGCGGAGCGCCTTCGCAGTAACGTTCACTGATCGTTCGCTGAGGAGACACTGTTGGTAGCCCCTTGGTTCACGTGGCCGGTCAGTTGCTCAATACTGTAGCTGCACGTCCATTTGCCAGTACGCATTTTCGCAGCCATCGTTCACACTTCTCATCTACGGCCCATGGTGTACCACAGGTGACTCGGCGCTGCTTTTGGATACGGGCCATTTTCTCGTCCACTGTATACTCTAACCGCGAAGGTACGCGAATAGTTTGCAGACTGACCCGTTTCTTCCACCCTCGGCCCAAAAGCCAATGAGCATGCCGTCTTGGGACTTTACATACCCTCCAGTTCTAGTGCTGTGACCTGTCGTCTGTGGGTAGTTATTGCACGTTGACGTCGAACATACGGGGTAGTCACATTAATGTGTCTGGACCATGTACTATAAAATACTTAAAATAATTAAATGCAGAAGTAACCGATGTACCGGTCATGTTGCAACAGCCTTTATCAGGCAAAAACTGTGGTGTGTCTGGGTCAGTAAGCTGCCTTTTGACAGTGTTGTAAGGCCATGTATGTCAATTTCCTTAGATTTTTTTTAAATTTGTCTTGAACTACGAGTGATCAGTGTTAGGAGAGAGGGAGGGGATGTTTGGTAACCTATCCTGGAGGGAGTGGGGGGGGGGGGGGGGAGGTTAGCTGGCTTGCCAGTGACTGGCAGGCCGCTGCGAATCGGCTACAAGCTTTTGGGATCCGGGTTTTCCTGCTCTTGGTTACGGATAAAGGACGCCAGTTGGGATTTCGCTGTTTCCTTAGCTCACGCGGTGAAATGTGACGTCACGTGAGGTCGCTGCCCTGCTATCACACATGACCAGTTATTAAGTACGAGGACGCTGGCAGCCAATAGACGTCTTCCATACTGATGTTGTAAGGCTGTTTCAGCATTTCAGTCGCCTCTTCTATACTGCGTGTACGCATTCTGTGCCAGTTCACGAGTGCACTATATGAGCAAAAGTACCCAGTCACTTGTTGGTGGACATAAATAGGGCTTTGTCCACCTTCCACCTTTATAACCTCTTCACCTCTGCTGGGGACACTTTCAGTGAGGTATCTAAATGTCTCTGTGGGACTGGCAGACCACTTAAAAAAACAATGGTTCAAAAGGCTCTGAGCACTATGGGACTTAACTTCTGAGGTCATCAGTCCCCTAGAACTTAGAACTACTTAAACCTAACTAACCTAAGAACATCACACTCATCCACGGCCGAGGAAGGATTCGAACCTGCGACCGTTGCGGTCGCGCGGTTCCAGACTGTAGCGCCTAGAACCGCTCAGCCACCCCTGCCGGCAGACCATTTTTTGTCAAGAGGTGAGACCAGAGAAGGTGGTGATGTTGGACTATAGGGCGTGGAGTTAATTCGACGTTCTAACTCATAGGAATGCTACTGTCCACAAATCATTGCCTCACAGACGCTGTTGTATAACAGGTTGTATTGTGATGCTGATACAGTCATCGCCTCGGAACTATTCCTCTAATGTACGCCGTAACAGTGCTGTAAATGCCTTCACTTCATTCCTCATTTAACGTTTCTTTAAGTGCATAAGGGGACCACACCATAGCGTAACACCACCACCTCCGTACTTCATTCTTGGTACTATGTCATGATGGCAGGTATCGTTCTCCAGGCATATGTAAAACACAAACCCTTCCCAGCCGGCCGCTATGGCCGAGCGGTTCTAGGCACTTCAGTCTGGAAACGCGCGACCGCTACGGTCGCACGTTCGAATCCTGCCTCGGGCATGGATGTGTGTGATGTCCTTAGGTTGGTGAGGTTTAAGTAGATGTAAGTTCTAGGGGACTGATGACCTCTGATGTTAAGTTCCATTGTGCTCAGAGCCATTTGAACCAACTCAAACCCTTCCTTGGGATTGCCATAATTCATCACTCCAAATCACTCGTTTCCAGTCATCTACTGTGCAATGGTGTTGCTCTTTACGCCACCTTAAGCGTCGCACAGCATTGTCTACAGAAATAGGTCGCTCATGAAAAGCTGCTCGACCATTTTCAATGTATATAAAGGAAAGCAAGCGCGTTCTTCCTCAAGAACGAAACCAGAGAGAGTTACAATGTTGGGCTATGGGTCTGGAGCGAAATCGTCCTTCTAACTCGACTCAAACCTGTTCCATTGGGTTGAGATCGGAGCTCTGGGCAGACCAGTCCATTTCAGGAAACCATTGTATCATGGATGCTGCTTTACAACAGGATGCAGTGTCATCCTCACCTAATCACCGTCTTCGTACTGTTCCTCTACTTGTGCACAGTACACAGTGCTATAAAATGTGTTCATATCATTCGGCATTCAGCGTTCTGTTAAGCGCAATACAGGGAGTCCAACCCAACCACGAAAAACACTCCTAAATCCCTGCCACACCTTACATCGTACTTCACTCACTGTCGACACTAGATATAATGGCAGGTAACGTTCTCGAGGCATTGGCCAAACACAAACCCTTCCGTCGGATTGCCGAAGGGTACAGTGTTATTCAAATCACTCGTTTCCAGTCAACCACTGTTAAAAATGGTTCAAATGGCTCTGAGCACTATGGGACTTCACATCTGTGGTCATCAGTCCCCTAGAACGTAGAACTACTTAAACCTAACCAACCTAAGGACATCACACATACTCATGCCCGAGGCAGGATTCGAACCTGCGACCGTAGCGGGTAGCTCGGTTCCCGACTGTAGCGCCTAGAACCGCTCGGCCACACTGGCCGGCCGAGGGGGAGAGTGAGGACCAGGCAATGCTGGTATAACAGAGGATAGGACAGATGAGGGATTTTCACTACACGTGCTCCCCATCCTGCTTTTTTACTGGTGGGTCCACAACTCATGACTTTGTTGGTCAATTCTGCTTTACATAGGGGTGTCCAGATATTTTTGATCAGATAATGTACTTCATACTGTACTAAAGGATCTTTAGAAAAGAGTCATCTATTTCACAAGAATATATCTTGTATGTACATAAATACAGACACTCAGGGTAAATTTTAACTTCTATATAGCAGTACAAAATTCAATTTGACGGCAGTTGGAAGGTTCTGGTTCATGTGGTGTTCAGCAGGAGTCTCCATAGTATGGCTAGCTCGCTACCATTGCTCTTTCATTACCCTCTGTGCTTTGAGATGGCGATAACACAACAACAAAGAGTCTTTTATGGTCTTTGTTTCAAGAGGTGACACTAACTTACAACTGTATGGCATGATTTTAGTAGAAAACACCACACTTACCTCATACAGCTCAAAACATTCCCTGATGGTACCAGTAGTTACAATATGCTGGCAGGGGTTTTCGCGCAAGACGCAGAGCACAGTGTTTTGCATGCAGTCCACTAAACCCCAGTTGTCACCCTGTACATCATCCACCGACTCGATCCCCCCCACCCCCTGGTGTCTTCACTTCTCTGCACCCCAAGCCCATTGCCTTTACCGTTGTGTTCCACCCTTTGTCCACCTCCACACTCTCCACTTCCTTTCCTAACGCAATTTCCAGCACCCAGCACCTGCCCCTCCCAGATGATGAGCTTCGCCTTGATCTCTACCCCTCCTACCAACTCTAACCTCACCTTCCCCCTCCTACTCCTCAGGGCTTCCTCTCCCCTCCCTTTCCCTTCCCCTGAGTGGTTTTCCTCCCTCCTGCACCACCTCCCTTTCCCATGCCCCCCTTCTGTGTCTCTGTACTCCCTCCTGACTTGCCTTCCCTCTTCATCTACCGCCCAGTCCGTCTCCTTTCTCTTGTTGTGCCCCCTGCCTCCTTTTTTCTTTTCCTTCCATCTCCTCCAGCCTCCCCCCTGCACCTTCATCGCCTCTTTTTCTCTCCTCTCAGGCCTCCCATCCCTCAGCAGGCCCCTACCAGTGGTTTTATTCTTCGTGTGTGCTCTTTAAGCGTCTCTTGCTCTGTACGTTATTATACGGTGGCCAACTTTTAACTTGTGTGTGACTCCAGAAAATTTTAAGTTCACCACAAATCGTCAGCTGCTTTATTTTAACTTTATTTCGACTTTTTATAACGGCCTGCAACGAACGTCCCCATGTTAGTACATATTTTAACTTCCATTCTGTCCATTTAATTTGTTTTTAATCCCCCTTTTTACGCCCTTCTATATGTATAAGTTATCATTTTTATTTCTTATAATGCCACTCCGCTAAAGAGCGGGGGATTGTGCCGCTGCCAGCCCTCTCCTGTCTATAAGGGGCAGCGGAATGAAATTACAAGAGAGAAAGAAAAACAGTTGTCACGTCGACCGAGAGTTAACCATTCCTTATATGTGTGCTTGGCGTGTTTTGCAGCGAGGTCTGTGTTTCAGAAAAAGGATTCCATCACAACAAGTCGGTCATGAGATAATAAACAACAGCGCATACAGTTTTCTGAATTCGCCTTGCACGTGGAGATGGAAGATAGTAATTTCCTTTCACGTTTAGTATTGAGACTATGTTCCATCTAACAAGGCAACGCCTTCAGCGTGACTCCATATTTTAAGGAGAAAAAAAAGCACACATGCATGATAGCAGCCCCAGAAATCGATACCGGGTGAAAATATGGGCCATAATTGTGAGCGTGCGGCCTTATGACCTTCTGAAAGTACAGCTTTTTACACCGGTTGTTTCTCACTCGCTCCGCCCCATGTCAGCCACGTATTGCCGGAGCGCTAAGTAAATACAACGGAGCGACAAGCACAGACAAGGGAAGTGGAGACTGAAGCGGACACATCTGCTGAAAATGTTTTGAAATCTTATTACAGAACAAATGTTATTCTATTCGAATAGTAACAAGTACTACGTGTAGTTTGGCAGGAGAGCCAACATCGTGTTACTAAAGGAGGCCGAAATGCACGCGTTTAGCTCACGCAGGCTGGCGTGAAGAAGGAAGTACTATACTGACGTGAGGTCTGGAACATGACAAGGAATGAGAATTCAGAAAGCTTACGTAATTTGTTTCATACTTAACTTTAATCCATTAATGATGAACGTCGCTCTTGACGGTACATGATTCAAAATATTGTCTGATCAGAATTCATTCTAATTACTGAATATGGCGCCTTGCTAGGTCGTAGCAAATGACGTAGCTGAAGGCTATGCTAAACTGTCGTCTCGGCAAATGAGAGCGTATTTAGTCAGTGAACCATCGCTAGCAAAGTCGGCTGTTCAACTGGGACGAGTGCTAGGAAGTCTCTAGACCTGCCGTGTGGCGGCGCTCGGTCTGCAATCACTGATAGTGGCGACACGCGGGTCCGACGTATACTAACGGACCGCGGCCGATTTAAAGGCTACCACCTAGCAAGTGTGGTGTCTGGCGGTGACACCACACTATGAGTACATAATTTGTTAACCTCACGCACATCTACCGCGACTATTAATTTAACGATACTCTTGTATTGACATTCTGCAACTATAAGACGGATTACACGAACAAAATTTGGAATATCAGGCGAAACACTAGACCTCTAGCAGTCGTCGGACGCATTTTCTCTAGTGTTTCGGTAGTTATTCGCAACTTTGTTTTGGTAATGTGTATCTGGAGTCTGCCATAACACATTCAGCTTATCGCGTCTTCCACGCAACGCTTTGTGTCGACGGAAGCCGTCGGGTTACAAAAGAAATTTTTCATGTCCGTTAGATAGAGCGGTTCAAAATTAGTCTAGTACGATATTCATTTTGTCGATGTGCATTTTTTTTATCAAAAATGGTTTTTGGGGGATGCTCATACAACCATCTCAACAGTGGACGATACAAAAGTGTGTTTCGACAATTCAGAACATTCACTAGGGCCAAGCAGTACCTTGGCACGTAGGTACATAGGCGTAGACTTGTCATGTGATGCCATGCACGCGATTTTCGTGTCACTTATGACGGTATGAAAATAAGAAAAACACAACACGTACTCCCCGAGCGGAGAAAATATACGACCCGGCTGGGAGTCGAACCCGGACCCCTTCGGTTAGCAATTCGATATGTATTAACAAGTACAGTAAAGCACAAAGAATAAAAAGTACTCCATGCCACCTGGCCGTAGCAGTCAGTGAAGTCGAAGCCTGTAAGCGAGATTGGTTGTCAGGTAACGCAAGCGTGGCGAACAAAGGTGTTACAGTGTTCCCGTGTCCCTACGAATACATATTTCTATACCGAATTTGGAACCACTTTATCAAATGGGCTCAGATAATTTCACTTTAAAAATAATTTTGTTTGTAAGGAGGAACGACCTGACACTTTCCGTCGCATGAAGGAAGTGATGAGCAGTATTTATTTAGGTCGACTCAAGCTACTGTAGAAAAAACTAAAATTAGAAATATTTGCCGCAATAATAAAGGGAACGAGTCGGGTGACTCTCAGGAGGGACGCTCCATATATATCTTTCTCAAAATCGAAGTGAATAACCCTAAGCAACTAAAGAATTATTACGAAATGAGGTTAACAATTTTCCAGTTATAATTTAGCGTGCCTTTCGTGTTAGAGACTAGGGCATCTTTTGCAAATTTACTACTCTTTAACAGTGCCAGCTTTGGAAGCCAAAGAAAGTAATAAACAACAGCGCTGTTAATAACTAAACAGCCCTGCGCAAATTCCTTAATGACAACTCATTCGTTTCATTCATTTACACTACATTCGTGAATCGCAGCATAAAAATGTTGGAACTAAAGAAATCTACGGCTCCAGCTACGATTTATAAACCGCGTACTTTGCCATAATGAAACAGAGTTTCGCAGACCTGTTAGGCCTGCCTCGGGCATCGATGTGTGCGATGTCCTTAGGTTAGTTAGGTTTAAGTAGTTCTAAGTCTAGGGGACTGATGATCTCAGATGTTAAGTACCATAGTGTTCAGAGCCATTTTGTTTATACTGACTTCAATGGTTCGTGTGAATGACAGGTGTTTCATTTACGTATTCTGATACATACAGCGCCATCTATTGGTCAATTTTCACACTATTTTTTTCTTCTTCCATATGTTTAATTTCAATTATAATCACCTTGTATCTTTTAGTCCTTTGAAAGGCTTTTGATACTGCTGAACATTATGTTCTGCTAAAAAGCTAAGCTCATCCGACAGAAAATAAGTAGCCCTAGGGAAATCGTTACAAGCATCATTTAATACCGTGTAATTACGCCCTTGGGCTTGACAACCGCCTGGACTCGGCTAGGAAATGAGTCTAGAAGGTTGTGCAGGTACCTGTACGTCGCATCCAGGTTGAGCTACTCATTGAGGATCTGATAGTGCAGGAATGCTGGAAATGCACTGCAGGAATGCTGATGTCGACGTTTTCCCTGCTGTTCCGACATGTCCCACGTATGTTCTATGGGGTTCCAGTCGAGATGTAATAGGATGTGTAGTGCTCAGGAACCCAGTCCCATATTAAGTACATATACATAATAGATATTTGTAGCTCTAGAAAGTCTCTGGAGCCGTATAGTATCATTTGATTAGTCACGTATTCTTCCAGCCCGATGAACTTTGCTGTTGTCTTGAAAAAACTGAGGTAAGCAACGCCATCTTTCACCGCGACCGACATCAAATGTTCGTTGCATGCAGTTCTCGTCGCAGTGTTCTCTCGCTAAAAGGTGGAGATGGACATTTATTCACTGCCTACAGTAACTCCTGGCGGATTTGGTAGTGATTTTGATTTGCAATCGGCCAAATGTGTCTCCGTTCCCTGTCAGTCAGGATGTTTTTCGTGACGCAATTCTGACGTCGTGTATCGTGGTGACGTGTTTTACACTACTGATTCCAGATACGTTGAACAATCCATCGCGAAACACCAACAAATCCATCAACTTCACACATGGTGTGACGACATTGGCCCTTTTTACTGCTCTGTCACGTCCTTACATTTGCTCGTGTTTACATACAATGTCCGCTTGAAACATAAAAGTCATCTCACTGTTCGCCAGTACCTTATCCTGAAATAGAGGCAGTGCGCGCACGAATGAGCACGTGACTCGATCGCTACGCCATCTATAAAGGTTTAACGATTCACCTGTGAATGCGCACTTGGGTTACTAATTATTTGTTCTGTGAGGTTGGAAGAAATAGGGGTAAGAGGAACTGTCAATGAATGGATCAGATCGTATCTGAATAACAGAGCACGAAGGGAAGAGACAGCATAGACTTTAAACAAGTAAAACGTTTAGTAAAACACTGATCTGATCCGAAGTATACTACAATAGGAGTCCCTCAGAGCAGTGTCTTAGGATCAATATTGTTCTTATGTACCTCAATGACTTTCCAGACACTTTCATACACGTGGGAAAAATTCTTTTTGGTGATGAAAACTACGTTGTCATCACAGGTAAAGTCACAAAACTCCTCGTAGAGAGAGTAAATGGAACGCTAAAGGATTTTTATAGTTGGTCGTCATGCAATATACTTATACTGTGCATAAAGATAGCGACCAACATGAATTTCTACCTAAAGTGGGAGAGGGATAATTATGTTACAGTCAACGAAAATTTCATAGAATGTATTCTTAACATTTAGTTATGACTGTCACCTGAAGTAGAATGCGGTACCGGATGTCACAGGTCACTCAATTCCCTTAAATTAAGGGGCCTGTGGTTTTTGGGTGCGGAGCTGACAACCGATAGTGTCCCGGACGTGAGACCATTATAATCACGATGACTTCAGTGTAATTATTGTCTTTGAGTAAAAATGTCATTTCTGTGTGTCTAGACGCGTATTTCTTTCAGTTATCTTCTGTAGTACACTGTAGCAGTTCTTTCTACGCATGGTCCAAGTCTCATTGAGCGATGTTATATGAGAGAAACACATCATACGAAAGTTATTTTCGTCTTTAAGTTTTGCACACCATTCTACTTTCCTTAACACGTCAAGTGTTCGCAGCCCCACCAGGCTGCGTTATGTATTGCGCTGCGCGATGGCTATAATGTTTTGCTCATAACTGTAAAACGACTGAATTAACAACCACTACCTCGTTTCCGTCAGATACACCGTATTAAAATGTATACTACATTGCGTAACAAAACTAAGGGATCATTTTTTTGAAACCCCCTAATTTCTTCCCATTGCTACATGTAAGTTTAAAATTTGGCTCAAAGGTGCCTCCAGCCTTCCACTGCAATGGTGAAAAATCGTGACGCCCTGGGACGCTACCCTTGGTTTCGCTGACGCTTCAAACAGCGTGTCGACGCATGCTGTAAGCTGGGTTAATGACGTCGCATTGACACCAAATTTGGCCACAATCTGCCCGACGCCAGTGTGGACGAGTCACATGATGTGAAGGTCATCACAGACTCTCTTACCTATGTCTCACCCCTTCTATTAATCCTTTGCGATTCAGGTCAGAACTGCGAGGCGCAGTGTAGACATCACGCGGTTTTCTTATGAGTAGCCAGAATCAGCATGGAAAGGCGACAGGGCGTGGCATAAGGGGCGTTATTAAAACCACCGCCTTTCCCAGAGGCGATGATTCCCATTGAGCGGTCAGAAACCACAGTTCGCAGTGCAGCGGGAAGACATTCTACACAATGATGACACTGCTGACACCCACGGGGGTTTGAACCCTTCTCCTAAGGACATTGTAGGGCTGCATCTCCATCGAACCTGATCACTTATTCGGAGTGCAGTGTGACCTTAGTTTTTGTTCTTGTGGACTTGTTAGAACCACTTTGAAACCGTTAGAAAACCATTCGAAGTAATTTGAACGTGATCCGAAGCAGCTAAGGGTGCTTATGCTTCTTCAGAATCTCTATTTTATATCGTCCTGTGGATGGGCACTGACACATGTTTGGATAAAAAGGTAAAAGATCCCTTTAAGACCCCCCAGCTCGGCACAGCCCTCGGTGACACACGTCCGCCTTTGCTGAGCACCTCAAATATGTACCTGTATGGGCAGATCCCATGACGAGAGTGCCAGGCGCCTGCAGGGCAGGCTACACAGTTTCACTACACTGCTGCTCTTGCACTTGATAGAAGGCTATCCGGAATAGGAGAGTTTCAAAGGGATTGCCGGTCTGCAAGCGCTAAGGACTTCATCACAGGTTTTGTCCGTAGAGGTACATTTTTAAAAATCTTAATAAACGTGGGTGGCTACCACCGAGGGTTTTGGTGAACTGAGAGGTCTCAGAAGGACCCTTTGTCACTGTACGTGATAGAGTATTGTCCGGCAAAATGATGGTCAGGTACTGCAGAAAGTGTCATCACTTCTATCTATAAGCTGGTCGTAGGTTGTTTCCAAAAATGAACAGCATAGAGACAGAAGTGATGACACTTTCTGCAGTACGTGACCATCATTTTGCAGGACAATGCTCTATCACGTACAGTGCAAGCTGTTACTGATTTGTTTGACTGATGGGGCTGCTAAGTACTATACCTGCTACTGCACGCCACTGACTTAAGCCCTCGTGAGTTTAACTCGATTTCTAAACTGAAAGAAGCACTTCACGGCATTCGCTTCAGCACTGCCACAAATTCGTCGGGCAATAGACCGCGCTGCTCGAACTGTCAACACAACTGGCACTGCTAAGAGTATCCCCTGACTTCCACATCGCTGGAAACTGGTTATACAAAACGCTGGTGACTACTTTGAATGTCAGTAAAACTTTGAAACACGTATCTATTCTGTACGAGCTATAAATAAATAATTGCCACTATTAATGTTCTAACCCTTGTAGTACCAGTTTCTGAGGGCAGCGGGGCTTGCTTGGTGACGACGTTAATTTGCAATATTAGCCGGAGCTGCCATGCTTTTGCAAAATTACAGAGGATCGTTGTAGGCACCTTTGAGCCAAATTTCAAACTTAAGCGTCGCAATGGGTGGGAATTACGGGGTTTCGAAAAAGTGATGCTTTAATTCTGTTGCTCAGTGTATATTCCAAACCATTTGTAATTGCATGTCCGACGAATGGAGCAAAATTGATACTGGAGTGGGAACCAGAGGGGAGAAGAATAGAGTAAGACCTATGACCACCTAGCTCCAAAATGTACAGCACACAATGAGGAGAATGGGCGCAAAGGAAGAGGACACACAAGATCAAAACTCCTGGAGGAATATTTTGATAATATAGTTTAAGAACGTTTATTCTTTGTATAGTAATTTCCGAGTGAATTATTATGTTGGAGATAATCCTCTGTACTGAGGAAAAGCTCAAAATAATAATAAACTTGTAATTGCTCCGTCCATCGTAAAAATTACACAGAAATTAAATTTTCTACAGCTGTCCTTTCCACGTAACATTTGCGAATGAAAATGAAGCAAGTGATAGTGGTAAGAGAAATACACTACGCCACACACTGTACGTTGCCCGTGGTGTCATAAAAAAGATTTGCAAGAAAAAGGATAAAGGAAATGGCAGACAATGAATTGAAAGGAAAGCTATGTAAAGAGGTAACAGGAACGAAGGTTTTTGGTTTACGACGTGGTGGTTTACACTATCGGTTACTCAGGCAGCGGGCATTGCGTGGTGACGACGTTAATTTGCGATATTAGCCAGAGCTGCATCGCGTGATCGCCTGCAGTGTAGCGATACCACACTACTGCGGTGATGCACGGCTTGCATAATCGCCGCGCGAGTAGGGGTTAGTTAAGGCGGAGCGCGCAGTCTATTCCTGGGAGGGCGTACGTCACGCCAGAGGGGAATTCTAGCGGCACATTGGCGGCCCACAACTCCCTACCTACCACCAGCCGGCGTATTAGCCGGGTGGTCAATACTGGTCCAAACACTGACCTTGAAGGACCGGACATGCCGCTCGCGTCGAACGGTCTGAACAAGAGTCCATTATAAAGGAATTACCGACTGCTCTCCACCCTATGGTCCATTTTATGCGTTGGAAAATTTTGTGGTGGAGATTGTCAGCGCCCTCCCAAGCATTGACACGTAATTAAATTGGTGCGATAGTTAATGTTTAAATATATCCAACTTGTTCGTAAATTGCGTTGTTACAGTCATCAGTCCGAAGACTGGTCTCCTGTCAGAAAGGTCACACTTCGTAGTAATTAGTGGCCAGTCATCGAGTAAAACGGAAGTAGTATCTGACGTCCACAAGGAAGTGTACATGCCAATGCTGCCTCCAGCATCGATGTGTGTGATGTCCTTAGGTTAGCTAGGTTTAATTAGTTCTAAGTTCTAGGCGACTGATGATCTCAGCTGTTAAGTCGCATAGTGCTCAGAGTCATTTTTGAAGTGTACATGCCATCTGCTGTTTTTAATTTGTATTAATGATTTAGGAAACAATCTGAGAAGCCATCTTACATTGTTTGCAGATGACGGTGTCATTTACCGTCAAGTAAAGTCATCAGAAGATCAAAACCAACTGTAAAATGATTTAGACAAGATATCAGCATGGTGTGAAAAGTGGCAATTGACTCTAAACAATAAAAAAATGTGTGTAAAATCTTATGGGACTTAATTGCTAAGGTCATCAGTCCCTAAGCTTACACACTACTTAACCTAAATTATCCTAAGGACAAACACACACACCCATACCCGAGGGAGGACTCGAACCTCCACTGGGAGCAGCCGCACAGTCCACGACTGAAGCGCCTTAGACCGTTCGGTTAATCCAGCGCGGCAACCAATAGAAAGTCGGAGGTCATGCACATGAACACTAAAACAAACCCGCTACATATCGGTTACAAGACAAATCGCCAAAATTTAGAGGCTGTCAATACAACTAAATACCTAGGAACTACATTACAAACAACTTAAGTTGCAACGATCACATTGATATTTTTTTGCGAAAGGTGAACCAAAGACTGCGTTTTATTTGCGGAACACTTAGCATACGCAACAAATTGAGCAAAAAAGAGAGCCAACACGACGCTAGTTGCTAGAATATTGCTGCGAGCTATGGGAACCGCTTCAAACAGGATTAACTGAGGCCATCTAAAAAGTACAAATTAGGACAGTTCGTTCTGTATTATTGCAAAATAGGGAAGAGAATGCACTGGCATGATTCGCGAGTTTGGATGGTAATCATTAAAAGAAATGTGTCTTTCGTTGCAATGAGATCTCCTCATGAAATTTCAAATGTGTCATTCGAATGCGAAAATATTTTGTTTTTACCCATCTTCATAGGAGGAAATGATCGTCGTAATTTAAATAACAGAAGTCAGAGCTCACACGGAAATGAATTACGTATTCGTTTTTTCCTGCGCTCTTTTCGAGAGTGGAACATTCCAATGAATTCACTGTCATGCACTTAAGTGTGAATTGCAGAACTGTTATGTAGATAGAAATGTAAATGTTATTCAGGTCTCCTCGTTTCAGTATAATTACTACAGAGCAGTTCCATTTGAACCTGCTTATTATATTCTAGAGTTGGTCTCCCTCAGAATCTTTTTACATCCACACTTTCTTTCATTATGAAATTGACTACTCCCTGATGCTTCACGGCGTGTCCTATTACCCTTCTCCATTTTTTAGTCCAGTTGCGCAATAAATTTCTTTTGTCCACAATTCGATGAGGTACCTCTTCGTTAGTTACGCGATCTACCAATGTAATCTTCTGCATCTTATCCGGTGGTACTGTTCCTGTCGATGTTTTTGTAATAATGACAATTTTCTTTCTTTCTTTTTCCTTTCTATTGTTATTTCTATTCCCTCTCTCTCAGATTTAAAAAAAATCTATTTGGACATGCTATGGACCAAGTAAATAACTATTTGTGATTTAACTTCCGGTTTTTCCATTAATTTCTGATTCCGCCGGACTGCTGTTGCCTCCGATCATCTGACCACTTTACTCTAGTTTCCTTTTTTCCTTTTTATTCTCGTTGGATATGGGAAACTAAGACCTTCTTTCGAAATGTACCTCTGTTCATAATTTCATGTTCTTCAATATTAATCTCTTTCAGGCCACTACTGATACCTTGGAGCCACTTGCACCACCAAGATTTTTCGCGATTGTTACGTTCAAAAGTCCAACTTTGTTTCAGAAAATGTAGATCGTTTCCATTCTCCTCGCCCTGAATTTATTAGCCTCGCCATCACTGCCGTTCTTCTGTTTTGCCTCACCGCCTTGTTTATATTTGTGTTCGTAAAATTTGACCATCTTTTATACATGTCACATATTTTGCTTTTATGTGCGATACTTGAAGACCCCTTTTCGAGCTAATCATTTCAAAATGTGTATTTTTATTTGTTGCCGTTGCTATATGTCCACACAGTATTGTAAGATCGTCGGGAAAAGCTACACACTGAATTCTAAGGTTCTTTTTTTAAAATACATAATTGATTGACTATTCATACAATATAACACTGATGTTTACATACAGGTGTTAAAACTTTTATAATAGAAATCAGGATGAAAGTCCAATAGTCGGCAATAGCTGTATTTATTGAAGTCCATTAAAGACTCACACAACCAGTATCGCAACTTCTAATGTATATCTGTACAGAAATTTTTATGAATTAGTTCTTTGATAATGTGAAAATACAGTTATCTGAGATACTTTCAAAATACTGAATGAATAAATTTAAATAAGAAAGAAAATATTATGCATCTGATTAGGAACTTACGTGTGGATCACATACGCCCCACAAATAACGGGCCTATTCGTGTGTAATAAATATGATTTGCTATTTCATAGCAAAAGATGGTTACTTATAATGCTGTATCATATGATATAGGGAGTTAATATAGAATTCTGCAGAGTAACAGTTGGCGCGGCTAAGCAAAGTTCTCAGCCTTCTTCAGTTGGTAAAAGCATCGTCAATGATGAATGTCAGGTCTGTAAAAGTGAAAAAAATTGAATTATCAATCAGGAACGCGTCCTTGACTAACAACAGTGAAGTGGTAACTGAAATAAAAAAAGATATGGGGAGAGTGCCATGTAACGTGAAACTGCTGACATAAATGGGACTGACTCGTGTTAAGAGTCAGGAAAAACCGTCAATTGGCCGACCGAAACACGTTCCTGTGGGCCTGTGTCAAGTAACGGACCACGCTCTTCGTAAATGGCGGCCTTGTATGATCCACATCTAATTTCCTAACCAGATGGATAAATTTTCTTTCTTATTTAAATTTATTCCTTCATTATTTTGAAAATATCTCACATATCTAAAATTATCAAGGTATTATAAGAATTTATGTACTGATATACTCAAGAAGATGCAACGTAAAAGTTGTTAAACCGGTTGTGTGAGTCTCTAATAGACTTCAGTAACTAGAACTATTGCGGACTATCGGACTTTTCATTCAATTTTTCATTTTAAAAGTTATAACACCAGTGTTATACTGTATAAATGGTCAGTCAGTTATGTATATTACTGTAGCTGTGGCTCTCCTGGTTTTAAAATTAGCTTGTTTTTATTTACTAACTGCACTTTGTCAGTTAACCTTCTCCTTATGAGTTCTTCTCCCCATTCTTCGACCACCGTTCCAAGGTAATACTTGAACGAAGTAGAGAGAGACTACCTCTTTATCTAACACTTGTTCGCACTTCGAAAACTTCAACTATATCTCCTAAAAATAATCGTTACCGTTAATAATGTTTGTTGAATGTTTCATGTTTTATCCTCCACGCAAAACTCTTCAAATACATGAAAGGAAGAGGTTCTATCAGCAGAGTTGTATGCGTTTTTGAAGCCCACAAACATAGCGATGTAGGACACGCGTCTTGTTACTCTGTTTTGGAATATGAGCTGAAGACTTACAATCTGTTCCACATAGGATATTCTCTTTCTGATTCCACCTACATCCTTCCCGATCTAATCGTCTGCCTACTTCTCTAGACTATTACGCAGTGATTTGAAAAATATCTTGTCTGCAACTGGTAACAGTAACATTATCGTGTAGTTGTTGGCATCAATTTTATCTCCTTTTTATTTAAAGAATGAATTAATGCGCTCTGACAATCATCTGGAATATCTTCTGTTACCCGTATATTTCGTATTATTCGTTATAATGGTTCAAATGGCTCTGAGCACTATGGGACTCAACTGCTGTGGTCATCAGTCCCCTAGAACTTAGAACTACTTAAACCTAACTAACCTAAGGACATCACACACATCCATGCCCGAGGCAAGATTCGAACCTGCGACCGTAGCAGTCGCACGGTTCCGGACTGCGCGCCTAGAACCGCGAGACCACCGCGGCCGGCTTCGTTATAATGCCCGCAATAGATTTCCATGAACTAGTTTCCAACATTCTGCAACAATCCCATCTTCTCTTGAATCTTCGTTGTTTTCCAAGTCTTGAATAACTTATAAGTTCCTTCTTATCTGATGGCCTCGATTTTGGAAACTTGAAATTGAAACTGTTTACCTAATAATTCACTGTTTCCTTTGTTGGACAAAGCCATCTTACAATTTTCTTTTCGAAAACGCAGATCCGAAACTCATACCTCGAGGACTCATATTTCAACACTCTGTAGAAGTCTCAGGCGCTGTTTTCCCGAAAATCATTTAACTTTTGACCGAGTTGGTCTTTGTCACGTATACGCATAACATTTATCACTTTTTCTTTTTGGCGTCGAACTGCCTGAAATTCCAAAAACTAATTTTCCTCGTTGTTAGAATAACACTTTTGCCATGCCTGCTTTCGTTTTGGTTCGTAATTACGTAATGCTGTTGCAAATGGTGTGAGTGAATGCGCTGATGGCGCCGTAGGGTAAACATTGTGATAAATATCTCTGGTCCTTCTCTGCATCGAGAGCTCACTTCCATGCACTACTAGGATTATATCCATTGTCACGGCTGAAGATCTCCTCATACATTCTTATTTCCACAGCCTCTTTTACATAATCCCATTATGTATGAGCCTGGGACAAAACTTTTGTTCTAACAATATTTTACTCAATTACAGGCGCTGCAGTCATGGACTGTGCGGCTGGTCCCGGCGAGGTTCGAGTTCTCCCTCGGGCACGGGTGTTTGTGTTTGTCCTTACGATAATCAAGCTTAAGTAGTGTGTAAGCTGAGGGACTGATGACCGTAGCAGTTAAGTCCCATAATATTTCACACACACACACACACACTCAATTACATCGGTCAGCCCATCCCCATCATTTCCGACTGCTGTGCACGCCATCAACGGTATATTAAAAACCTAGAATTGGAGAAACTGCGTTTGCAAACAAACATAAAATATCGTTTGACGAATCAAAAATTTATATGAAATTAATTCTCAGTTGTGAATATGGAAAACCATCAGCTGGGTAATGGAACGTCGACAGCGAGACTTTGTTGCAGACCTGGACTCGATCCCGGCGACCCGAGGACGACTCACGGCCAGGCTCAAACTCTCGTAGTCGACAATGTGTCTACGACCTCTACTCATACATCCACTCTGTATATTCCTGTACAGGGGAGACATTTTACTTGGAAGCCGCTCGCCCAGTATTGGCGGATAAATACTATATTGCAGTGCCCGTGTTATTCCCAATTGCGATGCAGTGTGCCTTATAACATGCATGCATGTCTATGGGAACATCGCATCGTAATTTGGAATAACACGGGTACTGCAATATAGTATTGTATCAACGAACGTTTTGTCCCAGGCACCTACATACTGGGGTTCTGTAATTATATGGCAGTAGAAATAAGACTGTGTGAGAAAATCTTGAACCGTGATAGCGGATGTAATCGCAGCAGTGCGTGGAAGTAAGCTTTCGATGCAGTGCCGAACCAGAGATATTCGTCGCATTGTTTACGCTACAGCGGGAGAGGTGGCGCCACCAGCGCATACGTTCGCTCCGTCTGCGACAGCGTTACATAATTACTAACCAATCAGAAGCCGTCTATGGGCTATATACAGGGCCACCAAGGCAGCTGTTGTGACAGTCAGTTGCTCTTGACGATGACAATGGACGTAATCGACGAAAGCTCGAGATTTTATTCCGAACTGAAGCGGCAAGGAGGCCCAGAATGTTTTATACAACATCAGCGTCGCAAAAGACTTTGTTCTCATTCTGACAGATATTTGATGAATAATTGAGTGCACTTATTTGTTAAATATTTGTCAACCACGTTGAACGAATACATCACCAGAAATGGGTAGACAAGGTCTAAATGGAGGGATCGGCTGATGGAACGTAGTATAAGGCATGAAGGAATGGTCAATTTGATTATTAAGTGAAGTTTTGGGAGTAAAAATTGTAAAGGGAGACCGTAGTTTGAATACAATGAGTAACTTCAAGTGGAAGTAGTAGGCTGCAATAGTTACACATAGTTGGCTTGCACGAGATATACGTACACTGATGAGCCAAAACATTATGACTACCTGCTGAATAACTTGTGTGTCCGTCTTTGAAACAAAAAACATCACCGCATCTGCAAATCGTGGATGTGAAAGTTAGTTGGTGACGTACGTGATATTAGGTGTCTGCGCACAGGTCACGTGATTCCCCGATTTGCGTACACGGTGATGGCGCCCGATAGCGACCCACATGAGTTTCATAGGATTTAAATCACCCGAGACGTCAATGTGAGTTCACTACATGTTCCTCAAACAAGTGTAGCACGGTTCTGGCTTTGAGACACGGGCAATGTACTACTGAAGGATGCCATAGCCGTCGGGGAAGACATCAAGCATCAAGGGATATAGGCGTGAGCGTGTCTTTGGTTACTACCACAGGTCCCATGCAAGCGCAGGAGAATGTGTCCCATCAGTCTGGATCCGGATGGCGTTCACCTCGATGACGGAGTTCGTGGAGACGACCAGAGACCTCGTGTAGCAAAAATGTGATTCACCCGAGAAACCGACACGTTTACATTGATTGTCAGACGCATACGGATGGTCCCGTGTCGATTGCAATCGTAACTGACGATTTTGTTGGGTCAACATGTAAACACGTACTGGTGGGCTGTTGCGGAGCTCCATGTTCAACACTATACGATGGACGGTGTGCTCCAAAACATTTGTGCGTGCACTTGCATTGTGCTCTTTCGGCAGCAATGCCACAGATCACCATCTACCCTACTTGAGAGAGGAGACAAGCCTCCGAACCTCGCGTTCTGTGAACAGCGGTGGACGTCCAACGATTTAGGGGCCTAGTGACAGTTTCACCTCTTTCCGTAGATGCTCACACGGTATCAGGTGAACACTCGACTAGCTTCGCCGTTTTCGAGATACTCGTTCACATGCTTGCGTAATAATAATCTGCCCATTGTCAAAGGCCGTTATCTCATCAGATTGCCCCATTTGCACCCCGTATTCTCTCTAGGATGGTCCGCCCCTCCCCTCCGTCCGTGTCTGCTCCGCTTATATCCTTTTGTTACCGCGTCACATGCCGACAACCCCACAAGACGTCATCCAACGTCACGTTGGGCATTGGTCCTAATGTTTTGGCTGATCAGTGGAGAATCGTGGAGAACTGCATCAAAGCAGCCTTCAGAATGAGGACCAGAAGAACCAGCAACAACCCGGAGGATCATGCGGACAGTCCTAAAGATCAGAAATGAGCTCCTTAAACGCACTTTAAGCTCACTAGCATGTCTCTGAACTTGTCGCCTCAGAAAGCATCGAGATTCGACTCATCAGTCTGCGCACTGCCCGTTTATAAACGTAAACACCTTGTTTGAATCTTGTCGGATACAAGCGGACTCTGCCAGTGTAGAAACGAGAGCGAATCAAAAGAGTGCGCAACTACACTACTGGCCATTAAAATTGCTACACCAATAAGAAATGCAAATGATAAACGAGTTTTCATTGGACAAATATATTATACCAGAACTGACATGTGATTACATTTTCACGAAGTTTGGGTGCATAGATCCTGAGAAATCAGTAGCCAGAACAACCACCTCTGGCCGTAATAACGGCCTTGATACGCCTGGGCTTTGAGTCAAACAGAGCTTGGAGGGCGTGTACAGGTACGGTTGCCCATCCAGCTTCAACACGATACCACAGTTCATCAAGAGTAGTGACTGGCGTATTGTGACGAGTCAGTTGCTCGGTCTCCATTGACCGGACGTTTTCAATTGGTGAGAGATCTGGAGAATGCGCTGGCCAGGGCAGCAGTCGAACATTTTCTGAATCCAGAAAGGCCCGTACAGGACCTGCAAATGCGGTAGTGCATTATCCTGCTGAAATGTAGGGTTTCGCAGGGATCGAATGACTGGTAGAACCACGGGTCGTAACACATGTGAAATGTAACGTCCACTGTTCAAAATGCCGTCAATGTGAACAAGAGGTGACCGAGAGGTGTAACCAATGGCACCCCATACCATCACGCCGGGTGATACGCCAGTATGGCGATGACGAATACACGCTTCCAACGTGCGTTCACCGTGATGTCAACAAACAAGGATGCGACCGTCATGATGCTGTAAACAGAACTTGGATTCATCCGAAAAAATGACGTTTTGCTATTCGTGCACCCAGGTGCGTCGTTAAGTACGCCATCGCAGGCGCTCCTGTCTGTGATGCAGCGTCAAGGGTAACCGCAGCCATGGCCTCCGAGCTGATAGTCCATGCTGCTGTAAACGTCGTCGAACTGTTCGTGCAGATGGTTGTTGTCTTGCAAACGTCCCCATCTGTTGACTCAGGGATCGAGACGTGGCTGTACGATCCGTTACAGCCATGCGGATAAGATGCCTGTCATCTCGACTGCTAGTGATACGAGGCCGTTGGGATCCAGCACGGCGTTGCGTATTACCCTCCTGAACCCACCGATTCCATATTCTGTTAACTGTCATTGGATCTCGACCAACGCGAGCAGCAATGTCGCGATACCATAAATCGCAATCGCGATTGGCTACAATCCGACTTTTATCAAAGTCGGAAACGTGATGGTACGCATTTATCCTCCTTACACGAGGCATCACCACAAAGTTTCACCAGGTAACGCCTGTCAACTGCTGTTTGTGTATGAGAAATGGGTTGGAAACGTTCCTCATGTCAGCACCTTGTGTGAATGTTCTGAAAATCTAATCATTTGCATATCACAGCATATTCTTCCTGTCGGTTAAATTTCGCGTCTGCAGCACGTCATCTTCGTGGTGTAGCAATTTTAACGGCCAGTAGTGTATAATCGAGAACTCACGGCAAAAACGCTGCAACATCGGTCGGGCATGACGATTATCTAAACATACCAAAAATTGAAGTCTACCGCCACATTACTCTGTTTGTGTGTGGAGGCTACTCTCAAGAACTATTGTAGGGTAATTTTGTTGAATAAAGACATGATTGCCGTATACCATCAACCATTTACTACGGTATAGATTTTAACATCGTTTTCAATAATAGATAGGCCTATTCACAAGGAAGATTTGTGTAAATGATTTACTAGTTTAGCGCACGCTGCTTCGCTTGCGTTTGTATTGTAATTACAACAAAATTAATTTTTTAAACATATATTTGACCTATTGAAACACTGATGTATTGAAGAGTCGTTTTTCCTTATGGAATTCTGCCAAAGCCGATTTGTCGTGGTGATGTTAAATAGCTTTCTTTGGTTTGGTTCACAAACTGCCATCTCATTAAGGCCATAGAAGTATGGTCTTTCCCGAATGCACAGGGCGTCCGTAGTCAAAGTTCCATATTCAAAACGCTATAGAAAGAGAACCATCGCTCAAAATGACATCAAATTTGAACAGCATGTTATTGCCGCAGGGGGAAAGTCATGGACAAAGAAAAATGTAACAAAAACTGTAGCAACGGACTGCGCCGTTAACGTCAGAATATGCCCACCAACATACGCGCGGTATACTGCGCCAGTAGCCCTGCGAAAGTTCCGGAAAATCAAGGATATGAAAAAAGGCATTGGTCCACTATCTGCTAAGAGCCTGAAGAAAATGATTACAATACGGGGTTATTCTAAATGATGGACCCATTTTCAAAACTTCGTATTTATTCAAGTACAAATCCAAAATGAACAAGCTTTATACCAATGAAAAGAGGAAGTATTTTTCATAATGTTTGATACCCATTTAATAAATTTAATAATTTGTAATAACTTATAATTAATTAGTTTTTAATAATTATTTTTAATTAGAAATGTGATAAATGCTATAAATGCTCAGTGTGGCCACCGTTCCCTGCACGGCTAACATCGCATCGGTAGCCAAACTCGTCCCACACACGCGAAGACGTATCTGCAGTTGCTGAGTGCACGCCAGCAGTGATCCGGTCCCGCAGATCATTCAGAGTGGTCGGTAGAGGCGGGACGTAAACAGCTTCCTTCACATAACCCCCTAAGAAACAGTCGCAGGGTGTGAGATCAGGAGATCTCGGTGGTCAGAAGTGCAGAGCCAGGTCCTCAAGTCCCCTGCGACCGATCCAGTGCTGAGGAAAATCCTCATGCAGCCAATGAGGCGGAACTCCATCCTCCTTGAAAATGAAGTCTTGGGAATCTTTGACAGCTTGAGGGAACAGCCATTGTTCCAACATGTCCAAGTACATGATTCCCGTTACAGTTCTTTCTGTGAAGAAAAATGGTCTATCAACCTTTGTACAGGATATGGCCAGAACACGTTGATCTTCAGTGAGTCTCTTTCGTGTTGCAAGGGTGAATGTGGATTTTCCAAAGCCCATATGCGAACATTATGTTTGTTGAATTTTCCACTAAGGTGGAACGTAGCTTCATCGCTAAAAATTACGCACTGTAGAAATGCTTCATCCTCCATCTTTGCTAGCACATAACCAAAAAATGCGATACGCTTCTCTTTGTCATTCGGATTGGAACCTGCACAAGTTGTAATCGGTTGGGCTTGTACAGCAAACACCGACTCAGAACTTTCCATACAGTTGGTTCGGGTATTCCAGATTCTCAACTGGCTCTATTCGTAGACTTACTGGGACTGCGCACAGAACTTTCTTGAATCCGTCGGACATTATTCTCTTACAAACGCTGTCGCCCGGTTCGTTTTCCTTTTCGCACACTCCCAGTCTGTTTAAATTGCTTAAACCAACGGCTAATGCTTTTGCGAGTTGGTGGTTGAATACTGAATTTGGTACGAAATGCCCGCTGCACTGCAATTTGCGACTCACTTTTCGTGAACTCAAGAACGCAGAAAACCTTGTGCTCCAAAGTCGCTATCTCACTCACAACTGACAGTGAAACGGAACTGCCGCGCGAGCTCTACCGGCCGCTTCTGAAACCAACGTCGCCCGTCCGCCGCGGCCCCCCAAAAAACTTTGGAACTTCCTCGTTTGATTGCCATAAAGCTTGTTCACTTTGGATTTGTACTTGAATACGTACGAATTTTTGAAACCTGGTCCATGATTTAGAATAACCCTGTACTGGAAAAGGCAGGTACTTTTGGGATGCAATGTGAAGAGGGAGGAAAACAGTTGATCCGAAGTCTGTCGGAGATGTAGCCACAGCATTGAATGAGGGGTCGAGCGATGTAGTGCATGGGGAATTTCCCGAACGTTGGACACGTCTGCAAGCATGGTTCACAAAATCCTACGGAACATCCTACGTTGCTATCCGTACAAAATCATCCTTGTTCAAGAGCTGCTTCCTGCTGACCTGCCAGCAAGACAAATGTTCGCTCTGGAATTTCTTGCTCGTATGCAAGAAGACAAAAATGGCCAAGGAATGTTCTGTAGACAGACGAAGCTCATTCCGTCTCCAACGACACGTCAGTTCTTTAGAATTGCAGAATATAGACAACGGAAAATCCGCACGCACATCAACCGGTACCACGTCTTTCTGCAAAGGGGACTGTGGGTCCTGAGGTCCTGTCATCTGCACCGTCACTGGTAAACGCTATGAGTGTCTTTTCCGCACCAACGTCATTCCAACTCTTCAACAGCGTGGATTTGTTGACAGGATCATTTTTATGCAAGATGGCGGTCCTGTGCACGTTACACAACTAGTAAAAGGGCTGCTACAGAGGCATTTCGGAAATTGTAGAATTATCAGCCGTCTTTTTCCCACAACCTGGCCGGCCAGATCACGTAATCTTAATCCGTGTGAACTTCTGGCCATGGGGTTAACTGAAAGATGTGTTCAGTGCTCCAAATGCAAACGTAGCTGAACTGAAGGCACTAACTGTGCAACTCTCCGCCCCCGTTAGCTGAGAGGTCAGCGCGACAGACTGTCAATCCTAGGGGCATAGTTTCGCTTCCCTGCTTTGTCGGAGATTTTCTCCGCTCAAGGACTGGGTGTTTTGTTGTCCTCCCCATCGACGCGCAAGTCGCCGAAGTGGCGTCAAATCGAAAGACTCGCGCCCGGCGAACGGTCTACCCTACGGAAGGCCCTAATCACACGACATTTACATTTTATTGTGCAACTAAC
The DNA here is from genome assembly GCF_023897955.1 of Schistocerca gregaria. Classification (NCBI taxonomy): domain Eukaryota; kingdom Metazoa; phylum Arthropoda; class Insecta; order Orthoptera; family Acrididae; genus Schistocerca; species Schistocerca gregaria. Next base: position 371,791,722 of record NC_064925.1, on the reverse strand, counting down.
TCTGACTGTGACCCCCGAGACACTCCGATGTGTTATGGAAAATGCTGTTTCTCACTTTCAACTTGTGGCAGGAAACAGTGGACAGAATAATGAACATGTCTTGCGCCAGTCTCATAACCATTAGAAACCGATGTCATATTTGTTTTTCTGCTGTTTTGGCCGAATGACAATTAAAACCCGATGTAATTTTGCTTTATATGTGGTGTTTGGTCTCCAATATGGTACAGCCTTGCCGTGGTGTATAGGCTTACCTGACAGTGACACAACTTGGACAGTCATGCACACTGAACATTACGGATGGCGTAATGTACAACTCAAACGATAGCCGCCGTACTGCGATTCATCTCTCTTTTGGAGCCAACCCTATTTACATTAAGATGCTTATTTCCTTAAATTATTTGTTCCATGACGTTTTCCCCTGCATAAAGCGTTTTGAAACTGGAACTTCAATTGTGAACACCATATTTCTGATTAAAAAGCGATTCCTGTAGCTGCAGTCGGATTTTTTTGTTAATCAAGCCTTTTGAGTTCTTATTGTAATATTTACATAGAAAATTTCATCCTGTAACTCATGTTTCCTTATTTCTAACCTAGAAATCAAACATCAATTTTCATACTTTTAGCTTTCAAAATGCTTTCATAATGAAATATTTTCATAATATTTTTCATCTTCTTTTTCACTCCCTTTGCGGTTGAAATTCCTAAGACACTGAAACACGTATTTCCTTTTTTATTTCTAAGCGAAAAGACGAACAACCAATTTTCATACATGTAACTTCAAAAATGCCTTAGTACGTCTTTAATAATGATTTTTTAATGCTTTCACCCACTGTTTCATGTCCTTAGGGGATGAATTTCCAAAAATTCTGAAACTCGTATTTTTTACTTTTGACCGACAAACCACTTACCAATTTTAATAGTTCTCGTTTCAAAATTGCCTTCATAGCAACATACACACATAAAAAAAAGTTTTGCATCGCCTCGGTTTCGACAGTTCCGGAACCTGCACAGAAAATTGGAATAGAGATCAACAGAACATCATTTCCGCCCATTTTATTGCTCATGAAAACCACACATTGCATGTTGTGCCACCATACAACGAGACCTTCAGAGGTCGTGGTCCAGATTTCTGTACACACCGGTACCTGTAATATCCAGTAGCACGTCCTCTTGCATTGATGCATGCCTGTTTTCATCGTGGCATACTATCCACAAATTCCTGAAGGAACTGTGGGTCCAGGTTGTCCCACTCCTCAAAGGTGGTTCGGCGTAGATCCCCCAGAGTGATTGGTGGGTCACGTCGTCCATAAACAGCCCTTTTCAATCTATCCCAGTCATGTTCGATAGGGTTCATGTCTGGAGAACATGCTGGCCACTCTTGTCGAGTGATGTCGTTATCCCGAAGGAATTCATTCACAAGATGCGCACGATGGGGCCGTGAATTGTCATCCATGAACACGAATGCCTCGCCAATATGCTGCAGATGTAGCTGCACTATCGGTCGGAGGATGGCATTTACGTCTAGTACAGCCGTTACGGCGCCTTCCATGACCACCAGTGGCTTACGTTGGCCCCCTATAATGCGACCCTAAAACAGCAGGGACCTCCACCTTGCTGCACTCGCTGTACAGTGTGTCTAAGGCGTTCAGCCTGACCTGGTTGAAGGCATATGGAACATTCATCGGTGAAGAGAACGTAATGCCAATCCTGAGCGGTCCATTCGTCATGTTGTTGGGCCCATTGTACCGCGCTGCATGGTGTCGTGTTTGCAAAGATAGCCCTCGCCATGGATGTCGGGAGTGAAGTTGCGCCTCATGCAGCCTATTGCACACAGTTTGAGTCGTAACACGACGTCCTGTGGCTGCAAAGAAAGCATTATTCAACATGATGGCGTTGCTGTCAGGGTTCGTCCGAGCCATAATGCGTAGGTAGCAGTCATCAACTGCAGTAGTAGCCATTGGGCAGCCTGACCAAGGTATGTCATCGACAATTCCTGTCTCTCTGTATCTCCTCCATATCCAAACAACATCGATATGGTTCACTCCGAACACGTGGACACTTCCCTTGTTGAGAGCCCTTCCTCGCACAAAGTAACAATGCGGACGCGATCGGATTGCGGTATTGACCGTCTAGGCATGGTTGAACTACAGACAACACGAGATGTGTACCTCCTTTCTGGTGGAATGACTGGAACTGATAGGCTGTCGGGTCCCCTCTGTCTAATAGGTGCTGCTCATGCAAGGTTGTTTACATCTTTGGGCGAGTTTAGTGACATCTCTGAACAGTCAAGGGGACTGTCTCTGTGATACCATATCCTCAGTCAACGAGTTCTGGGAACCGGGGTGATGCATTTTTTCATGTATTTTCAAAACCCTTTCATCCCCCTATTTAACCCTCTTAAGGGGGAAATGTCGAAAAATCACTTCCTAAACAATGCCTAGATTATAAGATCAAACCGTCTCCAAATGTTCAAGTTTCTATCCTTAGCAGTTTCGCCTGGGCGATTATGGGATAGTGAATCAGTCAGGACATTTGCTTTTATATATGCAATAGTAGAGTATCTGGCATTGCCTGGGTATGTGCTTATTCCAGTCTTTGATTAGCCCATCTGCTCCTTCCACTTCCCCTCTGTCCATCTCCTCCAGCCCCTCTCCGTACAGCTCCTCTATCCCCCACTCATTGTCTGTCTCCTCTAGCTCCTCATTCTGTCCATCTCCTCCTATTCCTCTCTCTGTTAATCTGCTTCTCCTTCTCTCCCTAATGGTTCCTCCTCCTCCCTCTGTCCATCTGCTCCTTGCCTCTCTGTCCCTCTGATTTCATCTTCCACGCGCGCTGCCACGCCGATTTGACGTTTTTTGCGTTTCACCTTCATGGCGTTTAATACCCAGCGCTGTATTCGTCACCAGTTGGTCACAACACTACGTAACTAAGCAGCAACTATTTCTCGATCTATATCGCGTAGTCGCTGGCTATTGCAAGTTGTTCAATTATTAACGCCGTACTTCTGTACTCTTATGGGGGTATTAAAAACATTCATGCACTACACTGGAGAAGCAAAGAAACTGGTGTAGGCATGCATATTCAAATAGAGAGATTTTTAAACAGGCAGTATACGGCGCTGCGGTCGCCAACGCCTATACAACTACTTACTGCTACTACCTTCGCCGGTTATCAAGATTGAAGTGAATTTGAACCTGGTGTTACTGTCGGCGCACGAGCGATCGGACGCAGCATTTCCGAGGTAGCGATGAAGTGGGGATTTTCCCGTACGAGAATTCCACGAGTGTATCGTGAATATCAGGAATACAGTAAAAAATCAAATCTCTGACATCGCTGCGGCCGGAAAAACATCCTGCAAAGAACGAGACTAAAGGCGACTGAAGCGAATCGTTCAACGTGACAGAAGTGCAACCTTTCCGCGTATTTCTGCAGATTTCAATGCTGGGCCATCAACAAGTGTTAGCGTGCGAACAATTCAACGAAAAATCATCGATGTTGGCTTTCGGAGCTGTAAACCCGCTCGTGTAACCTTGCTGACTGCACGACACAAAGCTTTACCCCTCGCTTAGGTCTGTCACGAACGACATTGTACCGCTGATGACTGGAAACATGTTGCCTGGTCAGACGATACTTGTTTCAGATTGTATCGAGTGGTTGGACGTGTACGGGTACGGAGAAAACCTCGTGAATCCATTCACCCTGCATGTCGGCAAGGGACTATTCAAGCTGGTGGAGGCTCTGTAAATGTGTGGAGCGTGTGATGACACGTATTTAAGGATCCTGTCTGATCACATGTATCCATTCATGTCTCTTTTCCATTCCGACGGACATGGCCAATTCCAGTAGGACAACGCGACAGCCTACACTTCCAGAATTGCTACAGAGTGGCTCCAGGAACACTCTTCTGAGTTTAAACACTTCCGCTGGCCACAAAACTTCCAAGACATGAGCAATATTGATCATATCTGGAATGCATTGGCATATACTGTTCAGAAGAGATGTCCTCCCTCTGCGAATTTATGGGCAGCCCTGCAGGACTCATGGTATCAGTTCCCCCAGGCACTACTTAAGACTTTAGTCGAGTCCAACCACATTGTGTTGTGGCACTTCTGCTTGCTAATAGGTGTTCAAAAAATGGTTCAGATGGCTTTCAGCACTATGGGACTTAACATCTGACGTCATCAGTTCCCTAGACGTAGAACTACATAAACCTAACTAACCTAACGACATCACACACATCCATGCCCGAGGCAGGATTCGAACCTACGACCGTAGCAGCCGCGAGCTTCCGGACTGAGCAGGTGTACCAGTTTCTTTGGCTCTACATTGCGTGTGGCTACTGTCTGTGAAATGTGTTGTGGATGCACTCAGTAATAAAGAAGTGACAAGCTAAAATGTCATGCATGATGCGGTAGTTTTTCACGCAACTCAGTGTTTACATCATATCTCCAGAACTTGGTGTCTTACAACAGTATATTTTTGCAGGTTCGTTCAATGGTATATGTGAATACTGTCTGCAAAATGTGTCGCGAGTACAGTTAGTAGTTAAGAAGTAATAAATTGAAACGTCGTTCCTGATGCGCCTGATTTATTGCATGAACAGCTAAAAATCTAGTAATCATTTTGTGTGGGTTGTCAGCGAGAAATAGTTTCATAATTTTATAAAAAAATATATATTAGTCGTTTCATTTCCGAAGAAAAGAATTTTATTTATATTAATGTACCTACATTTTCCTTTTTAATTCTTAAAATAAGGGTACATTCTTGATATGCGTTTTACAGTCACCCCATTGTCATGACCCTGTTGTTGGTTTCGATATAGCACAATAACTGACAGGAAAGGGAAGTCTGAGTGTCGTAATGATGTTAAGGATAAAGTATAAAGATATGTGTCCTGGTTTTTTCTCTTTCAAATCTGATCAGCCTACCAATGGGGTTGCCTTGGCGCTGGTTTTAGATAGGCAATTTTGCAATGTTTGGTATACTTTAACCACGTCGGCACGCGACAGTTTTAAAATTTAATCTTTTCGAAACGCTTCCACCAGTAGACCGAAAACTAATGATCTACATCTACATCTACGTCTACATAGATACTCTGCAAATCATATTTAAATGCCTTGCAGAGGGTTCATCGAACCACCTTCTCAATCTCGTATTGCGCGCGGAAAAAACGAGCACCTATATCTTTATATCTTTCCGTACGAGCTCTGATTTCTTTTATTTTATCATGGTGATCGTTTATCCCTATGTAGGTCGGCGTCAACAAAATATATTCGCATTCGGAGGAGAAATTTGGGGATCGGAATTTCGTGAGAAGATTCCGTCGCAACGAAAAACGCCTTTCTTTTAATGACGTCCAGCCCAAATCCTGTATCATTTCTGTGACACTGTATCCCATACAGTGCTGTCTTTCTTTGAATTTTTTCGATGTACTCCGTCAGTCCTATTTGGTAAGGATTCCACACCACGCAGCAGTATTCTAAACGAGGACGGACAAGCATATTTCAGTCAATAGATCTGTCACATCTTCCAAGTGTCCTGCCAACAAAACGCAGTCTTTGACTAGCCTTCCCCACAACATTTTCTATCTGTTCCTTCCCGTTAAAGCTGTTCGTAATTGTACTACCTATGTATTTAGTTGAATTTACGGCATTTAGATTAGACTGATTTATCGTGTAACCGAAGTTTAACGAAATGGATGACCTTACGCCGGCCGGGGTTTCGTTATTTAGCGTCAACTGCCAGTTTTCGCACCATTCATATATCTTTTCTAAATCGTTTTGCAATTTCTTTTGCCGGCCGTGCGGTTCTAGGTGCTTCAGTCCGCTTCAGTCAGTGCGGTCGCAGGTTCGAATCCTGCCTCTGGCATGGATGTGTGTCCTTAGGTTAGTTAGGTTTAAGTAGTTCTAACGTCTAGGGGACTGATAACCTCAGATGTTAAGTCTCATAGTGCTCAGAGCCATTTGAACCATTTGCAATTTGTTTTGATTTTCTGATGACTTTATTATTCGATAAACGACAGCTTCATCTGCAAACAACCTAAGACGGCTGCTCAGATTGTCTCCCAAATCGTTTATAAAGATAAGGAACAGCAAAGGGCCTGTAACAGTACCTTGGGGAACGCCAAAAATCACTTCTGTTTTACTCGTTTTTTTCCGTCAATTACCTCGAACTGTGACCTCTCTGACAGGAAATCACAAATCCAGTCACATAACTGAGACTATATTCCAATAGCACGCAATTTCACTACAAGCCGCTTGTGTGCTACAGTGTCAAAAGGCTTCCGAAAATCCAGAAATACGGATTCGATCTGAAATTCGTTGTCAGTAGCACTCAACACTTCATGTGAATAAAGAGCTAGTTCTGTTTCACAGGGACGATGTTTTCTAAAGCCATGTTGACTGTGTGTCAAAAGACAGTTTTCTTGGAGGTAGCTCATAATGTTTGAATACAATATATGTTCCAAAATGCTGCTGCATATCGACGTTAACGATATGGGCCTGTAATTTAGTGGATTTCTCCTACTGCCTTTCATGAATATTGGTGGGACCTCTGCAACTTTCCAGTCTTTGGGTACGGATCTTTCATCGAGCTAACGGTTGTATATGATTCTTAAGTATGGAGCTAATGCATCAGCATACTCCGAAAGGAACCTAATTGGTATACAGTCTGGACCAGAAGACTTGCTTTTATTAAGCGATTTAAGTAGCTTCACTACTCCGAGGATGTTTACTTCTACGTTACTCATGTTGGCAGCTGTTCTCGATTCGAATTCTGGAATATTTACTTCGTCTTCTTTTGTGAAGGCATTTCGGAAGGCTGTGTTTAGTAACTCTGCTTTGGCAGCACTGTTCAGAATGGTTCAAATGGCTCTAAGCACTATGGGACTTAACATCTGAGGTCATCAGTCCCTTAGGCATAGAACTACTTAAACCTAACTAACCTAAGGACATCACACACATCCAAGCCCGAAGCAGGATTGGAACCTGCGATAGTGGCAGCAGCGCGGCTCCGGACTCGCATGGAAGCCGTCGCTAAATTTCGAGCTTCTGTAAAAGATCGCCAATCTTGGGGATTTTGCTTCTGTTTAACTTTGATCATGCCCCATTGGATGTCAGATAAATCGCTCTGTTTCCACACTACAACGACTGTGAGTGGTTTTTGCACGTTGATGTCGAGCATAGGCAGTGATCACATTAATGTGGCTCACCGTGAATATGCACTATATTTACTTGCTTCCAGATACAACTCCCAATCCCAGTACCAATTATTTGTCCTTTCTAGCTATTTGTGTATTTACCTGTAGCCAGTTGGTGTCGCAACTCTACTACAGACAACAGCCTCGTTTGCAAACAGCCTACATCTGCGTCTAAACACATATCCCGCAAGCCATTGTAGAGTGCATGGCGAAGAATACATCGTAACTCTATTACCTATTTTCTTTCCTATTCAAGCATAGACTGTTTGCGTAATAAAATGATTGTCTATATGCCTCTGTACGTCCCATAGTCTCTCTTGTCTTCTTCCTGTAATCTCTACGCCAGGTATACTATGATGGTGGCTTAGTGGTCTCACAGTCTTCATTGAATAGTTAATTAATTAGTTAGTTACAGGTTCCATACATCATTTGAACGATTCTTTTTTTATCGAAATGTTGTGGAACGAGTCTGTTTACAGGATATGTGTACATGATTAGTGTTAACATTTAATAGTGTTAACATTAATTTTTCGAGTCACGATCTTGCTAATAGACTTTAAAAAGTTTATTTAAATTTTTATTTTTACAGGCTACCAGTTTTAAATAGAAATTCGTCCATGAAATAGAAGGAGTGATCCCGGAAAAAATTGTTTTAGGTTAAATTTAAAATACGCTTTGTTACCAGTCAGACGTATTGTCTTGTTGGGGCAATAATCAAAGATTATTTTTGCTGCTTGCTGAACTTCCTTCGTCGTTTTTCCCTACACTGTTGCAAGTGTGGACCAAACTGCTCATAGCGGGCGTATGTATTGTGATGGTGCAGTTGAAATGCACACTTCCGTGAAGAGATACCTACAAGGTATCCATAGGTGACCACCAAATATTATCCTTACTGCTATCCATCTGTTCAGTTGAGAGGCAACGTATGTGCCTACCATGCAGCAGACCCGTGTTCGATTTCTGGAGGAGTTGGAGGTTTTCTCCGCTCATAGACTGTGTGTTGCGTTGCCCTCATCATCATTTCATCATCACCGACACTCAAGTCACCAAATATGATATCACCTGCAAAAAGACTTGCAACTCGGCGGTCGAACATCCCCTGATAGGGGCTCCCGGCCAGCAATGCCACACGATCATTTCATTTCCTTATTTTTCTTACTGTTACAATCAGTACGTCCTTTCTAACTGGTGAATTACCCCAGAAAATTATTCTATAAGAGATTAATGCGTGGAAATGTGCAAAATATGACAGAACGTTAACTTGTTTGTCTCCAAGATTTGCAATTATACGAAGAGTAAGACTAGCTGAACTTAATCGTTTGAGAAGCTCAGTAATATGCTTCTTCCATTTCAAGTTTTCATCAATATGTACACACAAAAATTTGGAGCATTCTCCCCTATTTACTGACTCCTACAAATATGCTCAATCAATTGTTGTTATTACTATTTGTTGTACAGAGCTGATTATAGTATGCTTTCTTCAAATTAATTGAGTGTCTATTTTCTAAATAAATCTTAATAATTCTTTGAAAACATCTTCACATACCTCTTCTATTGCTTTCTCCACACTAGTATTATCTGCAAAAAGTTCTAATTACGTTTTTTGAATGTTTAATGGAAAGTGATTCACATATATGAGGAATAGGAGTAGACCTAAAATTGAACACTATAGAACTCTCATTATGATTCCTCCCGAGTCCTTAAAATTTTCTATCCATTCATCATGGTCTGAATCATTCACCACAATATTTTGCATTCTGTTTATTAGGTGTGATTCAAAAGAACTGTGTGTAAAGCCATCAGCTGCGTAAAAGTTGAATTTTTCTACCAGAATACGTCATCTATACAATTAACCACCTTGTAAAGATTACAAAAATATGAACTAGCGATATTTTTTATTTGAATGTTGTAATGTTTGTTGGGTGAATGTGTGAGTATGATTCTGAGTTGAGTAACGCTTCCGTAATTCAAACTGTGATATGCGAAGTAATTGTTTTCTAGTTAAGTGTGAGACTACTCTTGTCTACATTAGTGTTTCCCGATCTGTCTGCAATGTTTTCTATGATGGTGATCTCACACAAGAATCATTGTCCGACTGGCAAAGTATTCTCAGACGACAAGGCTCACATTCAGGAAATTCAATATTGTAGCCCTCTCCTCCACTCAACTGGCATGGGCTATCATAATTGGTAGACTGCATCTGGGGTGGGGACGGGTAGGGGGTATATAAAACCACCAGTTCGCCTATCTAATAACCTGTCAAAACGACGTTTCTGTTCACAAGTACAGTCTATTTGATTGCTTGCAGATCAAAACGAATCAGTGGTGGAGCAGCGCCAGATGTCGAATTTGCTGTTGTAATTGAACTAGTGAATGTGCAACAACATAGAAAAGTTTGGTTCGGTCAGAAAGAGTAGAGATCTTTCTGCAAAAATCTGTCATACATTCAGAGTCATGTCACCACCAACACAAGCCATAAAAGCTCTCCCGTCTCCGGCCATCCTGATTTAGGTTTTCCGTGATTTCCCTAAATCGTTTCAGGCAAATGCCGGGATGGTTCCTTTGAAAGGGCACGGCCGATTTCCTTCCCAATCCTTCCCTAATCCGAGCTTGCGCTCCGTCTCTAATGACCTCGTTGTCGACGGGACGTTAAACACTAACCACCACCACCATAAAAGCACAACATCAACATTGGTCCAGCAGTGGCGCCACCACAACCAGCTGTCATGTTACTGCCCCAATAGTCACAGTGTTTGGTGGTACAACGCCAAAGTTTCTAGACCAAGAGTCTACGGATAGCTTATGTTTAAAAAGCAAAGTGTTACAAACATGCGTTCAGTGACGTGGTGGAATGCATAATGTGACTCAAAATTCATGTGGGTGTGAAGCTGGACGACTGCATGGTTGCATGTGAACGTGATCACATACATCCTGAATTTAACATGCACAGAAGAGAATTATTTGCTGATTAGTGCCGTATGTCTAATGGTTGTGATGAATGAAAAGTAACCATGTATTAGTAAGTTTGTACATATGAGCGTAATAAAGTTAATAATGCTTTTAGAAACACTTACAATGTGTTCAATTTTTAATCATGCATATTACTAGAATTAAATGTATCACTTATACGTATGAGATGTACTCCACACTATTATTATAGTGTGAAATACTCAAAAGTTTTCAGACTTCTGACAGGACAGTAGTTGTATTAACGGCGACGCATTTTGTTTTCGGTGTATATTCCTGTTTATCGTTTTTGACTGCCTATTCCATTTGCAGCCATCGTAAATATTACACATTAATTGTGCTTCAATACTTAATTTCTCTAACAAGTTGCAGAACACTGTTTAATACGACACAGCAGCTGTTTTGTAAGTTGTATGAAAATTTACATGGCATGGAAGTGATTGGCACAAAGTGCAGGACAGTATATTGTAAATACTGTTTGTTGGCACTGAATACATTTAAACGGTCTTCCACTAGGTCAAAAACATCATCAACTTCATAGTTATAAAACGAAGCGTCGAATCTGGTAGCGCCATGTTCTTTAGCCAAGGAAGATGTAAAAGTTTGGCATAGGCGCATGTGGGGATACTTTATAAAATCCAGAAGATGGTTATCAATAACTTTGTACATGGCTAGGCTTGTGATCTGACACATAAATTTGTTATATATTATGTTCATTCTACAATTGGAGCTCGTATCTGTTAAACACTATTATTGTTGCTTTCAGAGACGTTACCGTTTCCTCAATAGTCTTCTTCTTGCACACAAAAGTCGTGGTTTGATGTTGGGCAGTCACAAATCTCCATTTCGGTAAAAATCAAAGATAATTTTCTGTTATATCCACGTCGATCAGCTAATATTCGTTTACATGACGGTTCTGGTATTTCCCAGACAGATGGACCATTAGAACATCCATTTAACGTTAGCCAATTTCACTGTAGATTGTACAGCCACAGGATTCTGTATTCCCTGTAAATGTCTTCAAATGCTTTCTTGCAAACTTTATCCCAGTATGCCTCTTCCTGCCTTATTACGGCTTCCATGTAGGAGAAATGTTAGTTTTGTCTTCACAACATGGCTGTATAATGTTTCATTTTTCTTGTGGAAACTTACATATATATGCAGTGACATCTCTGTCTTACTTCTAGTACTTAAGTTAAAGGCCCTCAGCCCATGCTGCATGTCGCAATTGCCTCTCTGTATATTATTTTTTATAAGTGTATCTATATATCAGTGAACTATTATTGAAGTGGGAATTCCCAAGAATTATTATAGGTATGTGAAGGCCACGAATTAATTATCTGTTACGTTACGGAATGCTTGTGTGGTAATGGAATCGTATGTTTTCCATGACATAATTCTGCTGCAGTCTGGAGTTGTTACTTGCATAGGGAAGCATATATACATATTAGGAGAGGGTGTGAACATGAATCAGTCACCGCTTCATTTACTTTTCTCCCGAAAATCTCATCTCTTCATTAATTCACTATGGTTTTTCTTCGTTTCGTCTGCCATTTCCTCCTGTTGTTCCTTGGTTGGGAGTTGTTTAAATTTCTTGTTTTGATTTTACTTCTGACCTGTTCTTTGCCTTTAGAGTCTTATTCTTAAATTTTCAATTTTTGCAGGTCTCTTTCTTTTATAGGTGATTGATTGGTTTGCATTAACGACATCAAAAATTTTCTTAGGGAGCGCGTTTTCATCCATCCTTCACATGTGTCTAGAGGACTGTGCCTTCTTTTCCTAAATGTATCTTTAATTTTTCCTGTGTGATCGCAGAGTTGCATTGTAGGGTGGTCTGATCCAAGTCCCGTCTCGGAGTACAGAAAATTTTTCTTCTTTTTTTTCCCTATGTCATGATTTTGTGTCAGTCGTTTATTAACTGTGGTTTCTGCCATATTCGAAGAATTCTGGTAAAATAGCCATATTGTAGTTCCTTGTCTCTCATGTCTGACCAGTCATAAAGCTATATTTTAGTTACATGCTTGACATCACTCGAGTATGGGGCTGATCTAGAGTAATAGGAAATTTATAAATGAAAATTTCAACAGACAAGATTACTTATTTATTACATTTGTATTTTTAATCACTGATTTTGACAAATTTATGTTGCCATCGTAGGATCGTACGAAAACACACCTTAATACTTCTTCACCATACAGATACTGTCCGCCTCGATAGCTGAGTAGTCAGCGTGACGGATTGCCGTCTTAAGGGCCCGGGTTCGATTCCCGGCTGTGTCGGGGATTTTCTCCGCTCAGGGACTGGGTGTTGTGTTGTCTTCATCATCATTTCATTACCGCCCGGCGCTCAGGTTACACAACGTGGCGTCGAATGTAATAAGACCTGCACCATGGCAGCCGGACCTGCCCTGCTAGGGGCCTCCCGTACAATGACGCCAAACGCTCATTTCCATTTCCATACACATACTGTTCATATGATGGAGATGTGTTGAGGTGTATTTGCATAACAACCGATGATAACAACTTAGATTTGCTGAAACCGGACATAAAAAATAAAATTGTAATCAGCGATCTTGGTTGTTGAAATTTTTGCTTCTATATTTTATGTTTTCTTGCTATTTGTGATGGTGCTCACCACGCAGCTACGGAAGTGGACTACTGTGATGTATAGATTCGATTAATATTTAGAATACTTTTGAGCAAAAGCAAGAGGGGGTACACTGCAATAGTGATACTAGGCTATGATTGGAGGAAGGAGAGGAGGAAGAGGTGTGCGATTTTTGTCTTTTAGATAGATAATTCAGGTCGTTCAGATACTTTTGAACACAGCCCAGATGGGCTTACTTTCAAATTTAATAGTCGTCCTCTGCTTTTCATTCTGGCTAGGGGCAGCGGATGGTCCCTGCTGATAGTACTTCATGGTGTACTCTTAACTATTATATAAAAACTTTGAATGAGAGCCCATTGGATTTTTACAATAAAGGAGATAAGAGGGGGGCTTGGTTCCTATTGACAGAGAGAAAATGCCTGAGAGCGATAGGATCTGGTGGCCATTGGCTGAGAACATTGATGACGTCGATGTACGATTGGCCGAGAGGAAAGTGGATAAGGAGAGGGGAAGGGAAGTTTGGGAACATAGGGGAGGGGTAGGGTGGGAGATGAGGCACTTGGGTCATGTGGAATATAACTTATGAAATTGGTCACCTGTAATCTGATACCAGGGATCTTAAAGATAAAAAGCAAATTTGCCTCAGCTACAACCAGACTCTGGGATTGCCGGCCTTGCGATTTCGCTCTAGAATCCACAGTGCTATCCTACTTTCGTCATGAATTGTGTTATTTCAAGCGACACATTTAACCTTACCTTTACTGTTTGTTATCTGAGAACGTTGAGCTGCTTCAGTGAAGTTTCTACTGAATTAGATAGAAGGGGCAGGAAGTTGGTAAATGCCAGGCGGTCAACATGACCCCACTGCAGTTGTTCCTCTGAGAGATGCTATCCTGAAGTTTCTGTCTAGCTAAATCCTTTCTTTACCCTCTTATTATCATTTTCAGGGCAGAATTTTAAAAGGGAGGGGAGAGACCATCTCCTTGTCTTATTCACTTCTTGATTTCGAAACTCCATAGTATTCCATCGAACTTTACTCGTGATGTATTATTTGAAGCCTATTGGGTAAGTTTATGAATCTTGTGGTCTAGGCCTAGCTCCTTCGTGAGAGCAGATCTGTATATCGAATCATACGCCTTTTTCTAAACAAAGACGCTGGCATAATTCCTATCAGGCCAAGTTCTCCTGTCGTAAACTGAATTCGGGATTCGGTAGTTTTATATAGCTCTGAAAAATTCAAAGTAAAATTTGGATTATATTAATTATTTTTTTATTGTGATGTTGTGATCGGAGGTACAGACTGTTCAGAGGTACGTGCTCGTTAAAATATGAAAGCGTTGTAAACGACGGTTTTATACAGATGCCAGCCTGGAGAACCACAGCAGCTCGCCCTTCCTCCCGTCCGCATGCAGTAGGTGCTGTCCCCTGTAACTCCCTTCCCGGCTTGTCGTTGGCAGGACCTTGGCACCTGGCAGAAAAGCACACAGATATGGCAGGCAAAAGGAAACGGAGCGAGATTATGGCGGTCGATATCGCCCAGTACTCTAGGAACAGTTCTAGAGCGGCGGCCGCTATCACACATCTGCAGAATGCTGACCGAATGAGAAACACGCCTGTTTAACCTTTACCTGACCTCTACCGAACGAGCGCCTGTTGGAAAGAGTTTCTTTTCATACGAAGCGAACAAAAGCGTATTGTCTTTCTTTCAAAACAATCCGAGCAGTAACTTCCTGCTTTATTGCGTTTCTGATGAAAAAGTGAACACAAAAAAAAAAAAATTCACGTGAAATGGAAAATCAAGAATGTTAAATTAATGTTAGCATTCTTGTAATAAAGGGTAGCAGCTTATGCCCTTTCTTATTTGACTTATTTGTCGCCTAAGCAATTAACGGATTGAAACAAAATATAAGAAGAGGAATAAATGTACTGTAGTAATAAATACTGATGCCGAAGGCAGTAGTATTCGTAGCCTTTCTGGACGATAGCAAGGAAGACAGCTGTTGACTGGATAGAATAACCTACTGTCTGTGGGATTTGGGTTAAATTTCAACAAAGGTGAAGTGATGAAATTAGTGAAAAACAGAGTGGTATAGAGAATACCGACTTGTTACATATAAAAATTGAGAAAGACAGAGGAAGTATGAATCCCAAACAACAAACACGACTTATTTCACTTTTTCATAGGTTGCCCACCGCTTTTCGACATATACTGCAAGACGTTACACGGTTGGGCATCAGAAACATCGTTTACGGTATCAAATAATCAGAGCAATTCGATCATAGCATTTGAATGCATCTTCAACTCAGAAAAGCTAATTTATACTTGTACATGTGTATCACCACTGGAGACAAAAACTTTGCTTTTAATATAATACGTATACCGACACCGCATTGTTGAGACAACCAGGAACACGAATGGAGTCCTGAAAAGGTTATCATCAGAACGATCGAAACATCAAGCAGCGAAGGAGCTGACGAGGACTATCACGCGCCTAACGACTCACAAGATTTTATTATCAGATGTGAGAGAGTTAGAGTATGTAGCGAGGATAATTAGTGAAGACATCGCGATCGAATAGACGTAAGCGCGGGAAGGTTTCTTTTAACTACTGACATATAATGGTATGTGCTGGAGGAAGATATACCTCAAAATATGTATCTGGAGCATCCTGTTGTATTGAAGTACAACCTAGAGTCTCAAAAAAAATCTGCTGAAGAAAAGAGTGGGAGTACCAGAAATATGGAACCAGACGCTGACGTAAAAATATAACTGGCTGATAAAACCCGAAACGAAGAAGTAACAGAAATAACAGGCGAAAAATAAAGTTCTAAGAGGATTCTTTTGTAAGGTTTGGTATTGTGCAACATAACAATATGACGTAGTAGCGGTTGCAGATAGTGCTGTTTAACTCTTCGACTACCAGTGCACCGAGTACCGGAAGATTTTATTTTTTTACGTAATACCGATGCTATTGCAACACAGAGACATCTAGAGGCGACTGAGGTGCTTCCACGAAAGGAGTGCATTGTAGCAATCACTTATAGTCTTCGAAACAGTAGTAAGCGCGGAATAGACTTCAGGAGATTGTGACAGGTGTTTTTCTTATGGTGATCTTATTGAGGTGGTCACTGACAGTGAAAGAGAGTACATCTAAAGTTACTGTAATGTAAATTTGAGTTTGTACTACCGCTGGTAGGAATGACTTAGAAATGAAACCGCTGGAGCCGTATGTGCTTTTTGTATAAGTTTAACTAATTTAAATCTAATTTTGCTTGTTATTTAATAGTATAATTTCTTTTCAGCATAAAGAGTTCATAGAAGTTTCGATATGTGGGATTGTGTCTAGGAAGAATGCGAAATTGCTTTCAAATATATCTCATTAAATGAAAGGTGGTTGAAAACTATATGAAACAATGGTTCCACATTGAAACTACAACTTTAAAACAATTAATTGTTCACTTTTTGCCAGTTTCTACTTCTATCCGTTCCTTATTACGACAATAATGATTCATTTTGTGAAAATTTTTACAATTATATTCCAAGGTGAAAACATCTCCTTAAAATAAATGATTGTTTGCTTTTTGCCAATTAATTCTTGTATTCGTTGCTTACTGTGATGATAAAGGTCAATTTTGTGACAAAGTTTATAATTAAAATTTTTAATATGGTTGAGACTCCAAGGTTCAAACCTCGCACAGCAGTGTCTGGCGAGCTCTGTTTCGTGCTAAGATGTAAACGCAGCTGTGCGCTTGTTACGTGTATCACTTGCCTTGAAAGCCAGATGGGAGAACCCACAGTATTAATTGTATATTTTTATCAAGCATTAGAGTGCAGAACTTTATGTTAGGGAGTGCTACATGTTAATAAATCAGAAAGTTTGTCACTTGACACATTTACCGTTATCAATGATAATCATATCCGATTGCGACTGGTTCACTCCGTAACCTGACAAGACTCCTTTCCGAGGTGGAGCATATTAACTAAATTACACGTGCTTACCTACTGTGACCGTGAAGATAGCATGACATTCTCAAAAGATAGGGCAGAATAATGGTGCAGGAATGGTCCGGTTGAGAACAAAAATTATAGTGATATTAAAGCCTGTCGAATCTATTATTGAGCGTGATGTCCGTCTGTGTGGCCCACCATCCGTACACATTGTAATTACGAAAGTTATTTCAAATCCGTCTTCGCAGTTACTAGAAAATGTATTACTTATAGCACCATGGGTATTTCGTTTTATTGTCTTTGTCAAAAATAAAAAAAGAAATAATCATTGCAAATAATCTACTTACCAATAGAATGTGTGATCAGTTTGAATAAATATCAATGTCTCCCCAAAACTGAGTCTTTACTTTTAAACCCTCGTTGATCTCGAAATCTCCAAACACAATACTGTGAGCAAGCGTACCAACGTCCTTGTCATTATTGTGATGCAGAGGTAATGACTTTGGAAAGAAAACCACCGTGCACACCTGAGTCTCGTATGAATGACATGACACAAAGAAGATTCCGCCGAAAGGACTGGCTTCACTATGTAGATAGATAAACTGGAAAAATATTAGCGATCTACCAGGAGAAGTCACGATAACACCATGCAACACCATCTCTAGACTTGATAACGGCCTAAACTCGGCGAGGAAGAGAATTTGCAATTTTCTTCATGTATGAGATATACACCTCAAGCAACTGATTGATTGTTAGATTCCGCAGGGCTACCAAATTGCGGGGGTATGAACTGGTACGTTTCACATGTTGTTCAAAATAGAACGTCACTGTTTTATGCGATTAAGATCGGGTTATTTAGAGGGCCAGTAAAAATTTTTGTCAGACCAGGGACATATATGTGCAGCCCTGTAAACACGGTCATTGTCATTTTGGAGGGCGGGAGAGTCCGCAATATATCTATCAAGATAATGTAGACAAAAGGACAAGACTTGGTCAACGAAGATGGAGAAATAAATATCCTGTTTCGTGTTCGCGGTAACCTACAGTACCCACAAAACGTATTCGTCCAACCATAGCGCTTAATATGCAACACACACGATCATAAAAATATAGTTAAGGAACGAACAATAACAGTTTCCTTGAATCGGTTAATCTCTACATTTAGAAATAAATCGCTATTTGGGGTCATATGTCCGTTAATTCGTGAACAAATCCACTTTATGTAAAATCACGCTCCAGTTGATGTTAAACAGGTACATAAATAGTACACAAGAGCCCAGGTATGGTGCCGCTCTGAGACACATCACTCTTACTTTCATTGCGCAGCTATGTTTCATCCACTGCAGTGGATAGACCCTCTCGCTTTTTCAAAGTCACTCAGTGATATTTAAGAAATATGCATCGAAGATGTTCCAAACTACAACATAAAATAAGGAAACATGTTTCTAAAATGAAATTCTTTTCAATAAATCAGAGAAACCAATGACATACCTATCAGTCCAATGAAGACTATTATATACAGGTTTTATCAGAATGAAACGTACGAAACCTAGCCGTTAAGCAGTCATCTTGACTTCTATCCTAGATGGAAAAACGGCAGATGCTTAGAGAAACCAAGAAAAAACTCAAATCCTAGGGCTCCAAAACTTGTTACTGCTGTTCAGATGCATATGGGAAAGTCTGTTTCGGCACAAACTGAAAGAAATGTGCTTCATGAAGAAGGGTATGGTGGGCTAACAGCTCTTAGAAGACCATACATCAGTGAAATCAACAAAAAGGAACGGGTTGCATTTGCAAGAGAATATAAATTCGTTGGGTGTGATTTCTGGGGTAGGGTTGTGTTTACTAACGAGGGTCTGTTTGAGCTGTTTACATAAATATCCTAAAACCCCATTTATTCAGAAGTGTGAATAATATGGGTCTTATATACCCAAATACATACTTTCACACAAGATAATAATCCAAAACATACAGCTCCACATGCAAGGCTGTGGCTGTTGTATAACACTCCCTAACAGCGAATTCGTGGATTTTACTCTACAAAGACATGCGGAATCATCAGAAATCCAATGAAAATGATCTACAGAATGTTCTAATAGACGTATGGCGTAAAATTACGCTGCAAGCAAAATAGTCTCTCCTGAAATCCATGCAAGGAGAACGCAAGAGAGTGTAAAGAGAAACGGACGCCCTACTGAATACTAACCGTAACGTCCTACGTTCAGACTGTCATTTTCAGCATTGCAGACGACCACTTATTTTGCATCCTAAATTGCCTGTCTTTTCGTTTTAATGATTGACTATGTTTTCGTAAATACAAATTCTCCGTTTCACTGCATGATAAACAAGTTCATTCCACTGTTGTACTCCATTGTGACAATTTTCAGCTATCCATGCACTATTAAACAAAAAGTCACGTGTTAGACGAACACTTTTTGAAATATGAGTAAATGAGTGAGTAAAACTCTGGGAATGAGTTCCATGTATCCAACGTTCGCCTGTTGGGATCGGCAACCGCACAGACAATGACGCATCACCGGGTTGCATATACACAAGGCGTAGTCTTCCCAAACTGCGTCGATCACAAGGACGACAGGGGCAGGACAAGAGCCACGAATTTGTGTCATATTCATCCAGGTGTCCGGACACTTTTGATAACATAGTGTATTTCCTAAGCAGTGTCCCGCGTGCTGAACTGGATCCACACGAATTCCTCCACGCCCCGCCTACACAGGGAGGTGCAAGCCAACACGTCGGCAGTTCGCTCCAGCGGAACTCTGGTCCAATTCATGAGCCGGCTCTGAAGAGTCCATCAGTCAGAGCCCAGTCGAAAGCCACCGAGCTGGACCTACGACTTTCCAGTGATATCCCGAGACGTACCTGACGGCCAGCTACGCCGAACGCGCAATTATCTTGGCATAGTCTTCACGACCCACTAAGTTTATTCACTGTGTGTTCCAGGCCGTATGCCTGCTGATGTCTGAGAAGATGTGTTATTTTCCTTTGTTATTAAATCTCTCTGCTGTGGTCGTAATAAACCCCTCTTTTTGTGTACCTGTGTCTTATTATTGCTCACCAAGCATCTCCTCATGAGAGATATAACAAAGAGAAACACACGCGAAAAAACAAGAACCAGCTCCGGCCTGGAATAGACCCTGACAAAGTGTGGAGAAACGCCAGTTTGGTCTGTCTGTGCACTCGAAGCCTCGCGTCATTTGAAAAGAGACAAAACTGTGCCGCTTTAAGCTACAGCCTTTCTCGAGGTACTCGACTGCAAATGCCCACTGCATGCAATTCCCTTCGCAGTGTTCGCTTGGAAATTGGCTGCGATGGACGCACATTTTACTCCAGCAGCTATTCCTTTCGCGTTTGAAATCATTTGCCACGGACAAGATGTGACTTCCGTCTCCGGTCGCTTCAAGTAAGGTCTTTTCGCGACACTATTTTTACGTCATGTTACACAGCTGGGAGTGGTACACCATTACTTGTAGACACGGCGGACAGTCCGCGCTGATACACCAGTAAATCAGGCAACATCCTTGATAATGTTGTCAAGGGCACGTCCACACACGGTAAGTCTTTTTTGTCATTCTAAACCACGTCTCCGCTGACCCGTCTTAACTGCGCATACGGGCTCCTCTTCATTGCCATGAAGCTCACATAACCCTCGAGTACTAATTCTACAGTGCTCCAAACCGACCACTGTGCTATTTAAGGGAATGATCAATATTTATTTGCCGGCCGCTGTGGCCTAGCGGTTCTAGGCGCTTCAGTCCGGAACCGCGCGACTGCTACGTTCTCAGGTTCGAATCCTGCCTCGGGCATGGATGCGTGTGATGTCCTTAGGTTAGTTAGTTCTAGGGGACTGATGACCTCCGATGTTAAGTCTCATTGTGCTCAGAGCCATTTGAACCATTTGAACCAATATTTCGTCTATTGAGCTTACTTCCAAAGATAAATAGTTCCATGTGTAACAGTGCGAGAAATTTTTTTTTAGAGCGACTATAGCGACACGCACAATAGTATGCTCTTCCTTAGTGAACGCGGTGTTTGCTTCTTACAATTTCTTTTACTTTATTCAGCAATTACATCACCATGCTAGAGATATTTTAAAGAAATATACTTTATAAGGCAAAAAAAAGACGTACTACGAAAGAATTATCCGAATAGGAAGTAAATCGGTAGATGTGATACAGATGTCCAGACAAACATATAATTCCAATTTCAAAAAAATTGGACTATTTATTCAAGAGAAAGAGCTTCTCAAATTGAGCACGTCACTAACGCGTTGGTCTACCTCTGACCCTTATGCAACCAGTCATTCGGCTAAGCACTTGTTGACAGAGTTGTTGGATGTTATGCCTGCACATCCACCGTATATATATATATATATATATATATATATATATATATATATATATTGTCCCGGTTAATAGAGAACCATTCCCTCCCGTGTGGGTCGGGCGTAAAACATCTTTGAATCACGTTGTGAATCTAATTGTGTGAACTATCAGTTGAAAATTGATCTCTTTCTATTTCCAGAGATATTTAGAGATGTTTCATACGCATTCATCCACAACGTATCCAAAGACAGTGATTTTATTTATGACTCGGAAATAACATACCAATCGGGTTCCAGTCTATTTTTTTCTAATTTTTGTTTCCCAAACAATTTGATTTAGTTACCTTCGTAGTCAATATGCCTTCGTTAAATCCTATTAACTGTTTGTAACAGGTTGATCAGCTTTTCTCAGTAACCCTTGAATATTCACAAATATAATTGTCTATGTACTAGCTGATTTTTGGGACTCAGAAAACACGGAGAAAGTCTCGTATATATTCTGTTTTATTGACACAATTCACTTCTTAAATTAATGAGAGATGGCACTGGGGAATCAATAAAGAAGGAGTTGATCCTAGTGTGTATCGTTTCGGTATAATAACAGTCAGTCTGTACCACATTCTTTCGCTTTCCTATCACCAAAAATATGAGTTCTCCTGAAACTATCCTTTACCATTAATATCTGATAAATCATAAATGTCTCTGGCTTTACAATGTCTAAGCTTCTTAATTCTCAAGACACGATATTAATTATAAGTTCGAGTTATTTCAATGTCTGTTCAGCACAAATTTAGTCTTTCCACGGACACTGTGTCTCACATCTCGTTTATTAGCAGAATCGCCTTGACAACGATCGGCAAAGATATTAGTTTGATAAGGTCCAACTACTTTCTGTCCCAATATCTCCAAATAATCTATTATCTACCACAACAATGTCTAATCCAGTTATCAGAATGATATTTAATTAGGCTTATAATCCCTAACTTTCGACTACCACAGAAGACTGCGAACATGCGCCATTGAAAACAAAGACTCAAGAGAGCTAACAATGCTGCGCTTTGGTTTATACAGGGTGAGTCACCTAAAATTACATCTGGATATATTTCGTAAACCACATCAAATACTGACGAATCGATTCCACAGACCGAACGTGAGGAGAGGGGCTAGTGTAATTGGTTAATACAAACCATAAAAAAGTGCATGAAAATATGTTTTTTAAAACAAACCTACGTTTTTTTTTTTAAATGGGACCACGTTAGTTTTGTTAGCACATCTGAACATATAAACAAATACTTAATCAGTGCAATTTGTTGCATTGTGAAATGTTAATTACATCCGGAGATATTGTAACCTACAGTTGACGCTTCAGTACCACTCCTCCATTGTTCGATCTTGTGTATCGGAGAGCACCGAATTACGTAGGGATCCAAAGGGAACAGTGATGGTCCTTAGGTACAGAAGAGACTGGAACAGCACATTACGTCCACATGTTAACACCTTTTTATTGGCCTTTCTCACTGACGCACATGTACATTACCATGAGCGGTGAGGTACACGTACACACGTGGTTTCCGTTTTCAATTACGGAGTGGAATAGAGTGTGTCCCGACATGTCAGGCCAATAGATGTTCAATGTGGTGGCCATCATTTGCTGCACACAATTGCAATCTCTGGCGTAATGAATGTCGTACACGCCTCAGTACATCTGGTGTAATGTCGCCGCAGGCTGCCACAATACGTTGTTTCATATCCTCAGGGGTTGTAGGCACATCACGGTACACATTCTCCTTTAACGTACCCCACAGAAAGAAGTTCAGAGGTGTAAGATCAGGAGAACGGGCTGGCCAATTTATGCGTCCTCCACGTCCTATGAAACGCCCGTCGAACATCCTGTCAAGGGTCAGCCTAGTGTTAATTGCGGAATGTGAAGGTGCACCATCATGCTGATTCCACATACGTCGACGCGTTTCCAGTGGGGCATTTGCGGGCAACGTTGGCAGATCATTCTATAGAAACGCGATGTATGTTGCAGCTGTTTGGGCCCCTGCAATGAAGTGAGGACCAATGAGGTGGTTGCCAATGATTCCGCAACATACATTTACAGTCCACGGTCGCTGTCGCTCTACCTGTCTGAGCAAGCGAGGATTGTCCACAGACGAGTAATGCATGTTCCGTAGATTCACTGCCCCGTGGTTTGTGAAACCCACTTCATCGGTAAACAGGTAGAACTGCAACGCATTCTCTGTTAATGCCCATTGACAGAATTGCACTCGATGATTAAAGTCATCACCATGTAATTGCTGATGTAGCGACACATGAAACGGGTGAAAGCGGTGACGATGCAGTATGCGCATGACACTACTTTGACTCAGTCCACCGGCTGTCGCAACTGAACGTCGGAGGTTTCAAGCGTCAACTTTAGGTTACAATATCTCCGGATGTAATTAACATTTTACAATGCAACAAACGGCACTGATTACGTATTTGTTTATATGTTCAGATGTGCTAAAAAAACTAACGTGGTTCCATTTAAAAAAAACGTAGGTTTGTGTTAAAAAATAATACTTCCGTGCATTTTTGTATGGTTTGTATTAAACAATTACACTAGCCCCACTCCTCACATTCGGTCTGTGGAATAGGTTCATCAGTATTTGATGTGGTTTACGAAATATATCCAGCGGTAACGTTAGGTGACTCACCCTGAATATTACATTCAAAAACGCAGCTCTGTTATGTCTTCCTTGGATTCCCTTTGTACTACTTTGCGTTACTCTGTTTCTAATATCTACTCTTTGTAAAAATTTTAACTATTACTTAGAATTATAACTACCGTTTCTTGGCTCATGAGTCATTTCGTATTACAGAATTTAATGTAACATTCGTTTCTGATTACCCACACTCTAAAGAGCGGTTACAATGTTCTTTTGAGAGGATATCGTGTCAAATTCCGTCCAATTGGCGTGTTACTTAGTCAAAATCGCGAGCTGGTTGGAGGGAACCGTCCATAATGATCCGAATGTTTTCAGTTGGGGAGAGATCACTCGACATTGCTGGTCAAGATACGGTTTGTCAAGCACGAGGCCAACCAGTAGAAACTCTCGCCGTGTGCATGCGTGCATTATGTTGATGAAATGTAAGCCACAGATTGCTTGCCATGAAGGATAAAAAAATGGGGCGTAGAATACCGCTGTGCTGTGAGGGTGCCGCGGATGGAAACCATTATGAAGTGAAATGGCACCCATGTTACGTCTGCCACAGACGGCCCCTGCCAGGCAGACTATACTCAAGACACCCCTGTGTACCATATAACATATTCAAGCACTTGCAGGCGCAACCAAAAGGAAAACAATTCTTCATAACAAACTTACTAGAGACTAATGCGAACCTTCTTCTGCAGAGGTCGCCTCACAGATACTGGGAAAGTTGGAGTACTCCGCCGGCCTCGGCCGGCTTCATAAAGCCAGCGCAGCAGCAGTGCACCCAGTTCCTCATAAGCTAGGGCAAGATCCGACAGACCTCACCGACACTCTTGATGAATGGTCGTCTACAAGTTATTTGCTTTTGTGTGTATATAGTGATTATTCGAGAAGTGTAGTTTAGTTTAAATAAACGAAATTATACTGATTGTTCTACAATACTGAGTATTCTCCAATCACAAATCATCACTCCTGGCTGTAGGGCTAAATGTCTGGTGACTGTCAGGTTGGTTTCCCACCGCTGTACAAGGCGTCCCCAAACACGTCTTCTCTGGCCATTGGGGCTCAGTTCTAAGCGGAACTCAACGGTCAAGACCATTCTACTCCAGTCAATGAGATTACAGGCCGAGAGTTCCCGACATCAATCGAAACAGGCTTCTCAGTGTACCGAGGTCCATAGTAGTCGGCGGAAGGGGTATCTTGAGCTCAGCCCTATTTCTGTGAGCCGCCTGTTAATGGTCCTTGTGGCCACTGAAGCATCAGCTACACGTCCTCTCCGACGATTGCTCGGCCCACTCTTTCTGCCGTCTCTTTAGGTCGACCTCTTCCTTCTTGACGCTGTGTTTGGTCATTGTTCCTGCCAACACCGTCCAATATTGGCATTGCTCCTGTATAAATGTCGAGCGATTCACCGATTACTTTAACCGGTTTCTATGGGCCCAACTACACGTCCTCTCTCAAATGTTGACGTCTCCTTATACTGTTAACACACATGTCTGCGAGGCATAGTTACTGTCCAGCAGAGTATACGAAATGAAATTCGCAAGGACTTTCTGCCCTGGTATCGATACATCCCCTGTTTACTATCCTTGCCAGCTGCGCGGTCAAATGGCGCATCTCTCTTTTTCATTTTCTTTTCTTTTTTTGTTTTGAGAGCAAAATTAATTTAAGAGCTTTAAAAATGTGAATAATTACATATGCTTTATACTTTTAAATATTGTTGACGCTCTTTGCGATTTTTTCTTCTTAAAATAAAGAAGCTGATTTTCTTGATAAATACACTACTGGCCATTAAAATTTCTACACCAAGAAGAAATCCAGATAATAAACGGGTATTCATTCGACATATATTTCATACTAGAACTGATATGAGATTACGTTTTCACGCAATTTGGGTGCATACATCCTGAGAAATAAGCACCCAAAACAACCACCTCTGGCCGTAATAACGGCCTTGATACGCCTGGACATTGAGTCAAACAGAGCTTGAATGGTGTGTACAGGTGCAGCTGTCCATTCAGGTTCAACACGATAACACAGTTCATCAAGAGTAGTGACTGGCGTATTGTGACGAGCCAGTTGCTCAGCCACCATTGACCAGACGTTTCCAGTTGGTGAGAGATCTGGAGAATGTGCTGGCCAGGGCAACAGTCGTACATTTTCTGTACCCGGAAAGGCCCGTACAGTGTCTGCAACACGCGGTCGTGCATTATCCTGCTGAAATGTAGGGTTTCGCAGGGATCGAACGAAGGGTAGAGCCACGGGTCGTAACACATCTGAAATGTAACGTCCATTGTTCAAAGTGCCATCAATGCGAACAAGACGTGACCGAGATGTGTAACCAATGGCACCCCATACCGTCATGCCGGGTGATACGCCAGAATTGCGATGACAAATACACGCTTCCAATGTGCGTTCACCGTGATGTCGCCAAACACGGATGCGACCATCATGATGCTGTAAACAGAACTCGGATTCATCCGAAAAAATGACGTTTTACCATTCGTGCACCCAGGTTCGTCGTTGAGTACACCATCGCACGCGCTCCTGTCTGTGATGCAGCGTCAAGGGTAACCGCAGCCATGGTCTCAGAGGTGATAATCCATGCTGCTGCAAACGTCGTCGAACTGTTCGTGCAGATGGTTGTAGTCTTGCAACCGGCCGGTGTGGCCGTGCGGTTCTAGGCGCTTCAGTCTGGAACCGTGTGACAGCTACGGTCGGAGGTTCGAATCCTGCCTCGGGCATGGATGCGTGTGTTGTCTTTAGGTTAGTTACGTTTAAGTAGTTCTAAGTTCTAGGGGACTGATGACCACAGATGTTAAGTCCCATAGTGCTCAGAGCCATTTGAACCATTTTTTGTAGTTTGCAAACATCCCCATCTGCTGACTCAGGGATCAAGACGTGGCTGCACGATCCGGTACAGCCATAAGATGCCTGTCATATCGACTGCTAGTGATACAAGGCCGTTGGGATCCAGCACGGCGTTCCATATTACCCTCCTGAACCCACCGATTCCATATTCTGCTAACAGTCATTGGATCTCGACCAACGCGAGCAGCAATGTCGCGATACGATAAACCGCAATCGCGATAGGCTACAATCCGACCTTTATTAAAGTCTGAAACGTGATGGTACTCATTTCTCCTCCTTACACGAGGCATCACAACAACGTTTCACCAGGCAACGCCGATCAACTGCTGTCTGTGTATGAGAAATCGGTTGGAAACTTTCCTCATGTCAGCACGTTGTAGGTTCGCCACCGGCGCCAACCTTGTGTGAATGCTCTGAGAAACTAATCATTTGCATATCACAGCATTTTCTTTCTGTCGGTTAAATTTCGCGTCTGTAGCAC
This sequence comes from Schistocerca gregaria, assembly GCF_023897955.1. Lineage (NCBI taxonomy): Eukaryota > Metazoa > Arthropoda > Insecta > Orthoptera > Acrididae > Schistocerca > Schistocerca gregaria. The sequence continues at coordinate 371,764,611 of NC_064925.1, read as the reverse complement.
GTCATCTTCGTGGTGTAGCAATTTTAATGGCCAGTAGTGTATATAAACTGTCCGATCGATAAAATGTAATGCCGTCTTCACCACCAAATTTCACGAGAGGCGGACCCGCCAATATGAAATGAGGCGAGGAATACGAGGGTTGGAACTTAACTAGTGGGAACTATTTATTCACGACCGATACAAAAGAGTTACATGTGCTGTTGCTGTCCTTCAAAGTAGTCACCAGCCTTGTGTAGAACTCGTTGCCAGCGATGTGGAAGGCGTAGTATACCATTAGCAGAGTCTGTTCTGTTGATGGTGCGAATGTAGCTGTCTACTGCCTGTCGAATCTCTGGAACAGTTCTGAAGGGAATGCCACGAAGTGGTTCCTTCATCTTCGGAATCAAATCAAACTCACAAGGACGTAAGTCCGGGACGTATGGCGGATGGTACAGCACTTCCCAGTTCCAGAGCAGCCACAGCTGGCGCTGTATGCCCCCGCGCTTTGGCGTGGAAAATGATGGGTGGGTCGCGCAGAAAGTGTCAACGCTTCTTTCGCAAAGCTGGTCGCAGGTGATGCTCCAAAAACGAACAGTAATACAGTGCATTGACGGTCTGCAGTGGAGCAACGTAATGCGTTAGGATAACACCATCACAGTCGTACACGAGGATCACCATAACTTTAGACTGCTCCATTCGCACCGTCAACAGAACAGGCCTTGCTAACGGTATACTACGCCTTCCACATCGCTGGCAACGGGTTCTACACAATGCTGGCGACTACTTTTAAGGACAGTAACAAGTGCAAACCCTTAACTCTTTTGTGAATAAATAGTTGGCACTATTTAAGTTCCAACAGTCGCATTTTGCTTTCGGTAGAGAAGCAGTAACAGCAGAATGGGAGTCGATCAGGAGAGCTCAGTGACTTCTGACGTGGACTATCCTTGGATATTACGTAAGTAACAGATTCATCAGGTATGTTTTAATCCTTCTAATGTTTCCCACGACAACTATTGATGATACGATGTGACGTCTAAACGCGGAGGAACAACAACAGCTAAACCAGGACCAGGTAGAAGGCTCATGTACTGACGGACAGAGACCGTCGATCATTGCCCATGGAATCAGCGGAAGCAATCACTCGCGAGTTGGTAAGTGCTAGCATCATCCAGCTAGCACAGTGACTGTGCTTAGGGAGCTTAAAATAACAGGTTACAATGTTCGAGCAGCTCGTCACACACTGCCCTCCATAAGTTTGGACACACCATGCTGCGCATTACAACGAAGCAAGATGGAAGTGATCTATGTGAGTTATTCGTTAGAATACGGAATACAAAGCACAAATAACGGTTAATAATGACACGTACAGTATTGTACACTTAATAATTGTAAGTATACATACATATTGAAACATACTGGTACTGCTCCGTTTGATGTAAACCGTCGTTACCTGCCCAAGCAGTTCAACTAAACACGCAAGGTGGCGCGAGTAGACCGCATGACTATGTAAAGGTACGTTGCTTACATTTCTGTTCACTTGTACTTGCGTTTGCATAGAGGTATAACACGTCGCGAAAAGTAATTGAAAATGGCCCAAAAGTGCCAGATTCCTTATGAATCACGGGTAATGATAATCACTTTGTACCAAGAAGGCAATAGTGTCCGACAAGTAGCAAAGAAATTGATGGTTTCCATCAGCGGAGCTGTCAACACCATACATCGGCATCGAGAAATAGGCTCCTATGGAGATCGTCCTCGCGCAGGAGCACCCAGGAAAATACCAGAACGCCAGGACAAGTATTTGGTAGTGACCAGTAAACGTAACAGATTAAAAACTGTGCGCGAATTGTCTGCTGAACTCAACGCAACGAGGGATACACTGGTGAGTGAGTCACAGTGAGACGACGCCTGGCAGACAACCTCCGAGATTATGTAGCAACAAGGAAACCTCTATTGCGCCCTGTTAACAAGAAGAAAAGGCTTCAGTGGGCTAAGACACACCAACATTGGAAAGCGGTGAATTGGGAAAGAGTCTTATTCACTGATGAATCCAAATTCGAGATATTTTGAAGTAAACGCCGCCAGTTTGTACGCCGTTTACCCCATGAACGCTTGAATCCTCAGTGAGTAATTCCAACTGCAAAGCATGGAGAGGGTTCTGTTATGGTATGGGGATCCTTTGGAGCAAATAAAGTCGGAGATTTGGTGAAAATAGATGGAAAAATGAGCCAAGAGGATGATCATGCTATTCTCCAGCGACATGCTAAGACATCTGGTTTGCGTCTAATTGGGAAAGGGTTTGTCTTGCAGCAAGACAACGACCCGAAACATACGAGTACGTCTCGCTTGTGTCAGAACTATATGACGTCTCTAGAGGTTCGTATTGAAAAACATGGAATGGCCGCCCCAATCCCCTGATTGTAACCCAATCGATGAATTGGACAGAAGGATCCGAAAACGGGAAATCATGAGTGGGCCACGATTGCGGGAGGTCCTGCAGCAAGAATGGAGATTAATTCCAACTGAAACCTCGGCAAAACTGACGCAGTGCATGCCGAGAGTGTAATTAGTGATGAAAGGAAAGGGTGGCTATTTTGAGGAATCGAAATTTTAATTGTTGGATCTTCCTGTGTATTTTATGAGCTTAATAAACATTTGGAAAACAACAAAATGCAAATTTATACTGTATTTTCTTTCCATTGTCTGTAATTAGAAGGTGTTTCCAAACTTATGGAGGGTAGTGTAATCCACATATTTCTGTAGTTAGTGATACGCAACGCTTGAGGAAATGTGATGCCACTGAACAGTGTATGTCTGGAAGCGAGTGATTTGGAGCAATGACTCGCGCTGCACCCGCTGGCAATACCGATGGAGAGATTTGGGTTTGACGAATGCCTCGAGAACTTATCCTGTCATTATGTGCTGTGCCATTAGTGAATACGAATGAGGTTGTGTTATGGTATGGAGTTGTTAGGGTATGGTGCCCCTATTTCGCTTAAGAGAACGATAAAAGTAGAAGCATAGGAACACAGTGCATAGTATTGTGTACTGCCTATAGCAGGGGAATAGTTCGGAGATGATAACTGTACCAGCATGACATTGTACACTCTCACAAAGCAGCATCTATGAAGAAGTGGTTTGTGGTCAGTAACATTCCTGAAATGGACTGGGCTGCTCAGTGTCACGACCTGAATCCAATGTAACACATATGGTCTGAGTTAGAACTCGATTTTGCTCGAGACCCCAGAATCCAACATCACTGTTTTCACTGGTTTTGATTCTTGTGGAAGAATGGACAGCCATATCTCCACTGGCATTCAGACACCTCAGTAGAGTTCAAGAAGTCATAAAGGCGAAGTGTGAACACACGCCTTATTAATGACCGTTAATAAGTGTCTAAACGCTTTTGATTACATATACAGGGTGTCCCAGCTATCTTGTCCACCCAAAATATCTCTGGAACAATAGCAGCTATTGGAAAACGACTTTCACCGGTATCAATGTAGGGCTGGGGCCCGTGAATGTACATATTTGGAAACATTCTAAAACGAAAGCATATGTGTTTTTTAACAGAAACTTATGTTTTTTAAATGGACCTTCTATATTTTTCTTCAGCAATCCATAGCCTGAGAAAGCACATTCACAATGGCGTTGATTGAATCGCAATATTCCCATTACATCCCGAGATATTGAGACGTGAAGTTGACGCTTGAAACACCCGACATGCGCTGCTAGCGCACGTCCTGAGTCTCAGGCTAGGACCAAAGAGGCCAATTTGATAGCGTAGCCCAGCCACCGTTTCCGCATGCGCTGTGGAGGGCAGTGGGTACCTGTTCCTCCCCTTGTCCGAAAGTTAGGACAGACTGAGCCGTGTACAGCATTCGGTTTTTGGCGACTGGACAGGTGAGTTATGGAAATCTCTGGTAAGCGCTCTCTTCAATTTTCGGACAGAGGTGAGCGTACGTTTTGCAACCTTTTTCAGTTTCAAGCTCCAAATTGTTGATTTTGATAGCTATCATGTTAGCTTTTCGACAGCTGAGTGAGTTGTAATGCACTGAAGCGCCAAAGAAACTGGTATAGGCATCATATTCAAATACAGAGATATATAAACAGGCCGAATACGCCGCTGCGGTCGGCAACGCCCATATAAGACAAGTTTCTGGAGCAGTTGTTAGATTGGTTACTGTTGCTACCATGGCAGATTATCAAGATAAGTTTGAACGTGGAATACTAGTTGGCGCAAGACCGATGGGACACAGCATCTCAGCATCACAGCATCTTGTTGTCGTAATGTGGAAACAGAGCGATTTATCTGACATCCAATGGGACATGATCAAAGTTAAACAGAAGCAAAATCCCCAAGATAGGCGATCTTTTACAGAAGCTCGAAATTTAGCGACGGCTTCCATGCGATATGCTTATAACAGTGCCCACAACGAAACTTTGTCTCGAAGCCCCAGTTTTTAGATTGGTTACTGCTGCTACATTGGCCGGTTATCAAGATTGAAGTGAATTTGAAACTGGTGTTATAGTCGGCGCACGAGCGATCGGGCGCAGCATTTCCGAGGTAGCGACGAAGTGGGGATTTTCTCGTACGACCATTTCACGAATGTACCGCGAATATCAGGCATCCGGGAAAACATCAAATCTCCGACCCGCTGCGGTCGAAAATAGATCCTGCAAGAATGGGACCAACGACGATTGAAAAGAATCGTTCAACGTAACAGAAGTGCAGCCTTTCCCCAAAGTTTTGCATATTTCAGTGCTGGGCCATCAACAAGTGCCATCCTGCGTACCATTGAACCAAACATCATACGTACGGTCTTTCGGAGCCGAAGGCCCACACGTGAACACTTGATGACTGCACTACACAAAGGTTCAAATGGCTCTGAGCGCTATGGACTTAACATCAGTCCCCTAGAACTTAAGTCTGGTTAAACAGAACTATCCTAACGACATCACACAGATACATGCCCGAGGCAGGATTCGAACCTGCGACCGTAGCGATCGCGCGGTTCCAGACTGAAGAGCCTAGAACCGCTGGGCCACCCTGGCCGGCGCACTACACAAAGGTTTACGCCTCGTCTGGGCCCTTCAGCACCGACATTGGACTGCTGATGACTGGAAACGTGTTGCCTGGTCGGACGAGTCTCGTTTCAAATTGTACCGAGCGGATGGGACGTGTACGGGTCCGGAGATGAAAATGGTTCAAATGGCTCTGAGCACTATGGGACTTAACTGCTGAGGTCAACAGTCCCCTAGAACTTAGAACTACTCAAATCTAACTAACCTAAGGACATCGCACACTTCCATGCGCGGGGCAGGATTCGAACCTGCGACTGTAGGGGTCGCGAGGCTCCAGACTGTAGTGCCTAGAACCGCTCGGCCACCCCGGCCGTCAAGGGTCCGGAGACAACCTCATGAATCCATGGACCCTGCATGCCAGCAGGGGACTGTTCAAGCTGGTGGAGGCTCTGTAATGGTGTGGGGCATGTGCAGTTGGAGTGATGTGAGACCCCTGATACGTCTTGATACCACTTTGACAGGTGACGCGTTCGTAAGCATCCTGTCTGATCAACCGCATCCATTCATGTCCATCGTGTATTCCGATGGACTTGGACAATTCCAGAAGAACAATGCGGCATCCCACACATCCAGAATGTCTACAATGTGGCTCCAGGAACACTCTTCTGAGTTTAAACACGTCCGCTGGCCACCAAACTCCCCAGACTTAAACATTATTGATCATATCTGGGATGCATTTCAACTTGCTGTTCAGAAGAGATCTCCACCCCCTGTACTCTTACGGGTTTATGGACAACCCTGCAGGATTTATGGTGTCAGTTCCCTCCAGCACTACTTCAGACATTAGTCGAGTCCGTGTCACGTCGTACTGCGTCACTTCTGCGTGCTCGCGGGGGCCGTACACGATATTAGACAGGTGTACCAGTATCTTTGGCTCTTCAGTGTATATTTCTTGAGGAAATGTGCGGGAAACATTGTAATTTTAGTAAGTGTAGAACGATTATAAAATGATGGCGTGTGCTATAGTAAGCATGATGATATACAATTTCCATGTGAAAAGACGTAATTTCAACTAGTAAACGACGTCGTTACTATTACGACCCTCAGCCTGCCATGGAGTCCTTTACTCTCTCTCACACTACAGAAGAACAGTTCTCAGATGATCGCGTGTCTTATAATAAGCATATTGATATGCAACTGCAGAATAAAGTCTCTCATTTTTTAATAATCTCCTTTGTGAACTATACTTTACCTTTGGCACATGATCCAACAACGTGGTACTTAACTTCAAAGGTCGTTGTTCTAAGAACCACGTAGATAATTGCTAGAATTTTGTTTCAGCAGCACACCATTGGAAGGTTCACCAGTTTTTTAGTAAATACTTTATATGTATTTTCTTTTCTAGGGTTGGCATCAAGCTCAAGTTCGCACAAGTAGCATGCTTGAGTGCAAACGCGATCAGACCGTGCCACCAGTTTTTACGTCCCAGCATCCGGAGCACTTTTAAAGTTTAGTAACTTAGCAGAAATCTACAGAAGGATGTTTGAGAATATTAATGTTCTAAAATTTCGCTTAAAAACCAATAATAGAAAAACACGCTGAGTTATCGCCAGCACAATGCAAGGTATCCACGCACAATTGTCGCTTCCTGACCAGCACCATGCAAGGTAAATAAATCAAGATTGAGAGTTTAAATTCACCTTAAGGGAGCGGTTTCGTCACAAATATCTCCAGTGTATTGAATAATCAACCGAGAGAACGTCAGCTCGTAACATGTCAAGTTTGGCTTTCCTTAGTCTAGTAAAACAGTTCAAATTAAATGAAACAAATTTAACTACTAATTAATTCAAAACATTTCTTTCTCCATCATCTTGTCCTTGCGAACAACTTCAAAGCATTATTTGTTATGACGAAAGTGTAGTACTAATGTCAGAAAGGTATGTAGAAGACTCAGAGAACCTTGGACGTTTATGACGCCATTTTCACCAACACTTACGATCTCTATATACAAAAGGAAACGGTTTGACTGAATGACTCGCCATCGCCCGGCCCTAACCGCTAAGGACAGAAACATGAAATCTGAAAAGGTTGTTAACCTTATACTGTAGGCATTGCTTAAGGAGGGCTTTTTCGAAATCTCACTTCTAAGAGGGTAAAACAGGGTTGAAAGTTTTTTAAAAACATGTCTCTATTAATGCAATTTTGACACAACAATTATGGAAATGGGATTTCGGTTTCTAGGTCAGAAATGAAGAAATACGTGTCTCAGCATTTTTGGAAATAGGGGTGAAATAGTTGTTGAAAGTTTTTTTAAAAAATAAATCATTATTGAAGAACTACAGAAACATTTTAAAACTAAATCTATGAAAATTGATATCTGACTTCTCGATTAGAAATAAAAAAATTACTTCTGTTATTACAGATTATCTGTCTTGCTAGAAATTTAAAAAGAACTGAAGACAGATAACCTATAATAACAGATGTTAACAGCTACTGCGGAAGAAGACCACGCAAACAAACGTAAAAAAAATACTTGTTTCAGTGTTTTTGGAAATTCAACTCCTAAGGGGATAAAACAGAGGATGAAAGTTCTTGTGGAAATGCTTTATTATGAAAGCATTGTCGAAGCTAAATCTATGAAAATTTGAATTTGGCTTCTCGGTCAGAAATAAAAAAATAACGTATTACAAAGTTCTTGGAAATTCAATCCTTAAGGGTGTGTGATAGAGCTTGACTGATCGCTCAGCCCAAAGTTTTAGGGGTAGAAACTTGAAATTTGGAGAGTGTGTTGATTTTATAGTGTAGACATCGTTTAGTACTATAGGAAATTCAATCACTAAGGGGTTGAAATAGTGGGTGAAACTTTTTTGGGAAATAAATCACAATTAAAGTCCTAATATAGCATTTACAAAGCTATATCTATGAAAATTGATATATTACTTCTCAGTCAGAAATAAAAAATACGTGTTTGAGTGTTTTTGAGTGTTTTTGAAAACGCCACCCCTCCGGAGGTGAAATACAGCCTGACTGACTCATTGACACATCAACCTTCAGCCCAAGGTTATAATGATAGTAACTTGAAATTTGGAGAGGGTGTTGATCTTGTAACGTAGGCTTCGTTTAGTAAGAGGTTGATCGAAATTCTACCCATAAGGGGGTGAAGTATGACATGAGAACCTTTTTGAAAATGTGTCACTACTAACGCATTTTTGAAGCTAGAAATATGAAAACTGGTACTTGGTTTCTCGGTCAGAATTTAAAAAAATAATGCTGTAGCATTTATGGTATACAACCAATAAGGGGATAAAATAGTGTGTGATCTCTGTATGAAAATAAATCGTTATTAAGAACTAATAAAGCCTTTTTAAAGGTACTTCTATGAAAATTGGTATCTTGGCTCGATGTAAAAAGTATGTATTTCAGTGTTTTTGGAAATTAAATTATTATGAAAAGATCATTACTATTAAACTGTTTCATAAGACTATAATGTTGATTATAAGACCATACTGCTGATTATACAAGTTACCAAGAACTACATTTTTTTTCAAATACGAGATTGAATCGACGGCAGAATGAGGCGCGGGTTACAGACTGTGAAATGAACGAATGAAGAATATCTTCCTCACGAAGTCCGCCCACTGCACACAAACTTCCTACAGTGCATCTGTAACAGTAAAAATGAGACATATGCACCACGTATGCCAAATATTTCATGAAAATGTCTTTTCCGAGTTGCAGGTAGTTCTTGCAACAGATCACAATTGTTTCATCATTCACTTCGCAACAATACCCGAACTAACTATATAATGGCCACTATACTGTTGTAAAACTGACGTTGTATTATTATTATTATTATTGTTATTATTGTTATTACTATTATTAGTGGTAGTGGTGAGGCACAGTGCATTGGCATCCTGAAGTCTTCGAATATCAGCCATTTCAGAAATGAGGAATTCACAGACCAAGTAGGCCGAAGCGTAGTGGTCACATTTTAACTTAGTTGATTGTAAATGGGGTAGAGTGTAGGTCAGGCAAGAGAAAGAAGTGGTACAGAAGAAGCACAGTCAGTAACAGTGCCTATCCTTAATCTGGATAGTTAACTTTCTTTTCTCAGGAGGAGTTGTAGGTAGCACTCGGGATGAAAAACAAGTATTTAGAAACTAGCAATACCAATTGCCTCATAGACTCATCTGTTCGTGGTTTAATAAAACACAAAAACTAAATACGCACAAACTTTCATCATTTAAAGAAAGTGTCTGAAGAAATTATTTTTCGTTCCAAAGTTCAGTTAGCAGGTAATGTTGATGGTAGTGGGGCAAGGCGGAGCGGAAATGGGGGCAGGGGGGCTGAGAGGGGGTTCCTAACTAATATCTAATTTCACGAAGGGGTAATGGTCTCAGAAAGGTCGGAACCAATGATGTAGAGGAATGGCAGCGCATTCTTCCTCAAGAACTGAAACCAGAGAAGATAGTAATGTTGGACGCTGTGGTATGGAGCGAAATCGTCGTTCTCATTCGATCCAAAGGTGTTCCGTTAGGTTCAGTTCGGGACCTTTGGTGCTCCAGTCCGTTTCAGGAGGCCGGCCGCGGTGGTCTCGCGGTTCTAGGCGCTCAGTCCGGAACTGCGCGACTGCTATGGTCGCAGGTTCGAATCCTGCCTCGGGCATGGATGTGTGTGATGTCATTAGGTTAGTTAGGTTTAAGTAGTTCTAAGTTCTAGGGGACTGATGACCACAGATGTTAAGTCCCACAGTGCTCAGAGCCATTTTGAACCGTTTCAGGAAACCATTGCCTGACAGATGCCGCTTTATGTCAGGGTGAATCGTCAGGCTGATACAAACAACCACCGACTCAGAACTGTTCCTCTTCAGTACGCAGTGCACAATGTTATAAAATGTGTTCGTATCCTTCGCCATTTAGCATTATCTCAAGCGCAATAAGGGGATCATACCCTAACCACGAGAAACACTCCCATACCCCTAACAGCACTTCTTTCATACTTCACTGTTGACACTGCACATCATGGCAGGTAACGATCTCAAGATATTTGCCCTCTGCAAACCGTTCCATCGGATTTCCACAAGGTACAGCGTGATTCAGCAACTCAAATCACTGTCCAGTGGTCTCGCTTTTTACACCACCTCAATCGTCCCTTAGCACTGTAGTAGTAGTAGTAGTAGTTTTATTCATCCGTAGATCTCTTTTTACAAGGATATAGGACATGTCAAAGTATTTACAAGCTTAGATCAATTTACAATAAGCTAATTCGTATACACATATATTTACAGACTTCTAGTTAGAGACAATCATTAGATTTTACTCCTGGTATACAATAATTTATTTACAAATAACTCATTAAATAATGTAATGCCACACTATTCACTCATATTTCACTATCAGTCACTGCACACACTATACACACATTGTTTCATAACACTTCACTCACTACACACACACACACACACACACACACACACACACACAGGTGATCCTTGGGCCATTTTCTGTACTGCAAGTTCCCATTTGCTATCCTGAAAAACTGAGTCAGCATCCCTTCATAATGAGTGAGATGTTGAGCTCAGAAAGAGGAAGAGGTGTTAGTATTGTGCTATGCATAGCTTGAGGGGAGAGTGTCTCTAGAAAGGAAAAAAGAAGAAAAATAATAAAGTGAAGGTGTTATGTGGAATATTGGATGTTTTATAATCATCATTATTATTATTATTTGTTTGTATAACATTTTTTTATCAAACCCCTACTCTGCTTTATCTAAGTAATCATTCAATGTATAAAATGTATTGCATAACAGGTACTTTTTAGCTGCCTTCTTAAATAAGTGTATTTTTGAAATTTCTTTAATCTCTTTTGGTAATTTATTGTACAGTTTTATTCCTTGGTAGAAAATGCTGTTTTGAGTTTTATGTTTATTTTTTCTTAGTAAATGTAAGTTGAGTCTATCTCTTGTTGCATGGTCATGGACAGAGCTGTTTGTGCAGTAATTGCCAATGTTACTTTTGATGTGTACAACTGACTGGTAAATGTGTTCACATGGAGCAGTTAAAATTCCCAGTGTTTTGAACAGATCTTTACAATGAGCTCGACTACTATTTCTGGTTATTATTCTTATGTCTCTTTTCTGGAGTTTGAAAATTGTGTTCATATTTTGTGGATTTGTTCCCCAAAAAAGAATGCCATAGCTAAGAATTGAGTGTACATATGAATAATATGTAACTAAAAGACAGTGCATGTTACACACAGATGATAGAATTCTAAGGGCATAACATGCTGATGACATTCTGTTTGCAAGTACCTTTGTGTGTTCGCACCACTTCAGCTGAGAGTCAATATTCATTCCTAGAAATTTTGCATTTGTTACACAGTCTATAGAGGTGCCATCTACATTTAATTTAACATTGTCATTTTTCCTCTTCAAACTGAAGTTCATGGCATTAGTTTTCTTTATGTTTAATGTGAATTTGTTGCTTATTGACCAATCGTAAACTTCCTTGAGAGTTTCATTTGCTTTCTCGGTAAGGAGTTCTCTTGTTCTCTCAGTGACTATAATATTGCTGTCATCAGCGAAGAGAATTTTCTCACCATGAGTTACACTACTGGGAAAGTCATTGATGTATATCAGGAATAGTATTGGTCCTAATATGCTACCTTGTGGAACCCCTATATTAATATGTTTTGGTTCTGATAAGTATTTTACTAAATGTTTAGATCTATTTGAAGTATGTGTTATCTCTACTCTTTGTACCTTATCTGTTAGGTATGATCGAAACCAGTCATTAGCTACCCCTCTTATTCCTAATGCTTCTAATTTATTTAATAGAATCTTGTGGTCGACTGTATCAAAAGCCTTAGAAAGATCCAAAAATATGCCTGTGACACTCTCATCTTTATCAAGAGCATTAAGTACAACTTTTGTGAATTCTACTATGGCTGACTCCGTATTTTTGCCACTTCGAAAACCAAACTGTGATTTGCTTAAAAGATTGTATTTATTCAGATAATTCATTAATCTGTCTTTCATAATTGCTTCTATTATTTTTGAGAATGCTGACAGCAGGGAAATGGGCCGGTAATTTTCTATGTCTTCTGCATCACCTTTCTTAAGCAAAGGTACAACTCTTGCCTGTTTTAGCTGCTCTGGAAATGTCCCTGATGTGAAGGATTCATTTATTATATTTGTTAATGGGCCTTGTATAATCCCTATGCATTGTTTCAGTACACACATTGGTACATCATCTAAGCCTTCTGACTTTTTATTTTTTAGCTTTTGAACAGTTTTATTGACTTCATTCTCTGTGGTTGGAAGTAACATCATTGTATCTAGTGCAACAATTTTTGCAGGTGTTATATTTGTTTTGGGGAATTTTTGCTGTAACTTCTCTGCAATACTTGAAAAATGCTCGTTTACATAGTTTGCTAAGTGTTGTGGATCATTTATTACCTTATCCCCCTCCCTTAGCAGTATGTTATTCTGCGTTTGTTTGCCTCTCCCCGTTTCCTTTTTTATAACATCCCAGACTGCTTTGCTTTTATTCTCTGCATTATATATTATTTTGTCATTAAATGACTTTTTTGCAGCAATCAGCACCTTCCTATAAATCTTTTTGTATCTATGATAGAAATTTAAGAATTCTGGATCATTGTGAATCTTTTTCATGGAACTGAGGTGTTTAAGTGTTTGGGAGGACTTCTTAATACCTGCTGTTATCCGTCTGTTTTTGTGAGATGTTGATACAGTCATGCATACTTTTGGAAATGCTGTTTCAAAGTTCAATTTAAACAATGTGGAGAATTTGGAGAATTTCATATTCACATTGGTTTCCTTATACACTTCATCCCAGCTTTGTTTTTCTAGTTCTTTTGAAAAATCTTTTATTTTGATTTCTGATAGATGTCGTTTATAGGCTTGTAGTTTAGGGAATGATACGATGCCTGATTTTACTGTTGTTATTTGACAGAGATGGTCTGATAGTCCGAGATCTTTTACAGCTACATCACATTTTTCCCTGTCTATATTTGTGGCCACATGGTCAATTACTGATGCAGTCATTGTAGTAACCCTTGTTGCACTATTGACCAATAGGGACATGCCAAAACTTTGAAGGATATTTATGAAGGTGCTGCTGGATTCATTTATGATATTAGTGTTGATGTTTATGTCCCCACACAGAATTATGTTGACCTTTGTACTTGAGACTTTATCTAGAACTTCTGTTAATTTATTGAAAAAAGTGTCCACACTACCACTGGGAGATCTATACACACACAAAATGATTAATTTCTTGGTGATATCGAGCCCTGATAATTCAATAGCTGATATTTCAATGTGTTTGTCTTCACTTACTGTACTGAGGTCATGTCTAGATTTGAACTGTGTTCCTTTTCTGATATAAATGCATGATCCTCCACCCCTTGAAGTAGTTCTGCAGTAAGAGTTTGCCCTTTCATACAATGATAATACTACATGTTGGATTTCTGTGTCTCTACACCAATGCTCAGTAATACAAACTACTGTGCAGTTCAAAGATTGGAGCTCAACTTCTAATGCTTGTATTTTATTTTTTATTGATTGCATGTTTTGATGGAGGATTGTTAAGTCTGTGAAATGCCCCATGTTACTCTTTCCGATGGTTTGTTTTTCTTTGTGACATCTGGTATGTGTGATTTTTGAAGTGTTATAATCTGTCTTGTGAGTGATTGTTTCAGTATTTTTTGAACTGCTAGAGATACTCTTTAGGCAGGGGAACCTGTTGTCTGGATTTATCCTAAAAAAGACCTACTTTTCCTACCTATGACAACAGGTATTTGACCATGTGTGGCCCGAGATCCACCCCCTATACTTTCATGAATCAGCTGTACCAATCTTCCCTTCCCAGTCCTGTTTAGGTGTAGGCCATGCCTAGTGAAACCCCATCTGTTGATAGTCCCGACGGGCACCAGAGAAACATGAGCAAAGTTGGCCGTCCTCAGAGCCATCCCCAGCCCCACATTGATTCGCCTCACAGCTCCATCAAGGCGTGGCTGATCATGACGCCGGAACAGCTCAACAAAGTGTACATTGGTGCCATGAGTCAGGGAAGCTATCTTGTCCAGGTCACCACCTATTTCATATGCCCCATCCCTGTCCAAACTGTTTCCCGCCCCACCCACTATCACTACATGGTCCTCTTTTGTAAAATCTTTACATAAAGACCCTAGGTCCTCTATCACATGACTTAGCCCTGCATTTGGTTTGAAGATACTGGTGGCCTGGTACGCTGCCCCTAAACTTTCCTGTAACTGAGGGCCTACACCTCGCCCATGGCTACTACCTAGCAGCAGCACTTTCTTCTTCCTAACACTACAGAAATGTGTGGTTCATGAGGAACTCTTGGGCCACATACTTTTCAACTCCCATCCCACAGTGATTGTGCTACCTGGACTGCTGGTAGTACTTTGGAACTCACGAGTGATTCCTTCCGCCGATTTTTTTCACAACCACCCTCCGCAGTGCTTGGCGGTCCTTGGCCGAGGTGTCTCCCTGGTCTCGGTTTAGCTGTAGTTGTTCCTTCCCATTCCCGCTTCACAATTACATAACCAACAGCCGACGTGGGCAGCTTTAGAAGAGCTGAAATATCCCTGATGGATTTCTTACTCAGATGACATCCAATGACTATCCCACGTTTGAAGTCACTGAGCTGTCCGGAACGACCTATTCGTAAAATGTAAATGTAAATGTCGTGTGACTAGGGCCTCCCGTCGGGTAGACCGTTCGCGGGGTGCAAATCTTTCGATTTGACGCCATTTCGGCGGCTTGCGCGTCGATACGAATGATATGATGGTGATTAGGACAACACAACACCCAGTCCCTGAGCGGAGAAAATCTCCGAGCCAGCCGGAAATCGAACCCGGGACCTCAGGATTGACATTCTGTCGCGCAGACCACTTTTATTTTCATTTTGTTCGGTATTGTTCACTGTGTTTGGTCTGGGCGGACGTCACAAGACATCCGTTCAAGTTGATCGTTGATTCCTTTAATCAGTTTTTTTTAATTACAGAGGGCTGACACGCTGAGCTACCGTGCCGGCAAACTACTCAGCTTCTGGGGGCGGACGGCCTGTTCGTGCGTTACTGCTTCTATATTGACAACGCATTATTGTTAAATTGTAAGAAAAAGTATTTGAGAAGAGGCTCGGATAACAAAAGAAAAAAAGACAGTCATTTTTATCACGGTAATACACATACCCATAAAAGTGCTTTGTAAGGTACATGAGCGAAATGTCGTATGAATTCGTAATAGTAGTACCAGCTTCAATCATCCATAGATCTCTTTTTACAAGGATATAGGACTTGTCAAAGTATTTACATGTTCAGACCAATTTAAAATAAACTAATTCGTATACACATACATTTACAGATTTCTAGTTAAAGGCAATCATTAAATTTACTCCTGGTATACAATACTTTTTTTATACAATAACTTATTAAAAAAAATAATGCCACACTATTCACTCATATCTCACTATCAGTCACCTCACACACCACATATATTGTTTCATAACACTTCACTCACTACACGCACGAACACACACACACACACACACACACACACACACACACACACACACAGTGATGATCTCTGGACTATTTTCTGTACCACAACTTCCCATTTGCTATTCTGAAAAACTGAGTCAGCATTTCTCTATAATGAGTGAGATGTTGACCTCAGAAAGAGGAAGAGGTGTTAGAATTGTGCAATGCATAGCTTGGGGATAAGTTTTTCTAGAAAGGAAAAAAGAAGGAAAAAGCATAGTGTGAAGGTCTTATGTGGAATTTTCGATTTATTTGTATAATTTTTTTATCAAACCCTTCACTGTTTCATCTAAGTAATCCTTCAACGTATAAAATGTACTGCATAACAGGTACTTTTTAGCTGCCTTTTTGAATAAGTGTATTTTTGCAATTTCTTTTATCTGTTTTGGTAATTTATTGTACAGTTTTATTTCTTGGTAGCAAATTCTGTTTTGAGTTTTATGTTTATTTTTTCTTGGCAAATGTAAGTTGAGTCTAGCTCTTATTCCATGGTCATGGACAGAACTGTTTGTGCAGTAAATGTCAATGTTATTTTTTTGTGTACAACTGACTGGTAAATGTATTCACACGAAGCAGTTAAAATCCCCAGTGTTTTTAACAGAGCTTTACAATGAGCTCGACTGCCATATTTGGCTTTGATTCTTATGGCTCTTTTCTGGAGTTTGAAAATTGTGTTGATATTTTGTGCATTTGTTCCCCACATAAGGATGCCGTAGCTGAGAACTGACTGTACATATAAATAGTATGTAACTAAAAGACATTGCCTGTTACACACTGATAGGAGTCTAAGGGCATAACATTCTGTTTGCAAGTAGCTTTGTATGTTCACACCACTTCAACTGAGACTCATTATTCATTCCTACAAATTTTGCATTTGTTACAAAGTCTATAGAGGTGTCATCTACATTTAATTTAACATTGTCATTTTCCTTCTTCAAACTGCTGAAATTCATGGCATTAGTTTTCTTTATGTTCAGTGTCACTTTATTGCTTACTGACCAGTTGTAAACTTCCTTGAGAGCTTCATTTGCTTTCTCTGCAAGGAGTACACTTGTTTTCTCAGTGACTGTAATACTTCTGTCATCATCGAAGAGAATTTTTTCACCGTGAGTATCACTACCGGGAAAGTCATTGATGTATATCAGAAATAGTATTGGTCCTAAAATCCTACACTGCGAAACCTCTATATTAATGTATTTTGGTTCTGATAAGTGTTTTAATAAATGTTTAGATCTATTTAAAGTATGTTGACCCTGTTGGCTCGGTTTGTCACTGTCTGTCCTCCACCTTTTCCCACACCTGAAGATATTTGTGCCTGCCATCGTTTTGAACGCAGTGGACTGGTTGCGTAAGCCATGAGTGAGTATTTTGTTAGCCTTCCGTAGTCGCATTTCGGGGGTAGACTCCGCCCACAAGAGGGCCGCGCCTATTCGCCATCATCAATTTCATCCGAATTTACGGTACGTGCAGGGCGTGAGCAGAAATGAAAGTTACAGAAGTAGGAGCTTCAGAAGACGTAGCGTCTAGAGAAAATAGCATGTTTGGCGCAGGTAGGGCAAAGCCTTAGCCATTTTCGTCCACATCGTTTCATGACAGCAGGGGAAATAGTACATAAGGGCAATCCGTGGGTCTTGGGATTGAGTCCTTATGTGAAAATTTTTTTATTTTATTTTATTTTCAGTTTCTGTGTTACTTATGCTACAAACAAACCGAATTAATCATCAACGTATTACATTTATTAATATTTTCATAAAAGCCGTGATACGAATAGGCAAAGGAAAATTTGGGATTGTAAATAAAGTTCCTGGAGGGGACTGTAAGGCGTAATAAAGACCTACCCTATATAAAATTACTTTTATTACTTTATAGTTGAGGATTTACATGTGCTGGGTGATTTGTCGTAACACATTGCACACATTATAAACGGCGCGTTTTAAAAACTACAAAAATACGTGGTGTCTTACAGTTTCTATAGAAAAACAAGCATGGTTTACATTCATAACAGTTTCTCTCTCACCGCACAGTTTGGCAGCAAGCCACACGTAACGCATTACGTCGCCAAATACTGGCCAGGATAGCTGGTGGTGTAGAATGGAATGTATTTTGATGCAGTCCTCTCCGGTTGTGATTACTTTTACTCCTTCGCAAAGAGCAGTTCTGAAACTTTTTGAAAGAATTCTGTACCTGACCAAAAACTAGGCATGACAGAGTTGCATTAACGGAGTGCATTTGGGGGCAATCACTTTAATACTGCACGACGGATATCTTTTTACATCTTGAAAATTCTCATGGTATAACAGTAAATTTATTTGTGCTTCTCACGAGTCAATAAGCAGAAGAAATTTCTTCTGATCTGCACGTAGGGTTTCATCGCCGCGTAATCATCCACAGTTTTTTTTTTCTTTATCCTCGGTCCAAACGAGCCAGAACGGGTTATATCACACAGCGCAGTATTAAACTGTGTTACTCTGTTATACTGTCGTTACACTAGAACTGCTTTCTCCCGTATATGAGCCAGGGTTCAGTTATTAATCGACGCTGAAAAAAGAATTTCGGTTTACGTCGACGAATGAGAATTCTCGACTTACCTCTTTGATTGGACGCTTTAATAACAATACCTTCTTTTGAAGTTATTTGCAATCCCAAATTTTCCTTTGCGTTCTCTTTCGTGTCTTCTGTGAAAATAACAACGAACACTTTATTCTGAGCATTACTTCAGTTTATTGTAAAAGTAACATAAAAATTGAAAATAAAAGGCTTCTGCAGATGCACTCGATCCCACGACCGCTTGACCGTCTATGAACTCCCACCGCTAACTCTTTCATTTCTGGCCAAGCCCTGCATGTACCGTAAATTTGACCGAAATCGATGATGACAAATTGGTGCGCCCCCCTTCACAGTGAGCTAAAAGGGGTCTACCAGCGAAATACACATGCAATGTCAACATAATCTGTCTTTGGTTGAAAGGCCGCGTATTTTCCACTGTGACCTCATACATGCATCTGCAGCTGACTGATCAGAGCTGATTGCTGTCTATCTGTAATTCTAAACAATTACGTGTCATCCGCTGTTTCGGTCGGCCTTTAAATTTAAATATGTCACACGCTCCGTTCCCAGTATTGAAATGGCGGTATTGAAAACATGCGCTACGGTACTTTTTTTGTGTGAGGGACGTAAACTATTAGTAACAGGAAGAATTAGGAACTAACACGTCGCAAAAAATGTGCCAAAAAATGACATCTGTAGGTGTTACAAATTTTGTAGTAAGTATCAGAGTTTAAAATCGGCCAACTAGACATCACGGGGTGCAAAGGTTAAAATCTCTGGCCTCTGGTCAGAGGTCACCGTTGCTGATGCCAATCTGTTATCTCTCGAGCCAGTAGAAAGAACTACGCCACTCGTTTTTAACATCCTGTCAACAGCGAGATCGTTAGAAGGGGATTTCCGCGCTTCAGTACTGTATTTTCCTATTTCCATTTGTTAAAATTAAAGCTTTTAAAAGCAACGAAGTTTACAAACACTGTGTAAAATTAGAATACTAAAAGAATCAAGTTACAGAATATGAGTATCATGTAAAATATTGTTTTAAAACTATTTATCAATTATGTAAAAATACAAACATTATAAGAGTATCTTATTTATTAGCGTGCCCTGCAAAGCACCGGTAGGGAATTCATTTAATATTAAATAATTATCGTATAAACGCATTCGACGCACGGAGAAAGAGAAGACGTGGGGTAAACATGGATGTGCAATAGAAATAATTAAAGCAGAAGCGGTGTTGTATTCCTAATAAAAATAATGGATGGACTCATATAAAGAAGATCCCATATGTACCGCTGAGACTGTGTAGATTAGCCTCCTTGTATTGGTTGTCCTCGGCATTCCTGTGGGTTTTCATCCATACTTTGATGTAATCCCTGTGGGTTTCAGAGGTGTAACGGAGGCCCCGCAACTGACATAAACATCAAAGATGAGATATGGCAAACAGAAAGCGAATTCCGCAGTCTTGTCACAACAAAGTTCATTGTGCTGAAGCCTCTTTCATAGTCCGATGTGCTCACACGGAGAGTATCAACGCAAACAAAAATTGGTTTCACGTTTTCAGAAATAATCTCTCCACTGCTGTTTGTACAGTCTCTGAAACCTTCTCTTACGTTTGAATAAGAACGAAGAGAACGGTCACACATTTTTCTTTGATTTTCTTCCTCTTCTACCATGGGCTCACAGTGTCATAGGGGCCATTTTTTACTGTCCAATATATAGATCCCCCTCATGAAAGACTTGAATTTTCCACTGTCATTCGAAATTAGCCTTTCCCTAAAACTGTCGCTAAAGCTCTGACAGAACTATTTCCTTTTCATATAGGTAGGCATTCTGCGTGATTCTGTTCAGGAAACCAGTAAAATGTCTTTGAAGCACCCTTCAGAAATAGCTTTCACTGCTTCCTTCATGTAAACACCTCGCATTTCCTTCAGTTGTTCAAAGACTCTTATTGACCTCGTAATTGCCCTTACGATGAGCGAGTATTAACACTGTACTTTGGGAGATACTGTGAGAGGATACTAATCTCTTCAGTCTCATCAGAAAACAGTGCAATGTAACTCCCGAACTCAGGACTTAATAGCGTTGTCTGAAATCGCTTGAACTCTTCCCTTATAATTGATTTTCTAGAGATCTGAATATCTATCGAAATGAGTAATCAGAGGGTGGTAGGACTACATGCTGCTTGCACTGCTCTCAAGCAACGTTTTCTTTCTTATTGTCTTTTGGACAGCCTTCACGAATACGACCCACTTCTTGTCAGTGCGCTGCCTGTTAATATTCCCTGAACACGATTCAGCACGTTGTTTTTCTAAATGTTGGCAGAGGGGCGCGCAGAAGTCGTTTGAGTGCGTGTAACGGTTAGCTGTGACTAAGCTGTGTAGTGTTCCAAATTATTATATGGTTTACATGCTAGAACTTTGAAAGGGTAAGTGTATCTCCAATTCATTCGTAGAAACATATCGGCCATTGTAATACGAGGTGTTGTTTGTGGTTTATAAGCAAATCTCAAGGACATTGTCTTGTCTTTCTTTTCGTTGTCTGCATGCAGTTAAATGGGCTTGGGAATTCATATGTTTATGATTTTTTTTTCTCAATGATGTTAACTGAGCTACTTTACTTCCACAAACTGAACCCACCGAAATATTACTTCATTCTTTAGAAATCTACACTGCCCGGGATCTACTTACCCAAATATTCTGCCATCTTTACACACTGAGCAACCCAACTTGCCTTCCCCACACACTAACCACTCATAATTTCTCTTAAATTCTCTCCATGTACTGTCGTTCCAACAAACAGAATAATTAGGTATGTTTTGGGAATCCAAATAACAATGAACTACTTCAGCATGATTTGCTTTTATGTTCACCGGTACCTGTTTCTGTGCTATTATTCGTATATAAAGTAGATGAGCCATTGTTAGCTTCACGTTTTTTCGAACCACACGGACAATATTCTGTAGTTAAAACCCCGAACTAGATTTACTGAAATGGTCTAGTATACTGCCTTTCATTCTGAAAAACTACACCTTTTTATTACTAGCACAGTTCTTAAACTTTTCACTTAAAAATATAATTTGCAAGACTTTAAAGCGGCAAAGTAATACGTAGAAAAGGAGTCAACACAGCTGTTCACTACAGCGTTTATAAGTTCACTGAAAAGAAGACCGAATAACAATACCCGTGCCGGCCGTGCTGTGTCTAACAATTAATGCTCTTAGCAATCTGTAAACACAAAAACGAAAGGCACAGCAATGACTCGAAATAATAAATAGGTCTACTGTAATAATATCACAGCAGAGGGTCAAGTCAAGAGATAACATTCGATGTTGCGGTTGGATCAGTGAAGATTGCAATATCGTCATGAGGAAGAGGAAAATGTTTTGAGTTTACTTATATCTTATCTTTCAGATAGGAGTCAGATTTTGTTGTATTATTAACCTTCAGGCGCTCACGCAATTTGAAGCAACGTTAGCGAATGCGTAGCGGCACTTACACCGCCACGAATTGGTTTTTGTTTTCTAATACCCATACATTACTACATCGGGCTACAGAGTCAGTCACTGTCAAGGTCACGCGCCATAAGGTGAGCCGATAGATAACGAAGGATTAACCGAGAATCAAGAGCGTAAACAGTTACATGTCCAGGATTCGATGTAAATGCCGCCCACGCAAGCGCCCGAAGCGAACATCAGCAAGTGTTTTCAGACATTATTAGCATGTCACGCGATGTGAGCATCGAACGGTGAGTCGACGTCGGATGTGCAAAGACGCGCAGCACCGCTCAGGCAGGCAGAACAGCCCAGAATTGTCATGAGTCTTTGTAGGTGGCCAACAATGCGGCAGTGTGTTCGCGGTGTCAGTAATAATAGAAAACGAGAAATGCCGTCCAAACAGAGAGCGCATTTCCTTGATGTTCCGACACTGAACGCAACTTTTCATTTTTATGCGGCCGCGCTGCTCCGAATCTTCTTCTCGGTTATGCGGGGGATACACGACCCCACGCGTCCCATGTTGTGTTTCTATTTATTGCGTTGTCTGTCTGGGCCATTTATCAGTGCTCAGTTGACTTCACAGCTGGTATGTTCTGTGCGTTGTACGAGGGTGAGTCACATGAAAACCTTAAATTTGTAATAACAAATCGAAATTTCGCGCCGTTATCCTGTAAGTTTGTAAGCGTGCTACAAACAGCGTGCAGAATGGCCTGTAGGTAGCAGCATAGTGCAGATGCACACATACCGTCGCAGTAAAAGTTTAAGAGATGGCCGCCGCACTTGCGACTTCTGTTATTCGGTTTTTGCGTAGTGAAGGTGTGAAACCTATTGAAATTCATTGACGAATGAAGGTTCATTACGGTGATGCATGTTTGTCACAGCGCAAATGGTGTGACTTCAGCAGAAGATGCTCCTCGTCCAGGTCAGGCACGAGTTTTGTCTCCACAGAACCATGTAGCAGTAAAGCCATAGTGAAGTAAAACCGCCGAGTGACACTGAATGACATTGCAGCATGTTTTACAGATTAGTCATGGGTCAGCACACCACATCGTGATGTGCTCCAGTTTCACAAAGTGTCTGCAAGATGAGTGCCACGGCAGATGACTCCTGAAATGAGAGAACGACGTGTTGATGCTTGTGAAGAACTTCTCGGCGCTCTGAACGAGAAGGTGATGTCTTCGTTGCAAGAATCGTTACTGGGGACGAAACCTGGGTTCAGTTCCACCAACCGGAATCGAAGCGAGCAAGAAATGGTGCTATTCCTCATCACCAAAACCAAAGAAGTTTCGAACAGAACCATCAGCAGGGAAGGTTATGCTGACTTTCTTTTGGGACGAAAAAGGCGTCATTTTGGGGCATTACATGCCTAGAGGGACCACTGTCACCAGTGCATCATACACAGATCTCCTAAAATATCATCTGCGGCCTTCAATCAAATCAGAGCGACGTGGATTGCTGTCAGCAGGTGTCCTTTTGCAACATGACAATGGAAGGCCCCACACTTCCCGTACAACAGTTGCAACAATCGGAGATCTGCATTTTGAGTGTCTTCCTCATCCACCATGCTCACCAGACCTTGCCCCAAGTGATTTCCATGTGTTTGAACCACTCAAAGATGCAATGGGAGGAACGAAGTTCCGTTCTGATGAAGAGGTACACCATGCGGTGCATTAGTGTCTGCTCGGGCTACCAAAAGAATTGTTTTCTAAAGGAATTTATGCACTTTGTACGCGCTGGAGGACTTGCATTTAGCGTGGGGGAGATTAAGTTGAAAAGTGATACAGCTTTGTACCACTTCTGCACAATAAATAATATTTAAAAAAATATTTAAGGTTTTCATTTGAGTCACCCTCGTAACTCAGAATTGACGATAATTTAATTTAAAGAGACGATGAAAGAAAATTGCTGTAATAACAAAAATTCTCCACATGAAATAGTAAGGGGACAGTGTGCCTCACGGGAAAAAAAGATGGGATACGGCGTCTACCCACGTTCCCCCTCCAATACGGCACTGACGAGAAGGAAAAATTATAAAAAAGAACCTTGCAAAATTGTTTACAGAGTTTTTGCGACAGACGACGCTTTCTTGGAACTGAAAGAATTCAGTAACTGTTCTGCATAAAAAACCTATCAGACAAGACATAAAAAGGTACACCCCTACTGGCCCCATGTACAAGCTGTGAACAAAAATATTGAAGACATGAATGAATATGAACTACCACTTTGTCTGGGATCTATATATTCTGAGAAAGCTTGTGACTCGGATTAGATAAATTGTGTCCTAATACTCATGAGAAACGAGGCGTTGATTAAACTAACTCTGATGAGGGGAAACATTGAGGCCATCTATTAACAACGTGTTGGTCCATCTCTGGAATGCAATACATCAGCGACTTTGCCTCTCAACGTTTCGACAAATGCTCGCAACACGTTTTTGGAGGTACACGGCAACAGATGTCTATGCACAGGCCTTGCAATTCCTGTTTATTATGGTCCGGCGGTTTGTGGGCGCAGAGTTGGCGTCCCCTTATTGCGCTCAAGAAAACGCGAAATTTGGGAGGCTATGGACACATGTTATAGCATTGTGTGCTGTGTACAGTTGAGGAACAGTCCAGAGACTATAATTGTTTGTATCAGCACAACAATGCGCGCTGTCATAAAACAGCATATTGAGGCAATGGTTTGTGGTCAACAACATTCCTGAAATGAGCTGGCCTTACCGGAGTCCCTCCTGAACGCAATGGAACACTTCTGGGATGAGTTACAACGTCGACTTCGCTCCGGATCCAAGCGTTCTACATCACAACCCTCTCTGCTCTCTGCTCTTGAGGGAGAATAGGTTGCTTAGACAGACATACAAACATCTTAGTGGAAGAGTTCCCAACAAAGTTCAAGCCGTTAGAAAGGGAAGAATGACACACCCTGTATTACTGTCAACTAATAGGTATACGAAAACTTTTGGTCAGATAGTGCACGTGTTAAAGGGCAATGTCTCATCCACCATCGTGTTGCTGGTAATGGTGTACTGTTTGCCTCTGTCGCTGATATATTTCAACCGGTAATGGAAGAACGAAATGCAATAAATACGGGGGTCGTGAAATAAAGAAAGTAAAACAAAAGCAGCTATTTTCGAAATTGCGCTTCTCCACCTAACTGTAAAATCAGAATCATCTGCTGGGCTACATCCAATGCTGTGTTTCTCTACCCCGTGTATTTTACCACGTTGAGATTCTCTTTCTACATCCATATTTATATTTATATCTATATACGTACCCCGCTAGCCACGGTACGGTGTGTGACGGAGAGAACGATGTGCCAGTACTACCCATTTCCTTTCCTGTCACACTCGCAAACAGCGCGAGGGAGAAACGACTGCTTATGCCTCTGTACGAGCACTAATTGCTCTTCTCTTATCTTCGTGGTACGTACGTGAAATGTACGCTGGCAGCGGTAGAATCGTTCGGCAGGCAGCTCCAAATGCCGGTTGTCTAAATTTTCTCAATAGTGTTTCTCGAGAAGGGTGTCTTCTTCCCTCCATAGATTCGCATTTGACTTCCTGAAACATCTGCGTATACTTGCGTGTTGTTCGTAAGTACCGCTAACAAATCCTGCAGCTCGCCTCTGATCTGCTTCAGTGTCTTCCTTCAATCCAACTGTTTGTGGATCCCAACCACTCAAGCAGTACTCAGGAATAGGTCTCACCAGCGTCCTGTATGCGGTCTCCATTGCAGACGTACCACACTTTTCTAAAATGTTTTCTGTCTCATTATGGTATCTCAATGTTCGCATGATTACAGGGGCACTTTCCCATGCTGACCATCACCTTGCGTGAGGTTTCTCCTGTTTCTGAAAGGTATTTATTTTTCCAAATTTTATGTTTACTGGAATTCGGCATATAGCCGAAGTCAGTTCGCTGCAGTAAGCAGTGCTGCAGAATAAGACGGTAGCAAATAGAAAGATGGTTCCCAATGAAGAAGACATGGCAATCAGACGAAGTAGTACGATGGTGAATCACAAGATTGGGACAAGGCACACGGGTCTTGAGAACAGTTCTTACTCGGCAGCAATACATAGGGGAATCAATAGCGTTCTGGTGTGAAACACTGATTTTACTTTATTAAATATTAATGCTTTAGTGTCATTCTTTGTCATAACGGGTACTAGGAGAAGCCTACAGGTAATCAGAGGTTCAATACAATAATAACGTTGTGAAGTAAACCGGTAAACTAAGTAGAGAAACAAATATTGTTAACTTACCGGAGATGTGCCATTGGTTACACGTCTCGGTCACCTCTTGTTCGCACTGACGGCACTTTGAGCAGTGGACGTTACATTTCAGATGTGTTACGACCCGTGGTTCTACCCTTCATTCGATCCCTGCCAAACCCTACATTTCAGCAGGGTAATGCATGACCGCATGTTGCAGGTCCTGTACGGGCCTTTCTGGATACAGAAAATGTTCGACTGCTGCCCTGGCCAGCACATTCTCCAGATCTCTCACCAATTGAAAACGTCTGGTCATTGGTGGCTGAGCAACTGGCTCGTCACAATACTCCAGTCACTACTCTTGGTGAACCGTGGTATCGTGTTGAAGCTGCATGGGCAGCTGTACCTATACACGCCATCCAAGCTCTGTTTGACTCAATGCCAAGCGTATCAAGGCCGTTATTACGGCCAGAGGTGGTTGTTTTGGGTACTGATTTCTCAGGATCTATGCACCCAAATTGCGTGAAAATGTAATCACATGTCAGTTCTAGTATAATGTATTTGTCCAATGAATACCCGTTTATCATCTGCATTTCTTCTTGGTGTAGCAATTTTAATGGCCAATAGTGTAGTATCGAGCGCTGTTCGAACAATTGACATTTCACTCGCGCGTGAGAGTGCGAGCGATAAGCGAGAAACAGTGCTCTGACCTCAACACAAAGCTATAGTCCACTTTAAAATCTGACAATTTCTTGAAAGCGCAGGGAAAATATTAGCATGTCCAGTCACCATACAAACTGCTCTTATATTTGAACAAAGTTGCAATAATCGTTTTCATACAACAGTACACTGCTTGACAGTTGCTAAGGAAGAACTGACACTTGCTAAGGAAAACGTACAAACTGCTACAGAACAACCGACAGTTGCTAATGAACACCCAACCAATGATAGTAAAAGAAAACGTGGAGACCAGAACGTGTTGACTGCGGAAAAGACTGCGCACGAACGCGCTGTATGCATTCGACAGTGCATGCAGTACGGTAGTTGATGAAAGCAGTTGTGTAACGGGCTAGTGCGACATTCTCTGTGATACAGCAACATATGTGCTAGACATCGTTTGCTTGCTTACGATCGTGGACGAGCAATTGGACGCCTCGAAGTTGATCACCGTTACTACTGTGGCTTCAGTGATGGATGCGTCCAAAAATGTCGTCTCTCTGTTAGAAAAGGTTGCTGAAAATGAAAATAGTATGAAAAAGCAAGCCATTGGTCGTAGACGGACTAACTCACCGCCAGAGGGTCGACACATGGCGCTAGTGGTGAAAAGGTTGAGTGGTTGATTTGCACCAAACAGGAAGGTCAACGGTCCCATCGGATCAGGGAAGGAAGTCCGCGGTGCCCTTTCAAGGGAACCATCCCGGCACTTGCCTGAAACGATTTAGGGCAATCACGGAAAACCTAAATCAGGAAGGCCGGATGCAGGTTTGAATCGTCGTCCTCCCGAATGTGAGTCTAGTATGCTAACCACTGTGCCACATCGCTCGGTGGCGAAAAGGAACAGACATCTCTGCTATAGACATTGCAATCGCTACTTGAATACGTGTGTCTGCCAGAACCGTTCACGATAGTTAAATCAGGCTGGTTTGTGTGCTTGGAAACCTGTTGAATACATCCCACCTCAACCACGCCATCGTCGAGAAAGCTTTCGTTGGTCGGGGGAACGTGTTGGTTGCGGTGTCAGCAACAGTGATCCAGAGTGATGCTCTCTTACGAATCCCGATTCACTGTGACACAGTGAAATTAGAATTATATTAATACCTCCAGCTGCTGACGGGCGTTGTTATATATTAGTGGCGACAGGTGAAAATCTGTGCCCCGACTTCGACTCGAACTCGGGATCTCTTGCTTACATGGCTAACGCTCTATCCATCGGAGCCACCGAGGGCACAGAGGATAGCGTGACTGCAGAAACTATCCCGCGCACGACCCCCGCGAGACTCACATTCTCACCTTGTATGTCCGCACACTACATTCGTAGTGTCCCATCCCAACACACTCACTACTCGTGGAAGACACTCCCACCAAGTCCCGTAAGAGTTAGGGGAATATGTGTGCATCCGCACTGAAAAAGAAGGTCATGGCCGTTATCGCCAGAACTATATATTTATATGGATATGGTGTCTGTTTTTTCGGACATGTAGGATCCCAGGTTCCCGACTTTCTGTTGATGGACGATAATACTTGCCGTTGGTGGGGAGGCTTGCGTGCCTCAGCGATACAGATGGCCGTACCGTAGGTGCAACCACAACGGAGGGGTATCTGTTGAGAGGCCAGACAAACATGTGGTTTCTGAAAAGGGGCAGCAGCCTTTTCAGTAGTTGCAGGGGAAACAGTCTGGATGATTGACTGATCTGGCCTTGCAACATTAACCAAAACGGCCTTGCTGTGCTGGTACTGCGAACGGCTGAAAGCAAGGGGAAACTACAGCCGTAATTTTTCCCGAGTACATGCAGTTTTACTGTATGATTAAATGATGATGGCGTCCTCTTGGGTAAAATATTCTGGAGGTAAAATAGTCCCCCATTCGGATCTCCGGGCGGGGACTACTCAGGAGGACGTCGTTATCAGGAGAAAGAAAACTGGCATTCTACGGATCGGAGCGTGGAATGTCAGATCCCTTAATCGGACAGGTAGGTTAGAAATGGATAGGTTAAAGTTAGATATAGTGGGAATTAGTGAAGTTCGGTGGCAGGAGGAACAAGACTTTAGGTCAGGTGAATATAGGGTTATAAATACAAAATCAAATAGGGGTAATGCAGGAGTAGGTTTAATAATGAATAAAAAAATAGGAGTGCGGGTAAGCTACTACAAACAGCATAGTGAACGCATTATTGTGGCCAAGATAGACACAAAGCCCATGCCTACTACACTAGCACAAGTTTATATGCCAACTAGCTCTGCAGATGATGAAGAAATTGATGAAATGTTTGATGAGATAAAAGAAATTATTCAGGTAGTGAAGGGAGACGAAAATTTAATAGTCATGGGTGACTGGAATTCGTCAGTAGGAAAAGGCAGAGAAGGAAACATAGTAAGTGATTATGGATTGGGGCTAAGAAATGAAAGAGGAAGCCGCCTGATAGAATTTTGCACAGAGCATAACTTAATCATAGCTAACACTTGGTTCAAGAATCATAAAAGAAGGTTGTATACATGGAGGAATCCTGGAGATACTAAAAGGTATCAGATAGATTATATAATGGTAAGACAGAGATTTAGGAATCAGGTTTTAAATTGTAAGACATTTTCCAGGGGCAGATGTGGACACTGACCACAATCTATTGGTTATGACTTGTAGGTTAAAACTAAAGAAACTGCAAAAAAGTTGGGAATTTAAGGACATGGGATCTGGATAAGCTGAAAGAACCAGAGGTAGTACAGAGTTTCAAGGAGAGCATAAGGGAACAATTGACAGGAATGGGGGAAAGAAACACAGTAGAAGAAGAATGGGTAGCTCTGAGGGATGAAGTAGTGAAGACAGCAGAGGATAAAGTAGGTAAAAAGAGGAGGGCTGCTAGGAACCCTTGGGTGACAGTAGAAATATTGAATTTAATTGATGAAAGGAGAAAATATAAAAATGCAGTAAATGAAACAGGCAAAAAGGAATACAAACGTCTCAAAAATAAGATCGACAGGAAGTGCAAAATGGCTAAGCAGGGATGGCTAGAGGACAAATGTAAGGATGTAGAGGCTTATCTCACTAGGGGTAAGATAAATACTGCCTACAGAAAAATTAAAGAGACCTTTGGAGAAAAGAGAACCACTTGTATGAACATCAAGAGCTCATATGGAAACCCAGTTCTAAGCAAGGAAGAGAAAGCAGAAAGGTGGAAGGAGTATATAGAGGGTCTATACAAGGGCGATGTACTTGAGGACAATATTATGGAAATGGAAGAGAATGTAGATGAAGACGAAATGGGAGATACAATACCGCGTGAAGAGTTTGACAGAGCACTGAAAGACATGAGTCGAAACAAGGCCCCGGGTGTAGACAACATTCCATTAGAACTACTGACGGCCTTGGGAGAGCCAGTCCTGACAAAACTCTACCATCTGGTGAGCAAGATGTATGTATACCCTCAGACTTCAAGAAGAATATAATAATTCCAATCCCAAAGAAAGCAGACGTTGACAGATGTGAAAATTACCGAACTATCAGTTTAATAAGTCACAGCTGCAAAATACTAACGCGAATTATTTACAGACGAATGGAAAAACTGGTAGATGCGGTCCTCGGGGAGGATCAGTTTGGATTCCGTAGAAATGTTGGAACACGTGAGGCAATACTGACCTTACGACTTATCTTAGAAGAAAGATTAAGAAAAGGCAAACCTACGTTTCTAGTATTTGTAGACTTAGAGAAAGCTTTTGACAATGTTGACTGGAATACTCTCTTTCAAATTCTGAAGGTGGCAGGGGTAAAATACAGGGAGCGAAAGGCTATTTACAATTTGTACAGAAACCAGATGGCAGTCATAAGAGTCGAGGGGCATGAAACGGAAGCAGTGGTTGGGAAAGGAGTGAGACAGGATTGTAGCCTCTCCCCGATGTTATTCAATCTGTATATAGAGCAAGCAGTAAAGGAAACAAAAGAAAAATTTGGAGTAGGCATTAAAATTCATGGAGAAGAAGTAAAAACTTTGAGGTTCGCCGATGACATTGTAATTCTGTCAGAAACGGCAAAGGACTTGGAAGAGCAGTTGAACGGAATGGACAGTGTCATGAAAGGAGGATATAAGATGAACATCAACAAAAGCAAAACGAGGATAATGGAAAGTAATCAAATTAAATCGGGTGATGCTGAGGGAATTAGATTAGTAAATGAGACACTTAAAGTAGTAAAGGAGTTTTGCTATTTAGGAAGTAAAATAACTGCTGATGGTCGAAGTAGAGAGGATATAAAATGTAGACTGGCAATGGCAAGGAAATCGTTTCTGAAGAAGAGAAATTTGTTAACATAGAATATAGATTTATGTATCAGGAAGTCGTTTCTGAAAGTATTTGTTTGGAGTGTAGCCATGTACGGAAGTGAAACATGGACGATTACTAGTTTGGACAAGAAGAGAATAGAAGCATTCGAAATGTGGTGCTACAGAAGAATGCTTAAGATAAGGTGGACAGATCACGTAACTAATGAGGAGGTATTGAATAGGATTGGGGAGAAGAGAAGTTTGTGGCACAACTTGACTAGAAGAAGGGATCGGTTGGTGGGACATGTTTTGAGGCATCAAGGGGTCACAAATTTAGCACTGGAGGGCAGCTTAGAGGATAAAAATCGTAGAGGGAGACCAAGAGATGAATACACTAAGCAGATTCAGAAGGATGTAGGTTGCAGTAGGTACTGGGAGATGAAGAAGCTTGCACAAGATAGAGTAGCATGGAGAGTTGCATCAAACCAGTCTCAGTACTGAAGACAACAACAACAACAACAATACCTGCCCACATTTTGCCGCTGAGGGATCGGACACGCTTGAAAGAGAGGATATTGAACGTATAAAATGGCCTGCGTACTTCCCGGACATAAACCGAATAACGCACGCCTGGGATGCTCTTGCAAGCGTGTTTCTCAATGAACACCCCTCTCCGAACCATGCAAGAACTGAAAACTGCCTTGAGGTGGCAGTGGGGCAATATCTCATAACGACTCCTCTACAGCTTCGAAGCCAGCATAAAAAACAGATGCAAAATGTGCTTTAGTGCCCGAGGAAGGCATATTTCTTACTGAGAGACCGTTCTCAATCTTTATTTTGATAGTCTGAGCTGTGTCAAACGGAAACGTTCTACATGCCTGTTATCCTGCTTTCTCATCTGGTGAAAACTGTACCATTTTTCGTTATAAATGTACCACTTCACCTCTATTACGTATGTAATGTTTTTCATGTCGGCCATCACTGCCTCTGATTATTCCTGTCCAACAATGTGTCTATTCTATTACCCAGCAGTGTATGTACACAGGGTGGAGAAAAATTGTGTCACGAAATTTTAACCCTGGATAGCTGATGCCACTAGGAACCAAAATTACTAATGTTGTGCATGTCGACAACGCACGATTTTAAACTACGGAAACTTGGCGCCAGCACTCCGATTGACTGTGGGATTTTCCTGTTACCGGATGCTACGGACAACGCATGATAGCGAATGCTTACGTGTGAATGCCTCTGACGTAAGGTGGAGACAAAGAGCAAGACCTATGCGACACGTGTGCGTATCAAGTTGGGACAGTGACGGGGTGAGGTACATTTCTATGTGTGAACCGACAACCATAGCGCTGCCCGTCGACCGACGAACGGCAACATGACAATCCCACGGTCAATCGGAGTGCGTGGAGCCAAAATTCAGTAGTTTAAAAATGGGGCGTTGACGACATACACAACATAAGTAATTTTGACTCCACGGCAACATGACAATCCCACGGTCAATCGGAGTGCGTGGAGCCAAAATTCAGTAGTTTAAAAATGGGGCGTTGACGACATACACAACATAAGTAATTTTGACTCCTACAGGTATCAGATATCCAGGGTTAAAATTCGTGACACAATTTTTCTCCACCCTGTATAAACATTTATATTGATTTTTAAGTGAAGCTAACAATTAAAGGTGAAAATATTTTCCTTAGAAATTACTAGTTTCTGAATACAGTTCAAAAAGGAACAATATTATTGTGGTTATTAGAAAGCATAAAAAGAACGGTTAAATAAGTCACCAGCTTTTAATCAGCTTGACAACAAGATGCTAGCATTCAGATGAAATAAGGAAAAAATTAACTAGAAACTCGTAATAAACGAAACAAATCATATTGAACTGACTGTAACTACGTTCGCGAGAATAAAGTATAGAAGCAAAACGCGTCATGGAGCGAGCACATACAAACGTTCCTAGATGGCAAGCTCGAGCATTGGACAGAAACGTGACTGCAATATTTTATGTGTATTCGTTTCTGTTCCTACACATAGTTTGCATCCTGCACGGTATTTCAGTTCAGATCGCAGGACGCGCGAAAGATCGAGCAGAGCCCTTTATGAAACTTCCTAGCAGATTATAATCGTATTCCGGACCAGGAATCAAACCTCAGGCCTTCCAGAAAGAATCCCCCAGGCTGGGGCTGAGCCACGTCTCCGCAATATGCAGGAGATGAGGTACTGGTGGAAGTATATTGTGCAGGCGGGCAGGAATTCTTTCTCGGTTAGATCAGTCGGTAGAACACTTGCCCCCGCGAAAGGCAAACGTTCTAGGTTCGAGTCCCGCTGCGCCACAAATTTTAACTGTCGTCATTCCATTCTACAGCTAAGACTACAATTAATTTATTTACATTTTTATTTATATACATTTACCGGACCGGTCCTGAGCACACACTCGTCATCTGCTGAGGACATAAAAAAATTTAAAGAGTTCAGCGCAGCTGCTGATCATGTCACAATGAAGAATATATTATTGCATAGTTATTTAAGACAGAAGTCATGAGTCAGTGTGAAGATGGGTGACTGTAAGCATAAATTAACAAATAATGGTTGCGCCAACGGCCCCGTGGACATTGTGATGTGGTGGTTGAGCTATTTAGCACATCCATAATTTGCAACGGATCCTGTTACCTGCGATCTACAGGGAAGGAAAGTTCCCTATAAAGAAAAGTGTTCGTACTACAGATAACTGCTTGCTGTTGCGGTCTTCAGTCCGAATTCTGGTTTCATGCGTTCTCCATACTATTCTACCCCGTGTAAGCCTCTATAACTTCAAATAACTACGGTAACCTACGTCCTTCTTAATCTGCCTACTGTATTCATATCTGGGTCTCCCTCTTCGATTCCCTCTAATGTGTCCTATCAATTGATCTCTCCTTTAGTCAGGGTGAGCCACAAATTTATTTTCTCCCAAATCCTATTCTTCAGTATATTCTTCTGTAGCACCACATTTCAAAACCTATTTTTTTCCTTTCGAAACTGTTTATCATCCATGTTTCACATCCATACATGGCTACACTCCATACAAATAATTTCAGAAAATACGAGTATTTCCTAATATTTAAATCTAAATACGATGTTGACAAATTTCTCTTCTTTAGAAACGCTTTTCTTGCCATGGCTATTTTACATTTTGATCCCCTCTACATTGGCCATCGTCAGTTATTTTGCCGCCCAAACAGAAAAAAACTAATTCACTACTTTTAATGCCTCGCTCCCTACTTCAATTCCCTAAGTACCACCTGATTTAAACCGACCACATTCCATCAAACTTGTTTGCCTTTTGTTGATGTTCATCTTATCTGCTTCTTTCGAATTTTTCTTTGGTCGCATTTAGTGCATGCCCAATGTACAGACTGAGTAACGTCGGGGATAGGCCTCAGCCCTGTCTCACTCCCTCCTCAATCACTGCATCCCTTTCATGCCTCTCGACTCTTATAACTGCCGTCTGGTTTCGTTATGGGTCGTAAATAGCCTTTTGCTCCCTGTATTTTAACCCTGCTACCTTCAGAATTTCAAAGAGGCTATCTCAGTCAACATTGTCAAGCGCTTTCTATCTATAAATGCTATAAACATAGGTTTACCGTTCCAATAATCTATCTTCGAAAGAAGTCGTAGGGTCAGTAATGCCTCA
Organism: Schistocerca gregaria; assembly: GCF_023897955.1. Classification (NCBI taxonomy): domain Eukaryota; kingdom Metazoa; phylum Arthropoda; class Insecta; order Orthoptera; family Acrididae; genus Schistocerca; species Schistocerca gregaria. The sequence goes on along the minus strand of NC_064925.1, from coordinate 371,730,126 downwards.
TGTGCTCCCACATTTCTGTGGAATAGAAACTGATCTTTACTGACGTCGGCTGCTAGCACTTTTTCCATTTTTCTGTACAGGATTTGTGTTAGTATTTTGCAACCATGACTTATTAAAATGATACTCTGTTATATTTTTCTTGAAGTTGGAGGTTATATTGCTAGTTTCCCGCATCTTCCACACCAAATGAAAGAGTTTTGCCACGACAGGTTCTCCTAAGTAGTTCTGACGGAATATCGCCTAAACCCGTGGCCCTGTTTCGTCTTAGGTCTTTCAGTAATCTGTCACATTCTTCTCGCAGTATTATATCTTCCATCTCATCCTCATCTAGGTCGTCTTCCGTTTCTACAGTATTGCCGTGATGTACATCCCTCTTGTATAGTCCCTCTGTGTACTCCTTTCAAGTTTCAGCTTTGCTCACTTTGCTTACGACTCATTTTCCATCTGAGCTCTTGATATTCATACAGCTACTGAGCTTCCTAACAATCTTATTTTTTAGAAGTTTGTATTCTTTTTCGCCTGCTTATTTACCGCAGTTTTATGTTTCTTCCCTTCATCAATTAAACACAATATCTCCTGTATTGTCCAAGGATTTCTACGAGGCCTGGTCTTTTTACCTATTTGATCCTCTGCCGCCTTCACTATTTCATCTCTTACAGTTACTCATTCTTTTTCTACTGTATTCCTTACCCCTGTTCTTGTCAATCGCTGCCTAATGCTCCTCTGAAACTCTCAAAACCTCTGATTGTTTCTGATTATACAGGTTCTATCTCCTTAATTTCCACCCTTTTGCAATTACCTCAGTTTTGATCTACTGCTCATAACCAATAAATTGTGATCAGTGTCCTCATCTGCCCTGGGAAATGTCTTACTGGTTAAATCTGGTTTCGAAAATTTGTGTCTCACCATTATATAGGTGGTTCATGGTGTGGGCTCCTGTAGCCATGTCCTAGTTCATGAACCACGGGCAACGTATGAGTAGCCAAGTAAGTGGTCCCGACAGTCGGGATACCAGTTACTTTGGAATAAGGCTGGGCATCTTGGACACATTCTGAGTCGTGGTCACCTTTGTGCTCATACGGCAAAGACTACCAAATCCACCGGTTAGTCCCTCAACCGTTAGGGGTAAAACTCAATGGGACTCGGGGCAAGTAAGGCTAGCAACCTGCTTCCCTGGTACTTTAAATATGATGCTGCCAACAATCAGAGCAAAATGCCTCGGACCTTTGGAGGTGACGGAGTCTCACCTCTAACTAACAAACCAGGGACTCCTAAGATACGAGTCGGCAAACAAATGGTAATGAGATGGGGGGCTATTAATATCAATGGGGGCTACTCTGGGAAGAAGGTAGAGCTGGCAGAGGCTGCAAGTAAGATGGGGCTGGATGTTTTAGCTGTTAGTGACATTCAGGTAAGGGGTGAGAAAGAAGAGGAAGTGGGAGAATACAAGGTCTACCTGTCAGGAGTCAAAGCAGGAATAGCACAATGGGGTGTAGGGCTTTACATCAGGAAAGAAATGGAACCCAGCGTAGTTGCAATAAGGTATGTAAACGAACGACTGATGTGGATAGATTTGACAGTGTCTAGCAAGAAAATTAGGATTGTGTCAGTATATTCGCATTCTGAAGGGACAGATCAAGATAAGATAGATAGTTTTTATGATACACTCAGTGATGTAGTTGTTAGAGTAAAGGACAAGAACAGTGTTCTGCTCATGGGTGATTTTAATGCCAGGATTGGAAATCGAACAGAAGGGTATGAAAAGGTTATGGGTAAATTTGGAGAGGATATGGAGGCCAACAGGAACGGGAAACAACTCTTGGATTTCTGTGCCAGTATGGGCTTAGTAATCACAAACTCCTTTTTTAAACATAAGAACATTCACCGGTATACTTGGGAAGGCAGGGGAACCAGATCTGTCATTGACTATATAATAACAGATCAGGAATTCAGGAAGGCTGTGAGGGACACACGTGTATTCAGGGGATTCTTTGATGACACTGATCATTATTTAATCTGCAGCGAAATTGGTATTGTGAGGCCGAAAGTGCAGGAGGTCATTCATATGTAGGAGGATAAGAGTGGAGAAACTCCAGGATAAGGAAATGAGGCACAAGTACATAACAATGATCTCAGAAAGGTACCAGTTAGTTGAATGTAGTCAATTACAGTCATTTGAAAAGGAATGAACAAGGTATAGGGACACAAAACTAGAAGTAGCTAAAGAATGTCTTGGAACAGTAGTGTGTAAAGGTAGGATGAAACAAACAGCTTGGTGGAATGATACATTCAAGGCAGCCTGTAAAAGGAAAAAGTAAGCATATCAAAAATGGCTACATACTAGAACTCAAGCAGACAGAGAAAGTTATGGTGAGGAAAGAAACAAAGCCAAACAGATAATTACAGCATCCAAGAAGAAATCTTGGGAAGGGTTTGGAAACAGGTTGGAGACTTTGGGTCAAGCTGCTGGAAAACCATTTTGGAGCGTAATTAGCAGTCTTCGAAAGGGAGGTAAGAAGGAAATGTCAAGTATTTTGGACAGGTCAGGAAAACTGCTTGTGAATCCTGTGGATTCCTTGGGCAGATAAAGGCAATATTTTGAAGAGTTGCTCAATGTAGGTGAAAATACGGTCAGTAATGTTTCAGATTTCGATGTACAGTTGGATAGGAATGAGGATGGAAATAGGATCACATTTGAGGAAGTGGTGAAAATGGTCAATCGATTGCAGTGCAATAAAGCAGCTGGGGTGGATGAAATTAAGTCGAAGCTCATCAAATACAGTGGAATATCAGGTCTTAAATGGCTACACAGGATAATTGAAATGGTCTGGGAGTCGGGACAGGTTCCATCAGACTGGACAAAAGCAGTAATCACACCAATCTTTAAACATGGAAACAGAAAAGATTGTAACAACTGAAGAGGTATCTCTTTAATCAGCGTTGTGGGTAAAATCTTCTCAGGTATTGTTGAAAGGAAAGTGCGAGTATTAGTTGAGGACCTATTGGATGAAAATCAGTATGGGTTTAGGCCTCTTAGAGGTTGTCAGGACCAGATCTATAGCTTACGGCAAATAATCGAGAAGTGTTATGAATGGAACAGGGAATTGTATCTATGCTTTATAGATCTAGATAAGGCATATGACCGGCTTCCTAGGAGGAAGTTATTGTCTGTTCTACGAGATTATGGAATAGGAGGCATACTTTTGCAAGCAATTAAAGGTCTTTACATGGACAGTCAGGCAGCAGTTAAGAGTTGACGGTAAATTGAGTTCATGGTTCAGAGTAGTTTCAGGGGTAAGACAAGGCTGAAACCTGTCTCCACTGTTGTTCATATTATATATGGATTATATGTTGAAAACAATAGACTGGCTGGGTGAGGTTAAGATAGGTGAATACAAAATAAGCAGTCTTGCGTATGCGGATGACTTAGTTGTGATGGCAGATTCGATTGAAAGTTTACAAAGTAATATTCCAGAGCTAGATCAGAAATGTAAGGACTATGGTATGAAGATTAGCATCTCCAAAACGAAAGTAATGTCAGTGAAAAAGAGATATAAAGGGATTGCGTGCCAAATAGGAGGAACTAAGTCAGAACAGGTGGACAGTTTCAAGTACTTAGGATGCATATTCTCACAGGATGGAAACATAGTGAAAGAACTGGAAGCGAGGTGTAGCAAAGCTAATGCAGTGAGTGCTCAGCTATGATCTACTCTCTTCTGCAAGAAGGAAGTCAGTACCAAGACTAACTTATCTGCGCACCGGTCAATCTTTCGACCAACTTTGTTGTATGGGAGCGAAAGCTGGGTGGATTCAGGGTACCTTATCAGTAAGGTTGAGGTTACGGATATGAAAGTAGCTAGGATGATTGCAGGTACTAGTAGATGGGAACAATGACAGGAGGGTGTCCACAATGAGGAACTCAAGAAAAACTGGGAATGAACTCTATAGATGTAGCAGTCAGAGCGAATAGGGTTAGTTGGTGGGGTCATGTTACACGCATGGGAGAAGCAAGATTACCCAGGAGACTCATGGGTTCAGCAGTAGAGGGTAGGTGGAGTCGGGGCAGACCAAGGAGAAGGTACTTGGAATCGGTTAAGAATGATTTTGAAGTAATAGGCTTAACATCAGAAGAGGCACCAAAGTTAGCACGGAATAGGGGATCATGGAGGAATTTTATAAGGGGGACTATGCTCCAGACTGAACGCTGAAAGGCATAATCAGTCTTAAATGATGATGATGATGATGACCATTATATAGTCGATCTGAAGCCTTCCTTGTCCCCAGATCTCTTCCATATGTATAGCCTATTTTCATAATTCTTAAACCAAGTGTTAGCGATGAATAAATTATGGTCTGTGCAAAATTCTACTAATCGGCTTTCTCTCTCATTTCTTTCCCCCACTTATATTCACCTATTATTTTTCTTTCTCTTCCTTTTTGTGCTATCGAATATCAGTCTCCCATCACTATTAATTTCGTCTCCACGAACCATCTGAATAATTTATTTTGTCTCCTCATACATTTCTTCAAAGTCTTCATAATCTGCGGATCTACACTACTGGCCATTAAAATTGTTACACCACGAAGATGACGTGCTAAGGACGCGAAATTTAACTGAAAGGAAGAAGATGCTGTGATTTGCAAATGATTAGCGTTTCAGAACATTCACACAAGTTTGGCGCCGGTGGCAACACCTACAACGTGCTGACGTGAGGAACGTTTCCAACCGATTTCTCATACACAAACAACAGTTGACCGGCGTTGCCTGGTGACACGTTGTTCTGATGCCTTGTGTAAAGAGGAGAAATGCGTACCAACACGTTTCCGACATTGATAAAGGTCGGATTGTAGCCTATCGCGATTTCGGTTTATCGTATCGCGACATTGGTCGAGATACAATGACTGTTAGCAGAATATGGAATCCGTGGGTTCAGAAAGGTAATACGGAACGCCGTGTTGGATCTCAACGGCCTCGTATTACTAGCAGTCGAGATGACAGGCATCTTATCCGCATAGCTGTAACGGATCGTGCAGCCACGTCTCGATCCCTGAGTCAAAAGATGGGGACGTTTCCAAGACGACAACCATCTGCACGAACAGTTTGCACCATGGACTATCAGCTCGGAGACCGTGGCTGCGGTTACCCTTGACACTGCATCACAGACAGGAGCGCCTGCGATGGTGTACTCAACGACGAACCTGGGTGCACGAATGGCAAAAAGTCATTTTTTCTGATGAATCCAGGTTCTGTTTACAGCATCATGACTGTCGCGGCCGTGTTTGACGACATCGCGGTGAACACACATTGGAAGCGTGTATTCATCATTTCCATACTGGTGTATCACCCGGCGTGATGGTATGGGGTGCCACTGGTTACACGTCTCGGTCACCTCTTGTTCGCTTTGACGGCACTTTGAGCAGTGGACGTTACATTTCAGGTGTGTTACGACCCGTGGCTCTACCCTTCATTCGATCCCTGCGAAACCCTACATTTCAGCAGGATAATGCACGACCGCATGTTGCAGGTCCTGTATGGGCCTTTATGGATACAGAAAATGTTCGACTCCTGCCCTCGCCAGCACATTCTCCAGATCTCTCAGTAATTGAAAACGTCTGGTCAATGGTGGCCAAACAACTGGCTCGTCACAATACGCCAGTCACTACTCTTGATGAACTGTGGTACCGTGTTGAAGCTGCACGGGCAGCTGTACCTTTACACGCCATCCAAGCTCTGTTTGACTCAATGCCCAGGCGTATCAAGGCCGTTATTACGGCCAGAGGTGGTTGTTCTGGGTACTGATTTCTCAGGATCGATGCACCCAAATTGCGTGAAAATGTAATCACATGTCAGTTCTAGTATAATATTTTTGTCCAATGAATACCCGTTTATCATCTGCATTTCTTCTTTGTTGTAGCAATTTTAATGGCCAGTAGTGTACTTAAACCTAACTAACCTAAGGACATCACACACAGCCATGCCCGAGGTACGATTCGAACCTGCGACCGTAGCAGCAGCGAGGTTCCGGACTGAAGCGCATAGAACCGCTCGGTCACAGCTACCGGCGGCATGATATTAGTTGCGTCAAGTTACGCGTGAAAGCATTCGTAGCAATGGGCAGTTGGCAACAGCCAAGAATAATAATCATTCGTTACGTAGGCAAAGAAAATTCTTTAAAGTTGTTAATATTTGCGACACAATTTGCAAGTAAGTCCCGTGCCCAATCCTAGTAATCACAGGGGGTAGTAAACAGTATGCTTTGCCTGGCATAAACTTTGGCGCTGTGAGAGAAGTACAAAACATCTAAGTAACCCGTGCGGGGTAGCCGCACAGTCTAGGGCGTTTTGTCACGCACCGCGCAGCTCCCCCCGTCGGAGGTTCTGATCCTCCGTCGCGCATCGGTGTGTGTGTTGTCCTTAGCGTAAGTAAGCTTACGATAGATTAAACACTGTGTAAGCATAGGGACCGATGACCTCATCAGTTTAGTCCATAAGACCTTACCACAAATTTTTCCATCTACAGGGTGTATACGACCCGGGACAACCGGGAGATCCGGGAAAAACCTGGGAATTTTTTCATCCGGCAGAAAACCGGAAAACACCCGGGAATTGATAAGAAATCCGGGAATTTTTCATTGTTTTAGTTTTCATTTAAATTTTTGTGATTTTGAGTGCTAAGAACCAATACTCTAACAAAGGTTATTACTGCACCCCGCTACTGCAGAATAACACTGCAGCAACGAAACATGAGCGAGAGAAAAAAAAAAGTAAAATAAGCTTAAGTTGTAAAGGAAATGCGCCGTATACAACAACAAAACACAGTGCTCATACATGCGTCTGCCACCAGCAGTATGTGTCAAAGACGTTTGGAAGACTATGCAATGCTTCATAACAACAAATTGCCTCCGATCAGCGTGACGTCACAACTGTTTAAACTAGATTCCTTTGAGCAATTGAGGGCGGGCTCTAATGCATGCGTAGTTGAGTCGCGTATGAGTAGTACCTTTCTCCCGCTTCTTTTTACAGAAGTGTGGCTTGGAGCCACTACCTAATATTGCACCGGTTCGGAAATATAGTAAATCCGGGGCTGATGCACAGAGCAGTCCGAGTTGTGGTGGAGAGCTGGGTCGTCTCCACGTGACCTGTGATTAGCGATGGCTAAAATATGTCATTAGTTTCAGATTTTACTTCCACCTTTCTGACAGTGAAGCATTAATCGCCTTGCAGAAAAATGAAGTTATTTTTGCGGTTTGCTAAAGAGATTTGGCTTTTATTAACCTTTTCTGCTAAGGCAGTCAGTTTCTTTGAACCGAACTGTTTAATTTCACACTGTCGGCTGGTTTCAACTGTTCGCTGATTACAAGTGCTCGTATGACATTAAGCCATAATAAAGAACCAAACATGAGATAATACAATACTGGGACTACAAGAAAATTTACATCCGAATCTGGACATATGAATGTGCACTTTAAGCCGAATTATGCATTTTAGTATGGTTCACGAAATTCCGATGATCTTGAAGTATCCTTTGATGTCGTGTTTCTTTTATGACCTAATGTAAGATCTTTTAATGTTTTGCTCGTACGAACATGTGGCCTTCCTGCGTCTTCGCGCGGTGACGACTTTTATCTGGCGCTCTCTTGAAAGTGCTGAAACGCAACTACGGTATTTCTAAATATTGCGAACGGTGGTTTGAAAAGCGTTACATACATTAAAAGCAAATTTCCTTTTACGCAAGATGAACTATGTGCGAGAATGTACGATGAATTTCTTAAATAACAAAGCGTTTGACTCTCATTTAAAAATCAACTCTTTGAGGACGGCCATTTAGAAGAATTTCTAGCTCAGAAGATCACACATTTACGTCGTTATTAAAAATTTTACTGGCACATTTGTGTGACGTATATTAAAGTGTATCACGCGCACAGAAGATCAACATTACATGTGGAAGCTTAGCTTGTCTTCCAGCTTATTAATTATATGTGAATGCTATGTATATTAATTTAAACCATTAACTTTTCTTATTTGTGTTTTCGAGCTACTTAAGAGTGGTCTTGCTATTGGCTGACTACATCACGTGTCCTACGCTGTCAGCAGCTGGTGAAATCACGTGACATGAGTGATGAGTGGCTTACAAAAGCGCATCGCTTCTCGAATTTCAATGCTTCGGAAAGTAACATGCGGTATATGGTGGAATTCGAATTTATACCTTCGTAATACAAAAATATGCAGCGTACATATTGCTGCACATCAAAGATGTTTCGAAACGTGTTTTTTTCCCCCTGAGTTTCGTTTTCTAAAGTGGCTGGAAATTCTACTTCGGTATATAAAACCATAAACATTCAAATGATTGATGAGTTTTACAATGCCAAGGAATAGTATACGGTCACTTAACACGGAAAAAGTGTGTTTTCGCCTGGGAGAAAGTGTATTTTTAACCGGGAAATCCAGGAAAAATCCGGGAATTTTTTTTTTCCTTGTCCACGTAGACACCCTGATCCAATAAAGTAAAGAAATTTAAAGCGAACATATGCTGACCTTTGACTAAAAATATTGCTTTGTGCTTTCAAATGGGTCATTAATCGATTAGTTTCATCACATAGGTTCGTTTAGAGATTATTTTACAAATTTATTTCATTGCAAGACTAACCAGACAGAAACATTACGTATTATCTTCAAAGGAAGTATTTCAGTTAATACCCTGCTCATAAAAAAAAGAGAGAAGAAGAAAACGGTATAGCTTCCTCTCTTAAATAATATAAATAGCGCTTCTTTATGTCTGGTGAAGCCCGTAAATTTTAAATTAAATTGTTCTGGTGTAATGACGGCTGTTGGCAGTCAACCAACGATCCTTTGACGGCAATTTTTTGCAAACCTACAAAAATTCTTATTATTAAATTCCATGTCACAGAAGGGAAGTGAAGGTAAAGGAAAGCATGAAAACTTGAAATTAACAGTTGATATTTATTCTAACGCACTTAAATAATACATATAGCTTCAACAAGACGATAATTCCATCGTTTAATCAGGTCGCTAGTACAGAGATATTGTCTCTCTCTCGAATACAGCAGCGGAATCGGAATGAACAAAGGTTAACACGCGAAAGAGAAGGTTTGTAATAATCCTTGACATCACTGTGTCATTGTCACGCGCACTTTTTTGGCATAACACCGTACACTGTATATCATTCAGTATTTATCGAATTATCAGGGGACGGCACGAGTACTGCGGTGCGAGAGGGTTATATGTCTACCTTGTCTACAATAATGCGTTCGCTATAATGTTTGTAGCACCTTACCCGCATTCCTATTTTCGTATTTACTACTAAACCTACTCTTGCAATGTCCCTGTCTCATTTTTAATTTCCAACCCTGTGTTCATCTGACCAGAAGTTCTGTATCTCCAGCCACCGCACCTCACAAACTCTGACTATATTTAACCTATCCATCTCCTTTTTAAATTTTCTAACCTATCTGCCCATCTGGAAATTCAAATGGGGGACCGTTTTACCTCCAGAATATTTTACTTAAGACGAGCTTTTACTTAAGTGCTGCTTGCACTTGAGGAGAGTGACGGCTGTAGTTTCCCCTTCCTTTCACCTATTCGCTGCATCAACACAGCAAGCCCGCTTTGGTTGATGTTAGAATACCAGATCACTCAGTCATCAAGATTACCTGCAACTACTGAAAAGGCGGCTGCCCCTCTTCAGTATCTGTACATTTGACTGACCTCTCAACAGAATCCCTTTCATCGTGGTTGCTCCTACGGTACGGCTGGCTATCTGTGACTCTGAGGCACGCAAGCCTCCGCACCAACACCACGGTCCATGGTTCTTGAGGAGATAAAGCTCATTCATTACGTGGAAATTATCAGGTCTGACCCAGTTAAGCATGAGAGTATGGGTACCTCACCTGACATGAACATATTGATAACGGGACCCATCAAACTATGAAAGAAAACATGGGGTCACTGTAACAATCTAGCTTATTGCCAAAAGAAATGAAAAATGATTTACCCACTAAATCAAGAATACGAAAATTTAAAATGTGAACGAGATATTTCAAATACAAACTACAGCCTTGCCACAGGCGGGTGGATACATGAAACAATGATACACTCCTGGAAATGGAAAAAAGAACACATTGACACCGGTGTGTCAGACCCACCATACTTGCTCCGGACACTGCGAAAGGGCTGTACAAGCAATGATCACACGCACGGCACAGCGGACACACCAAGAATCGCGGTGTTGGCCGTCGAATGGCGCTAGCTGCGCAGCATTTGTGCACCGCCGCCGTCAGTGTCAGCCAGTTTGCCGTGGCATACGGAGCTCCATCGCAGTCTTTAACACTGGTAGCATGGCGCGACAGCGTGAACGTGAACCGTATGTGCAGTTGACGGAGGGCGTATAGTGGGCATGCGGGAGGCCGGGTAGACGTACCGCCGAATTGCTCAACACGTGGGGCGTGAGGTCTCCACAGTACATCGATGTTGTCGCCAGTGGTCGGCGGAAGGTGCAAATGCCCGTCGACCTGGGACCGGACCGAAGCGACGCACGAATGCACGCCAAGACCGTAGGATTCTACGCAGTGCCGTAGGGGACGCACCGCCACTTCCCAGCAAATTAGGGACACTGTTGCTCCTGGGGTATCGGCGAGGACCATTCGCAACCGTCTCCATGAAGCTGGGCTACGGTCCCGCACACCGTTAGGCCGTCTTCCGCTCACGCCCCAACATCGTGCAGCCCGCCTCCAGTGGTGTCACGACAGGCGTGAATGGAGGGACGAACGGAGACGCGTCGTCTTCAGCGATGAGAGTCGCTTCTGCCTTGGTGCCAATGATGGTCGTATGCGTGTTTGGCGCCGTGCAGATGAGCGCCACAATCAGGACTGCATACGACCGAGGCACACAGGGCCAACACCCGGCATCATGGTGTGGGGAGCGATCTCCTACATTGGGCGTACACCTCTGGTGATCGTCGAGGGGACACTGAATAGTGCACGGTACATCCAAACCGTCATCGAACCCATCGTTCTACCATTCCTAGACCGGCAAGGGAACTTGCTGTTCCAACAGGACAATGCACGTCCGCATGTATGCCGTGCCACCCAACGTGCTCTATAAGGTGTAAGTCAACTACCCTGGCCAGCAAGATCTCCGGATCTATCCGCCATTGAGCATGTTTGGGACTGGATGAAGCGTCGTCTCACGCGGTCTGCACGTCCAGCGCGAACGCTGGTCCAACTGAAGCGCCAGGTGGAAATGGCATGGCAAGCCGTTCCGCAGGACTACATCCAGCATCTCTACGATCGTCTCCATGGGAGAATAGCAGCCTGCATTGCTGCGAAAGGTGGATATTCACTGTACTAGTGCCGATATTGTGAATGCTCTGTTGCCTGTGTCTATGTGCCTGTGGTTCTGTCAGTGTGATCATGTGATGTATCTGACCCCAGGAATGTGTCAATAAAGTTTCCCCTTCCTGGGACAATGAATTCACGGTGTTCTTATTTCAATTTCCAGGAGTGTATAAACTTATGTCGCGAATATGACTAATGATTATGGGTAAGATTAATTATTTAAAGTAAAACTTCTGGAATAGCATGATTAAACATCAATCCTCTCGCCTAAGGACATGATGAGTGTAATTAGCTATCTTTGAGAATTATACGTGTAATATGAAACCCTCGCGCAAATTAACTGATTTTGCACTCGCCTAATCTCGGTGGCTGCAATTACGGCACATGCGTACCACTTTTAAGCTATGAGAGGGCAGAAGACGACTGCCGTAGTGGCTGAAAATCCTAAGTTAACCCTGGACTCTGTATCCGGCTCCAAGTTACAGACTTCTCTCTCTGCACCTCTGTGAAACGACTTGGAGAAAGTATCCTCTACCCCATCTCTATAGCAAGTGTGTTCTAACTTTTCTCTATGAAACCCAGCTTGTTCTACCAACACCAGAATCTCGTTGGCCAATAGCAACAGACCTTGCGAGGTGTGACCAATTATAAGTCAATAAACAAACTTAACAGTTTCTTACTCTTGAGACTTTTGTCATAGTTAACCAGTAAGGTCTATTTCTCTAATGGTGTGAGGAGAAAGGTAGGAAATCTCTCCCATTACATGAGAGATTTTCAGTCACCACTATTTATAAAACGTCCAAGTACGCTCGTGTAGAAATTCACCCAAACTATGAAAATAATTACTAAGAGCCATCCAGAGAATCCTTTACTAAAATTTGAACAAAAATTCAAGCATTCTCTCCTGGGCTTGAAGGTTGTTCCTGCGTGCTCATGACTTCGTGTTCTCTCCTGTCTTTTAGATTCTTACCGGAGCTAAAAAGGATTCCTTTCATTTCTCGCGTAATGCTGTTTTATGGCATGCTACCCGCGCTCACTTGACTCTCCTGCTGGACTGGGGTGGCAGACTGTCCTCCTCCGCTCTATACCAGTGCGGCGGATGGCTTTCAGCAGAAAACAACTTTACAGCTATTCCATCCCCCTTACATAAAACTTCCACCTCACGAGCCAACTAAAAGCCCAAGGCTGTCGCAATTGACTCCCTCACCGTACGAAGAGGAAATTTGATACAGAATTAGAAATGCAGTCATTGTCAGTAGTGAATACTGCTTGTAGGTTTCATGCAGTATTAGTGATTTGACATGACTTATCATTGGGTTCTGCATATTAAATTACGAAACGGGTTACAGAATAGTTTTGGGAATACACTACCATCTAACAATGTCCCTCCAGTCACTCAGATGTAAAGAACTGCATCCATCACGATTAGGGATCGGGCAATGCCTTCTGGCACGTGGCCACCTCCTGTGACAGGAAGACCAGCCAGTGTACGAGGCTTGTTTGATGATAAGCTTTCAGTACATCTGCCTGTCAGCTCAGTACATTGTCTACTCTGAGGAAGATTTCGTCTAGTTACTGGATTCAACCTCTTTATTAGGACATAAATGCATGAGGCTAAAGAAGATACGCACTGTCTGAAAAAAAAAGTGAAGTACCGAGAAATGAAATGAAATGAAATTTCAATGGTTCAGAGGGTACATGGAGCTATCTAACTAATCACAAAATCGAGTGAAATTTACAAAGAACTTGGGAGTCTGAGCTGACTTATCAGTATGACGTTGCACCCCTCTGGCCTGGATGCAAGTACTGAATCGGTTATAAAAGGCGTCATAAAATCGTTATGTTCTCTCCTGATGCATGAGCGTTTGAACTGGCCCTTGTTGTTGTTGTTGTGGTCTTCAGTCCTAAGACTGGTTTGATGCAGCTCTCCATGCTACTCCATCCTCTGCAAGCTTCTTCATCTCCCAGTACCTGCTGCAACCTACATCCTTCTGAATCTGCTTAGTGTATTCATCTCTTGGTTTCCCTCTACAATTTTTATCCTCCACGCTGCCCTCCAAAACCGAATTGGTGATAGCTTGATGCCTCAAAACATGTCCTACCAACCGATCCCTTCTTCTAGTCAAATTGTGCCACAAATTTCTCTTCTCGCCAATTCTGTGCAATACCTCCTCATTAGTCATGTGATCTACCCATCTAATCTTCAGCATTCTTCTGTAACACCACATTTCGAAAGCCACTATTCTCTTCTTGTCCAAACAATTTATCGTCCACGTTTCACTTCCATACATGGCTACACTACATACAAATACTTTCAGAAACGACATCCTGACACTTAAATCTACACTCGATCTTAACAAATTTCTCTTCTCCAGAAACGCTTTCCTTGCCATTACCAGTCTACATTTCATATCCTCCGTACTTCGACCATCATCAGTTATTTTGCTACCCAAATAGCAAAACTCATCCACTACTTTAAGTGTCTCATTTCCTAATCTAATTCCCTCAGCATCACCTAATTCGACTACATTCCATTATCCTCGTTTTGCTTTTGTTGGTGTTCATCTTATGTCCTCCTTTCAAGACACTGTCCATTCCGTTCAGCTGTTCTTCCAAGTCCTTTGCTGTCTCTGACAGAATTACAATGTCATCGGCGAACCTCATCGTTTTTATTTCTTCTCAATGTATTTTAATTCCAGTTCCGAATTTTTCTTTTGTTTCCTTTACTGCTTACAGATTGAATAACATTGGGGACAGGCTACAACCCTGACTCACTCTTTTCCCAACCACTGCTTCCCTTTCATGCCCCTCGACTCTTATAAGTGCCATCTGGTTTCTGTAAAAATTCTAAATATCCTTTCGCTCCCGGTATTTTACCCCTGCCACCTTCAGAATTTGAAAGAGAGTGTTCCAGTCAGCACTGTCAAAAGTTTTCTCTTAGTCTACAAATGCTAGAAACGTAGGTTTGACTTTCCTTAATGTATCTTCTAAGGTAAGTCGTAGGATCAGTATTGCCTCATGTGCTCCAACTGGTCCTTAATGTTGTGGATACTGACGCTGAGATGAAGTTCACACCCGAGCTGGTCCGAGACGTGTTCTGTCTGGGACAGAAATGAGGATCTTTCTGGCCACAATAGTACCTCAACATCAGGCACGCAGTTCATACACACGTGTCATGTGTGGAAGAGAAATGTCCCTTTGAAAAATGTCACTGCAGTATTGTCGCTTGAGTGGTAACAAATGAGCTCACAACACGTCCGTGACATGTCACTGTATCCCCAGAGTTCGTCAATGACTAATAGCTGTGACCTGAAGTCATATCTGCCCACTGCCCACTCAATGACGCCAGGGGTAACACTTTCGAAGAAAGGAACCTCTCTACATGTCGCCGCCGTACTAGCTGACAATGGTCATCCAGGTTAGTGCAAAATCGTGATTCACCGCTGAACAGAATGCAACACCATTCAAATGCAGTCCATGCTCCCTGTTCACAGCACCACTCCAAATGCAGTTGTTCGTGTTGTAGTGTTAAAGGCAGCCTACGCATGGGATGCTAATTTCCTAGTACGGCTTTTGCTAGTCTGTGACCGACGGTGTAGAATGACATGAATCCATTACTTGATGTCAGATGGCTGGAGCAACTGTGAAGGGGTGCGATGTTCTTGGTGCACAGAATGGCGATCCTCCATTGTGGTGATCAGATGCTGAGCGACTGGCATCTTGAAGAGTATTCCTACCTTTGCATTCCCATGCTGTCGAACATTGGGCTATTGTCACATCTGTACGCCTCACATATATGGACACTGCACTAATCGACCACCCCACAAAATGTAGATCCACATTGGGACATGCATTTTTCAGATTATCAGATCGCGTTGCGCAGGAGACATGCCAGGTTTTATCTCTTGATGCACTTAGCTTATAAAGTCCCTGGCATATTTTTGTAAGTGCAATTTTATGCCTACCGAAAAATATCATTAAATGTTTTCCTTACAATGTAATTATTATCAAAATTTTCTAAGCCTTATTTCATGAACACAGTATCATTCACAATACTATAATAACACCAAATAGTAGATCAGGCAACTGGTTCAAGTGATTATGTCATCATTCATCACTTTCTCTATTAAGTAGCAGCATTTTTCTACCAGGTGATCTTGCAGTTTCCCCTTCGGTAAATCTATCTCCATCTTCAATATATCACTAACGTTCAGTTCATTTCAAATTTTCATCCTATCTCTGAGGATGACCGTTGGTAGAATGTTAAGCAGTGCTTTGAACCATTAAATTTCCCTGTGTCTAGTGTTACAAATATGTTTGAAATGTTTTACTTCATTTAGCTCAGATTCACTGCACAAAAGGTTGATGATATCCAATATTTGCAATGCAGTGATAGGTGATGGTTTTAAGTTCTTGAATATTGGATCATACAATATTCTTGGAGGGGCATTACACATTTTCCTAATGATTCTGTTTCGCAGGAACACGATACATTACGCTTGGGTTGAAATCTCACAAAAAATTAATTATATCTAATTACAGACTCAAAGTAAATGTGCTGTATTACTTCACTGTTACTCATCTCTGTTGCCAAAGACAGTATGTCTACTGAAAAAGCAAAGCTATTTAATTTAGTAGCTAAATAACCTATTTAGTCTGCTAGCTTAAATTTTTGTCCAAATTTATCTTGTAGTGTTTTTATTAAACACATTTAATATTTTACATCGAGCACTCAAATTATTAGCAGAGACAGTAAACCCTTACAGAAAGACTATCTGATTGAGTTTCTTCAACCAAATGTTTTGGGTGACTTTCATTTTTCTCTTTCTTGTTCCTCTGCACTGCTTCTCTTCGGCCATTGAGCAAACCTGATGCAATCAGACACCATCACTCGACTGACTGACTCAGTATTATTGTCATATATAATAATATTATATCAAGACAAGTATCCTAGGCTGATGTACCCGTTATTTTGAAAGTAAATAATGCCATAAGGTAAATAAGTTATTTACCACTTCAGCGAACTCATTTATTAGTTGTAGTTACCTTGATCGTGTTCTTAGCTGTCACTCAATTTTCATTCTTGTAAAAAATGTTGTTTAAAGTATGTTATGTAGCACCGAGTATTCAGACTGAAATAGAGTACTATATTTGTTAACAAAGCACGCCCCTCGGCGAAGGTATTGCTATTTAGATGCTATTCGAGAGGATCCGCAGTTACTTTTTACACAAAGTTTGCCTATACAGATCACAGATCGAGATACTAGTATTTAAGCTGAGATATTTAATTTTTTATGTAATCATGTGTTAATTTTTTCTTTTTGTACATGGTGCAGTGCTAAGAGTCTAATCGTTTGAATCTTCTTCAAAAAATGATTTTTATATACGATGTTGAAGTCAATGACTTTTTTACTATTTAGATGTAAATTGTCTAAACATTCTTTGAAATGTTAAGTTTCAGACCATTTCGTTGGTACCACATTTTCTGGCTACTTTGTGCGTTTACAACACCGTTAGAAACTTCTCAACTGCTTTCTATTTCAATGAATACTGAAGTATCTTACGTAAACATTAGTGGTTGGGCACTGTTACTGAGAGGTAAATCATTTATGCAAAGCAGAAACATGACCGATCCTAAAATTGACTATTGAGGGACTCCTTGTGAAATTGGTTTCCACTGAGGTGCATAATATACCATTATTGCCTGCTTCTCGTTTATCAAGCCTACTGCAGAACACTATGACTGATGCTATACCTGTCTACCTCATAAAAACCAAATGCTTTTATGAGGTCTCAGGAGGTATCTGCAGCTTTATTGTGTTTGTGGAATGATGAGTGATTTATTCAGTGAATTCATTAATTGAATTCGTGGTGCTTATCCATGTCATGGATCAATATTGGTTTCTGACACTAGCATAACACTTTGTAATAATTTTTTTTATTTTAACAGCAGCAGTATCTTAAAACACTGTGGATAATAAGACTGGGAGGGCACTGGTGGGTTGTAATTTTCTATATCTTCTTTTGATCATTTTCTGTGTAATGACTGCGCCCTTCTATACCTACAGTAAGTTTTCTTGTTCAAATGACTGACTGATTATTAACAACAGAGGATGAGCTATTATATAGTGCACCATTTTAATTACTTTGCTGGGTGTTCCAACCCATCTTTCCAATTGTATTTATTCCATCCTCAGTTAAAACTTTACTAATTTCAACAAGGGTCACTGTTTCGTCCAGGCAAAAGAAATTGACACTGGTTTGACAAGTATCACACTTACATTACAGTCTGCTACAATTATGAGAAATTTGCTGAAGCGTTCTAGAGTCTGAACAGGCTTCATGACAGTATTGTTGTTATGTTTAATTTTGAAATCTGCTGATAGTTAACTGCTACACCTAGTTTGGATTTAATAGCAGACTGTACTGCCTTTGGCTTATTCCTGACCATTTTATTTGACAATCTTTTGGCAACCTTCATTGCGTTTTTTAATTAGTGCTGCACAACTTTGTAACATTCCACATTATCAATAAAGTCTGGGTGTTTATTATGTTTCAGTTCTTAATGTAACGCTCTTTTTCTTCCACTATATATTTTTGTGCTTATAGTATTCCAGTTTATTTTTCACTTTTTATGTGAGACCCTTGGTACGAATGATTCGCTGAATACCTCTAGAAAACTTTCTTGAAATCTGTGAAAGTTCTCAGCACTTGGCATACTATGATCTATGAGCCATATGACCGCATTTTTCTTCCATATAACAGCTTCAAGATATTTTTGTAAAAATTTCTTTTCACATAGCCCTTCTCGCCATTAGACGTCATAAATATTTTAGAACAAACTTAACATTGAACAAATTACATTACTTAAATACAAAGACAGTACCAGTGTGCATAAGTTTTAAATTAAACAAAATATTTACATTTCGTATTACTTATCGTGTACGATATGATTTTTTTCACAGGCTGGATTATGGCACATCGGTGCGCAAATGTGCCATATTCTGGTGCACGAGCCACCTAGCAGCGGCTGGTCGAACGACAGCCCCGTGGTCGTACTGATTCCCGAGTCGTCCGAGAGGGCGGCGACACCGCAGCGCAGGAAATCCGGCAGAGCCGGCAAGCCTCGAACGAAATTCCGTCTATCGGTGAGTTTAACTGACACGTCCAAGCAGTAGCCATTAATGAGTAGCTCTCATCATGATCAAGACCTATGTATGAGTTAGCCAATTACTGTTTTGATAGTAAAAGGAAATTATTACTGAGTCAGCTATTCATACAAGTACTGTGTACATAATAAGATCTTCAAATGATAAAATATCACCCACTGGGATCTTCTGTGACTTATTAAAGGCATTTGATAGTAGCTATCAGAATAGCCTATTGCAGAAGTTAAGTTGTTATGACATATTTAATTAAAGAAATGCAAGGTTTATTTCGTATTTAAAAAACAGAATGCTGAAAGTTATCCTAGGCTGTTCAAGTAATACAGGAAATGACGCCACAACATCTGCAGGGAGACAAATTACAATAGGAGTCTCACAGGGTTAAATCATTGGCCCACTACTGTTCTTGCTTTGTTAATGATCTGCCATTTCATTTGAAACACCTGTCTGCAGATGATACAAGCGTTGTTGTAAAGCAGGGCAAAGAAGCATCACTAGTGAAAACAGTAAATGTTTTCATGAAATGTACTGAATGGATTTGCACATATGGGCTATCTGTAAAATTTGAAAAAAACACAATTCATCAAGTTTTTTACTATCAAAAATATCCTGCCTCCTGTTAAAGTGGCAGACCAAAACGAAATAATAAACAATGTAGCGAACTGTGCGTTCTTCGGTATACATGTTGATGAAAACATAAACTGAAGACTGCATAGTAGTCCTGCTAAAATATTTAGGTTCCGTTACCTTTGCCATGAGAATAATTATCAACTTTGTCTAGCTAAAATATTTAGGTTCGGTTACTTTTATCATGAGAATAATTGTCAAATTTGTGGATTTAGAAGTATGTGGTTACCATGTTTTGCATATATTTAATTTTTAGTTATATGTAAATGCTCTGAGTTTATTGTGTTGATACTTTCCACATCATAGCTTTTATTGCAAATTTGATCTATGGAACAAATAACTAACTAAATAACTGATGTACAACATATTAAAAAGACTTTCTGTCTCGTTCAGATAGAAGACAATAACTGTTTCGTTCCGTTGATTAAAGTATTATCCTCCTGCCTGTAGAAAGTCTTCCTGCACTACGTTCCTTTTTCCAACTACATAGGGCAGACTGTTTTCATCCGGTATGGAGTCCAAAAGACAACCTATCGCCATATCAGTAGTCTTCCCTCTATCCATCTTCAGTTGTTTTCCAACTCTCTGTCTCCCACCACCGGCGCGCAAGTCGCCCAATGTGGCGTCGAATGAAACGAGACTTGCACCTGGCGGCCGAACTTCTCCAAATAGAGGCCTCCCGGCTAACGATGCCATACGCTCATTTCATTTTCTCTCTCTCTGTCTCTCTGAGAGACATAGGCCTTACCTTTTCCCTACAATTACCCTTTTACATTCTAGTCCTGTTTTCTGTCGATGGTCTTCCTCCACCCTCATCAATGTCTGTGACGATGTAAACACGTTTCGTTTATTTCCGTTTTTTTTTTTTTTTTCATTTTGGTATGGTGTAATATTCATCTGTTTCTCGTTAAATGCAACCATGACACATGGCACACTTAACTATGATGGTTCCTATATACAGCTTTTAATTTTTCAGTATGTTTCACCCTCGAATATGTTAATGAGATTCACAGTGACCAAAAAATAAATTAAGTAACAACAACAGTAAAATATATGAAAAACAGGAAAAGGTGTAATGCCTTTAGAGAGTCTCATTGTGTTAGTGAGGGATGTTGCGAGTATAATCATAGAGCTTAGATACAAGTTTTTCACAAGCATCTGGCAGAAAGATGTAATATGCCGATAGGTTTGATTAAACTATACATAAATGAAGTGCACAATAAAGGGCAACAACATGGGATGTTATAATAGTAAATTAAATAGTGTAAGTAATCCTCTAAGGAAGTTGCATAGTAGGACATTAACAAACTACCGACAGCTGAGTAAAAGGCAATGAAGAACAAATCTGTCTGTGGAATGGAAAGACACACCTGGATAATAAATTTTGTACAAAGTCAGCAGATCGAGAAAGGGCTTGAAAGAAAAACAGATAAGCATATAATTTATATACACTTGAAAAAAGGACAGTAGATAATTGTTCCGTAAACCCAATACATTTCGCTGATGTATATGATCTACACAGTAAAGCATGAAATTATGTGAAGATAGGACACAAAACCAGTGCTATTTAAAGTTTACAAAGATTTGAATAACAACATGTTGTGCCCACCTTGGTTAAAATTTATTTGCAGTATGCTCCTAGGAAATGGAAAAAGAAGTGTGAAAAGCTAACTACAAACACATTGTTATTCGCAAGTACTAAGACTGTTAATGCCTAGATGAAGGAGATACAAACTGTTGTTGTTGTTGTGGTCTTCAGTCCATAAATTGATTTGACTTAATCTCCATGCTACTCTATCCTGTGCAAACCTCTTCATCTCCCAGTACCTACTGCAACCTATGTCCTTCTGAATCTGTTTAGTGTATTCATCTCTTGGTCTCCATCTACGATTTTTACCCTCCACACTGCCCTCCAATACTAAATTGGTGATCCCATCATGCCTCAGAACATATCTATCAACCGATCACTTCTTCTAGTCAAATTGTGCCACAAATTTCTCTTCTCCCCAATTCTATTCATTACCTCCTCATTAGTTAAGTGGTCTACCCATCTAATCTTCAGTATTCTTCTGTAGCACCACATTTCGAAAGCTTCTATTATCTTCTTGTCTAAACTATTTATGGTCCGTGTTTCACTTCCATAAATGGCTACACTCCACACCAATAATGTCAGAAATGACATCCTGCCATTTAAATCTATACTCGATGTTAACAAATTTCTCTTCTTCAGAAATGATTTCCTTGCCATTTCCAGTCTACATTTTATATCCTCTCTACTTCGACCTTCATCAGTTATTTTGCTCCCCATATAGAAAAACTCATTTACTACTTTAAGTGTCTCATTTCCTAATTTAATACCTTCAGCATCACCCGATTTAATTCGAGTATTGTCAAGCTATCAGTAGTTCTAATGGAATGTTGTCTACTCCTGGGGCCTTGTTTCGACTTGGATCTTTCAGTGCCCTGCCAAACTCTTCACGCAATATCATATCTTCCATTTCATCTTCATCTACAGCCTCTTCCATTTCCATAAGTCCATCGCCCTTGTATATACCCTCTATATATTCGTTCCACCTTTCTGCATTCCCTCCTTTGCTTAGAACTGGGTTTCCATCTGAGGTCTTGATGTTCATACAAGTAGTTCTCTTTTCTCCAAAGGTCTCTTTAATTTTTCTGTAGACAGTATCTACCTTACCTCTAGTGATATATGTCTCTACATCCTTACATTTGTCCTCTAGCCATCCCTGCTTAGCCATTTTGCACTTCCTGTCGATCTCATTTTTCAGACGTTTGTATTTCTTTTTGCCTGCGTCACTTACTGCATTTTTAGATTTCCTCCTTGAATCAATTAAATTCAGTATTTCTTCAGTTATCCAAGGATTTCTACTAGCTCTCGTCTTTTTGCCTACTTGATCCTCTGCTGCCTTCACTATTCCATCTGTAAAAACTACCCATTCTTTATCTGCTACATTTCTTTCCCCCAGTCTTGTCAATCGTTCCCCAATGCTCTCCCTGAAACTCTCCACAACCTATGTTTCTTTCAATGTATCCAGGTCCCATCTCCTTAAATCCCCACCTTCTTGCAGTTTCTTCAGTTTTAATCTAAAGTTCATAACCAATAGATTGTGGTCAGAGTCCACATCTGCCTCTGGAAATGTCTTACAGTTTAAAACTTGGTTCCTAAATCTCTGTCTTACCATTATATAATCTATCTGATACATTTTAGTATCTCCAGGATTCTTCCATGTATACTACCTTCTTTTATGATTCTTAAACCAAGTGTTAGCTATGATTAAGTTCTGCTCTGCACAAAATTCTACCAGGTGGCTTCCTCTTTCATTTCTTACCCCCATTCCATATTCACCTACTACGTTTCCTTCTCTTCCTTTTCCTCCTATCAAATTCCATTCACCTATGATTATTAAAGTTTCGTCTCCCTTCACTATCTGAATAATTTCTTTTATCTCATCATACATTTCATCAATCTGCGGAGCTAGCTGGCATATAAACTTGTACTACTGTGGTAGGCGTGGGCTTCGTGACCATCTTGGCCACAATAATATGTTCACTATGCTGTCTGTAGTAGATTACCCATGTTCCTATTTTTTTATTCATTATTAAACCTACTCCTGCATTACCCCTATTTGATTTTGTATTTATAACCCTGTAGTCACCTATATATAAACTATATAATGCAAAAGCTTATTATGGAAATTACAAATTGTGGTCGAGTTATAAATTACACAAAAAAATCTGAAATTTCTTAGGAATGCAACTTTTTAAAAAATAATTAGAAACCACTAACAGTAAAGTGAGTGAGCTATATGAGTACAATGGAAGCATGATATCAGATTGAGGACAATATTATGAAAATGAAAGAGGATGTAGATGAAGATGAAATGGGAGATATGACAATGCGTGAAGAGTTTGACAGATCACTGAAAGATCCAAGACGAAACAAGGCCCCAGGAGTAGACAACATTCCATTAGAACTACTGAAGACTTATTGAGCTGGGGAGACATACAAAATCGGTGAACACAAGAGCGGAAATTATCCAGACAGACTTTAATGTATATAAAACCATTGCAGAGCCAATTACTGTTTAAAAATTATATAGTTACCTAGTTAGTTTCATGTCCATATATCTTCTGCATGATAATTGATAATGACGTGAAATGAGTCATTTTAAATTCAAGTCACAAAATAATCTTTAAATGTGGTTACATGCAAAACATTTATAAGGCTACTTTTTTTTAACATACAGATATGAATTAGTAATTCCTACCACTTTTTACACATTACAATAATAGAAGTTGATCTACGAAAAATAAGCTCTTGCCAAGGACAAACTTTTTCAATGTGTTTGCAAATTTTACTTTGCTGTCAGAATACATTTTACATCACTGAGTAAGTGATAAAAAATTTTAGTTACAGCATTATTCACCCCAATTTGGGCTAAAGACAACCTTAATGTGGAGTAATTAATGTTATTTTTTCTTCTGGTATTGTAATTATGTACATCATTGTTCCTTTGGTACTGCAGTGATTTTTTTATAGATAACTCCACAATGATATAAATCTACTCTGAAGTAGCAATGAAAATACCTAACTTCTTAACAGATATTTACAAGATGACTGTGGGTGAGGATCACATACCATCCTTACAGCACGTTGTGAACAATGCAGACTTTGTTTCTTAAAGATGAATTACCCTGGAACATTATTCCATCTGACATTACTGAATGAAAATGTGCAAGATATGTCAAGTTCCCGATTTGTCTCTTCCCAAGATTTTCAGTGATTGTAAGTGCAATTGTCGCTGAGCTATATTGTGTAATGAGTTCCAGAATGAAAAAAATTTAAATTTCCTCTTGACTTATTATTTCCTCACCATATGTTACACTTACCATTGATGTAGTTTATCTAATTGTTCATAACTGATTGTATTATATCCTTTTAAAATTGAGAATGGGATCATTTGCAGAAAAGTAATCAATGACACTTTTAAGAACATTGTTTAGCATTTCTTATGTTGTTATATGTATGCTTGGATTGATTACAATACTAGTGTCACCTGTAAAGATAACTAATTTTGCTTGTTGTGTATTAGACAGAAGCTGTTTACGTATATGAGGAAAAATGACAGATCTAAGAATAAGCCTTGTAGAAGCCCATACATGATTTCTCCCCAGACAGAATAATTCCCCCACACTACATTGGTTACATAACTAAATACAATTTTCTGCATTTTAATGGTTAGATGTGACATTATCCATTGGTTGGATATACCGTCTGTTCCATAAAATCTCACTTTATTTAAGGAGATTCACACAATCAGATGCCTGAGATAGGTCACAGAAAATACAGACCTGTGTTATATTGTTACTTTGTAAAATTGAATGTGTAAATTGCATTCTCAGTAGATCAACTCTCCTGAAATCCAAACTGTGATTATTGAGGGTATTATTGTTTAACAAGTGGGATACTATTCTACAATACATCACCTTCTCAAAAATTTTGGAAAATGATCTCAGCAGTGAAACAGATCAGTAGTTATTGACAACTCTTGTATCATCTTTCTTCAAAAGAAATCTTGCTGAAAAAATGCCTTGAGTAAGTGATGTATTACATATTTCAATTAATACTCAGGTTATTTTATGGGAACAAATCTTAGTACTCTATTGGAAAAATCATCAGATCCAAATTGGCATTTATTGTTTCTTAATTTGATAATCAGTAGTTGGTGATATACTTCTATGACTGAATTTTATGGTGTTCACTTTTTAAAACATATGGCTGTGATTTTTCTGTTGAGCTGTTTGTCGCTACATTTTGTGCTATATTTAAGAAATGATTGTTAAACAGATGTGCTACCTGTAACACATCATTTATAACCCTTCCAGTTAATTTAGTAGTGATGCTACTTTGTTCTTTGACCAGTTGTCCCATCTCTCGTTTCACTACACTTCACATAGCTTTGAAGGAAGCACTTGGGATATGGTTTAGAATCCATGACATCCAGGAACATATGGCCCATTATGCCAGTAAGGTTTATATTTTAGAAATGCATTTGGGGCCTGAAGATGGAATGTGGAAACTGGCAGTAAAAGTTAAATAACATCTCAAATGCACAGCTGTTGGCTAATTTCATTGTTAAATAGCCTTAAATCTGTTGTCAGATTTACTGATTGATGCTTACTTAATGCAACTGTTTCTTGATTTTTTAAGAACGTTTCTTAGCAATTTTGAGTATTTGTTGCAGTTTGTCATTACTGCAGGATGGGTACCAAGCATCGAAGATCTGTGCTGAAATAGAGTGTAAAAAGCAGAACAAAGGCTGACATGTTGAATGCTGTATTCATTCCTTCACTAAGGAATGATGCCATCGCTAAATCAAGGAATGATGCCATCATTTAGTAGCTGTACTGTTGCTACGATAAAGGACGTAGTAATCATTACTAATTATGTTCAAATGCAGCTATTCTGCTAAAACTCAGTAAGACTACTGGGTCTGGTGGTATGACAGACCAGTTCAGTTAAGAATTGCTTAATGTGCAAGCTTCTCTCTAGACCATAATTTCCGGCAGATCCTCTGAGCAGAGGTCTGTTTCCTGGAATTGGCTAGAAAACAGCACAGGTCGCACCCCACTTGGAAACATAAAGTAGAATGAACGATAGAACCGCCATTCCTATATCATTAACACAGACATCGGCCACGTGAAATTTACTTCGCACTCATCACAAGCTACCCTGATGTCACGAATTGAGGAAAACAAGTTTATTTGCTTTCAACCAGGTTTTCAAAGCAACTTTTCCTCTATATGTATCGCGTCCCCTTCCCCTCCCCCTTCCTATGCCCCAACCCACACCTTTCCTTCCCGTAGCCGCTAACACCGTTCACACTCCAAACGCCGTTGGAGATTCACAATGAGATATATTCTGATAAAAGTAGAAAACCACAAAAACATGAGCCAGGAGCAGCTATCACTGACGTTTCAACAACACAGAGGTCAAAAGGGTTCATTGATAAGGGCTTCAACCAATATTTAAAATGACATAAAAATACGAATACATTATTTGATCAAATGTGTCTGGAGGACTATTAGTAGACATTAACATGGGGTGTATCAACACTTCGCCTTTGTGAGTCCTTGAACTCTGCTGGGAACGTTTTCAATGAGGTATCTCAATGTCCGTAGAGGAGCAGCAGTCCAATCTTCCTCAACAGCCGAAACCAGAGAACATAATGATGTTGGATGCTGTGGCCCGGAACGAAGTCGACATTCTAACTCATCCCAAATGTGTTCAGTTAGTTTCGGGTCAGGACTCTGGACAGGAAAGTCCATTTCAGGATAGTTGTTCTCCTCAAACTATTGTCTCGCAGATGTTGCTGTTCGACAAGGAGCACTGTCATGGTGAGACAAACAAAGATCGTTCCCGAACTGTTCTTCCACCGTACGCAGTGCTCTAACATGTGTTCGCATCCTTCGACATTTAGCGTTTTGTTAAGCGCACTAAATGGACCATACCCTAACCACAAAAAAACACCCCCATACCGGAACAATAACTACACCATACTTCACTGTTAGCTCTACGCATGATGTCAGGCGAGGATCTCAAGGACTTCACTGCATCCGAACTCTTCCGTCGGATTGTCATAGGGTAAAGCGTGATACATCACACGAAAACACTCGTTTCCAGTCATCCTCAGTCCAGTGGCATCGCTATTTGTACCACCTCAATCGTCCCTCAGCTTTGATCACAGAAATGAATTGCTTATGAGGAACTATCGACCATTTTATCCCACTCTTTTTAATTCCCTACGCACCTCATTGTGTTACCTAGACTGTTGGTAATACTCTGGGGTTCAAAAGTGATTCCTTTCGCTACTTTCATACGATTTTTTACAACCACCTCCCCTAATGGTTGGTGGAACCTGTCCGTCAGTATATGAGATCTGCTTCGTCTTTGTTTAGCTGTGGTCGTTCCCTCGTATTCTCACTTCACAATCACATCACCAACAGTGGTCTTGGGTGGCTTTAGAAGAACTGAGAAGTCCCTAATGTACAAGGGGCAAAGCAATGCTTTGATTTTCTGCAGGATTCCAGTACACCATATTACACTACTGGCCACTAAAATTGCTACACTATGAAGATGACGTGCTACAGACGCGAAATTTAACCGACAGGAAGAAGATGCTGTGATATGCAAATAATTAGCTTTTACAGAGCACTCACACAAGGTTGGCGCCGGTGGCGACACCATCAACGTGCTGACATTAGGAACGTTTCCAACCGATTTGTCATTCACAAACAGCAGTTGACCGGCGTTACCTGGTGACACGTTGTTGTGATGCCTCGTGTAAGGAGGAGAAATGCGTACCATCACGTTTCCGGCTTTGATAAAGATCGGATTGTAGCCTATCGCGATTGCGGTTAATCGTATCGCGACATTACTGTTCGCGTTGGTCGAGATCCAATGACTGTTAGCGGAATACAGAATCTGTGGGTTCAGGATGGTAATACGGAACGCCGTGCTGGATCCCAGCGGCCTCGTATCACTAGCAGTCGAGATGACAGTCATCTTATCCACATGGCTGTAACGGATATTGCAGCCACTTCTCGATCCCTGAGTCAACAGAT
Organism: Schistocerca gregaria; assembly: GCF_023897955.1. Taxonomy (NCBI): domain Eukaryota; kingdom Metazoa; phylum Arthropoda; class Insecta; order Orthoptera; family Acrididae; genus Schistocerca; species Schistocerca gregaria. Next base: position 371,702,336 of record NC_064925.1, on the reverse strand, counting down.
GGGGACGTTTGCAAGACAGCAACCATCTGCACGAACAGTTCGACGACGTTTGCAGCAGCATGGACTAGGAGCTCGGAGACCATGGCTGCGGTTACTTTTGACGCTGCATCACAGACAGGAGCGCCTGCGATGGTGTGCTCAACGACGAACCTGGGTGCACGAATGGCAAAACGTCATTTTTTCGGATGCATCGAGGTTCTGTTTACAGCATCATGATGGTCGCATCCGTGATTGGTGACATCGTGGTGAACGCACATTGGTAGCGTGTATTCGTCATTGCCATACCGGCGTATCACCCGGCGTGATGGTATGGGGTCCCATTGGTTACACGTCTCGGTCACCTCTTAATCGCATTGACGGCACTTTGAACAGTGGACGTTACATTTCATATGTGTTACTACCCGTGGCTCTATCCTTCATTCGATCCCTGCGAAACCCCACATTTCAGCAGGATAAGGCACGACCGCATGTTGCAGGTCCTGTAAGGGCCTTTCTGGATACAGAAAATGTTCGACTGCTGCCATGGCCAGCACATTCTTCAGATCTCTCACCAATTGAAAACGTCTGGTCAATGGTACCCGAGCAACTGGCTCGTCGCAATACGCCAGTCACTACTCCTGATGAACTGTGGTATCGTGTTGAAGCTGCATGGACAGCTGTACCTCTACACGTCATCCAAGCTCTGTTTGACTCAATGCCCAGGCGTATCAAGGCCGTTATTACGGCCAGAGGTGGTTGTTCTGGGTACGGATTTCTCAGGATCTATGCGCCCAAATTGCATGAAAATGTAATCACATGTCAGTTATAGTATAATATATTTGTTCAATGAATACCCGTTTATCATCTGCATTTCTTCTTGGTGTAGCAATTTTAATGGCCAGTAGTGTTGTCCCCACTCTTTTGCCTACAAAAAATGACTCTGAACACTGTGGGACTTAACATCTGAGGTCATCAGTCCCCTAGAACTTAGAACCATTTAACCCTAACTAATCTAAGGACATCACACACATCCATGCCCGAGGTCTTTTGTCTACAACACCCTATTTTTCAACGTAATCTCAGTTCAATTCGACGGCCTTTGTTCCAGCATGGTACAACTATACTGGTCGATGGTGGTGGCAACGTTTTGCTGCATCAGTAACTTGTCCATCATCCACGTTCTGCTCCCACAGAGCGCACCCTTAATTGTGCCACAGATGGGCCTCCATTCCCCTTTATACTCTTCTGATAGGTGGTGAGGAACCCAGCGTGCACACACCTTTCAGTACCCCTACTAGTGGACGAGTGTGTCTGCACTACCAACACAGACGTACAGTTGTACGGCAAAGTGTTTGATTGTGATCTGTCGATCACTTTAAAGGAGAGTGTCCGCACGTTCCTACATTGCAGGATTCACAGTTGTATGCGGCCGGCAGTCACGCGAGTGATAAGGAGGTTTACACGGCTTGCGAAGATGAGAGACGCCACGTCCAACGACACACAGTATTTTGGTTCATTCCAGACCTCCATAGACATTATGCAACCAAGCCTTTATGAATATCAGCGATCCTGTGGAATTCCGCCACAAGAAACTCAATGAGATCTATCTACTGGATCCGCTGTATCTGATGGGATACCAGTTCGATTTTACACAGAGTACGCGAAGGTACTTGCCCCCCCCCCCCCTTCTCGCAGAAGGCATGGAAACTTCACAAGTGCACAAGTCGGCACTACGAAATAGTTCTATATCCCGCGACCACGCGCAAGCTTCTCAACACTCTTCCTAGTATTTCCTGCGACCGTCCCGTCTAGCACTCCCCGTCTTATGTGCGCACCTAATGCTCCTCCCTCACTTTCATACAGTCTCTCCATTGACGTCGGTAGTGTACCGTAGGTCTCTAGAAGAGAGTAGCGTTCCAAAGGATTAGAAAAGAGCACAGGTCATCCCAGTTTTCAAGAAGGGACGTGGAACAGATGTGCAGAACTATTATGTTCGAGTATAATGACTTTTCTGGAAACTAGAAATCTACTCTGTAGGGATCAGCATGGGTTTCGAAAATGACGATCGTGTGAAACCCAGCTCGCGCTATTCGTCCACGAGACTCAAAGGGCCATAGACACGGGTTCACAGGTAGATGCCCTGTTTCTTGACTTCCGCAAGGCGTTCGATACTGTTCCCCACAGTCGTTTAATGAACAAAGTAAGAGCATATGGCCAATCAGACCAATTGTGTGATTGGATTGAAGAGTTCTTAGATAACAGAACGCAGCATGTTATTCTCAATGGAGAGAAGTCTTCCGAAGTAAGAGTGATTTCAGGTGTGCCGCAGGGGAGTGTCATAGGACCGTTGCTATTCACATCGGAAGTTCACTGAGGCTTTTTGCAGATGATGCTGTGATGTATCGAGAGGTTGCAACAATGGAAAATTGTACTGAAATGTAGGAGGATCTGCAGCGAATTGACGCATGGTGCAGGGAATGGCAATTGAATCTCAATGTAGACAAGTGTAATGTGCTGCGAATACATAGAAAGATAGATCCCTTATCATTTAGCTACAATACAGCAGGTCAGCAACTGGAAGCAGTTAATTCCATAAATTATCTGGGAGTACGTATTAGGAGTGATTTAAAATGGAATGATCATATAAAGTTGATCGTTGGTAAAGCAGATACCAGGCTGAGATTCATTGGAAGAATCCTAAGAAAATGCAATCCGAAAATAAAGGAAGTAGATTACAATACACTTGTTCGCCCACTGCTTGAATATTGCTCACCAGTGTGGGATCCCTACCAGATAGAGTTGATAGAAGAGATAGAGAAGATCCAACAGAGAGCAGCGCACTTCGTTGCAGGATCATTTAGTAATCGCGAATGCGTTGCGGAGATGATAGATAAACTCCAGTGGAAGACTCTGCAGGTGAGACGCTCAGTAGCTCGGTACGGGCTATTGTTGAAGTTTCGAGAAGTCAAGCAATGTATTGCTCCCTCGTACGTATATCTCGAGAAGAGACCATGAGGATAAAATCAGAGAGATTAGGCCCCACACAGAGGCATACTGACAATCTTTCTTTCCACGAACAATACGAGACTGGAACAGAAAGGAGAACCGATAGAGGTACTCAAATATCCTCCGCCACACATTGCCAGGTGGCTTGCGGAGTATGGATGTAGGTGTCATTTTGAAGGCTACGTATAGCGCCACCACCTATCGGAAATTCATGAAAATGTAGGGGCTGAAACGGGAATATTCCAGGATGTCCCACGACGATTTCTACATTTTTGAACTGACATTGGCCCGTATAATAAAGTGCATTGCATTACTTATTGAACGTCCTCATATTTGTTACTCAGGTGACATCCAATGACAGTTCCACGTTAGAAATCAGTGAGCTTTCCTGACCGACCCCTTTTGCTGTTAATGGTTCTTCATAGACAACACAATAGTCCTCTCGTCCTTTTATACTGGCAGGTTTGGGTCTTGTAATATCTAGCGGTCGATTCAGCATTGCATACGGGTACTGGGATAATTTTGATCAGGTAATGTGTGTTTGAGTAAACCACCATACTATTATGCTTGAGACTTAATGTAAGAGGAAATCGCGACGTGATAGAGAAATGGTGGACAACTGAACCCTTGAGACAGTGATCGAGGTGACAAAAGGGATGGTCGCAATGATTTCTTACCTTACGTTAGTTTTCGACCGAAGCGTGAGGTAGGCGCACGCACATCGAGTACAAGAGATGATATATGTAGGGAAGCAACATCACAACGTTCTGCTCAACGTAATGAGAAGGCAAACTGTGACTGGCAACCAAGCAGCAACTGGAAACGGCAAAGAGCACTCGTGTCGGCGTCGTATGGTGACAGTTGTCGGTCCAGATGGAAGCAAACAGAAAGGAATGGGCAGTGAGGTAATTCTGTGTATGGATTGTCTCCCATTTTGTTAGACGGCCTCCGTGGGCACACATTTATACGTCACAACTGCCTGAAATGGCCCGATACAAAATCTGGTGTGCCTAAGGGGGCAGCAATAGGGCTGTTGCTATTTTTGGTGTATATCAGTGTCTTAGCGGGTGGTGTTAGCTGTGATCTCAGGCAGTCTCAGTCATTTTGCAGATGACGCTGTTAGCTGTGAGATAACTCTACGTGGCAATCATTGCCGTAATATCCAGTTAGATCTTGAAAAAATGTCAGTCCAGTGCCAAGAGTGGCGTTTACTTAGAAACGTAGAGAAATGTGATGTTGTGCACTTCACGACACGAGAAAAGAGTGGTATCCTTCAGGTGACAACTTAAGAGACGGTCTACGCCTAGGAATATTTGTGAATACCAGGGCCGTACCAAGGGGGGAGGAGCAACGGTCCCCTGGTAATGGCGCAGGCACTGAGTGGGACCAAACTCTGACAGAAAAAAGAGCGAGTAGGACTCGCAAACATTTTTATGTGTATAGATAATAATAATAATAATAAATAATAATAGTAATAATTTGGTCTGGCTCAACGACCTAGTCCAAGTCCTTCTTTTTGATGCCACTTTGGTGACTTGTCTGTTCCTAACCTACCCTAGTAAACGACTGCGCAGGATACGCTGGCTGGTGCGCAGTGAGCAAAAATGATGGGTGAGTTCACTCGTTTGTTCGGAAGGGAAGGCCGAGATTGACTGCTTTACGCCGGTCGGCTATGCACTGTCATGACTAGAGACCGGATTATATGGATTTGCATGTTGCATATTTGGCTCTTTTTCACCGGTTATTCCCTACTTTAACTAAAAACTAGTGACGATGCATATTTTCGCTCTATGTTTACAATATTTTAAAAATTTAGACGAGTGGTCTCTAGGTCTATCTAATTTTGATGTCTCACGGATTGACCGCGACCTAGAGCTGCGTGCAATCGCTAACCGAGACGCCACTGCCTAACGCAATCATTACAGGAGAGGAACAGGAACAGGCAGACAGAGTCAATGCTCCGCGCCCCGATTAATCCCCTCCGCTGTAATACCGTACGCATCGGCAACAATTGAACTACGCAAGCACCGGATAAAGAAAAATCGCAGAGTAAAACTTCCCGCACTTTACCTCCTGATTCAAGGGAATGCGCTGCAAGCAACGAGGGATAGAAACTACATGTATGGAAGTAGAGGGCACCACTTCACTACGCGCCATATTGCTGTTGCCATGACATATTCCAGCCAATCAGAAGCTGTCCTTTGCATATAAAAGTGGGAGCTTCGCTAGTTTACGACAGTCAGTTTTAGCCCTGACGACGACCATGGAAGTCGTGATCGAAAGCTTAGAGTTTTATCCTGAATTGACGCGGCATGCACACCAAGAGATTTTTATTTACGCAAGCTTTTAGTCGCATGTCCATTGTTACAGATTAGCTTTCTATTTACTTGTACACTGTTGAACGTGTTTACGACGTGTAGTGTGTAACATGTTGTGCACCATGCTGCCCGAAAAAAGAAACGTTGTTTTTCGTGGATAGCTGACCATCCTGGAACATTTACATATGACAGAATTGTTTTATATTGTCGAGTTTGCGAGAAAAACATTTGTGCAAAAAAAGTTTCAAATAGACCAGCATTCCAAAACAAGTCTTCATATCACAGGAATGCAGAAACAAGGACCATGACAACAACTTCTGACAAGTTGCAGTAGCAGGGATTTGTTCAAAGGTAATCAAAAACGTCGGTTTAACATGAATCTATGTGAAACATTCATTGCAAGCAATCGTCCTCTTCACAAGCTTGCAAACCCTATCCTCAAAGGCTTCCTGCCCAGATATTGCTTAAATCATAATATAGCAGATAATTCAACATTGCGTAAAAATTACATACCGACAATTTACGTAAATGTTCTCGAAGAATTACCCAGTGAGTTCGGGAACAGTATTATCTGGATTTCAGTCGACGAAACTATAGACACTTGTGGCTCTTACATTGCGGATTCAATTGCTGGTTCTTTAAAAGAACAACTTTCTTTTTCCTATTTAGTGGCTTGTAAAGCACTTGGAAAAAGTAAATTATTCTACGATCGCCAGATTTGTGAATGAGGGTATTAGAAAAATATTTCCAGACTCTTCTGAGGATGAAAGGGTATTTGTGTTTATTTCAGATGCTGCTCCCTATATGATCAAAAAAGGAAAAGCCCTCTGAACATTTTATCCCAGTTTGATTCGTGTGACGTGCTTTGCTCATGGAGTACATCGCCTTGATGAAGAAGTACGTTCCACGTTTGTGAATGTAAATAAACTGATTTCATCCACAAAGAAAGGGCTTGTAAAGGGTCCTGCTCGCATCAATACCTGAAAGAAAAACTACCAAATCTGCCTTTACCTCCCGAACCAGTGGTAAGTCTTTGGGGTATGTGGGTCGAAGCTGTGTTGTTTTACAGTGAACATTTCGAGGCCGTTAGAGGGGTAGTAAAAGACTTCGATAGTGCAGAAGCTTTGGCATTTGGCCAGCCCAAGGAAGCTTTTAATGATTCCGGAATTAAAAAAGACATTGCTGTGATTAGCACTCAATTTTCCATTTTCGGCATTGAATGAATCTATTTAGTTAACAAACAAAATTATTCTAGTAAACTCCTCATTGCCAGAGGTATTTCCAAGAAAACCTAAAGAAAAGTTAGAAAACATTTTAAACAATAACCCAGACTTTGAACCCTTGTAGCAAATTGATAGTTTTTCTCATAGGACGGGTGAACGTTTACCAGAAACAATAAGTGATAACAAAGCACCCAAATTAAAATACTGCCCCGTTACCTCAGTTATGTAGAATGGTCCTTTTCTGCTCACAAAAATGTTTTGAATGATCGACGACACTATCTTAGCCTGTTACCGAACAGTACTTGGTCGTTTATGTTTACAGTATTAGAAAAATGTAAAATAAATTGTAATTGATGCTTCGGCCCAATAGTATTAATTAAAAGTTAATGCTGTTCAAAAAATTCATGATTGTATGTAGTTTTTTAAACAAAATGTTACGGAGTTTTTGAGTGTGCTCCTTTGTTGCGATATATCTCGAAGTTGGTCTCACACATATCGATTGTTTCGCTGCGACTCACTAACATTGCATCCGCTTGTTAACAACAACAATAGAAAAGAGGAACAATGCTTGAAACACGATATGTGTCCCCAATTTGCAAATTTTTAGAAAATAATCCCAGAAATGCGTCCTTGCAGATATCAGCATTCTAAACGTACCGATTTTTCGCGTGGCCTGCGCTCTTCCTCGTAACTGATACGCACAGATTCGACTTTGAGATATAATGCACTCAGTAACTACCATGTTTATTTTTTTATTTGATCTCTCATATTTCGACACTTTTCTTGCATTTTAAGCATTTTAATGCATATTTTAAGGTTTTTATGATGCACATAATCCGGTCTCTTGTCGCGACACATTTGAGCTAACGCTCTGCAACCTTCTTCAAACGATTTTACAGAAGTTATTTGGTAAAAAGTAAATTTCGCTTCTGCGTTACTCGTAGTTTTATACCTATGTCGCCTTCATGGTGCGTTAATGGTCATAGTTATTGAGATATTTGAATTCAAGTACGACACCGCTTGAAATTCGAAAAAGTTTGCAAAGGAAAATAGGGGTCGCTAAAATTTTGCATTTGGTACATATTACATAAAATATTGCTGCTTACGAAATTTGGCCAGCATATTAAATTTTCTTTAGACGTGGGTGGAGGTCTCTATCTTCCACCAATCTCCACAAAATTCATCTCATGTGGGAAACTCATTTGCGATTGTGTGCACCAGCAATAATACCAGGATGAAATATCCACAACATTCATCACATTTCATAAACGGTTTGAAATATAGAAATGATATTTTGGCAAGTGATAGCACACAAAGAAGATAGTGTTTTGCCATACGGTAATTATGCGAAATTTCATTATCTGCCGTGTTCTTCCACTAACTACAGACCTTTTTTGGATGAAAGAATGTAATTTTTAAGGACTATTGACAGCTGGTTGAACGAAAAATACTGTGGGTTTTGGAACAGCGTAAGTGTACAGAGAATTTTCCGTCAGCTATTGACATTAGCTTTCCTCAGTACCTCACTTAATAAAGTTAACAAACAACTGTTTCAGAATTCTCTCGCAGTTGCATTTGCACAACATGCCCACTAGGTGACTTTGTATAAACTCCTTTGTGTTTTATCAAAAGAAGCAAAATTTAACTTTCCAAGGAGAAGAACGCAGGTTTTACTCAGAATTCACCACTCATGACGGTTCTCTGAAAGTTACAAAGGGTTAACGAGCCAGGCGAAAGTAAATCGCTGTTTTTGTTACATTTTCAGCGGAGTTTCTTTTAGATACTAACCAAAGCAGATGTGACAGATCTTTTGGAATGGTCACCACACAAGTGAGGGCGTGGAGGGACTCTACTTAATATTTACAAAAAGTGTGAGCTTAGGTTTCAGTTTAGAACGGCACTTTCCCCTCCAGCACTCAACACTCCCCCTGCGCGCTGTTTACCCAACCGGGTAAAAGTGAGTTACAGTTTAACACAGAATCCAAACCACGTGTTGTTTTTGGTTGACTCCTCACATCGTCGAAAAGTGAAGGCTATGTTGAAACGAAGACTGTAAAACCAGTGCTCCCACTGAGATTCGATCTCACGAAACCTTTCGGTTTCCACCTACGCACTTTACCGCTAGATCACCAAACCCGCCCTGTATGTCGTCTGTTCATTCATAGATTTTGATGATTAGGTTTGCGACTATCAAAATCTGTCGCATGCTTGGCTGTATACTTAGAAAAATAAATTTTTTACACCACCAACGAACCATAGACCTTATTATCTGTCATAAATTCAAATGGTTTAAGTGGCTCTAAGCACTATGAGACTTAACATCTGAGGTCTTCAGCCCCCTAGACTTAGAACCACTTAAACCTAACTAGCCTAAGGACACCACACACATCCATGCCAGAGGCAGGATTCGAACCTGCGACCGTAGCAGCAGCGGGGTTCCGGACTGAAGCGCCTAGAACCGCTCGGTCACAACGGCCGGCTGACATAAATTCCACATTGATATGTCTGTCCTTTTCTGAGAGGAACGGGTCTTAACACATGCTAAGACAGAGAGAAGGACAATAAACAGCAAAAAAACATTTTATGTGATACTATTACAAATTAACAATTTTCTGATTTTTCCTTTATTTGTGCTATGAAAAGTCGCGATTGCCAAGGTACCGTAGACTTTAGTTCCTGACTTAATTATCAGCTTGATATGTCTAGCCGTTCCTGAGCGAAATATGTCCTAAAAGACGGACCGACTTGCAACAGGAGAGCAGATGCCAAAAAAATTTCTTGTTTCTTGAGATACGAAGATATCAGCAATTTTCAGATTATTTCTTCACTTACACTGCGAAACTTTGCTCGTGTCAGATTTAATAAATGTAGGTCAATTTGAAGTACCCCATACATTTCGATGAGTGACGGTCACGGTATTGAAATATGTGATATGAATGGTTGAATCTTCTGATTGCATTCACTTAGAAGCTCAAATGTTTCACACCGCCAAGGAACCGGAAACATAACTTCCAAACTTATACTTCTATCCGTTCCTGAGAAAAAAGGGTCTTAACAGGCGGACAGACAGTCAAACAGATGGATATCAAAGTGATCATATTACGGTTGCATTTTTACCGACTGACGTTGTTGTTGTTGTCGTCGTCTTTAGTCCAGAGACTAGTTTGATGCAGCTCACCATGCTACTCTATCCTGTGCAAGCTTCTTCATCTCCCAGTACCTACTGCAACCTACATCCTTCTGAATCTGTTTAGTGTATTCATCTCTTGGTCTCCCTCCACAATTTTTATTCTTCGCGCTGCCCTCCAATAGTAAATTGGTGATCCCTTGATGTCTCAGAACATGTCCTACAAACCGATCCCTTCTTCTAGTCAAGTTATGCCACAAATTTCACTTCTCCCGAATTCTATTCAATACCTCCTCATTAGTTATGTGACCTACACATGTAATCTTCAGCTTCCTTCTGTAGCACCACATTTCGAAAGCTTCTATTTTCTTTTTGTCTAAGCTATTTATCGTCCATGTTTCACTTCCATACATGGCTACATTCCATACAAATACTTTCAGAAACGGCTTCCTGACACTTAAATCTATACTCGATGTTAACAAATTTCTCTTCTTCAGAAACGCTTTCCTTGCCATTGCCAGTCTACATTTTATATCTCCTCTACTCCGTTCATCCTCAGTTATTTTGCTACCCAAATAGCAAAACTCATTTACTACTTTAAGCATCTCATTTCCTAATCTAATACCCTCAGCATCACCCGATTTAATTCGATTACATTCCATTATCCTCGTTTTGCTTTTGTTGATGTTCATCTTATATCCTCCTTTCAAGACACTGTCCATTCCGTTCAGCTGCTCTTCCAGGTCCTGTGCTGTCTCTGACAGAATTACAATGTCGTCGGCGAACCTCCAACCGACTGACTTAAGGAATCCTAAAAGCTAGAAGGAAAGACGGTTTAAAAATTAAGCTTGGTTTAAGAGATACTTATGAAAATACAGAGGTATTTTTGAGGACACGCGTCACAATGCTAGTGGCTGCAACATCTTGTGAATGCAGTGTAAGGAAATTAGGTGTGATAAAAAAACTGTCGAAAAACAAGTATTTTTGACATGCCTGGGTGGTCGATTTAATTGACATGTTTGTTTCACACATCTAACCACTCGTATTGGCACTAACATGCGTTCCTTCTACCAGACAATGAGATGAAAATGGGCAGGAGGGGGGCGCACCAAATCACGACGTCTACCCCTGCAGGCTTCCTTAGCTGTTTTGTCGCCTGCATCGTTCCCCCATGTCCCGACGTGTCCTGGTTCTCAGTAGACTACCATCTCTTAGCATTTGTTTTGGATTTGCTGGAAGTCGTCTCGGACAGTGTGAATCTTTTTAGGGTACCATACGTCCATCGGTAAAAACGGAACATTTGTAGGATCACTTTCTTGTCCGTATGTGTATCTGTCCGACTGTTAAGAACCATTTTTCTCAGGAACGGGTAGACATAATAAAGTGTACAGTCCCTTGGCGGTATAAAAAATGTAAGCATCTAAGCCAATGTTATCAAAAGATACGGCCAGTTGTGTTACATATTTTGATACTTGCAATGTCGTTGATCAAAACCTTGAACTATCTACGTACATGTCGGGCATCGTGATGTAGCAGTAATAGTAATGTGCGTGCCCGGAAACCGAGAGGTCGCGGGATCGAATCTCGGTCAGACCACGGAGTTTTCAGTCTAGCCTTTGCCTCTTATTGATATCAGGGGTCACCAGAAACGATATGTGGTTCGGATTCCACGTTGAACAGTAGGTCCCCTTTCGCCGGTGCTGTATGGGGGGGGGGGGGGGGGTGTAGGTTGAGGACACCGAAGCGTTCAGTGTAAAGGCCTGCAGCAGGCCAATGATCCAAATGAAATTATTGTTATTATCTATATACATAATTAAGTTTGTACGGAACCTTCAGAGCCGGCCTGTTCGGCCGAGCGGTTCTAGGCGCTACGGCGCAGATTCGAATCTCGCTCGGGCATGGTTGTGTGTAATGTCCTTAGGCTAGTTCGGTTTAAGTAGTTCTAAGTTCTGGGGGACTGATGACCTCAGTTGTCGAGTCCCATAGTGCTCAGAGCCATTTGAACATCTTTTTGGAACCTTCAGAGCGTGAGTTCCACTCGCACTAGTCCGATTTTTTCTATCAAAAACGTTTGTTGTACGGATTGCTGAACACAGAGAGGCAATCAGATGAGAAACTTTCTACTACGGTGGATTCTCATGTGCTCGAGTACATTCAGGACCTCTTATATATGACCATCACAATATTTGATCGCCGTTTGTGGTAGCCGCATGGTCTAGGTGAGTTGTACGGTTCGCGTGGCTCCCCCCCCCCCCCCCCCCCCCCTCCCGGTCAGAGGCAGGCAGTTGATAGAATCGTCCTTAAGTAGTGCGTAAGCTTAGGGACCGATGATCTCAGCAATTTGGTTCTATAAGACCTTACCACAAATTTCAGTTTCAATTCTTCCGATAGGCGAACTGTGAAGACCTTAACAGTGAAAACAACTCAAGCACCGACTGTATCCCCTACTTAGATATCCATACTCCCGCTCCCAGAAGATTATGGAGTATTTGCAGTGAATCGTAAGACATGTGCTTCAGCGACACGTACAGCTGCGTTATTCCGTCGCTGTACAACTACATCACATTCTTCTCCATCCATAACAATTGCTATTTCATTGATGGTAGGCGCGTTGTAGCGACTGCCGTTATGTGCGACTGTTGTTTTGTCAGCTCTAATATGAATTCGGTAATTAACCACCGTCAAATTATCAGTTGCGCAAAGTGTTGCTGGAATAAAGACTGCAAAGTTCGTGGATGCAAAGTTGGAAATCCAGCTTTGTCATTAACGCAGAATATTCCTTGTCCATTGCTGAACTTTCGTGCACCGCAATGCACACACACACCTTATACCTTTTTGTCGATGTCAACACATGGATGCAGACTGTAGTCATAATTGACGTTGTACTCTAATACACCACGATTCAAGTCAAAATGTACGGTTCACCGAGACCGGGTAGCTCGTAAATGCTCTGTTTCGTCTCTCATTGTTCGTTGTTCTTGTGATTCTTATATTTTGTTTATTTATACAGGGTGTTACAAAACGGTGCGGCCAAACTTTCAGGAAACATTCCTCACACACAAATACAGAAAAGACATGTGTCCGGAAACGCTTAATTTCCATGTTAGAGCTCATTTTAGTTTCGTACACCTACGCTCAATGGAGGACGTTATCATGATTTCATACGGGATACTCTACCTGTGCTGCTAGAACATGTGCCTTTACAAGTACGACACAACATGTGGTTCATGCACGATGGAGCTCCTGCACATTTCAGTCGAAGTGTTCGTACGCTTCTCAACAACAGATTCGGTGACCGATGGATTGGTAGAGGCGGACCAATTCCATGGCCTCCACGCTCTCCTGACCTCAACCCTCTTGACTTTCATTTATGGGGGCATTTGAAAGCTCTTGTCTACGCAACCCCGGTACCCAATGCTCGTATTGTGGACGACTGTGATACAATACCCCATTCTCCAGGGCTGCATCAGCGCATCAGGGATTCCATGCGACGGAGGGTGGATGCATGTATCCTCGCTAACGGAGGACATTTTGAACATTTCCTGTAACAAAGTGAAGTCACGCTGGTACGTTCTGTTGCTGTGTGTTTCTATTCCATGATTACTGTAATTTGAAGATAAGTAATAAAATGAACTCTACCATGGAAAGTAAGTGTTTCTGGACACATGTCCACATAACATATTTTCTTTCTTTGTGTGTGAGGAATGTTTCCTGAAAGTTTGGTAGTACCTTTTTGTAACACACTGTATAACCTGAACTGATTAGCACCATCAGACCCTCTCTTACATACGGCCAGGGTTTCCCCTCATACAGTACCTTTTTTATATCTCAGTTCCCTAAGAAATAACAACAATATAGGAAATAGAATTAAAATGATTTGACTGCTTATAGCCGGCTGGTATGGCCGAGCGGTTCTACGCGCTTCAGTCTGGAACCGCGCGACCGCTACGGTCGCAAGTTCGAGTCCTGCCTCGGGCATTGATGTGTGTGATGTCCTTAGGTTAGTTAGGTTTAAGTAGTTCTAAGTTCTAGGGGACTGATGACCTCGGATGTTAAGTCCCATAGTGCTCAGAGCCATTTGAACCATTTAACTCCTTATAAAAATAGTGCCAGTAAGCAATGCTGACTAAAAACTAATAAATTCAATACTAGGAGTACTTCTACTACTGCTCCTGCTGCCACTAATAATAATAACAATAATATGGAATAATAATTATTATAGTTGCAGATATAAAAAGAATCTGTAGGTGTAGAAAATAGATATTTTCTCATATAGGGAGTTCCGGGGAGGGGGAATTTAAGGAGAATGCATCAGCTAAGAATACCGGGAAGTGAAGAAGATGTGGTAGGAACCAAGGTTGTTAAGGGGTAACAAGTGCGTATGTAGAAAATTGTAGTCATTATTGTTCCTTCAGTAGGTATGTCAGTAACTGCCTTTTTAAACTGGAGAGGTTATTCAGTTCTTCAATATAATGAGGCAAGTTATTCCAGATTCGTTCCTGGCTTGCTTGAGAAGCTTGCGATTGCTTTTTGTTTCACCTTCCGCTGGTAGATTTACCAACTGATGCTCGTTTACGAAGCGTGATTATTTTGACAGAGAAAGAAACAACAAGTGTACGCTAAGCAACTTCTTTGTTAATTAACTTAGAATTTAGAAGACTACCTTTTAACACGCTTTAAAAAACCAACGTCATTTAACCACTTTGAAACACAATGTTAACATACTTTAAACAAATAAATGGCATGGGTCAAGAAAACGAAACTACAACTTATTAACATCAGAAGTTTTCTGTCTGAAACCTTCGTAGGCGCGCCCACAACTGTCCAAAGTTTCATCGTAATCTGATGAATGGCATAAGAAGCCAAACGAACAAATATTCCTTTTTCGGAAGATCCGATTACACCCGTCTGCTTCGACCAATGATGCCATACTTCGAGTATAGACAATAGTTTACCTCAGTTACTAAGACACCCACAAATAAAATCTAATAACAGACCGGTTATACTCTTCAATATGTTGACGACGAGATACACCAGTATGACGACGAGATACACCAGTATCCTCAAAACCAAACGTAAAAAAAGGTGCGAAATATTTTTAATCAGCAAATAAAATGAAACTAACGGGACAATCACGGGAATGACAGTGTTTTGAGCGGGTACAAATTTATTAAAAAAGTTAATAAAGCCACGATCATTCCGCAGCAACCAAAAAAATCGAAAAACGGGACACGTGAATTCATCCAGAATACGGAACGAAAGAAAATATACAGAAAATACAAAATTGGATTCGAATAATTCGTTTGACTTTCATATCTCAAACGAAGACAGTGCGTTACTAGACACACCCCAACCAAAACAACAAGATAATCGAGAAATGATACACAGGAATTTATCTAAATTCAACCGAACATAAAAATCGAGAAATGATACACAGGAATTTATCTCAATTCAGCCGAACATAAAAATACGAGAATCGCACAACTGAACCTGTATAGCTCAAACGAAAACAGCGACACCGAAAGCCGTAATCTAAACCATCAGAGGGAATATCGCAGTTTTTATTAGGCCTATATAACTGAAGCACTTGCATCTGTACCAAAAATATACTCCTCCAAACGAAAGTAACGAAACACAAAATTGAAAACAGCCAATTGAAACAAATTTCTCTGCCAAGAAGAAAAATAATAATAACAATAATAGTAATATTAATAACAATACACACACTCATACTATATCGTGCTTACTTGAAAATGATAGCTTCAACAAATACTCTACTTTGCATCCCCCCCCCCCCCCCTCAAATCAAAGTAACTACCATAAATATGAAAACTCTTATTTCAAAGATAGTTCCCTTCCACAAACAAACTGCATTTTCACAATAAATGACTTACGAGTCATAGACTACTGCTAATTAATGAGGGTGGGCCACAAAATACATACACATACACAGACATACACATACACACATACACACACACACACACACACACACACACACACACACTCACACACACACACACACACACACACACACACACACACACACACACACACACACAAACCGTACTACGAAATACAAAATATTCATACACAGTTTCAAAACAAACGACAAACACAAACATTCAACATAAAAAAACCAACAAACTATTAATGAAAACTATCAGTTCAGAAACCAATCTAGGCGCTTCAGTCTAGAACCGCGCGACCGCTACGGTCGCAGGTTCGAATCCTGCCTCGGGCATGGATGTGTGTGATGTCCTTTGGTTAGTTAGATTTAAGTAGTTCTAAGTTCTAGGGGACTGATGACCTCAGAAGTTAAGTCTCATAGTGCTCAGAGCCATTTGAACCTTTTTGAATCAGAAACTAAAAACAGATAAATAACCTATAATTACCAAACATTAGACCCATTTCAAATGAACCATTACAACAAACGACATGACGAACACAAACACCCACCACAAAATAAATGGTTCAAATGGCTCTGAGCACGGTCGCGCGGTTCCAGACTGTAGCGCGTAGAACGGCTCTGCCACCTCCGCCGCCCACCCAACACGAAAGTAAGCCAACGCTAATAACAATACAAGCCCTAAAAAAATCCATTTCTAATACGCCACACCGCCACAACGTTATATTCGAAAAAAAAGATGCCAAATATTTGTAGGAACCGAGATTACTATTTGAGCTAAGCACTTAGGTTCCTGCCTACACTATCTCTCAACAGATGTGACACATTACACAAACAGCCAAATAACTGTAAAAAAACAACATTATAATTATAATCAATAATCGTTTCACTCGCGACAATTTAAATCGTTCTCTCACGTTCCTGCCTATCCTTAACTTCAGAAGTCGTGCCAAATACGGAAAGAAACAGCCAAATGTTTGTGAGAACAGGAATAAAAATGTAACCGCTCCTGAACGAAAACATATCTGGAACGATTTTAGAAACATCATAGTTTACACCACTTACTGAGACAACCACAGGCGACATTTAATAACAGGCAGTGCACGCCGCTTACATCCTTCGCATCGTGAACTCATGCGTCACACAGGACGTCATGGGTCAAACCAGATGGGGAGAATCGGACCGTGCGCTTGACCCTATTTTTCTGTACTGGACTTGGTTCAAAATAGTTGATGTCTCAGAAGTAGAAATAATAAGATTTCATTGCCAGTGGCGTGTAATTTCCCAGTTGAAACACTCACCTCTCACGTAAAACAGTTCGCAGCCGCTCCCCAAATGTCGTCAACACCACAACCGCACGCCACCTTCGATGCTGCAGCAGAAGGTATTCCGTGCGGTCAATCAGTGTCCTTCCGCCGCCAGACCCCCTCCCCCTCCCCTGTCTCTTCCTCCCTGTTGCCGCGGAAACGCTTTACAATCTGCAGCAACAGTTTCCTTCGAACTTTTTTTGTTTCTTAAACTACTGTCATCTGAATAATCTAGACGGTGAGAGGAAGCGAGGCTGTTTCATCTCTCAAACCGTGTGCGCGGTATGCGTTGCGGTGCATCTCGTTTGGAAGTATGTACTCATTGCTAGTTCACTGCCGCCTGTGCTGTCGCCCTCGCTTATCCT
Organism: Schistocerca gregaria; assembly: GCF_023897955.1. Taxonomy (NCBI): domain Eukaryota; kingdom Metazoa; phylum Arthropoda; class Insecta; order Orthoptera; family Acrididae; genus Schistocerca; species Schistocerca gregaria. The sequence continues at coordinate 371,685,103 of NC_064925.1, read as the reverse complement.
GTTCATCTACAGTGATTGTTTTTGCTAGCGGCATTTTATTTCTCTTTCGTTTTTTATGATGGCAAGTTTAAGTGAGCAACGTGCAGCAGTGAAATTTTGTTTTCTACTCAGTAACAATGTTGCTGATACTGTTGTAATGACTCTATGGAAACAAACTCAAGTGTACGAGTGGTTTGCTCGATTTAAAAATGGCGACATGTCTGGACGTCCATCTCCGGCCCGAATCGATGACTATCTTGATAAAATTCGAGACGTTGTGTTCACAGGCCGTTTTAAGAAGAATGCTCAACAGTGTTCGTCAAAAAAGACCAGCTTCGTGGGAGACATGAGGCTGGTTCTTCCACCACGACAACACAGTTGCACACACAGCCATCTCTGACAGTTTTTGGCTAAAAATGATACGGCTACGATGTCCCAAGCACCTTACTCGCCAGACCTGGCTGCGTGCGACTTTTTTTATTTCCCCACATGAAAGGACACCGGTTTGACCACATTGTAGAAATCAAGAAAAAAGAGGGAGGAGCTGTCAGCCATTTCGAAATATGACAAAAAAAGTTTCGAACCCATGGGACAAATGTATTAGTTGTACAGAAGAGTGTTTTGAAGGGGATAAGGTTGTTTTGAAAACAATTTGAAAATATTTAACTTTTAAAAAATAATTCAATTTTTTGGTTACTCCCTCGTACTCTCTCTTCTTCGGCCCTCACCAGTTAATTTGACGCCCCAATATCATAACTCATCTACTATTTTCAGTGTCTCATTTCCTACAGTCTATTTCTCTCAGCATCGCCTGCTTTAATTCGACTATATTCCATTACCGCTGCTTTTGTTCTCTTGATGTTTACGCCCAGATATTTTTAGATACTTACTGCGGCGTATGCAAGTTGCTCAGAAGTCGCTAGATGTAGTCAACAACGATGCAGAACTACTGAAACGTGTCTAGACACCTGTCCTCACTTCGTTGCTTGCTCGTGAACATTTTGAAAAAAGTAATACTGTAATGATGTTGCACCCTCCATATTCGCCAGCCATGGCCCCGCGAGTTTTATTCTGCTCCCAGAAATAAAGAAAACTTTAAAGTATTGTCGCTTTGCAAGAACTGAGTAGATTAAAAACGCATAAGCGTGAGAACTAAAGCCTGAGAGATCAAAAGCTTGGGATAAACCAGTAATACGTAAAATATAATGAAGGTGATAACAGTGATGAAGACGAGAAAATGAAGTATCCTTACATTTTGGTATAAGGATCTCTGGTCTCTAGTGGCTCGTTACAGAATAATAAAATAATTATTAATTATTTGGTTTGTTACTACATTTACTTTTCTTTCTGTGAAAGTACATTCACAGGAGTGAAGAAGCCTCTTACATGCCACCATCAAAACGTACAACACAAAGCAATGAGTAATGCAGTAATACTCAGATGCAAATTACTGTGGTGTGGTTGCTGTCGTTGCTTCCATTCAGTGTGTCCCTTACACGAGATGAATAGCAGTCAACTCTCCATTAGGAAACGTAACCATTTTGCTGCCTAATCGCTGTTAACATACAGCTAACACAGTGATGAGCCAAGGAAACTGGTACATTTGCCTAATATCGTGCAGGTCCCCCGCGAGCACGCAGGAGTGCCCCAAGACGACGTGGCATGGACGAGACTAATTTCTGAACTAGTCCTGGAGGGAATTGACACCATGAATACTGTAAGGCTGCTCATAAAGCCGCAATAGTACGGGGAGGTGCAGATCTCTTCTGGACAAAACCTCGCAAGGCATCCCAGATACGCTCAACAGTGTTCATATCTGGGGAGTTTGGTGGCCAGCGGAACTGTTTAAACTCAGAAGACTGCTCCTGGAGTCACTCGGTAGCAATTCTGGACGTGTGGGGATGTCGCATTGTCCTGCTGGAATTGCCCAAGTCCGTTGGAATGCACAATGGACATGAATGGATGCAGGCGATCAGACAGGATGCTTACGTAAGTATCACCTGTTAGAATCGTATGTAGACGTATCAGGGATCCCATATCACTCCAACTGCACGCTCCCGACACCATTACAGAGTCTCCACCATCTTGAACACTCCCCTGCTGACATGCAGGGTCCACGGATTCATGAGATTGTCTCTGGACCCGTACACGTTCATCCGCTCGATACAATGTGAAACGAGACTCGTCCGACCAGGCAACATTTTTACAGTCATCAACAGTGCAATGTCGGTGTTGAAGGTCCCAGACGAGGCATAAAGCTTCGTGTAGTGCAGTCATCAAGGTACACGTGTGGGCCTTCGGCTCCGAAAGCCCATATTGATGGTGTTTCGTTGAATGGTCCGCAGGCAGACACTTGTTGATGGCCCAGCGTTGCAATATGCAACAATTTGCGGGAAGGTTGCACTTCCGTCACGTTGAACTATTCTCTTCTCTCGTCGTCCGTCCCATTCTTGCAGGATCTTTTTCCGGCCGCAGCGATGTCGGAGGTTTGACATTTTACCGGACTCCTGATATTCACGGTACACTCGTGAAATGGTCGTACGGGAAGAGCCTCACCTCATGGCTACCTCGGAAATGCTGTGTCCCATCGCTCGTGCTCTGTCTGTAACACTACGTTCAGACTTGCTTAAATCTTGATAACTTGCCGTTGTAGCAGCAGTAACCGGTCTGGCCAAACACTTGTCTTATACAGGCGTTTCCGACTGCAGCGCCGTATTATGCCTGTTCTGTTTACGTATCTCTGTATTTGGATACGCATGCTTATACCATTTTCCTTGGCGCTACAGTGTAGTTGCGGAAAACGAATCCAAGACAGAAGAGAGCAGTGCTGAATGAAGGCTTACTGGCGAATGGTAGAATGGGCCTTTTTTTTCATTTTGTCCGTTGTTGATCGTTGTGTTTGGTCGTTGCGGACGTCGCAAGACATCCTGTTCAAGTTCGGTGGTTGATCCTTCCACTCAGTTTTTTTTATTACAGAGGATAATCGGCTCTCTGACCGAACACGCTGAGCTACCTTGCCGGCTAACTTTAACTGTTGACAACAAGCAGTTGCAACAGTTCTACCTCTCGCAGACGTGCTGCAGCGGGCAGTTGACGTCATTAAAATGCATTGAGCGATGTATGTGACTGTGAAACACAGCATCTGTATCTACATCACGACTCTTCAGTTCATACTTAAGGGCCTGGCAGAGGGTTCATCTCTCTACCGTTCAACTCTCGAACATCACTTGTAAGAAAAAAAAAGCATATTTCTGTGCGATCTCTAATTTCTCTTATTTTATTGAAATAATCATTTCTCTTTATGTAGCTTCGCGTCTAGAAAATATTTTCGCATCCGGAGGAGAAAGTTGATGATTGACGTTTTGAGAAAAGATCCCTACCACAGAGAAAAACGGCTTTGTTTTAATGATTGCCAACCCAGCTCGCGTATCTTATCCGTAACACTCTTCCCCCTGTACCGCGATAACAGAAAACGAGCAGCTGCCCGTGGAATCTTTTTGAATGCCCGCCGTTATCCTGTCCGGTACAGATCCCATGCCGTGCAGCAATACTCCAGAATGGGACGGGCAAACCTAGACCTGTTGTGCCTCGTAAGTATTCTGCCAGTAAAACGTAGTCTTTGGTTCGCCTTCCCCACAAAAATATCTAGGCAGTCGTTCCAGTTTGAGTTATTCATAACAGTTATCTCGAAGAATTAGGTTGAATTGACAGTCTTTATATTTGTATGATTTATCGTGAAACCGAAATACAAGGTTCAAATGGCTCTGAGCACTATGGGACTTAACATCTATGGTCATTAGTCCCCTAGAACTTAGAGCTACTTAAACCTAACTAACCTAAGGACATCACAAACATCCATACCCAAGACAGGATTCGAACCTGCGACCGTAGCAGTCGCGCGGTTCCGCACTGAGCGCCTAGAACCGCTAGACCACCGCGGCCGGCGAAATTCAAGGGAATCCTTTTAATACCTTATACTTTTCGTTATTTAGAGTTTAAATGATACTTTACGCGCATAACAGATATGTTGTCTAAATAATTTGACAATTGCTTTTGATCTTTTTATGACTTTACTAGAAGGGAAATGATAGCATCATCTGGAAATTATCGAAGAGGGCTGCTCACATTGTGTCCTAAATCGTTTATGTAGGTCGTCAGAGGTGCTATAAGACTCCTTTGCCGAATGCCAGATATAACTTCTGTTTTACTCGATGACTTTCCGGCAGTTACTACGAAATGTGACCTTTTTGACAGGGAATCACGAATTCAGTCGCATAAAAGAGGCGGTATTCTGTGGGCACGCAGTTTGATTGCAAGTCATTTGTGACAAACGGTGTCAAAACACTTCTGAAAATCTAGAAATATGCAATCAGTTTGAGATCTCCTGTGAATAGCACTCATTACTTCGTGTGACTAACGAGCTAGTTGTGTTACACAGGAACGATATTTTCTGAATGTGTCATCTGCACATGCCACCGTTGTTTGCCTGGCGCCTTTGTTTCACTGATGTAGCACCATCTAAGCGATGTTACGCTCTTATTGACGGCGGGGTGTAACGTGTGCTCCAATACTTCCAGTTTAATTGCTTATTATATGTTAATTAGAACGTCAAATATGAATTTTGTTTAAGTATGCAAGGTCTCTCATTAACTTGGGTATTAAGAAGTACGTCCGCAGCTCGTGGTCTAGTGCCTAGTGCTGCTGCCTCTCGATCACAGGGTCCCGGACTCGATTCCCGGCGGGGTTGGGGATTTTCTCTGCCCGGGAACTGGGTGTTTGCGTTGTCCTCGTCATTTCAGATGGCTCAAATGGCTCGGAGCACTATGGGACTTAACATCTGAGATCATCAGTCCCCTAGACTTAGAACTACTTAAACCTAACTAACCTAAGGACGTCACACACATCCATGCCCTAGGCAGGATTCGAACCTGCGACCGTAGCAGCAGCGCGGTTCCGGACAGAAACGCCTAGAACCGCTCGGCCACAACGGCCGGCTGAGATTGACTTCTGTCATTATTTCACGTAGTGTTGTTTGTCTATCAGCACTGACAACCCTACGCAAATTATGCTGCTCCCGGCCGTTAAGTAAACTCCGCCGGCCACTGTGTCGCCCATGGTGAGAGGTAATGCCTGAAATTTGGTATTTTTAGCACACTCTTGACACTGTAGATCTCGGAATATTGAAAAGGCACTAGCGCCTATCGTTTGCTGCCATAGCCCACTAACGCCAAATCTCGCCGCACTGTCCCATCGTTCGTCGTACGTCCCACATTGAGTTCTGCAGTTATTTCACGCAGTGTTGCTTGTCTGTTAGCACAGATAACTGTACGCAAATATCTCTGCTCTCGGTCATTAAGTGAGGGCCGCCGGTCACTGTATTGTCGATGGTGCGAGGTAATGCCTAAAATGTGATAGTCTTGGAATACTTTTTACATTGTGGATGTCGAAATATTGAATTCCCTAACGATTTCCGAACTGAAATGTCCTATGCGTCTAGCTCCAACTACTATACTGCATTCGAAGTCTGTTTATTCCCGTCGTGGGACCAGCTTTCCACGTGAATCATCGGGGTGCAAATGATAGCTCCGCCAATGTACTGTTGTTTTATATCTTGTGTGCGCAATACTACCGCTGTCTGTATATGTGCATTTCGCTGTCCCATGACTTTTGTCACCTCACTGTATTTTGTTTGACAAAGTGTCATGTTAGATTATCGAACGCCTTCGGTAAGTCCAAGTTTTTTTTCCTATTGTGCTGTTTTTCTGTCTAGTCCCATTGCGATATCTTCAATGAGTTGGATAATAGTTGATTCCATGCTCTAGCTTTTGCGGAAATCGTCGTGGTTTACACATAGGAAATTGAATCTTTCAAGAAAATGTGTAATTCTTTATCTCATGACTGTCTCTATTACCTTTCAAAATACAAATAAAAAAGCTATTGGTCTACAGTTTCCAACTTCATATATATTGCCCTTTCTATACAATGGTTTTATTTTTGAAATTTTTAATCTCTTTTGAAACGCTCATGGCGGACAGCTCGCCATCTGGCATACGGGAGATACGGGACGAACAATACCTAATATCTGTCGTGGTAGACCAAAGGGCGTGTTGACTTTTGCTGAGCGGACAATACACTGACCCCCAAGGGTCGAGACCTGGACCGCGGCTTAACGTAACACGACGTGTCTCTCCCAAATAACAGCTGTGGCGTGGTCTGTGTGTGGCGGCTAGCACAACTCACAGACTCACGTTGTTTTCAAGAGCTTCATATCATTGTCACCACCTGTTGTAGAATCTTAGTGGGTGTTCTGGACTCAAACGTAATGAAGTATGTTGAACAGAATGACCTATTCCGTGCCACTTAGCATGGAATAACTCACGCGACACATAAATCGCGCTAATCTCTCGGGACATTCCGAAAGCCTTGGATCATGGAAGTCAATCAGACGTAGTACTCAGTGACTTTAGACCTATTACGCAACACCACACCAAACCTTACTAACGAAAGTACAGTCATATAGGTATCTAGCGAAAGCTGTGGCTGAACTGAAGAATTCTTTGGCAGGGAGGATGCAGCATGTTATCTTGGATGGAGAGTCATCGATGGGTGTACGGGGAGCTTCAGTCGTGCTCAAGGAAAATGTATTGGAATTCTTGTTGTTCACGTTGCGTATTATATAACATATTAATACGAGGGCTGTTCAATAAAGAATGATCATATTTTTACGGTCATAATTTCTCGCGCTAAACTTTAATCTTATGATATTCTATTAGCTTAAAACAGCCGTAGTTGTGTCATTGTTGGGACTCGTAGTTCCCGCCTGTGAGAGATAGGCAAAGTCAGACATATTCAGTATCTCCTACCGCTGCAATGCAGGTAACATGCGAGGAACAATATGCGGCTTTGAAATTATGCTTTCGTCTCAATAGATCTTCAGCTGAGGCCTATACAACGTTACAGGATGCCTATGGAGAGTCTGTTCTTCCCTTTAGTACAGCTCTAAGGTATTTCAAAATGTCTAAAGAGGGGAGACAATCAATTTCAAAGGAAGGTGGACCCCGTGATCCAGTTACTGCTCTCACGGAAGAAAACATCAACACTGTCATTGTGAGAGAGGATCGACGAATTACCTTAAGATCACTTTCTGAAATACTGAACATTTCATTGGATACCACCCACACATTGGTGACAGAAAAATTACACATGACACGTGTTTGTGCGCGATGGATTCCAAGACTGTTGATTCCCGAACAAAAGGACATTCGCGTGCAGGTCTGCATGCAGTTAAAATTGATGTTGGAGGAAGGTCCGCAGTTTCTTTCAAATGTAATCACTCCTGTTGAAAGTTGGCTACATAATTTTGATCCGGAGAGCAAAAAGCAAAGCTCAGTGTGGAAATCTTAATCACCAACCCCCGAAAAAGCAAAAGTGGTTGTGTCTGCTGGGAAAGTTATGGTCTTCTCATTCTTTGATATTCATGGAATGGTTTATCAGCATGTTGCACCTGCACTCACATCAGTAACTGGACAATACTACAGCGAAGTCCTGAAAACACTGCTGGTCCATATCAGGCGCAAAAGACATTTCCGTGAAGCAGGCTGAATGCTGCACCACGATAAAGCGCGGCAGCATATTGCCAATGTTGTTGATGAATATCTTGCAAAAATCAACGTGAAGTGCATCCCTCAGCTTCCATATAGTCCGAATTTAGCTCCATGTGACTTTTTTCTATTCCCTAACATGAAGAAACGCCTTCGTGTGAGGCATTGTCAATCATCAGAAGCAGTGGTGAAGGCTGCGGAGGCGATTTTGAAGGACCTCTCAAAAAATGTTTTCCAGGATGTATTTGAAGACTGGCAGAAACACTGGGTCAAGTGCATCACATTCATAGGAGACTATTTTGACAGGGACATAAAAATTGTGAGGATGAGTAGAGGTATATTATCAAAAAGATTATGATCATTCTCTTTGAACAGTCCTCATAGTATCCTCAGATGATGCACTTATTTACCGAGTGATTATAATTGAAATGCAACTTCTCACGGAGGTTCAGCGTGGGCTGTAATAATCGTGTGGCAGCGAAACTTGGTAGATATGTGAATGCGTTAATGGGGGACCGCTTTACACTGGAAAAAATATTAGTTCCATGTGTGGCCGCCCGCATCTCGTGGTCGTGCGGTAGCGTTCTCGCTTCCCACGCTCGGGTTCCCGGGTTCGATTCCCGGCGGAGTCAGGGCTTTTCTCTGCCTCGTGATGGCTGGGTGTTGTGTGCTGTCCTTAGGATAGTTAGGTTTAAGTAGTTCTAAGTTCTAGGGGAGTGATGACCATAGATGTTAAGTCCCATAGTGCTCAGAGCCATTTGATCCATGTGCAAATCTGCCTCTGTACACTGTTTATATGACGGTATGACATCCATGCTGTCATTTCACAAGCCATAATGTAAGTGAACAGTATGGCTATGGAGAAAAGAGACTGTGCGCTGTTAGTGAAACTGATTTCTGTGCACGGTAGTTGTTTTAGTGCTGCATTGAGAGAGTATTGCCTACTGAAAGGACTGAGGAGTGGCCCGATGTCATTAAACGGTTTAAAGGAGATATTGATGAAATTTGAAAACACGGGTGAGCATGTTGTGCCACGTTGAAGAGGAAGCCGTTCTATGGAAGAGGTTCCTGTTGCTGTAACTGACCATGCAGCACGAGGATTGTCCACTCCATCGCCAACCGTGCGGAAAGTTTTGTAGTCTGTTTTACTCTGGTACCCGTACAAGATACAGCCGGTACAATAGCTGAAAACTCCTGATCCGCGTCAACTTTCTAAATTTCCTCTCCGGCTTCTGCCACGGATCGAACTTGATGACACGTGGCCGGGCAATATCCTATGGAGTGACGAGGCACATTACGCTACAGGATACGATGAATACACAGAACTACTGAATTTCGGGTACTGTTAAACCGCGTATTGTGCACGAAGAGCCATTGCACTCGTCCTATGTGACCTTGTGGTGTGGATTCACAAGCACCTTTGTTGTCGGTCCGCGCTTCTTTGAAGAGAACGCACACAGGGGGATTGTCAGGAGTATCGTGATGTCTGCACGCTATGGAGACCTCTCTTATGCAGCATGCGATTCCTCCTTTGGGCCGGCCGGTGTGGCCGAGCAGTTCTAGGCGCTACACTCCGGAACCGCGTCACCACTACGGCCGCAGGTTCTAATCCTGCCTCGAGCATGGATGTGTGTGATGTCCTTAGGTTAGTTAGGCTCAAGTAGTTCTAAGTTCTAGGTGACTGATGACCTAAGAAGTTAACTCCCATAGTGCTCAGAGCCATTTGAACCATTTGATTCCTGCTTTGGGGAAGGGTAGCTGCGTCAAACCAGCGTTTTCATGCGAAGATGGGACAATACCTCATGTCGCTTGCCCAGTGAAAGATCTGTTTCATGCAACCATCCACGAACGTATTTTCTCCAGAGTTTTTTTAGATGCATGGCCCGCAAAATCATCTGATCTGAATCCATGTGACTTTTGGTTCTGAGGATATCTAAAAGAGTGCGTTTATCAGGGACATGTTCCGTCTCTGCCTGCCCTGAAGGCTAGTATACAGAAACAAGTTACTCAGATTCCACAGTAACTACTGTTGGTCAAGTCGTTTTACGGATGCAGCAACTCGTCGACGTCTCCGGTGCTCATATTGAACAAACTGAGTAAGCGGCGGTTAATAATAAAATCAACATTATGCCTTTTCCACTTGTTTGACCTTTTCTGTCCACGTCCCGATAGTCATCCCTTACATGTGGAAACATTTCTATGCGTCTTTCTTCCATTCACTGCGCCAGATTTCCACCTGGTGGCCAAAACAGGAACCATTTTTGCCAGCGCAAATCGCTCCCGCATTAACAAATTATAATATGTAACACATTTCGCTGCCATACGATAATTACACCCACACTGGACCTCTGCGAGTAGCTGCACTTTAATTGTAACCACCTCGCATAATAAAGTTCTGACTGATTACAGGTGCAAACAACCGCGGTCAGATCTTGATAAGATTTTAAAATGATGCAAAGATTAGCAATTTGCTTTAAATGTTCAGAAAAGTGAAAAAGTCCACTTCTAAAAAAACTTAGTATCGTTTGATTACTGTGTGAGTGAGTCAGAGCTGGAGGCATTCAACTCATACAGATACCTGGGTGTAACTATTTGGACCGATATGAAATGGAACGTTTACAAAGGCTCATAGGTCAAAAAATGATAGACTTCTGGAAGGATACTGGGGAAATTCTGACAGTCTACAAAGCAGGTTGTTTACAACACACTCGTCTGTCCCAGCTTAGAATATTACTCGTGTTTCTGAAACCCATACCAAATATGACTAACATGGGGTATTGAACTTATACCGAGAAGGTCAGCACGAATGGTCACAGGTTTGTTTGACCCGTGGAAGAGAGTCGCGAAATACTGAAAAATCTGATTTGCCAGGTGCTTGAAAATAGATGTCGATTATTCCGTGACTGTCTAATTACAAAGTTCAATAACCAGTATAAAGTGGAGAAACTAGAAATACACTGATGATCCAAAGCATTATGATACTCAAGGCTTCTTCCAAATTACGCTCTACCCATATTTCTTAGAGATATTGCCCGAATGTACAGAGTGAGTCACTAACTATTTCCACCAAGAATAACTACGAAAGTATGATAGCAGCTGAAAAGTTTGTCAGACAATAGTCGCATGGATCAACGGGGACCATAATATGACGTTGATTTTCTGTTGCTAGGTGGGATCGCTTCAGTGATATGAAGGTCAACTTTTTTTTTAAGGGCTGGTATAGTTTGGTACTTATTTTCTGATAGTGGTTATCGAGACGAATCCAGTGATGTGTAGTAGTCAGGTCTTTGAAGGTCAACGGAGGTCACAAAGGTGGCATGAACGTCCATTTACAGAAGGTGTTCGAAGTGATGGCCATTGGTATCAATGCAGTGCTGCAATCTTCTTATCATGGATTGAGTGGTATTCCTTATCACATCGGTAGTTATCGAAGCACATGCTCTGAAAATTCTCTCTCGCATATCTTCAGGTGTAGTTGGAACGTCTTTATAAACAATGTCTTTTACGAATCTCCACAAGAAAAATCCAGAGGCGTCAAGCCTGGCGAACGACCCGGCCACGACACATCTCCTCCGCGTCCAATCCAACGATTTGGGAATTCTCTCTGCAACTTATTTCTATCCGTCAGCGAAAAATGTGCCGGACACCCATCGTGTTGATACCACATTCTGTTCCTGGTTCCTAAAGGTATTTCTTCCGATAACAGACTTAATGTTTCTTGCAGGAATGTGGTGTACTTCCTACCATAAAGATTTCCTTCGATGAACCAGGGGCCTATAATTCTGTCCACACCATACATTCAGAGACCACGGTTTTTGCTGTGCAACTTGCCGCAGCCAACATGGATTTGCAATTGCCCAATAATGCATGTTATGCAAATTAACATTTCCATAGTTCGTGAATGTAGCCTCGTCAGTAAATAAAATCAAATTAATAAATGTGTCATCCCTCTGAATCTGAAGTTGAGCCCATCGGCGGAATTCAATGTGACGCATATAATCCGTACCAGTTAATTCTTGGTGGAGACTGATATTGTAAGGACGATATTTATTGCGATGCAGAACACGAACAACAATACTCTGGCTCATGCCAGTTTCCCTTGCGATTTGACGCAAACTAACACAAGGATCTCGAACCACAGTGGCAAGAGTACCAGTTTCTGTTTCCTCGTTAGTCATTTCCCTTTGCTGAATATGCTTCCGATGCGTTCAAGGGCCAGTTGTTCTCAATTTATCATACACATATTTAAATATACGACATGTAGGGTGAGTACGTTGGGGATATCTTTCAGCGTATAAGTCTCTAGCTCTCACTGAATTTCGCTGGCATCGTCTGTAAATGAGGAGCATATCGACTTGTTCTTCGAATGAATAAATCATTCACATTCGCTTGATTCGACGGTACTAGTCTTATCGTTCCTATTAGTATTGTATTGCGAAATCGTCGAATAGTATTTACTTGTCAGTGGCACGTTAGATGGATACGCCATAATCGGACAATATTCACTGTTTGCACGATACACGAGAGAAAACTGTCAGAGAATGTGCTTCGCTAATTGCCGAAGTGATAAGGAATACCACTCAATCCATGATAAGAAGATTGCAGCACTGCGCTGATGCCAATGGTCATGCTTCTGTATATGGACGTTCATGCCACCTTTCTGACCTTCGTGACCTTCAAAGACCTTACTGTTACACATCACTGGATTCGTCTCGATAGCGACTATCAAAAAATAAGTATCAAACTATAGCATTCCATTGAAAAAAAAAACAAAGATGACCTACATTTCTCTGAAGCGATCCCGCCTAGGAACAAGCACCCAACGTCATATTATGACCCCCGTTGTCCTATGCAACACTTGTCCCACTAACTTTTCAGCTAGTATCATACTTTCGGAACTATTCTAGGTGGCAATAGTTAGTGACCCACCCTGTACAATGGCTACGGAAAACAAGGAATGCTGTCTACTGCCTATTCCACACGTTGCTTTGTCCATGATGAGGATGTCACTGAGCAGTGAAGTAAGTAAAATTACTCGATTTCTTTACTGAATTCCTGTAACTTTCCGCTGGACATACTTCTCTATTAATATATGACTTTAAGGAGTTTTGTAAACGCTCAGTGTTTAGCATGTGGAATGATACATCGTCGGATAAAACGAACGCTATAGGGTGGTTTACAACATCGTGGTTGATACCTTCTTTTCGCAAATTGCGATAGACTTCCACCCGTCTGTTATGATTCTCGTACAAGGTAAAATAAAATGCTTTATCAGGGGCAGTAAAGCTGCATTACCCCGAGAGTTCACACGAAGGATTTAGCACTCCTCCGATTTCCTCTCCAGGCCACCAGATAACTAAATGTGTTCGAGTTCGTTTTTCAGGAGAAGTCTTTTGCCGTAGTTACGAGTCGCGAGGTGCGCCTCGTCAGTTTCTACGGTTTCGTTGTGACCAGCGATAGAAACGTTTTCGTTTGTGACAATGACATATCACTTTTCGCCACAGAATCGATAATAGTGACACACAGTCTTGATAGATACTTCGCTTTCAGAAGCAGTGGCTTGTAATGTATAACTTCTCAGCCAACAGGAAACGATAATGACAGTCTTGTCAGTGCTCTATTTTGACGTGTCAAACGAAGTATTCTTCCTTATTGGCTTCCTTTTATTAAATTTTTCCCAATACAGTTTGAAGAGAACTCGTCGTCACAGTTTTTCTTGTAAAGTTTAACGGGTGTCTCGCCGTGACATTAGACGTAATTTTTTTCTTTCATAATCGAGGAACTACTTCCTGCCACTAAAGTATACTTTCACAAGATATCAGGACAGATTCAGTCATTATTATTTACACCGTTATATGATATTCCCTTGGCGACGCAGAAAACAAAATTCGCCACCTCGACAGTGAGATCCGACAGTGAGTCACTCGATACACAGTATATCGCTCGTAGTGCACGCTCGACTCCGATACTCAAGGTTTCTTCCAAATTACCTACCTTCTTAACTACGTGTTGTTCCGCCTTCGGAACTCAATACAGCAGCGATTCTGAGTGGCACGGATTATGCAAGTTTCCGGATGTACGTGGAACCAGATGTCTAGACATAGGTCATACATACACGTAAACTTGGGGCTAATGGTTTCTAGACACAAGGAATGGCGCCCGACAGCGCCCTCTATGTGTTCCATTGGGATCAGATCAGGTAAATTTGTTGGACAAGACGTCACCAAGCTTTCACTAATACGTTCCTCGAACCATCGTTGCACGTTTCCGGTGTTATGACACAGACAGTTTTTCTGCTGGATCCTGCCATTAACATCGGAGAAAACGTCAAGCGCGATGGAATACCAGTGGTCTAAGATATAATAATTATTTAAACAATTTTTTAATATAACTGGTTTTCAAAATGGAATAAAAAACACAAAATATTTTCTCCTAGCCCCATACAAATCTCTAACACCGTACAGACAGTACTTAAAATTTCTGCTCGTGAATAAGTATGAAAATACTTGTGGAATTTAAAATGTGAAACGTGGGGGATATAGTAAGGAGGCCAACTATTTAACCATCAATTATGCACGTGCCCCCGTTTTTCGTTTTAAATTCTACAAGTATTTTCATAGCTATTAAAACTTGTAAGTACAGGTTTTGATTAGAATCTGTATAGCGTTAGGAGTCTCTATTGGGCTAGGAGAAATTATTTTATACTTTTTAGTCGGTTTTAAAAACTTGGTATATTAAAAAAAATTCAATAATCATTTTCTCCTTTTTATCATTGTGTGAGACAACTTTTTTCTACCGTTTTCAATTTTTTTATTTACAACGTGGACATCTGGTAAATTTCAGGAATATTTTATGATTACGATAATGATATGACAGTTACACTGTTCCTTATATGAGTTTTACTGTACAAATGACAATGAGCTAATTTCGGCAATTTGCCTTCGTCATGTGTTCTGTAAATACATCAATAGGTGACACACATCCACACTAACAGCATAAACACGATAAAACCAAGGAAACGTAACAATCCATAAGCCATAAAAGATTATTACGTAAAATAAAAATAAAACATAATAATCTCAACACAAACCAGATGAAATTTCAGGTAAAAAAACATTATCGGAAACAAACCTGAGGAAATAATCAAAACACAGCCGAATTCCCACAAGCCACCTACACCTACACCAACTATGTAAACATTTAATATTGCTGATCCACTGTCATCCAACCTTTCATGAGGGAAAATAACGCACAAAACTAACTAGTCTGTATCTAAAAATCAGGTATAACAGTACGTCTACAACGGAAGTAAAAAAAAAGGTTCAAATGGCTCTGATCACTATGCGACTTAACTTCCGAGGTCATCAGTCGCCTAGAACTTAGAACTACTTAAACCTAACTAACCTAAGGACATCACACACATCTATGCCCGAGGCAGGATTCTGTAGCGCCTAGAACCGCACGGCCACTCCGGCCGGCTACAACTAAAGTCAAACTAAATAAAAATTCCAACGAAAACCGTGCATGGCAGCATCGATGTAAAATGTGGACTGACTATAACAAGGAAAACATTTTTGAAAAAGAGTAATTTCGTAACACATAATATAAATTTATGTGTTATAAAATCTTTTCTGAAGGTATCTGTCTGTACGAAAGAGAAACATGGAGGATAAGCGGTTCAGAGTAAAAGAGAATTGAAGATTTTGAAATGTGGTGCTACAGAAGAATGTTGAAGATTAGATGGAAAGATCGAATAACTAATGAGGAGGTACTGTACTAAATTGGGGGAAAAATATATGGCACAACTTGACTTAAAGAATGGCTCCGTTGATTGGTCACATTGAGACACCAAGGAATCGTCAATATGTAGGAAGTATGGAACGTAATAACTGTATAGGAAGACCTGGGCACGAAAACAGTAAACAGGTTCAAATACATATGTAAGTTGCAGTAGTTATTCGGAGCTGAAACGGATAAACCAGCATGGGGAACATTATCAAACTAGTCTTCGGACTGAACACCACTACAACTACTACAACAACAACAACAACTCTCAACAGCAGTATGAAGTAGAACGACAATATAGAATAGGGAAAGTATGTGCCTGACTAAGATTTAATGAAAGACTCCTAAGGAAAGGTAATTCGCCCACGGAATAATAACCTAATCACTCGTTCGATCCTTAAATGTTAATCTTCAGTCTGGGACCCTTACCAAGCAAGATTAGTAGAGGCAATAGAGTACGGAGTGGATGTAATTAAACTTTCGCTACTTGAGAGGACCGCAGGGAAAACGAGTGATAGTAGGGCAATGAAACTTTCTGGAAACATTTGTAAGAACAAGCGGAAGAGAAATAACAAAAATAGCATTAAAAGAAAAACAGTTTTGTTTTCAAGTGGAAGGGTAATGTTTGTTAACTGCGTTCCATGTTTATGTTCCAGGTTAGAAACGTTTCTCGACGCGACTTAGCATCGGCATCCACGACAGCCTGGAATAACACTGCACTTTTCGAAGGTGGATGATGGAATGTTCAGCTGTCGTGACACTGCCCTTTTATACGCAGTGTGCACGATACTACCGCTATCTTTATATGTTCATATCGATACCCCATGACTTCTGTCACCTCGGTGCAGGTCACGCGTGTTACTCACAGAAATAGCTTACCAGGGTAGCAGCGTACGTGTTGCGTGCATATGTGGATTTTTAGGTTAGAGAAATCCCTTCACAGCTCCGAAAAGACGCGTTCTGTGTCCAGAGAGGATAGCATTCGTCATAGCAGACTATACCACAGACATACGTTAACAGACTGGCTATACTGCACACAGTATCATCGGCGTTACTGAAGCCAGCAGCCGGGTGGGATGGCGGTTCTAGGTGCTACAGTCTGGAACCGCGCCACCGTTCCATGTTTATCTGTGGTCATCAGTCCCCTAGAACTTAGAACTACTTAAACCTAACTAACCTAAGGACATCACACACATCCATGCCCGAGGCAGGATTCGAACCTGCGACCGTAGCGGTCACGCGGTTCCGGACTCAGCGCCTTAACCGCGAGACCACCGCGGCCAGCTGCGGATCGGACAAAGACAATGCTAATATAGTAGTTAGTTAACGGCAGGAACATCTATGGAAAGGCCTTAGACCTAATCTACTATGAAACAGAAATGGCAATAGCAATGAATGTTTAGACTGCAATTGGAATGTAGCTACATTGCAAAGATATGTTGAACACTGGTGGTGGAGGCGTGTGAACAGCACTAAAAAATAGAGTGATATCTAGTAATATCACTAGGGATTCAGAATGTGGAGTAATTTGGAAGAGGACGACTGTTAATAGTGTACCAATCATGGTCATCAGATGCTTTTATAGACTCCCTGCCTCAGTAGCAGTAGTGATGGAAAATTTGAAGGGAAAACTGGATAATATTTCGCCTAAATTACCTTGTCATGTTACAGTTTTAGGAAGAGATTTTAATTAAACAGCTGTAGACTGTGAAACTGAAGCGATTAGGATGGACAATGGGGACAGAAAGTGGAGAGAAATTGTTCTAAGTCCGAAACTTACCTTGAGCATTTTGTGATTCTTGAGTTTCTCCCGGCGTAGTTGATAATCAAAATATCCACGGGTGTACTGCCGGTCTATAGTGTCCAACGGGCACAATATTTCGGCGATGAAACATGTCGCCATCATCAGGTGAACTGACGGAGTGCGCAGTTAACGCATTGGGTTAATCAAGAGTAAATCGAGCAAACGCACAGTTGTGACGACCACGGCGGACAGAGCCATCACACCGACGTCATCTCAGACGCCGCCGCAATCTGTTCCACCGCGCTACCGTGGCGCGGGGCGCGGACGGCGGAGGGAGCGTGCCGCGGGCGGAGGGTATTTAAATCGGCCTCCGCCGCGACCGAACCCAGTTCCCCCTGAGCAGCCATAGCGTACGGATCTCCGTGCCTGCGCATTCACAGGAGCTCAGTCCGTCAGTTCACCTGATGATGGCGACATGTTTGATCGCCGAAATATTGTGCCCGTTGGACACTATAGACCGGCAGTACACCCGTGGATATTTTGATTACCTTGAGCACTTAATCAGAGAAACGACTCGTGCAGATAGCATCTAAGACCTGCTGCTGGCAAATCAGCACAGAACAGAGGATCACTGATGATAAGGCCCTTATAGCATCACTGAGTACCGCTACAAAATGATAGGAATACAAAGGAAGAAAGGAAGGAAAATCTTTCTGTTTAGCAAGAGCGGGCCGCACTGGGTAGCCGCGCGGTCTATGGGCGTCTTGTCACGGTCCGCGCGGCTCCCCCGCCCCCTTTCCCATCCGGCCGTCGGAGGTTCGAGTTCTCCTTCGGGCATGGGTGTGTGTGTTATACTTAGCGTAAGTTAGTTTAAGTTAGATTAAGTAGCACGTAAGCTTAGGGACCGATGACCTCCGCAATTTGGTCCCATAAGACCTTACCACAAATTTCCAAAATAGCAGCAGATTACAGATTACCTGACCGATCAACACGAAAGCTTTACCTCCAGCACTAACCATGTTGAACATCAATGCATGAAGTTCAAGAGCCTCGTACAGTAGGCTTAAGACTGGAACGTGCCGTATGAAGTTGTGCGGGATGGAAAAGTCCCCGACGTGCCTCGACAATCGTCTTAAACAGCTGCTATTAAAGCAAAGAGAGCGTCACTGCAAATTTAAATGTAGCCAAAATCCTCACAGACAAACAAAAAGTAAACTAAGCCAAAATTAGCGTAAGGAGGACTACGCGTGAAGCGTTCAACGAATACGAAAGTAAAATTTGGTCTACCGAGTTGACAGAAAATCGTAAGAAGTTTTGGTTTGATGTTAAATCAGTAAACGGGTCGAAGCCATAGGCCTACACACTCTGTGATTATAATGACACTGAATTAGAGACCAGAATATAGGAAATTCTAAAAGTCTTTTTCCAAAACTGTTTCACAGAAGAAGATCGCACTATACTTCCTCTTTTAAATCATCACACGAGCGAAAAAATAACGCATATCGAGATAAGCGACTAAGGGACAGAAAAGCAACTGCAATCGCTCAGCAGAGGGAAGGCGACTGGAGCTGAAGCGGCTACCAGTTCGATTCCACACAGCGTGTGTGACAGAACTTGCTACTCTTCTAGCAGCGGTTTACCGTCTGTCTCTAGAGGAGATAGGGAAAAAATCACGGATCATAACCGTTTTCAAGAAGGGTCTTGGAACAGATGCACAAAACTATAGGCCCATATCGTTGACGTCGGTCTGTAGTAGAATTTTGGAACGTGTTTTATGCTTGCACGTTACGACATTTCTGGAGACCGAAAATTCGGGTGTGGGAATACACATGGATCGTGTGAAACCCAGGTAGGCCTGTTTGTCTACAAGAGCCAGAGAGCAGTAGATGCAGGGCCCCAGGGTAGATTTCTCTTCCTTGGCTACTGGAAGGGGCTCGATACACTTCTGCACTGATGCCTAAAGAGTAAAATTCGAGCATATGGATTATCACGCTAACTGTGTGATCTGACTGAAGAGTTTCATTCATATAAAATGCAGCATGTCATTGTGAACGGTGAGAAGTCGTCAGACATAAAAGTAACGTCGGGCCTGCACGAAGGGAGTGTTATAGGATAATTACTTTTCATGATACATGTCATTGATCTAGTAGATAACGTTGGAGGTTCCGTGAGGCTTTTCGCGGATGATGCTGTTGGATAAAGAGAAGTCGCAATGCTAGGACATTATAGCGATATGCAGGAAGACCTGGAGGATCGACGCTTGGGGCAGGGAATGGCAATTGACACTCAACACACAAAAAAAAAAAAAAAAAAAAAAAAATGTAGCGTGTTGCTAACACCTAGATAAAAACTCTTTCTTGTGTGATTGCACGTTTGCAGAAGAATCACTGGAAGTAGTTACCACAATAAAATATCTAGGAGTGTGCGTACAGAGAGACATCAAATGGAACGACCACACAAAATTAATTGCGAAAAAGGTAGATGCCAGAGTGAGATTCATTGGAAGAGTCCTCGGGAAATGTAGTCCATCAACAAAACAAGTAGCTCACTTTTGTAAACCCTCTTCGCCAGTTTTATAAAGGCCTCGTCGTTACTGCTGGGGAGGCCGAGTTGCCATTGTTGTTACGATAAGCCGACTTTGTGAATTCGTCAAACAGCTTCTGGTGCAGTACACAGCTAAGACAATTTCTCCCTGCCGCTGTTACACAGCTATGCCCCAGGGTCAGGTAAGAGGATAGGAGAACGAAGGTTCTACAACACTGCTACAAATTGGTAAAACGTCATCAAAGGAGTTAGATTTACTTACCTTTGTGAATCGTTGAATAATGAAGTCTGCAACACTGCTTGCAATATAACGCAATAAGAGCCCTCAATGGTTAAGTGCTAATAATCATAGGTATCTTCTTAGTACATAGCAAACACAAATTATAACATCTGTCTGTTCACTTCTAAGAGTTCACTAAACGACGTTCCCCGTCTAAGTCAGCGCTGGACGATGACCTGGAACCAAGTGAGCGAGTGCTGCTCTTCTATCTTCTGAATAGGCTTCTGTCCGTTGTCCTTCGGTCATTCGCGGATTCACTCGACCGACAACTGGCCGAGGCGATGTCCATATCTTCATCCTCTGAGCCGCCTGTGGCGCTGGCGGAACTCGCGCAAGTGGCGAGTCCCTATGGCAATGCCACCAGCTCGCATCTTTGCGCCTGAGGTGGTTTTGTTCGGACGACACTGCACTCACAAAACACGAGTCCAAGCAATGGTTGAGTATTGCTCGTCAGTGTCGGATCCATACAGGACTGACAGAGGAAATAGAGAGGATCCAAAGAAGAGCAGCGCGTTTCGTTACAGATTTATTTAGTAAGCGCGAAACAGACACGGGGACGCTCAACCAGCCCCAGTGGCAGAATCTGCAAGAGATAAGTTCTGCATCACGGTATGGTCTACTGGTAAAAGTTTAGAGATTGTACGTTCCTAGAACAGTCAACCAACATATTGCTTCCTCCTACATCTATCTCGCTAGAAGACAACGAAGGTTCATTTAGAGAGATTTGAGCTCACACGGAGGCTTACCAGGAATCATTCTTCCCGCAAACAATTCGTGGCTGGAACAGGAAAAGGGGGAAGTGACATTGGAAGACAAAGTACCCTCCGTCACACACCACAAGATGGCTAGCGGAGTGTATAAAGGGTAATAATAATTAAAGTTTCATCTCAAAAACTCTGTAAAAAAACACTTTTCAGAATTACGTCACATTTGAGCGGAATATTTTCGATGAACGGGGAAGCTGACTCACAGTGACCGAGCGGTTCTAGGCGCTTCAGTCTGGAACCGCGCGACCGCTGCGGTCGCAGGTTCGAATCCTGCCTCGGGCATGGATGTGTGTCATGTCCTTAGGTTAGTTAGGTTTAAGTAGTTCTAAGTTCTAGGGGACTGGTGATCTCAGATGTTGAGTCCCATAGTGCTCAGAGCTATTTGAACCATTTTGAACGAGGAAACGTTACGGAAACAAAAAATTTTAACGATAATTTTACCACTAGATGGCGCTGTAAGCGACAGAATATAGAAGATAAAGGATATGGGGTACGCGGCTGTTAATCAGTTTACTTCTAAGACGCTCGGCATGACAGTCTCGACGCAGGATCACACGCTGCTGATAAACAACGGTAATTATGCGTCGGTGGTTCTGCAGAATTTCCGGACACTCAGGGGTATGGAAAAAGGTGTAGATCCGGTGTTTGCCAAGGGTTTGGAAAAAATAAATACGAAATTCGAAAAGACAGGTACTTTTGAAGCGCAGTGTGGCAGAGGAGGGAATACAATTCATCCTACTTCAGTAGAAGATATGGCCGCGGGTTAAGCGGAGGTGTGCAAATATGCAGTATATGTGAAATTTCCCGGATTTTCGACTTACCTGTCAGCACGTTGCATAAAATTCTACGAAATATTCTGCATTGCTCTCCATACAAAATTACCCATGTTAAGCAATTGTTCCTGCCAGTAAGACAGACGTTTGGTCTAAAATTTCTTGCTCGCATGGAAGCGGTCAGTGAATGGCCATGGAAAATCCTGTGAACAGACGAAGCCCATTTACATCTGCAAGGCATGTCAACGCACAGAAATGCAGAATTTGGGCAACAGAAAATCTGCCCGCACATCAATCGGTACCGTCTCATTTTGCAAAGACATGAAATGTATTCGCAGTTGCGAATATGGACCGCCATCAGCTGTATA
Organism: Schistocerca gregaria; assembly: GCF_023897955.1. NCBI lineage: Eukaryota > Metazoa > Arthropoda > Insecta > Orthoptera > Acrididae > Schistocerca > Schistocerca gregaria. Next base: position 371,663,262 of record NC_064925.1, on the reverse strand, counting down.
GTGGAATGACGACAGTGAAAATCTGTCCGCTTATGGCTATTAGTCGCCTTAAAATTTGACTACCCGTATACGACCCACAGCCAGACCCAAACTTCCATATGTTGTCAACCATATGTCCACAACCTGGATCGTACATCCATTAGGTATATTCCCGTACTGGGGAGACATTTTACTTGAAAGTCACTAGCCCAATGTGGGCGGATAAATACATCACTCTACAAACATAACTGTGTGGTACGGGTGGACGGCGTGCTTTACCGTAGGGTTATATTTTTTAGAGGAGATGGTTCAAGCTGGTCCTGTTAATTGTGCCTTCACTGGTAAGTGCTACGAGAGTCTTTTGGGCGCTAATGTCATTTCAACGCATTAAAAGGGTGTGCGTGTAGGTAGGATCATTTTTATGCAACATTGCGCACCACCGCGAATTGCACATCCAGAGATATTTTGGAAATGCTAGAATTACTAGCCGTCATCTACCATCTGGCCATCCAGACCACTTTATCTTAATTCGTGCGACTTCTGGATGAGGGGTTATCTGAAAAGTGCCATGTTCAGTGCTCCGATTACAAACGTAGCAGAACTGAAGGCACGCATTGCGCAGTGCATTCTCAACGTGACCTCTGGGACGCTCTGATCTATTGTGAAACATGCTGTTTCTCGATTTCAACTTGCGGTAGAAAACCGCGGACAGTATATCGAACATGTCTTGCGCAGTCTCACGACAGTTAAAAATCATTTTCATTCTTACATTTTTGCCATGTTTGGCCACAGATCAGTTAAAATCAGATTTTTCCTATCCCATGTCGTATGACCTTGCTGTGGTGAACGAGCTTCCGTAACTAACAGTGCTACAGTGTGCAATACCAAAGTTGTGCGGTCATGCACATTGCATAGTACGATTGGTTTAATGTGTAACTCACAACATAGCGATGGTATTGCGATTCCTCTGTCGCTTATAGCCGCACCCGTTTGTGTTATGACACTTACAATGCCGTCTAGCAGTAACATTTTCGTTGATTTTTTTTCCTCCTTATTTGATAACAATCCGTTCAAATTTGACGTAATTCTGTGCAGTTGTTCTTTTTTTACTCTATTTTGTAACTGGAACTTTAATATTATAGCCACTCTGTGTGTAGATGAAGAAGTTTATCTAACCATAATGTTTTAATTTAGTAATTTTTAGTAACAGATGAGAAGATTTTAGATCGCTTAAGGATACGGGATACTTCTGAATGACGAAAAATCGAATTTGTTTATAATTTCATTAAATTCTGTAGTCTCTCCCGATTACATATAACTGGATTTACAGTGAAAAATGACTACCATACACTATATCGTAGTGTTTAGTGTCGTGTACGCTACCACACCTCCTTTATTTCAATGATAAAAAACTATTAACTTTTCACAAAAGAGCTATGAAACTAATGTTTCCAACAATTATGTTTGATATATCTTGTGCATGTAGGCAACAGTGCTGGTTTTTATCATCTGTAAATGACCATCTTTGCTGCTATGTAGTTTTGATTTGCTGGAGTCAACAATGCTACATGCCAAGAAATTTGATAAAAGAGAGTTTTCGGGTAACCAGTTTACAAACCAAGCAGTCCACGCTATTGAGAAGAGGCTAGTACCAGTTCTTCAGGGAAGGAACCCCCACGATTGAAATTTTTATATTAGCACTCATGCCGTTTGTAGTGTATGATAAACCATTCCAGCTACTTTGTTGTTCAGTTACTTCTAGACAGTTTATCCCATTACATTGTCTACATCTCACCATTTTCTTTATCAAAGAAGATGCTCCAGTAATATTGATTATGAAATTGTATCACAATAACCCCAGAATTTTATGCAGAATTATCAGTTAACTGTAGAAATCTATTGCTAGACAAATATAGTTTCTTGTAAGCAATTATATGTTTATTTATGTAAAATGTATGCTTCTCCATAGCCAACTCATGGTACAAAAAGTATTTCGGTAGTTACTTTTGCTGAAGCTTGTGGACATAAAGTGCTAAAAGAAACGCCAGGAAAAAGCTTGAAGATGAAGAAATGCAGTGGGATGAAGAGTATGCTTCAGGAATGTTCTGAGGCACATTTTAATAGGACTCAAATCTTCATTCGTAATTTGCCGCAGCTTGTATCGCAATTTAGGTACACATATCACCCTAAGTTTACAATGCATTGCTCTCTTTTCTTCTGCAACTTGCAGTTGTCTATATCTACCTAGTAGACCTGTAGCTTTTTGCACTTTCAACTAAATTACAGAGAAATAAAAATTTTAATTAGGAAACATATTCTAAAAATGAAGATGTAAGGTATAATAATATTTATCTGATTCATATACTTAATGTATGGAATAGCACTAGTATCTTAGCCATCACGCTATACATATCTCTTAAAAATTTTTTGTCTACTTCACATGTATTGTGGGATTAAATGGTGCCTGAATTTGAACTTTTAGAAATTCTTGTGTTTCATTTTTATTATTGTCTTTTATAATCGCCATTACATCCTAAACTGTTCAAAATACTTGCAAATTGTTTAGAAGGTATTATGCATCAACTACTGAGAAATTGTAAAATGTATATAAAAGAAACAGTGCTGGAGAGAAACAAGTTCTAATTTTCACATGGCATGGAGCCGAAAAAGTGCGCTGTGACTCTGAACTGCTGTTCACTAACCAAGCTTTTTATTTGGCGCTCTTCACTCTACTGGAAGCCTGTTAAGAGTCTCTTTTCAACTAATAAATATTTATCTGATTCGGAACTGGCAACCAAATCACAGGTGTTTTCAACAAATAGTGGCTCCAGTTGCGCCATTAAATAACTAAATTCGTAGTTTCACTTGTTATGCTGTCAATATGAAACTGTGCTTCATCTTGGCAAACCCAATCATCGCCGGTAATTTAACAGCGACCTCGTGTACTTCCGCTTTACCTAAAGCTGCACCATTACGTTGGCGGTGCCTGTGGTCTTGAATTTTCCTTGGTTTCTTCTTGATGACATCGGGATCACCATTAGAGGGCGTTATTCCTTACGTTTAGTGATCTTTTTTGGCGAAATTTAATGAGCGAAGCATCGTTTAGTTGCGGCAGTTTTTATTTCACAGCTAACTACTTACAACTGTTTTTTCAGAGAACAAACTGCATATGCCATTCTAAACATTCATGGTGGTGTCTGATTGTACTATATCGTGTCTCCCTACCACTTTCGCGCAACGACGCTCTGACCTTGTTTTTTAGGGAATTAACTAGTTTGAACCTGGGACCTGCTGCTGGTAAGGAGACGCCAGACCACACATGACATGTAGAATTCAGAAGAGTTCAGTGAGACTAGCGATGATATAACCAAATACTAAATCATCTCAGCGTCAGCTCCACTGCACTCCCTGTAAGAGAATCTTAATACTAACTAAATTTAGTGGAAAGGGTTCAAGGCTTTCCTCTTTTTAGTTATCTGGTAAAATAACGTCGAAAAAGCAGTTAAGTTTACCATTGGAAATTTATTCTAATCACAAAACATCGTTTATAAATTGCACTATTGATAAAAGGAAATGCTTTAATACAGGATGGTAAAAACCAACTGCGTTCAACAAAAATGTGAACGAATATTCCCTAAATGGGTTTCCAAGTTCTACAATCGATCGAAGGATGACCTATGCCATATCACATCTATAATCTCGGTTTAATTTAAGTTTCACAAAAGAGAAAACTATAAAAATGGTCTACAGTGACCCTCAATTATCTTTAATTACTTATTTAACTTGTCGTAAATTACAGTGGCTGATGTGGCTTCTCAATAACTATATAAAAGAAAAATCATCGCGTTTCAGATCTGTTCTTCAAGTGGGAAATGTGAACACCATGAGTTTTAATTAACGATCGACACTAGTATTACGCAAAAACGGGGTGTAACATATGAGACTTCTGCAGTTCTGAGGGAAGCCTTATGCGCTCAAAAATGCGGCATCGCGTGCGTTCATTACCTTGTCGGTGTTTAAGCAGCGTCAGGGCGGCAGCGGCCGGCGCAGCAGCCATCCAGCTCGCCGTCTCGGAACCAACTCTACTCTCGAACTTCTTCTTACTACAATTTACCGAAGTTAGTTTAAAAAAGCTATCTGGCTGTGTTTTCATCTGATCAATCAGGGTCTCAATGTTAACCTTACGCTCCGCCTACAAAACTTCTGTCTATCCAATGGGAAACGTTATACTTTTCGTGGTGGGGCAATGTTTTTAAAGTTTGCAACGTAACAGAGACGCTAAAAAGTCTCACGCTAAAACCTGCAGCTAGTGTGGTCCTTTTAGCGTTATCGTGAGATCTATACTGCTCTTCTGGAGGGCTCTATCTTTTAACATGGGCTGGGGAGTGATCCTAATGTAACAGACACGCGAAAAAGTCTCACGCTAAAACTTGCGGGTGGTAGTGGCCCTTTTTGTGTTATCGTAAGATCTATACTGCTTTTCTGGAGGGCTCTAGCTTTTAACATGGGCTGGGGGTTGTCCTTGACATACCTGAGACGCGAAAAAGCCTGACGCTAAAACGTGCGGGTTGTATAGTTGTACAGGTAGGCTCGTGGCGTGGGTGCCCAGCCCCTCCTCACGGTTCTGCTCTCGGCTTCTGTCCTCGTTTCTCCCCTCGGAACTGCGTCTGCCTCACGGTGGGAAGGTACGACATGCATTTAGGCATTCTTGTGTTAGTCTGTGGTATTCCATTTGCTCACTCGTTACTCGTATTACTTTGGTTAATTTAATGTCACGATTTATTCGGAGCTATGTGACATACTAGTAGATTTGCTTATTATGTCAGGGTTTTCATGTAAGGTGTTGGATTTGCCTGACACCTTACACCATAAATGTCTCGCCAGTTTCATTCAGTTCTTCAAACATATTTAATTAAACAAATGAGAATGCAGTTACCAGTTGATTTAAAAATAGTTAGTTTTCGTTTTTGTGTACATTTTTATATTGCTGGCACATCCAACATCAAAGATCTCGATATCAAAACATTTACGATAAAAATGCTTCCAACGGAGCTTTTTATGATGTGAAAATTTCCTACATTTTCAAGGCAAGAGTTAAAACATTCCTTCGTACTTTAACAGATCGAAAACTGTTACCAGTATTGTTCATTTTGTGAAAAAAAAAAACGAAAGACAACGTAATTAATTTGTGACATATCTCTATTTATACTGTTGTCAGGCCGATTTGTGGACATAAATATTCTTTTAATGCAAAAAGCAACAGAATCTAAAATATCTCTATGAATAAATTTGTGATATTTACAGACGAAAAAATGTTCTCAAGTAGAATATCACAGAAGCAACCTTTTAGCGTGGATCGGTGACTCAGTGGTAAAATGCCATACTATAAATGCGAAGTTCTCGGTTAATTTAATACTTCTTCCCACTCTGTCAATGTTGATGTGAAAAATGACGAGCGCTCCTGGTTTGGAGTCAAATGGTAAAAGTCAGTTCGCACTGGGCGTCACATCACGTCACGTCAATCAGGGCCCACGAGAAATACGGACCCTGCAACGACCTTCTGACGTCACACTAGTCGGCTTTTGCTCCACACTTCGTGAACACTTGGATCTGTGCAGGGTCCATGGAAAATCAATATGTAACTGAAAAGGTGCCCACTAAAGGTCTTAACTTTGTAATGTGCTTGAGAGGGCTTGCATGCATTTAAACGCGCAGTCGAGAATTATTCAACTCGGCTGAAATAGTTACTCGCTCCCCACCGGAGACAGTTGCCGGCACTCGTAAGACATGTAGTGTGTCTCGCGGTTCTAGGCGCGCAGTCCGGAACTGCGCGACTGCTACGGTCCCACGTTCGAATCCTGCCTCGGGCATGGATGTGTGTGATGTCCTTAAGTTGGTTAGGTTTAAGTAGTTCTAAGTTCTAGGGGACTGATGACCACAGCTGTTAAGTCCCACAGTGCTCAGAGCCATTTGAACCATTTTGAACCTGTAGTGTCACGTGCTGTGACGTACGCCTCACAGCCTGTCTTTCTCATGGGCCACAAAACATCACGTTACGACACCGTCATGGTTCCTCGTGAACAATGTTTTGACAGCTAATGTTGTACACTGTTGATCACGTGACCCCAAAGTCCGTTTCCTCCCGATACACAGTCATGCCGTCTTCCATATTTCGTTTTGTGTCGCTTTTGTTAGGTTGTGGTTTTCATGATTGATATCAGTTGTTATACGTTCTTTGTTATTTCTTGTTATTTATTACAGACAGAAAACAGTTGAGGACAGTTGAAATCACGTGACTTGAACTGACTTGACGTGACATGACCTGATGTTCAACGCGAACACTCCGTGACGTGACAGTGCCGTGATGTAACTATATGAATAGACTGAAGTTAGTTCAAAGGTGGGAGGAAGGCAATGACATACCACCTCCAACATGATCATGCCTAGTAAAGCACTGAGATGTTCAAAACTTCAGTCTTCGGTTTATTCCTTAAGACGCCTACAACTGTATCTGATCGAGATATTGGTTTCATTATAATGACATCATGTGTTGAGTATCTCATCTATAGACTGAGATGATACCACAGATCCTTTGAGTGGCTGTTGAAACACACTCGCTGGGCTTACGCTATGCACCTCTCAGTCTCGCCATGTTTAGTCAAGCCTTGTTAGTATGCAGTTACTTCACGCTGTAAACTAACTAATGCATTAGCTTCCAGATATCTTACTCACTGCATACATGGGAGCGCTTATCTGTCATTGACACAGTTTGCTAATTTGGAAGTCTGTAAGTACTTGTAAATCTAAAGATAATGCTGGCTAAGACAAACAGACTACGGTTTTCCTCGTGGACCTGAGATATACAATACTTCCCTTTCCTTGTGGCATTGTGCTTGAGCTGCGGGACTGCACTGTAACAAAGATGTTCTGAATCACTTGCTCATCACTTGTAAATGGCTATACCACGCATCCCGAATTTGCCTATATTCCGTCTAGCTTCAGACCGCCATTTACGTGACGTAACCCTCTAGAATAATTTAAAAACAGATGTTGGTGCTGATACGTCAGCTTGAAGTTTCAACCTGTTCCTTGGAATACAGGATTATACGTAAGAACCATCGGGGTTTAAGAAGACAACTGTATGGAAACTACAAGACATGAAGAAAATAGACAATAACAGCGGATAGAGCACCTCGCCAACTTTCGATTCGTGATAAGCCCCGTTGAATAGTTGCAGAGCTCACCACTAGGGGCAGGCATATCAGAACATGAAGTATAGTGGAGCGATGCATGCATTTTGTGTCCTTGAATCCGCTAAATGTGAGTCAGCCACAGCTTCTTACCAAATATCAGGTACATGCTGCAACAGACAAAACCATGCATGTGTGCTACAACATATTCAGTGAAGCTGGCTTCTATGCGTCCAAAGAAATCGACAAGATGTGCGGACAAAGAACTGCAGATACCACACTCAGCTCTCTGCTGCATTCGCACAAACGTCTGTGTGTAAAACCCAAAGTGGTAAAGAATACACAGGCTGTAGGTGTTATTCAGCGCTCCCTGCGGTGCCACGCCGTGCTAATAGTTGCCATGTTTCGAGAAATCATTCTGCGGTCTTTTTGAAAGTTAGAGAGTTCGTATATAGTTTTGTAAGCTACATAGTTGCTGCACTTCTTTACAGAATCGTGCCTGTTGTGTTCTCAGAATATACAAATGTACTCACATACCTAGAAAAAGATTGAAGAGTGGTGTAAATATTCTTACATATTGTGTTCTGTAAGTGTGCTGCGGTTTATGTACAGCGACCTGTTTGTTTACTTGTGTATGAAAGCTTGTTTCATCCAAGTTCTTCTAAGCATATGATATTCCGAGAACTTTGTGACGAAGGAGAAGCTAACAAAGGCCTGCATCATACTTTGTAACATTTCCGAAACGTCAGGAGCATAGGATCGTAAACTTTTTTTTGTGACAGAAAACTTCGTTACTGGTTGGAGGGTATGGTCTATTAAGTCATTTAAGTTTTTGACAGTTGAAATAGGCATTACATCAATAACTTTTTTTGTTGCTCTCTGCAAACTAAATGGAGTATGATTTCACATTCGAAAGTATGGATTACGGGCGGAAAATTCTGTAATTCCATTATGGTTTCAAATTAAAAAACAAGCGCTTTATATGCTAAGTATGAACTGCAAAATATTCTGTGCATCAATATTAGTATGATTTTATATATGGATAGTCATTTTTCAAATTTGGGTCTAAAACACGTAGTTACATATTTTAAATTTTAACTTCCGATAATCGCTTGGATAAGGTATAACGTGCAAGGTGTTAATTAATCTGAACATCATTTTAGAAAGCAGAGTGCAGAAGGGTATTCATGGAGCTAAAGTGTGATATTGGGCAACCTCCTCTCCCCACCCCCCCAGCCCCCCTCAAATCTTGGTTGTGGTGAGATGAACCTGTAGTAAAGTCTACTGTTTACATTTGCCCCTTATTTATTCAACCACCTTTTCGACATAAAAACTGAAATTGCAGGGTAATTTAAGAAAACGTGTACTTGGTACCTGGCACGTATTCAAGTGTTTCGATTCAGTTACGTACATATATCACAAATGAAGTACAAAAAACGTGAGAGGGTCTACTAGGTAACTTTGCAAAATTTGACTCTACGTAAGCCGAGTAATCTGATTTATGAGAAAGCCGAGGTAGTATATTGGACATTACTTTAACAAACTTACGACCAACCAAAAACTTCATTCCATGTTCGACTGCCTGCGTGGCATGAATCGTAATATACCTGCTGCGTGGGGCAGTTTCTCCCTGCGTGCAGACACTACCCACCGCAACCCCCTCAGATTTATTGGTAAGATGACACAGTGGATAGGTCGTCATAAACTGAACATAGATCAAGCTTGGAAACAAGCAGAAGGTGTACTGTACCGTGAAAAACGAAGCAAAATCGAAACAACCAACGGTCCAGGCTCAATATGTATAACATCGAGCGAGGCTCAAAACAGATGGACAATTTCATGCAGATTTCCGTACAAAAGACCTAAAGTATTGTAGTGTATATAATTATTTTCAAATGAGTTTGTTTTCTGCTATTATGTGAAACTGTTAAATGCTAAATAAATAGTCGAAGTTATGTGGCACGATGTTTTACTGAAAAGTGGGAGGTCTGATCGAATCTGCCTCGTGCACCATATATATACATCAAAAAAAAGTTTGCACCATCTCGGTTGGGAGAATTCCGGAACCTGTACAGAAAATTGGAATAGACATCAACATAAACATCATTTCCGCCATTTTTATTGCTCATGAAAACCATACATTGCAAGTTGTACCACCATACAGCGAGACCTTCAGAGGTAGTGGTCCAGACTGCTGTACACACCGGTACCTCTAATACACAGTAGCACGTCGTCTTGCACTGATGCATGTCTGTATTCGTCGTGGCATACTATCTACAAGTTCATCAAGGCACTGTTGGTCCAGATTGTCCCACTCCTCAAGGGCGATTCGGCGTATATCCCTCAGAGTGGTTGGTTGGTCACGTCGTCCATAAACAGACCTTTTCAGTCTATCCTAGGCTTGTTTGATAGGTTCATGTCTGTAGAACATGCTGGACACTCTAATGAAGGAAGTCATTCACAGTAAGTGCTCAATGGGGGTGCGAATTGTTATCCATAAAGAAGAATGCCTCGCCAATATACTGCCGATATGGTTGCACTATCGATCGGAGGATGGCATTCACGTATCGTACAGCTGTTACGGCGCCTTCCATGGGCACCAGCGGCGTAGGTCGACCCCACATAATGCCACTCCGAAACAGCAGGGCACTTCCACCTTGCTGCACTCGCTAGACAGCGTGTCTAAGGCGTTCAGCCTGGCTAGGTTGCCTCCAAACACATCTCCGACGATTGTCTGGTTGAGGGCATATGCGACACTCATTAGTGAAGAGAACGTGATGCCAATCCTGAAGTTCCATTCGGCATGTTGTTGGGCCCCATCTGTATCACGGTGCATGGTATCGTGGTTGCAAAGATGGACCTCGCTATGGATGTCGAGAGTGAAGTTGCGCATCATTCAGCCTATTGCGCACAGTTTGAATCGTAACACGATGTCCTGTGGCTGCACGAAAAGCATTATTCAACATGATTGCGTTGCTGTCAGGGTTCCTCCGAGCCATAATCCGTAGGTAGCGGTCATCCACTGAAGTAGTAGACCTTGGGTGGCCTGAGCGAGCATGCCATCGACAGTTCCTGTCTCTCTGTATCTCCTCCATGTCCCAGCAACATCGCTTTGGTTCATATGGACACATGCCTTGTTGAGAGCCCATCCTGGCACAAAGTTACAATGCGGACACGATCGATCCGCGGTATTGACCGTCTAGGCATTGTTGAACTACAGACAACACGATCCGTGTGCCTCCTTCCTGGTGGAATGACTGGAATAGATCGACTGTCGGACCCCCTCCGGCTAATAGGCGCTGGTCATACATGGTTGTTTGTATCTTTGGGCAGTGTTAGTGACATCTCTGAACAATATCCACAGTCTATCTTCAGGAGCTCTGGGAACTGAGGTGGTGCAAAACTTTTTTTAAATGTGTATATACACTCCTGGAAATGGAAAAAAGAACACATTGACACCGGTGTGTCAGACCCACCATACTTGCTCCGGACACTGCGAGAGGGCTGTACAAGCAATGATCACACGCACGGCACAGCGGACACACCAGGAACCGCGGTGTTGGCCGTCGAATTGCGCTAGCTGCGCAGCATTTGTGCACCGCCGCCGTCAGTGTCAGCCAGTTTGCCGTGGCATACGGAGCTCCATCGCAGTCTTTAACACTGGTAGCATGCCGCGACAGCGTGGACGTGAACCGTATGTGCAGTTGACGGACTTTGAGCGAGGGCGTATAGTGGGCATGCGAGAGGCCGGGTGGACGTACCGCCGAATGGCTCAACACGTGGGGCGTGAGGTATCCACAGTACATCGATGTTGTCGCCAGTGGTCGTCGGAAGGTGCACGTGCCTGTCGACCTGGGACCCGACCGCAGCGATGTACGGATGCACGCCAAGACCACAGGATCCCACGCAGTGCCGTAGGGGACCGCACCGCCACTTCCCAGCAAATTAGGGACACTGTTGCTCCTGGGGTTATCCGCGAGGACCATTCGCAACCGTCTCCATGAAGCTGGGCTACGGTCCCGCACACCGTTAGGCCGTCTTCCGCTCACGCCCCAACATCGTGCAGCCCGCCTCCAGTGGTGTCGCGACAGGCGTGAATGGAGGGACGAATGGAGACGTGTCGTCTTCAGCGATGAGAGTCGCTTCTGCCTTGGTGCCAATGATGGTCGTATGCGTGTTTGGCGCCGTGCAGGTGAGCGCCACAATCAGGACTGCATACGACCGACGCACACAGGGCCAACACCCGGCATCATGGTGTGGGGAGCGATCTCCTACACTGGCCGTACACCTCTGGTGATCGTCGAGGGGACACTGAATAGTGCACGGTACATCCAAACCGTCATCGAACCCATCGTTCTACCATTCCTAGACCGGCAAGGGAACTTGCTGTTCCAACAGGACAATGCACGTCCGCATGTATCCCGTGCCACCCAACGTGCTCTAGAAGGTGTAAGTCAACTACCCTGGCCAGCAAGATCTCCGGATCTGTCCCCCAATTGAGCATGTTTGGGACTGGATGAATCGTCGTCTCACGCGGTCTGCACGTCCAGCACGAACGCTGGTCCAACTGAGGCGCCAGGTGGAAATGGCATGGCAAGCCGTTCCACAGGACTACATCCAGCATCTCTACGATCGTCTCCATGGGAGAATAGCAGCCTGCATTGCTGCGAAAGGTGGATATACACTGTACTAGTGCCGACATTGTGCATGCTCTGTTGCCTGTGTCTATGAGCCTGTGGTTCTGTCAGTGTGATCATGTGATGTATCTGACCACAGGAATGTGTCAATAAAGTTTCCCCTTCCTGGGACAATGAATTCACGGTGTTCTTATTTCAATTTCCAGGAGTGTATATATATATATATATATATATATATATATATATATATATATATATATATATATGCGGTTAAATAAGGGAAGAATGTAAACAATAGGCTTTGCTACAGGTCCATCTCACCACAACCAAGATTTGAGGGGAGGACAGGGTGGGGGCAATAGGAGGGTGTCCAATATCACACTTTAGCTCCATGACTGCCCTACTGCATCCCGATTTCTAAAATGCTGTTCGGATTAATTAGCATCTTACACATTATACCTTATCTTCGCGATTGTCGGAAGTTAAAATTTAAAATATGTAAATACGTGTAGTAGATCCAAACCTTGGAAAATGACTATCCATATATAAAATCATACTAAGATTGATACACAGAGTAATTTGCCGTTCATACTTTGCATATAAAACGCTTGTTTTATAATTTTAAACTATAATTTACTACTATTAACTACCTGTTCACAGAGAATTACAGACCTTTCGGCCTATAATCTATACTTTCTAATATGAAAGCATACTCCATTTAGTTTCCAGAGAGCAACAAAAAAAGTTGTTGGAGTAATGCCTATTGCAACTGTCAAAAACTCAATCATACAAAAAAGACTTCATGGACCATACCCTCCAACCAACAACGGTCATTGACGTGTCTGTTGGCTGTATTCAAATATTCAAATTTGTATCTGTGTCGTGGCGTAGCGTCCATTTGCAAAGCGAGGTGTGAGGAAGAGACCGCAAGACCTATGTGTCCCGTATTAAAGAATTTGTAGCATATTACAGCCCCGTCAGCAACTGTGATAGACTAATATTTTGAAGAATCAGCCTCAGTTGCACAAATTTTCTGGTCATTACCAGGTTTCGGCTAAATTAATCTAGCCTTCTTCAGAAGCATAAAATTACTATAACATGCCAGAGTAAGGCACAATCAACATTAAAATTAAAACCTATAGTGCCGTGGTACCATGTCGAATGTAGTATAGGCGTCTGGAGCTGGCACAAAACGTCCGATTGGTGGAAACGAACTTGGAAGGAGTGAAGTGCTGAGGTTTCAACGCAGTTCAATATTAGGGTACTTGCGATTGGCAGAGAGAGTTTCCACAAAATAAGAGGAACTCTCCTATTGGTCGAAAAAAGCCGTGACGTGAAGAACGAAAGAAGCCAGGTGGAGAAACAGTTCGGCTACGAGAAAGACAAGAGCGAAATTTTCAGGACCTCTTCTCTGAACTGGAGTCAAGTGCAGAACGGGGCGAATAATGCTCTGTACGACACAGAGGAGAAATTTGTGTGAACACTGCATTCATTGCGGCTGACATTCAAATAGATATTAGCTATAGCGTCGTTGAGCTCCAACAGTGGAGAAACGAACCAGCCAGTTAGTTAGTTGTCCTTGTGAGGATTGAGAGGGCATTTTAATATGCAAGCTGCTCCAGCCATGCTCGTGCATTTCGCCATATTCCAAGACTAGGGATGAGTACATGTTATCTCGCATAACGAGAAACATGGGAGAGTTTCTGTTGGAAAAATCAGCGAAGGCTTAATTAGTTTTTATAGGAATTTCTGTGGGCGAGAGCAGCCATGCAGATGACAGCTCATCGCAGCTAAGGTAAATACCATGAGCAGAGATGTAAACTTGTTGATTCACCAACTTGTGTCCACTGTAAACTCGAGCGACCTTGGGTAATCTTTTGCTCATCTTGTCACAAAACTAACCTCCGCAGACTTGATTGTCATCCTAAATACTACCGAACTCTGAACCGGAATCGGATGATTTATGGTAGTACTGGCCAACATCATGACGTAGTTGTAAGAATAATTTTGTAAAGAAACTTCTAGTTAAAACTTGCCATTATTATGTTTAGGATTATTTCACTTTCTGAGGACAAGATGCGTTTGTTTGACCATTGTCGTAACACTGTTACATTGTGAACTGTGTTAATGCGTGTGATAAGTTTGCAACATTAAACCAAAAATCTTTACAGATTATACAGTTGTTGTTCTGACCCCAAAGCCTTACAATGTCGTCTTTAAGAGCTTGTAAATCATTTCCTTTACGGGGAACATTGCGACTGGTTGAATGTATTTGGATATGGTGCAGCAATGGCTTATGCCACAATTACAGCAAACATCGGAGACTTCATTTTGCAACAAGATAGTGTTCCACTGCTCTTCCTTTCAGATGTTACTGATTACCTCAATGCCAGACTGCCTCTATCTTAAGTTGTACATGCCTCCCATCATCACTCTCCTCTTCTTCAGTGGCCTCCATAATAACATGACTTGATCCCATGTGATTTCTTCTTATGGGGTTATGTCAAAGATTGTGTATTCCTACTTCTACTGTCATTTCATTTGGAACAGTTGTAAGGAAGGTTTATTAATGCATCCGCCGATGTCGACCGTTACGTGTTGGAACTTGTATGGCAAGAGTTGGCTGTCATATTGCCACAAATGGTGCCCATGTTGAGGATTTCTCATGTGAGACAAAAACTTGCAGAGGTGCTCTGTTCACAATGCAATGACGGAGCAAAACATTATGATCACTGCCCACAGCGAGGCTGAATGCGTCCTAGTGGTGTTACAGGCACATGAAGCGATACGGAAACAACTGAAGCGAAAGAGAGACTAATGGTCAGTCATTATAGCGAAGATACGGGCTACAAATGTAGAAATCCACTGGTAAAAGCGACTTTGACTAAGGGCACGTAGGTGCAGTGCTGTGGCAGAAAACGAGAATCTCTGAAACGGCGAAGCTGGTCGCCTGTTGGCGAATTACTGTCGTGAACACCTATGGAAAGTGGTTGAAGGATGGTGAAACAACGAGTATGGTATTGGACGACCAAGTCTCATCACAAAACGCAGAGGTCGGAGGACCCCCCCCCCCCCCCCCCCCCCCTCTGTGTAATCCGGGACAGGCAGCGAGCTGTGGCTCATCTAACGACAGAGTACAATGCTGGTGCAGGCACAAGTGTTTCGGAGCACACCGTTCAAAAGCCATTGTTGAACATGAAGCTCCACATAAAACGACCCCTACATGTTTCTGTGTTGACCCAACGACATCGTCAGTTATGAATGCAGTGGGCACGATATCACTGAGCTTTCACCGTAGATCAGTAGAAACGCTTCACCTGTCGGATAAATCGCATTTCTTGTTACACGTTGGATTGTTACACGTTATCGAGGCGCGTGACTGCACGAGACATGCACAGCGCCACATATGCAGCTCGGTCAGGACAGAATTATGCTATCGAGTACACTGAGCTGGGTTTCGTGGTGGTGATCGAAAAGCATCATGACAGCAGTGATCTACACTCATGCTCATAAATTAAGGATAAACTGATACATGGTGAAACAACGCTCTGGTGGGTGGTTTGCGGATTTAAATCACCTCGGGGTATGACCATGCACTGCATTTGACCTTCGGTCGTCGACGGTGGCGCTGGCAACAGTCCACATACGCAGAGGTATGTTGGTGCATGTCGGAGTACAGTGCAGCGAGTAAGTGTGCAGACGTTTTCAGACGCGCTAATGGTGACTGTGTGTTGAAAATGGCTCAAATAACACATACTGATGACGTTATGAGGGCGACTGGAGGCTGGTCAAACACAGCAGGTCGTAGCACGGGCCCTCCGTGTGCCACAAAGTGTGATCTCAAGATTATGGCAACGATTCCAGCAGACATGAAACGTGTCCAGGCGCTACAGTACGGGACGTCTACTGTGTGCAACACCACAAGAAGACCGATATCTTGCCCACACATGGCCACGGAGTACTGCAGATACCCTTGCTCGGAACATTACCACAGCCACTGGAACAGTTGTCTCCAGACACAATTTCTACATACGACTGAACAGATGTGGTTTACTCGCCTGGCGACCTGCAAGGTGCATTCCACTGACCCCTGGTCACAGGGGAGCCCGTAAAGCCTGGTGTCAAGAACACAGTACATGGTCATTGGAACAGTGGTCCCAGGTTATGTTCACGGACGAGTCCAGGTATAGCCTGAACAGTGATTCACATCAGGTTTTCCTCTGGCGTGAACCAAGATCCAGATACCAACCCCTTAATGTCGTTGAAGGGGACCTGTGTGGAGGTCGTGTTTGATGGTGTGGTGTGGGATGATGACTGGTGCACGTACCCCCCTGCGTGTCTTTGACAGAGGAACTGTAACAGGTCAGGTGTATCGGGACGTCATTTTGCTCCAGTATGTCCGAAGTGGGTCCCACCTTCCTTCTGATGGATGAAAACGCACGGCTCCACAGAGCTGCCATTGTGGAGGAGTACCTTGAAACAGAAGATATCAGGCGAATGGAGTGGCCTGCCTTTTCTCCAGACCTAAACCCCATCGAGCATGTCTGAGACGCTATCGGTCGACACTTCAGGAGCACCGACAGGCACTGGAGCAAGAATGGGAGGATATACCCCACAGCTGCTCGACCACCTGATCCAGAGTATGCCAACCCGTTGTGCGGCCTGTGTACTTGTGCAAGGTTATCATATCCCAACTGATGTCGGGGTGCATGCGCAGGAAACAGTGGCGTTTTGTTGCACATGTGTTTTGGGACGGTTTTCTCAACTTATCACCAATACCGTGGTCTTACAGATCTGTGTCGTTTGTATTCCTTATGTGCCTATGCTATTAGCGCCAGTTTAGTGTAGTACCACCTTGTGTGGCACTACATTCTGCAATTATCCTTAATTTATGAGCATGAATGTACATGAACATTGTTGCACTCCCCCTCCATCATTTCATGTCTGAAGTCTCCCCCTCCTGTTGACATCTTGCCGCAGGATAATTGTCTGTGTTGCAGAGTCACAATCGTGCTACAGTGGTTTGAGGGGCATTATAGTGAACTCACGTTGTTGCCTTGGCCAGCAAATGAGCCTGATTTTTACCCATTAGAACACATATCGGGACACCAGATTCGTGCCCGTAAGCCGCTATCCCATAATTTGCGGGAATTGATTGACCTGTGCTCAGATATCTGGTGTCACACACTCCTGGAATCCTGTCAAGGATTTGTAGAATCCATGCCCAGCAGAATCTCTGTTGTGCTGTGTGTGAAGAGCGGAACAATACGCTATTAAGTAGACGGTCCCAATATTTTGGCTCATCAGTGTATCTGGCTATTTTATGTATGTGTTCTAGTTTTCATATAGTCATCTTCTGAAATCCCAAAGGTGCAAGGGGACTTCAAAACGGAAATCTCACGTGTCGTCCCACAATGACACCATTGCGCAACATGAGTGGCATATTGTCAGAAAGGGATACATGTTCTGTGTTTTTCTACAAAAGTTCTGCTGTGGCACGAATAACAGGTGCATTACAGTGTATAACACTACCCCTACTACTGTTAAACCATAACTGCAAAGGCTGGGGACGGTATGTATAATGGAACTATTTTGTTAAACCAATTATGGCATTTATAAGCAGTGCAATGTTATCCTCTGAAAGGAATTTTGTTGTTTTTGACCGTGATGTGCCTAAAGGAGGTTGCCTATAGGACGTGAAAGTCAGATTTACGTAATTACACAAGTAGCAGATAATATTTTACCTATTTAAACTGTTCAAATGATAAAGGAAAACGGCCGCCAGTCTAATTAGTCATAAGAATGTTTAGCATTCCTGTCCAAAAAAATAGATTTAAGTTACTTCAATGGATAGACACACCTTATACTTTCCCGCGCGAGAGTGCAATGAACCCAGCCACAGGCATATGTTAACGTTAAAGAGAGTGGTGATAGTTATAGCAGAACAAACCTATTTGCATAAGCACAACATATAATGACACACACTTCTGCATTCAGGGCTTGGTCAAACCTAGTAGTTTAAATAACATTGCTATTAAAGATTACTGCAGAATTATAAAATTGGGCATGAATTTAGTCCCTCTTTAACAAATACTTTTGTACCTGACATGAAAATTAAATAGAGGCCACTAGTAAACAATTTCTCACAGTTCTCTGAATAAAAGAAGTTACTATTTTTATAGGTAAAGTTCTTTCTGTTATTAATTTTCTATCAGTGAGCACAAAAGACAGAATATGGATTCTGTTAAATTGGCAATGTATTCTTTAACACACATTGTTGTTGTTGTGGTCTTCAGTCCTCAGACTGGTTTGATGCAGCTCTCCATGCTACTCTATCCTGTGCAAGCTTCTTCATCTCCCAGAACCCACTGCAACCCACATCCTTCTCACTCTGCTTAGTGTAGTCATCTCTGGGTCTCCCTCTACGATTTTTACCCTCTACGCTGCCCTCCAATACTAAATTGGTGATCCCTTGATGCCTCAGAACATGTCCTACCAACCGATCCCTTCTTCTGGTCAAGTTGTGCCACGAACTTCTCTTCTCCCCATTCCTATTCAATACTTCCTCATTAATTATGTGATCTACCCATCTAATCTTCAGCATTCTTCTGTAGCACCACATTTCGAAAGCTTCTATTCTCTTCTTGTCCAAACTATTTATCGTCCATGTTTCACTTCCATACATGACTACACTCCATACAAATACTTTCAGAAACGACTTCCTGATACATAAATCTATACTCGATGTTAACAAATTTCTCTTCTTCAGAAACGCTTTCCTTGCCATTGCCAGTCTACATTTTATATCCTCTCTACTTCGACCATCATCAGTTATTTTGCTCCCCAAATAGCAAAACTCCTTTACTACTTTAAGTGTCTCATTTCCTAATCTAATTCCCTCAGCATCACCAGACTTAATTTGACTACATTCCATTATCCTCGTTTTGCTCTTGTTGATGTTCATCTTATATCCTCCTTTCAAGACACTATCCATTCCGTTCAACTGCACTTCCAAGTCCTTTGCTGTCTCTGACAGAATTACGATGTCATCGACGAACCTCAAAGTTTTTATTTCTTCTTCATGGATTTTAATACCTACTCCAAATTTTTCTTTTGTTTCCTTTACTGCTTGCTCAATATACAGATTGAATACCATCGGGGAGAGACTACAACCCTGTCTCACTCCCTTCCCAACCACTGCTTCCCTGTCATAAGGACCAAGAATTTAGCATAAATAAATATGTGAAACTTTCAACAGTGATAGTTTTTAACTTTTACTGCACTGGGACACAAATTGACATAATTATAAGACAATGACTCACCTTTTTGCATTTTTCAACAGGCTGCACTATGATTCTTTACTATGCAAAACACTGTGAGCCACAGTCTTGAAAACGCTTACTTTTGAAACTGACAGCAAATTGTTTTAATATCTGTTTTTACTATTTCATTACTTTAATATCAATTATTCACTTTATGCTTTTTGAAAGCCCACAAACATTGAAATAAACAGTTTTAATTGCAAAAATACCTTCAGCAAACATCATTTACTATCTCACACGCTTTTGCCCCATTAACTTTGAATTTAATTTCTTTCCTCTCACTATATTTAAGTGGCATTATTTAGTTAACAACTGGGCTTTAATATTTTCACAACATGTACATCTGGTAAGCATACTTAGCATGGAAAGGGTCCTAAGTGGTTATGTGATCGGGGATAATTCAAGGTAATATTTCAAAGTATAGTTTTTTGGTTTACCTTATTACTAGAAACAAATAAAACATCCACATAAACTGATCCATCACTTTACATTTCTACAACTCCTTATTTCCATTGCAGTGATTGCGCAATGTGAGTGGCGAGTACGTCCTGGCAGGTGGATCAGCAGTTGATAATGATAAAGCTGTGTCATTTCTTCGTGGTGATGATAGATACCGTTTCGAAAACAGAGCTAACTTATTAATCCATCCATCCGAAGCTTTGGAACATTGTGAAACGACACCAAAAGCCTCTCTCGGCACCAGCACAATCCACTGTTGTTATATGAGCTGTTGGCGGTTCGGTAGCTCGTGTCCGACTAACCCTTGGTTCCACCTCTCTATCCCCGCCAACCACATTTTGTGCGCGCTGCAACTTTTCGTTCCAGAGGGGAAATACACCACCTTCTATACATATAAAGAACTAAGAACCCTAAGTGAGGATCAGCAAATACAGAGTAGTAAACAAACATTTTGAACAAAACATATCAATTACACATATTGACATTTCTACAAAAAATTATTCACACAAAAATTATAATTATACACTGTAAGTTTTGTCTCCCTCCAAATGAGGCGAAGTGTTTAACTAATAAAGACAATACAGTCCTGGAAATTGAAATAAGAACACCGTGACTTCATTGTCCCAGGAAGGGGAAACTTTATTGACACATCCCTGGGATCAGATACATCACATGATCACACTGACAAAACCACAGGCACATAGACACAGGCAACAGAGCATGCACAATGTCGGCACTAGTACAGTGTATATCCACCTTTCGCAGCAATGCAGGCTGCTATTCTCCCATGGAGACGATCGTAGAGATGCTGGATGTAGTCCTGTGGAACGGCTTGCCATGCCATTTCCACCTGGCGCCTCAGTTGGACCAGCGTTCGTGCTGGACGTGCAGACCGCGTGAGACGACGCTTCATCCAGTCCCAAACATGCTCAATGGGGGACAGATCCGGAGATCTTGCTGGCCAGGGTAGTTGACTTACACCTTCTAGAGCACGTTGGGTGGCACGGGATACATGCGGACGTGCATTGTCCTGTTGGAACAGCAAGTTCCCTTGCCGGTCTAGGAATGGTAGAACGATGGGTTCGATGACGGTTTGGATGTACCGTGCACTATTCAGTGTCCCCTCGACGATCACCAGAGGTGTACGGCCAGTGTAGGAGATCGCTCCCCACACCATGATACCGGGTGTTGGCCCTGTGTGCCTCGTTCGTAAGCAGTCCTGATT
This sequence comes from Schistocerca gregaria, assembly GCF_023897955.1. Classification (NCBI taxonomy): domain Eukaryota; kingdom Metazoa; phylum Arthropoda; class Insecta; order Orthoptera; family Acrididae; genus Schistocerca; species Schistocerca gregaria. The sequence goes on along the minus strand of NC_064925.1, from coordinate 371,642,450 downwards.
GTGGAGCTCACCTGCACGGCGCCAAACACGCATACGATCATCATTGGCACCAAGGCAGAAGCGACTCTCATCGCTGACGACGACACGTCTCCATTCGTCCCTCCATTCACGCCTGTCGCGACACCACTGGAGGCGGGCTGCACGATGTTGGGGCGTGAGCGGAAGACGGCCTAACGGTGTGCGGGACCGTAGCCCAGCTTCATGGAGACGGTTGCGAATGGTCCTCGCCGATACCCCAGGAGCAACAGTGTCCCTAATTTGTTGGGAAGTGGCGGTGCGGTCCCCTACGGCACTGCGTAGAATCCTACGGTCTTGGCGTGCATCTGTGCGTCGCTGCGGTCCGGTCCCAGGTCGACGGGCACGTGCACCTTCCGCCGACCACTGGCGACAACATCGATGTACTGTGGATACCTCACGCCCCACGTGTTGAGCCATTCGGCGGTACGTACACCCGGCCTCTCGCATGCCCACTATACGCCCTCGCTCAAAGTCCGTCAACTGCACATACGGTTCACGTCCACGCTGTCGCGGCATGCTACCAGTGTTAAAGACTGCGATGGAGCTCCGTATGCCACGGCAAACTGGCTGACACTGACGGCGGCGGTGCACAAATGCTGCGCAGCTAGCGCAATTCGACGGCCAACACCGCGGTTCCTGGTGTGTCCGCTGTGCCGTGCGTGTGATCATTGCTTGTACAGCCCTCTCGCAGTGTCCGGAGCAAGTATGGTGGGTCTGACACACCGGTGTCAATGTGTTCTTTTTTCCATTTCCAGGAGTGTACATTGCATAGGGTTAAACCAGGACATGGGAGTTTTTACAAAGAAACAATGCACTCTTATGATATCAATGCAATCAAACAATATTTACAACAGCTTAGCGACGGAATGTTGAATAAACAGAAGGCAAAACAGATCAGTAGAGCCTTAGAGCTCTGGTGTTACAAGTGTCAGAGTGAAATGGTGCAGCAATTGGAAATGTACTGCAAAGCTGAAGTAGGTACGGCATTTCTCCACTTGTGGGCAAAACGTTTCAACTGCACACAAATTCACTGTGAAATTCTGGCGGCATATAGACCAAATGCAGTGTCACGCCTCGCCGTAGTGAAATGGTGTCAATGTTTTGATCATGGCCGCACAGTTGTCGTGGGTAATGCTAATCGGGAAGTTCGGCCATCGATATCAACCACAGATGACAAGGTCCAGGCAACCGAGGCATGATTCAATCGCGGATTTTCCTTCGATGAGGCCGTTCACACAGTGGTTCCCGAAACGCTCTGTGACCAATTGTTGGATTTCTATCTTCATGAAGCTCAATGATTGGCAGAACATTCTGACCATTGTTTACAGAAACTTGATGACTATGTTGATAAATAGTGCCATTACAGTTCCATGTGTATATGTGACTCTTAAGTGTTAGTGAATCATTCAGTAATGTCATAACAACGTGTAACTAACTTTTTTAAGTCCTGCCGTACTTATGAATAATCTTACGTTTCCTGTTATTGAAGTATTGACTTGCAAATGTACGTACACCACTATCCTTCAACTGCTCAAAATCGATTCTGAACACGGATTTAATGCGCATCTACTAAACTGGAAGCTATTTCATTGTATTCTGGAACACTTTGCTCAGTGCATGCATTGATAAGAAAGAGGACCAGGGACCTAACATCCCCTAGACGACAAAGTCATTGGAGACAGAACATGAGATAGGAATATTTCAAAGATGGAACAGGAAATCAGCCATGCCGTGCTCAAAGAAACTGTCCTGGCATTTGCTCCAAGAGGTTTAGGGAGTCCATAGAAAACCTAAATCTAGATGTCTGGACGGCGATTTGAACCAACGACCTCTGCGGCACCTCGCTGAGTATCCTGTTAACAGCTGCATCATTCATCATTATCAGTTTCCTGCTATGTTAGCAGGTACTCTGCTTCTCCATTTCTGGCGGACCATCGCTTCCTCCTTTACGCTGCTGTTTGTGCTACCGTCCACTGCATCACCCGGAATCTGAAACCTCTTCGTACCTCGATCCGTCTTCCCTTCCACATACTCTTCTAAGATTCTTTTTCACAAGCTCCTCAATCTTTCCTAATATACGCCCAATTCAATTTCTTTCCCTTCCTTCTACAACACTCATTAATTGTCTCTGCTGTCACACTCTTCTCAGTGCCTCCTCATTTTTTACTCTACCCATTCAATTTCTTTCCTCTGTTCCTCTCCATATACACATCTCAAAAGCCTCAAGTATTTCTTCTGTCTTTTTTCTGTCATTTCCTATCGTCCAAGTTTCAGAACATAATTTAAAGCACACTGCACAATACACTCTGATTGCATTTCCCCCAAATCTTTGTCCATATTTTGACAGAAAAACTCTTCTCTCCTTTTTGAGTGCCTCTTTCTACACTGCTATCCTTTATTGCAGCCTATTTCTGTTTAAAACTCACTGTACACATATTTCAAAAATAAAAGGACATGGTCGTTTTGAGTCAGTCGATTTTGAGAATCAGTGTGGTAGGACACGTGTCCCCCTGAAACTTATTAGATCTAGGTATCCATTAGAATATAGAGCTTTTATAGTTAAATTTATGTTTGTAGAAGGTCTTTGTCAGAACGTTAAATATGGAAAAAGTGTAACAGATTTGCAATACAATTTACGCAAATTTCACTGTATACACACGTCACTTTTTCGTAGTTTTTGCGATTTCTGTTTCCTAGTAACCAAAGTAAGAGAGAAAGTTTGGAGTATGAGAATGCCACATATACAGGTGTTATAATAAGGTACGGCCAAACTTACAGGAAACATTCCTCACACACAAAGAAAGAAAATATGCTATGTTGACGTGTGTCCGGAAACGCTTACTTTCCATATTAGAGCTCATTTTATTACTTCTCTTCAAATCACATTAATCATGGAATGAGAACACACAGCAACAGAACGAACCAGCGTGACTTCAAACACTTTGTTACAGGAAACGTTCAAAATGTCCTCCGTTATCCAGGATACAAGCATCCATCCTCCGGCGCATGGAATCCCTGATGCGCAGATGCAGCCCTGGAGAATGGCGTATTGTACCACAGCGATCCACAATACGAGCACGAAGAGTCTCTACATTTGGTACCGGGGTTTCGTAGACAAGAGCTTTCAAATGCCCCCATAAATGAAAGTCAAGAGGGTTGAGGTCCGGAGAGCATGGAAGCCATGGAATTGGTCGCCTCTACCAATCCGTCGGTCACCGAATCTGTTGTTGCGACCTCGGGCATGGATGTGTGTGATGTCCTTAGGTTAGTTAGGTTTAAGTCGCTTAGTGCTCAGAGCCATTTGAACCATTTTTGTTGTTGTTGTGAAGCGTACGAACACTTCGACTGAAATGTGCAGGAGCTCCATCATGCATGAACCACATGTTGTGTCGTACATGTAAAGGCACATGTTCTAGCAGCACAGGTAGAGTATCCCATATTAAATCTGATAACGTGCTCCATTGAGCGTAGGTGGAAGAACATGGGGCCCAATCAAGACATCACCAACAATGACTGCCCAAACGATCACAGAAAATCTGTGTTGATGACGTGATTGCACAATTGCTTGCGGATTCTCGTCAGCCCACACATGTTGATTGTGATAATTTACAATTTGATCACGTTGGAATGAAGCCTCATCCGTAAAGAGAACATTTGCACTGAAATGAGAATTGACACGTTGTTGGATGAACCATTCGCAGGATGCCAATCAGATGCTGATAGTGCCTGCACACGCTGTACATGGTACGGAAACAACTGGTTCTCCCGTAGCACTCTCCATACAGTGACGTGGTCAGTGTTACCTTGTACAGCAGCAACTTCTCTGGCGCTGACATTAGGGTTATCGTCAACTGCACGAAGAATTGCCTCGTCCATTGCAGGTGTCCTCGTCGTTCTAGGTCATCCCCAGTCGCAAGTCATAGGCTGGAATGTTCTGTGCTCCCTAAGACGCCGATCAATTGCTTCGAAAGTCTTCCCGTGTGGACACCTTCGTTCTGGAAATCTGTCTCGATACAAACGTACCTTGCCACGGCTATTGCCCCGTGCTAATCCATACATCAAATGGGCATCTGCCAACTCCGCAATTGTAAACATTGCACTGACTGCAAAACCACGTTCGTTATGAACACTAACCTGTTGATGCTACGTACTGATGTGCTAGATGCTAGTACTGTAGAGCAATGAGTCGCATGTCAACACAAGCACCGAAGTCAACATTACCTTCCTTGAATTGCGTCAACCGGCGGTGAATCGAGGAAGTGCAGTACATACTGACGAAACTAAAACGAGCTTTAACAGAGAAATTAAGCGTTTCCGGACACATGTCCATATAACATCTTTTCTTTATTTCTGTGTGAGGAATGTTTCCTGAAAGTTTGGCCGTACCTTTTTGTAACACCCTGTATACGTGTGGAAACAGTAAACTGTGGAGGCTGACATTGGTGTATTATGCATTTTGCATGATTCTGAGCAATTATCACCTTAATCGTGATATGAGCTCCCAATATAGCAACAGTGTTGCTGTTCTGATTTTTACCCGCACAGATAACGCGTCAGCGATAATATATTAATGAGAGTCGCTCATGGTGTCCTAGCAACACGACGAGGAAGGTCACGCGCCAAAACGCCGCTAGTTGCAGGGATCAGCTACAGGTGGCGCGCGTGTCGCCCCATGACCTAGCTAACCAACCGGGCATTGCGTGCTGGCCCTCTGTTTACACACGGCCGGTCACATCTGTGGCCTTCTCGTGCTGTTAGCTGTCAGACTGGTGCCTTTCACCGCTCCACTCTTCATCCGAGAGGTCAAGCTTGGCCAGCGGCAGAGATTAAAGCTACAGGGCACGTTACATACAGACGGCTGACTCTAAAGTGACGTCAAAATTACGTGTACAGAACCCCAAGCGTGCAGCCGACTTGGAAGACGCCATATTTAACTGGTCGTATTTTGTTATTTTTGTAGTATATCTTGCGCGGTATTGAACTCCCGAGGAGATCACGAATGTAAAATTAGAGAGATTAGAGCGCGCACGGAGGCTTTCCGGCAGTCGTTGTTCCCGCGAACCATACTGGAACAGGAAAGGGAGGTAATGACAGTGGCACGTAAAGTGCCCTCCGCCACACACCGTTGGGTGGCTAGCGGAGTATAAATGTAGATGTAGATGGCAGTATGCCATTTCAGGACAGTGGTACATTGAAGATTTATTACCCTTGGTATGACTGCTTGTAACATAATGCTACTTAATGACACATCAGCAGTGAAAACATACAGGAGATTCTAAGATAAGTGATAAAAACACTGAGGGCTGCATGTGTTGGTCATGTTCTTGTGGTTAGAAATGCCAAGTTGTAGGTATACATCCTCCTGCATACTTCTATTTTTGATTTTCACATTTGTAACACAGTCTGGGAGCAGAAACAACAGCTGTATTTCTGGCTGTCACAAGTATATGGCCTTTTTTCGCGGATTTTTCATGAGTTCTGAGGATGTGGTAAGGCAGTGTCCTAAGAGAACAACTTAAATTGCTGCTATTGTTTCAGTGATTTCCGAGGGCCTAGTGACACAATGGACAAGCTGGTGTTAGTGATATACTCAGCTTTTTCAAACCATGTGTGATCCATTTGTAACTGATTCGGCTTAACGGGCTACACGCACGGCTTGCTCATGCACAGCATTTTGGCGTCACTTCCAAGTGATCCGTGAGTGTATGTAGTGTCCCTCACAGCTACATATTACCCTCGTTAAAGCACAGTTTCCACCTCTACCTCAAACTGGCACCAACTTAACACCACCACCACCTTACATTTCCATTTACAGTTACCACAGACTGCAGTTGGATTTCCAGTCATAGAACTTCAATGTCGCATGAAATGAAACTCCTTTTCAGATATCCGGATAGTTTCCTTATTGGGTCTGCATCCAGGAGAAAGATGGGGCAGACTGTTCTTGTTTTAGATTGGGGTCCGTGGTCTCATTGTGAATAAACTCATCAAATTAGACGTCAGTGAAAGAGGATGAAACACTAGGTTATGTCACTGCCAAATATTGTTGTGTTCACAGTAATGGAACGTCACTCAGTGTCAATTTACTTAGCCCAGTACTGACCATAGAAAGTGAGGTTATGAGACACAATTTATAATGAAAAACCTCGGAATGTAGTACCCCAGCCGGCCGCGGTGTCCGAACGGTTCTAGGCGCTTCAGTCGGGAACCCCGCGACTGCTACGATCGCAGGTTTGAATCCTGCCTCAGGCATGGATGTGTGTGATTCCTTAGGTTACTTATGTTTAAGTAGTTCTAAGTTCTAGGGGACTGATGACCTTAGCTATTAAGTCCCATAGTGTTCAGAGACATTTGAACCATTTTTGTAGTATCCGAATTAACGAACTGTCTAGTTCATTAATGACCGAAGCAAAATTCGCAATGGATGTTCTTGGCAAAGTTTCTATGATAAACTACCATTCTGTTAATGGAAGATGGGCACTGGGGTCAGCTTTTTTACCTAATGTAGACGATACTTTTGTTGTTTAGCCAGACAGAAGAGAGAATTTGAACAGGTTTTTACAATGTTTGAATACAGTCCACCAAAATATTCATTTCGCTGTGAAGGTGTGTACATGTCATGAGTAAGATTGATGTATGTTGGGATATACTGTTTACAGGAAGCCAACCCACACTTTTTGTATCTTAAGACTGATATTTGTCACTATCTCGCTCAGCGAAAATGGGTACCCTGTACCTTGGTTTATAGGATCCAGATCATCTCCAATTCTGACAGTTTGTTAACTGAGTTGATCCACCTTGGAGTGACCTTCGACCAGAGTCGTTGTAGTGAAAGACAGATCAGACGTGCATTGTGCAATCAACCAAACACGAATAGAGTGAAGAACGAAAATAAAAAGGTGACACACGTGTTCAGCTTTGTTGCCTTGCTAGGCAGCGTTTCCAACAGGTAGCATCGTGTGAAGTGTGTCTTCCGTCCCCCATCTAAGATTAAACCCGTTGTTTAGTTTGTAATAGATGATCTTGTTTTGCATTAGCGAGGTGCCTACTGCATCCCTTCCAGTTGTGACATTTCGAACACTGGTCATGCCATCAGGACTGTGGAGGACCATCGCACAGAGGATAAGTGTGACACACGCTTAAAGCGGCTGAACGAATCTGCTATCGCAGAATCTTACCTTGGCAGCAGTCATCCTATGGAATACAACAATACGGAGATTCTGGCGAGCACTTACAGCTACTGCAATGGTTTTGATATTAAGAAGAATACCGCTGACAGCTGTAAAATTATTGTTTTATTGTTACACAGATGGTTTTGCGGGATAAAGCCGCATCATCACATGCAACGTACATGGTACAGAATAATATACTGGGTCTCAACTTTGTGGATTTTTAAAATTAATAAAGGTGATATCCAAAATATAATCACAATGTTCAATCCTCAAAGATGTACCCATTCATTGCTCTTAGTCAACATAATTCGTTCAGCAAATATTATCTGGATTATGTTGGCGGACAAAGGGTGGCTAAGACATGATCCACTAGTTTTGTTAAAGCTGCCGGTATGTGGTTCATGTACACTCATGCTTATAAATTAAGGATAATTGCAGAATGTGGTGCCACACAACGTGTCATTACACAAAATTGGTGCTAATAGCATAGGACCGTCGCACAGAGGATAAGCACATAGGCATATAGGGAAGACACACGACACAGATCTGTAAGTCCACGGTATTGGTGAATAGGTGAGAGAACCGTCCCGAAACATGTGCTACAAAACGCCACTATTTCCTGCGCATGTACCCCAACATCAATATGGGATATGATCACCATGCACACGTACACAGGCCGCGCAAATGGTTGACATACTCTGGATCGGGTGGTCGAGCAGGTGCTGGGGTAAAGCCTCCCATTCTTGCTCCAGTGCCTGTCTGTGCTCCTGTAGTGTCGTAGTGGTTTGAAGACGTGCAGCGATACTTCGACCGAGAGCATACCGGACGTGCTCGATGGGGTTTAGGTCTGGAGAACAGACAGGCCACTCCATTCGTCTGATATCTTACGTTTCAAGGTACTCCTCCACGATGGCAGATCGGTGGGGTTGTGCGTTATCATCCATCAGGAGTAAGGTGGGACCCACTGCACCCCTGAAAAGGCGGACGTACTGGTGGAAAATGACGTCCCAATACACCTGACCTGTTGTAGTTCCTCTGTCAAAGACATGCAGGGGTGTACGTGCACCGGCCGGAGTGGCCGAGCGATTCTAGGCGCTTCGGTCTGGAACCGCGCGACCGCTACGGTCGCAGGTTCGAATCTTTCCTCGGGCATGGATGTGTGTGATGCCCTTAGGTTACTTAGGTTTAAGTAGTTCTAAGTTCTAGGGGATTGATGACCACAGCTGTTAAGTCCCATAGTACTCAGAGCCACAATCCCACCACACACCATCAAACCACGACCCCCATACAGGTCCCTTTCAAGGACATTAAGGGGTTGGTATCTGGTTCCTGGTTCAAGCCAGATGAAAACCCGGCGAGAATCACTGTTCACACCATAATTGGACCAGTCTGTAAAAATAACCTGGGACCACTGTTCCAAGGACCATGTACTGTGTTCTTGACACCAGGCTTTACGGGCTCCCCTGTGACCAGGGCTCAGTGGAATACACCTTCCAGGTCTCCAGGATAATAAACCATGTATGTTCCGTCGTCTGTAGACTGTATGTCTGGAGACAACTGTTCCAGTGGCTGTGATAATGTTCCGAGCAAGGCTACCTGCAGTACTCCGTGGCCATCTGCGGGCACTGATGGTAAGATATCGGTCTTCTTGTGGTGTTGTACACTGTGGACGTCCCGTACTGTAGCGCCTGGACACGTTTCATGTCTGCTGGAATCGTTGCCATAATCTTGAGATCACACTTTGTGGCAGACGGAGGTCCCGTGCTACGACCTGCTGTGTTTGACCAGCCTTCAGTCGCCCTCATAACGTCATCAATATGTGTTCTTTGAGCTATTTTCAACACACAGTCACCAATAGCACGTCTGAAAACGTCTGCCTCTGTGTATGTGGACTGATGCCAGCGCCACCGTGCGACGACCGCATGTCAAATGCTTCGCATGGTCATACCCGAGGTGATTTATACCCGCAAACCGCCCACCACAGCATTGTTTCAACATGTATCAGCATTATCCATAATTTATGAGCATGAGTGTAGTTATAGACTCTTGTTTAATCATTTTACTGCATCTAAAAGAAGAAAAATATTTAATATTGATATTATTCTAAAAAAATCTTTTTAGGAAGAAATTGCCAAGTTCACATGGAACAACCAGTTACAATTAAAGCACGATTCTAGCTAATTTTGATTGTTTGTACAGTTAGGTATGAGTACATAGTTAAATTTAATATTAAACTCTCTTGTAAACCATGTCATTCTAGCTAATTTTGATTGTTTATACAATTAAGTATCAGTAAAATTCAGTATTAAAATTCAGTATTAAACTGGCGCCCCTGCGCTCCTAGTCTTGAGTATATGTCATCACACCGTCCTCAAGCGAGGCCAATGAGAAAAAGAGGCCGTGCCGCATACGTCACAGCACTTGACATTACAGGTTTTACCGAGAGCCAGCGGGGAGTGAGTAACTATTTCAGACGTGGTTATTAATTCTTAACTGCTCGCTAAAATGCTTGCAAGCTCTCGACATAACACTACAAAATCAAGGCCTGTAGAGAGTACCTACATCTTCATCTGCATGGTTACTCTGCAATTCACACTTAAGTGCCTGGCAGTGTGTTCATCGAACCATTTTCATAGTACTGCTCTACCATTCCACTCTTGAATGGCGCTTGTGAAAAAGGAACACCTAAATCTTTCTGTTCAAGCTCTGATTTCTCTTGTTTTATTATGATGATCATTTCTACCTACGTAGGTGGGTGTCAACAAAGTATTTTCGCACTTGGAAGAGAAAGTTGGCGATTGAAATTTCGTAAATGGATCTCGCCGCAAAGAAAACCGCCTTTGTTTCAATTACTGCCACCCCAACTCGCGTATCATATCAGTGATCCTCTCATCCCTATTGCGCGATACCACGAAACGAGCTGCCCTTCTTTGCACTTTTTCGATGTCCTCCGTCAATCCTACCTCGTAAGGATCCCACACTGCGCAGCAATATTCCAGCAGAGGACAGTCAAGTGTAATGTTGGCTGTCATTTTAGTGTGTTTGTCACATCTTCTAAGTGTTCTGCCAACAAAATGCAGTCTTTGTTTCACCTTCCCCACAATATTATCTATGTGGTCTTTCCAATTTAAGTTGCTCTTAATTGCAATTCCTAGGTACTTAGTCGAATTGACAGCCCTTAGATTTGTGCGATTTATCGCACACCCAAAATTTTTTGTATGGTGCGAAAAGTGGCCAATTGCCACTTTTCGCACCATACAGAAATTCTCTCTAGATCATTCTGTAATTGGAATTAATCGTCTGATGATTTTACTAGACGATAAATTACAGCGCCATCTGTAAATAATGTAAGTGGGCTGCTCAGATTATCACGTAGATCATTTATGTAAACCAGGAACAGCAGAGAGCCTATGACACTATCCTGCAGAACGCCAGATATCACTTCTGTTCTACTCGATGATTTCCCGGATATCACTACGAACTGTGACCTCTCGGAGAGGAAATCACGGATCCAGTTACACAACTGAGACGATTCTCCATATGCACGCAATTTGATTATTAATCGCTTGTGAGGAACGATATCAAAAGCTTGGGGATTTTGCGTTCTTCTGAATCTGGCATGCTTTTTTCGTTACTTCTGCAACAGTGTTCTGACTTGTTTTGTGTACCATGGTGGATCAGTCCTGCTGATTCCATATGGGCCCTGCATGAAACAGAGCGTTTGCAAAGTCTGGCGAGCAAACCGAGTAGTGTGATGTCACAAGTTAGTTGCGAGGACCTTATTTCTCGTGGACTCCTGTCCACAAGATCACGATCCGCCAGCTTGTTAGTCCGTCTTAGTCGCTTGTACAGGCCTCTTCTACTCGTTCCAGCACATAATTGTCCTGGAGTCACACATGTAAGGAAGTGCCACACAAAAAAATGGCTCTGAGCACTATGGGACTCAACTGCTGTGGTCATTAGTCCCCTAGAACTTAGAACTACTTAAACCTAACCAACCTAAGGACATGACACGCATCCATGCCCGAGGCAGGATTCGAACCTGCGACCGTAGCAGTCGCACGGTTCCGGACTACGCGCCTAGAACCGCGAGACCACCGCGGCCGGCAAGTGCCACACAGTTATTAGCTTTGTGCCGCGACTAATCGCGTTACTGGTGACTATTTTACAGCCAAATCGGTTTAAAAAAATGTTTGGTATCCTCTCGATATAAAATATTTTTCTCCCCTTAGAAGGAGGCAGGTCTTAAAAACCAGGGTCTGTAATTACATGATGCACTCACCAGTAATTTTAACGAAATTCACCCTTTCTTTCGTCAACGTAATATAGAAAATCTTCACTGAATAATATGTCTTCACTAGGAGCGACTTGTCCACCTATGACGTTTTAACACTGTGAGTATATTTTATATATTATCTTTATTAATTTTACTCGTAAAATACTTTGTTTTGGATAGTGTTATTAAGGAAGCAGCACAGACTAAATTGCAGGTGTACTACCCCTTTCTTCAAATTCTACTTATAATCGTTCTCCCTTCATGGTCATACAACAGAGGGCAGAGTTAATGCTATTTGCTCACCTGTTGTTGATAATATTATCGCTATCAATAACTGCTTATGTTTGTCATCTTTGGTTGTAAGACGGCACTTTAAATTTCCTTGCACATTGCATTTGAGCCTTGAAAAAGACGGGGTGCTCAACCGTCAAATTATAGACGGTTGTCAAAGACGTAAACGACTGTATTCCCATAAGTTGCTTGGATGTGGTCTTCTTCTGACCAAGCATGAGAACAAAATTATGATCGATTAATTGTTTAAAATTAACTAACTGATCAGGACAATTACATCACAAAAGACACTCCCACGATGATTGATTAAAATCAGAGTCAAAATAGAAAATTTATGTTGCTGTCCTGTTAGAGGTTCTACTGAAGCTATAAGTATTTGCCGTTAGTTCGCTTCCATTTGTAATCAAGTGTCAGATGTGTTTTCTGACGTGTGAATGATGAGTGTCTGTACATAGTTATATTTTTATGAAAAGAGGGGAGAGGGCGAAACCCCTTGATGTACCCCTTGGTACATAAACTACTTCCCTTGAATAGAACCAAAGGGGTTTCCAAGTTTAATGTACCATACTAATGGAGGATCGCCATCAACGGCCTCACTCCACAAGACATCTCACTCATCTGTTGCAGGAATCCCCCGGATTCTTAAAACGTCCTTCCAGGTAATGATCTCTAATCTGTCTCTCATCAAGGTTGGAGCTATCTGCTGACCATGGCCACCATGTAAAACTAAGGAGGTAAGCATGTCACTTTAGGGAAAAGAAAATGCCCTGACTAAATAAAATATACCATCAAAACTGTTCGCCTGCTTAGGTGAGTGGTAACATGCTTGCCTACCATGCAGCGGGCCTAGGTTCGATTCCCAGTCGGGTCGGAGATTTTCTCCGCACGTGGACTGGGTATTGTGTTGTCCTCATAATCATTTCATCTTTATCACCGGCACGCAAATAGCCCAATGTGGCGTCCACTGAAATAAGACTAGCTCTCGACGGCAGAACTTCCCCGGATGAGGCCTCACGGCCAACAATGCCACGCGCTCAATTCATTTACCATGACAACTTCTCAAATACAACTGATGTCGGTGTCAAGGAAAAGTCACAACCACCGATTTTGAATCAGTATTTAGATGCAAGCATTGGCCGGGCGGACTGGCCGAGCGGTTCTAGGCACTACAGTCTGGAACCGCGCGGCCGCTACGGTCGCAGGCTCGAATCCTGCCTCGGGCATGGATGTGTGTGGTGTCCTTAGATTAGTTAGGTTTAAGTAGTTCTAAGTTCTAGGGGACTGATGACCTCAGCAGTAGTTAAGTCCCATAGTGTTCAGAGCCATTTGAACTATATATATATATATATATATATATATATATATATATATATATATATTGCAAGCATTGTCTTACAGAAATGCCGATACAGTAGGACCAGATAAATAAGGAAATTATTCATACTTTGGAAGGGGCTATTAATACTGGAATAAATTCCTGTTTGAACAAAAAAAGAAAACAAAGAAATAATATTGTGTAACCAGTAATGAAGTGTTAAGACCACGTGAGGTCAAATGTAAGATATGTTATACTTGTCATGTATAATTAGATAATGTCGCACATTTGCAACGAAAGGCATTTGAAAAATTGTACAGTTTCAACACTTTATCTAGAAAAAGGAATTTTTTTCATATTTTGACTATACATTGATAGGATTTAAATGACGAAAACTGAAAAATAAGTGGCGGAACACAGTTTAAATAATTATATACAATACAATACAGTAGTTCTTCATCTACACTGGCTAAATAAAAACCTACCTCACATTTTATTTTTCATACCTTTTTCCTACTTGTAGAGTACCTCTGCTATTCGGTATCTGATTTCTAACAGATGGTTTTGTTTATTATAGGTAATTTTGAAACTGTCAGAGTCACTGTCTACAGATGCTACAGGAGCTTTCAGGAAGCAGAAAACCTCGGGGATCTGTTGCTGATAAAGTAGAAGCTTCGAAACATTAACAGTTCATTAAAATTTCCACATCGCAATGAAAGTGAAATGTAATCACTCAAAACACTGGTCGGATGTTGATAAGAGCTACTAGAAACTTACAGTAAATTAAAGTATATTTACGTAAATAATGGACAGAGTTAGTCACTGAAGTATTTAAGTGCTACACATCAAGGGAAATATTTGCTTCCACTTCACTTGATTTCATCCGTTGCATGCAGACACAAAGGTACACAATCGCATAATGAAAGGCATTTTACATAAACGGTATTTTCGAATTCACTTGCCCGAAACGCAAATCGGCCTAGAAGTATCCTAAACACGCAGAACACGAAAGCACAAGTCAGAGGCATTGGTAGCTTCATATAGAATCAGCTTCTGTTGTCACTGGTACTCAGAAACAGTTCACTAGCGTCGGTTTAGTGTGGTGCATTCAGGGGTTATAAGCTATCGGTGTCTGAGAAAATATCAATACTTGTCGAAGAAATGAAAGAATTGACAAGGATAAACGAAATGATATAACCGTCTGCCGTATATGCTTGCCAGAGATCTAATCGCTAGGAAGCGACAGAACTGGTTAAGGCACACGCGTCAACATCTCGGGAAGGGGAAATGATAAACAGCGCTAATGTAATACGCTTCTAGATTAAATGATTCATTGCTTCCACAAGCGAGTCGTAACTGCGGATGTAACTCAACGGTCGTTTTCAAACACGGTAGACACATCGAATATATCGTGAGAATGCACTGAAGTGATCTACATCTACACAGGTACTCTGCAAACCACCGCGAAGAGTATGGTATAGGGTAATTAGCAGAGTACCAAATGTCATAGTTTCTTCCCCTTTCCAGTCGCCTATGGAGCAGAGAAGGAATGATGGCCTAAACGCCTCTGTGCAAGCTCAAATTAGTCTAATTTTGTCCTCACAGTCCATACGGGAGAGGTATATAGAAGCTGAGGAATCTTTCTAGATTCTCTACTTAATACTCGTTATTGGAATTTTGTAAGCAGGCTTTTTCTGGGTAATTTGCTTCCATTTTCAAGAGTCTGTCAATTCAGATTTTTCAACATTTCCTTGACGCTCTCTCGCGAGCCAAACAAATCTGTGACCATTCGTACCGCTTTTCTCTGTATATCTTCAGAGTCACCTGTTAGTCCTATCTGGTATAGGTCGCACACACTTGAGTGGTATTCTGAGATAGAATGAACTAGTTATTTGTAAACAGTCTCCTTTGTAGACTGACTGCATTTTCCCACTATACTGCCGGTGATACGAAGTCTGCCACCTACCTTAGGTAGGACTGAGCCTGTGTGATCATTCCAGATCACATCTCTATACACTGTTACACACAGATATTTGTATGAGTTGCCTGTTCTAAATGTGATTAATAATACGTATTGGCGTCATAAGATATTACGTTTTCCCCATTTTGTAAAATGCGGTATACAGTTTTATATTTCTGTACATATAACGAAAGTTTCCAGTGTTTACACCACTTTGAAATCTTATCAAGATCTGATTAAACATTTTTACAGCTTATTTCAGACAGCCCTTAATTACAAATAAATGCATCATCTGCAAAAAGTTTGAGGTGCTATTACACAGTCCAGTTACATTAACGTGACCACCTGTGTTTGACGTCAACGTGCAATAATCACTCGCAGATTACAGGGGACAGGACTATCACGGAATATAAAGCGTGTCAGGGGGACGCAAAAAGCACCCTCAATATCATGGTTACTTTCATGTATTAATAACATCACATCACGGCATCTTTCACATTTGTCAGTGACAATATACAGAATGCATTCCATAAGTAATGCGACCAATTTTTTTCTGACACAACGGTACTCCACAGCGTGTTGTAACCGGCTGGGCTAAGTGTAAGGGGGTGTTAGCCTCAAAACGCTCTGTGTCTCATTCAGCTGCGAGCTGCCGGAGAGCCAGGACGTGCGTTTCCGTCAACCCCATTTCGAGTTTATGTAACACGGCACAATGGATCATTCTGTAGAGCAACGGTACGCTAGGACATTTTGCGTCAAACTTGGGAAGTCCGCCATCGAAACGTTTCCATTATTTCAGCATGCCTTTGGGACTGATTGCTTGTCCAAATCACAAGTATTCCGATGACAGAAGTCGTTCAAATGGTTCAAATGGCTCTGAGCACTATGGGACTTAACATCTATGGTCATCAGTCCCCTAGAACTTAGAACTACTTAAACCTAACTAACCTAAGGACAGAACACAACACCCAGCCATCACGAGGCAGAGAAAATCCCTGACACCGACGGGAATCGAACCCGGGAACCCGGGCGTGGGAAGCGAGAACGCTACCGCACGACCACGAGATGAGGGCACAGAAGTCGTTCACGGAGGGCGAGAGGAGATCACCGACGAACATCGCAGTGGACGGCAATCAACAGCTCGAGTCGACGAAAATGTGACGTATGTGTGCAATTGTTTGAACTCTGACAGACGGCTGAGGCTTCAATTGATAGTACAAACCCTAAACATGTAAAAAACAACAGTTTTCCGCATTGTGACCGAAGATTTGAACACGAGAAAGGTGGTTGCCAAACTCGTCCCAAAAGTGTTGACCGACGATCACAAGCACATGCTAGTGCTTCGGTGCCGAGAAATGTTGGAAATGTGTGTAAATGATCCTCATTTTTTAAAATCGGTTGTTACTGGTGATGAGTCGTCGATTTTTGAGTACGACCCTGAGTCAAAAAGGCAGAGTTCAGAGTGGCACACGCCATCGTCGCCCTGTCCCAAGAAGCCACGCATGAGCAAGTCCAGGATCAAAACCGTGCTCATTGTCTTCTTTGACGTCAGAGGCATTGTCCACCACGAATTCGTACCTGCCGGGACTGCAGTGAACTCAGCTTTCTACTTGGAAGTGCTCAAAAGATTGACAAGGAGGGTCTCGCACTACCGAAGCGACATGAAGGACACGTGGAAAGTTCACCACCACAACGCGCGAGTCACAGTGCCTTCATTGTCAACGACTTCCTGGCCAGGACCAAGACCCCATTGGTTCCCCAGCCTCCCTACAGTCCTGACCTGGCTCCTTCCGACTTTTTGTTTGTTTTCTCTGTTAAAAGGAAAACATTGGAACACGATTAAAGCATCCAGGCGCATGTGACATCAACTCTAAACGACATTCCGGAAAAGTCATTACAGGATCCCTTCCAGGCATGGAAACACAGCCTCCAGAAGCGTATCGACGCAACAGGGTGCTATTTTGAAAATTTTTGATTATTTGTACGAATATATTCAATAAATGATTTTTTATTAATTTGGATGCATTACTTATGGAACGCACATTGTATAAACCATAATATAAAATCGTCAAACTAGTGTTAAAAACCGTCAATATATTTTCCATTTATGTATTTTTTTCTACAAAACCCTCGTTTATTATCATTTGTTTTTACGTAAAAATCGTAAATATAGCCCACCACTGTGCTTTTTTTTCCAAAACATTTTTATTATCGTCTTTTTATATATTTTAACCATCTTTTAATTACAGTATATACAGGGTGTTACAAAAAGGTACGCCCAAACTTTCAGGAAACATTCCTCACACACAAAGAAAGAAAATATGTTATGTGGACATGTGTCCGGAAACACTTACTTTCCATGGTAGAGTTCATTTTATTACTTATCTTCAAATTACATTAATCATGGAATAGAAACACACAGCAACAGAACGTACCAGCGTGACTTCAAACACTTTGTTACAGGAAATGTTCAAAATGCCCTCCGTTAGCGGGGATACATGCATCCACCCACCGTCGCATGGAATCCCTGATGCGCTGATGCAGCCCTGGAGAAAGGCGTATTCTATCACAGCCGTTTACAATACGAGCACTAAGAGTCTCTACATTTGGTACCGGGGTTTCGTAGACAAGAGCTTTCAAATGCCCCCATAAATGAAAGTCAAGAGGGTTGAGGTCAGGAGAGCGTGGAGGCCATGGAGTTGGTCCGCCTCTACCCATCCATCGGTCACCGAATCTGTTGTTGAGACGCGTACGAACACTTCGACTGAAATGTGCAGGAGCTCCATCGTGCATGAACCACATGTTGTGTCGTACTTGTAAAGGCACATGTTCTAGCAGCACAGGTAGAGTATCTCGTATGAAACCATGATAACATGCTCCATTGATGGGGCCCAATCAAGACATCACCAACAATGACTGTCCAAACGTTCACAGAAAATCTGTGTTGATGACGTGCTTGCACAATTGTGTGCGGATTCTCGTCAGCCCACACATGTTGATTGTGATATTTTACAGTTTGATCACGTTGGAAAGAAGCCTCATCCGTAAAGAGAACATTTGCACTGAAATGAGGATTGACACATTGTTGGATGAACCATTCGCAGAAGTGTACCCTTGGAGACCAATCAGCTGCTGATAGTGCCTGCATACGCTGCACATGGTACGGAAACAACTGGTTCTCCCGTAGCACTATCCATACAGTGACGTGGTCAATGCTACCTTGTACAGCAGCAACTTCTCTGACGCTGACATTAGGGTTATCGTCAACCGCACGAAGAATTGCCTCGTCCATTGCAGGTGTCCTCGTCGTTCTAGGTCTTCCCCAGTCGCGAGTCATAGGCTGGAATGTTTCGTGCTCCCTAAGACGCCGATCAATTGCTGTCGGGACACCTTCGTTCTGGAAATCTGTCTCGATACAAACGTACCGCGCCACGGCTATTGCCCCGTGCTAATCCATACATCAAATGGGCATCTGCCAACTCCGCATTTGTAAACATTGCACTGACTGCAAAACCACGTTCGTGATGAACACTAATCTGTTGATGCTACGTACTGATGTGCTTGATGCTAGCACTGTACAGCAATGAGTCGCATGTCAACGCAAGCACCGAAGTCAACCTTACCTTCCTTCATTTGGGTCAACTGGCGGTGAATCGAGGAAGTACAGTACATAATGACGAAACTAAAATGAGCTCTAACATGGAAATTAAGCGTTTCCGGACACATGTCCATATAACATCTTTTCTTTATTTGTGTGTGAGGAATGTTTCCTGAAAGTTTGGCCGTACCTTTTTGTAACACCATGTATAATCTTTGGCTGAAGAGCGCATGGCAAAATGGAGCTGTCCAAAACCGTGTGCACTGCGGGCCTTAGATGACGTATACCTATTGGTCTCACAGTGGACTTCTAGACTACGCCACACACAACTAATTTCATCAAAGTGTACAAGTCTGAAGATGGCGTTGACGCAATGTCGAAACTAGTAGCGAAGTAGATATAAAATCTTAAGTACAGCTAGAGGAATTTCGTTTTTAATAAAAATCATACCAGCTGTGTCCCACCTTCATACAGTTTAAATATGAATGTACGAAGATTAGATGACAGGGGTGAACGACGGCTGCTGAGATGTGTTTGAGCGAATAGACGTGCAACTCTTGAGTAACTGATCGGCCAGATGAATCAACGGGCTACCAACAGTGTCTCCTCAGTGACCATTCAGCAAACGTTGTTGTAAGTGGGTCTCTGCAGAGGCGTCTGGTTCATGAATCCATGCTGACTGCTGTTCATCGGCGACAAAGGCTGGAATTTGCACGCCAACACTGCAAGTGGGCGTCCACTGAGAGGCGACAGGTGACGTTCCAGAGGAATAACGTTTTATGCTCCAATCGGGCATTATGTGAGTGATCTCGTTATTCTGGAAGGCACAAAGAATTAACATAAGAATGCTTCTGTCCTTGGGGACCATGTCCACCGCTACATACAGTTTCATTTTCCTCACCACAATGGCATCTACCAGCAGGACAATGCAACGTGCCATGCAGCTCGCAGTGTACGTGAGTCGTTAGAAGAGCGAATGAGTTTACAGTACTTCCTTGACCACCAGACTTCGCAGATTAAGCCCAATCGACATACTATAGGACCAACTCGATTGAGTTGTGTGCACCATGGATCCTCAGCCGAGAAACCTAGTGCAACAGGCCGTGGCATTGCTGTCAGCATTGCTCCACATCCCTGAGGGTATATCCCAGAACCTCCCTGTGACACTTTCCCACAGATTAAACAAACCTATGACCATTCGTGCTGCTCTTCCCTGTATATGTTCAATATCCCCTAATACTACAAGGTTTCAGATATATTATATAATGGTAAGACAGAGATTTAGGAACCAGGTATTAAATTGTAAGACATTTCCAGGGGCGGATGTGGACTCTGACCACAACCTATTGGTTATGACCTGTAGATTAAAACTGAAGAAACTGCAAAAAGGTGGGAATTTAAGGCCATGGGACCTGGATAAACTAAAAGAACCAGAGGTTGTACAGAGTTTCAGGGAGAGCATAAGGGAGCAATTGACAGGAATGGGGGGAACAAATACAGTAGAAGAAGAATGGGTAGCTTTGAGGTATGAAGTAGTAAAGGCAGCAGAGAATCAAGTAGGTAAAAAGACGAGGGCCAAAAGAAATCCTTAGGTAACAGAAGAAATATTGAATTTAATTGATGAAAGGAGAAAATATAAAAATGTAGTAAATGAAGCAGGCAAAAAGGAATACAAACGTCTCAAAAATGAGATCGACAGGAAGTGCAAAATGGCTAAGCAGGGATGGCTAGAGGACAAATGTAAGGATGTAGAGGCTTATCTCACTAGGGGTAAGATAAATACTGCCTACAGAAAAATTAAAGAGACCTTTGGAGAAAAGATAACCACTTGTATGAATATCAAGAGCTCAGATGGAAACCCAGTTCTGAGCAAAGAAGGGAAAGCAGAAAGGCGGAAGGAGTATATAGAGGGTCTATACAAGGGCGATGTACTTGAGGACAATATTATGGAAATGGAAGAGAATGTAGATGAAGACGAAATGGGAGATACAATACTGCGTGAAGAGTGTGACAGAGCACTGAAAGACCTGAGTCGAAACAAGGCCCTGGGAGCAGACAACATTCCATTAGAACTACTAACGGTCTTGGGAGAGCCAGTCCTGACAAAACTCTACCATCTGGTGAGCAAGATGTATGAGACAGGCGAAATACCCTCAGACTTCAACAAGAATATAATAATTCCAATCCCAAAGAAAGCAGGCGTTGACAGATGTGAAAATTACCGAACAATCAGTTTAATAAGCCACAGCTGCAAAATACTAACGCGAATTCTTTACAGACGAATGGAAGAACTAGTAGAAGCCAACCTTGGGGAAGATCAGTTTGGATTCCGTAGAAATATTGGAACACGTGAGGCAATACTGACCTTACGACTTATCTTAGAAGAAAGATTAAGGAAAGGCAAACCTACGTTTCTATCATTTGTAGACTTAGAGAAAGATTTTGACAATTTTGACTGGAATACTCTCTTTCAAATTCTAAAGGTGGCAGGGGTAAAATATAGGGAAGGAAAGGCTATTTACAATTTGTACAGAAACCAGATGGCAGTAATAAGAGTCGAGGGACAAAAAAGGGAAGCAGTGGTTGGGAAAGGAGTGAGACAGGGTTGTAGCCTCTCCCCGATGTTATTCAATCTGTATATTGGGCAAGCAGTAAAGGAAACAAAAGAAAAATTTGGAGTAGGTATTAAAATTCATGGAGACGAAGTAAAAACTTTGAGGTTCGCCGATGACATTGTAATTCTGTCAGAGACGGCAAAGGACTTGGAAGAGCAGTTGAACGGAATGGACAGTGTCTTGAAAGGAGGATATAAGATGAACATTAACAAAAGCAAAACGAGGATAATGGAATGTAATCAAATTAAATCGGGTGATGCTGAGGGATTTAGATTACGAAATGATACACTTAAAGTAGTAAAGGAGTTTTGCTATTTATGAAGTAAAATAACTGGTGATGGTCGAAGTGGAGAGGATATAAAATGTAGACTGGCAATGGCAAGAAAAGCGTTTCTGAAGAAGAGAAATTTGTTAACATCGAGTACAGATTTAAGTGTCAGGAAGTCGTTTCTCATAGTATTTGTATGGGGTGTAGCCATGTATGGAAGTGAAACATGGACGATAAAAAGTTTGGACAAGAAGAGAATAGAAGTTTTCGAAATGTGGTGCTACAGAAGAATGCTGAAGATTAGATGGGTAGATCGCATAACTAATGAGGAGGTATTGAATAGAATTGGGGAGAAGAGGAGTTTGTGGCACAACTTGACAAGAAGAAGGGATCGGTTGGTAGGACATGTTCTGAGGCATCAAGGGATCACAAATTAGCATTGGAGGGCAATGTGGAGGGTAAAAATGATAGATCGAGACCAAGAGATGAATACACTAAGCAGATTCCGAAGGACGTAGGTTGCAGTAAGTACGGGGAGATGAAGCAGCTTGCACAGGATAGAGTAGCATGGAGAGCTGCATCAAACCAGTCTCAGAACTAAAGACCACAACAACAACAACATCCCCTGATAGTCCTATTTGGCAGGGTTCCACAGACGTGAGCTATATTCTAGGAGTGGTCGCACGACTGATTTGTAAGCAATCTCTTTTGTAGACTGATTGGACTTCCCCAGTATCCTAACAGTCTGACACCTGCTCTGCCCACGACTGGACCTATGTGACCATTCCAGTTCATATCCCTACAAAGTGTTGCACCGAGGTATTTGTATAAATTGGCTGTTTCATCAGTGACTCATTGATGTTTTAGTCATAGGATACGAAGTTTTTTCGTTTTGTGAAGAGCACGATTTTACATTTCTTAACATTTAGAGCAAGTTGTCAATCTCTGCACCATGTTGAAATCTTATCGAAATTTGACTGAATATTTATACAGCTTCTCTCAAATAGTATTTCATTATAGATAACTGCATCATCTGCAGAAGTCTTATTTTATTATTAATATTGTCTACAAAATCATTAATACACAACATGAACAGCAAAGGTACCAACACACTTCCCTAGGGTACACCAAAAGTTACTTGTACATCTGACCAAGACTCTCCATCCCAGATAAAACGCTGTGTCCTTCCTACAAAAAAGTCCTCAATCCAGTCACAAATTTCACTTGATACGCCATGTAACTGTACTTTTGACAATAAGCGTAGGTGCGGCACTGAGCCAAATGCTTTTCGGAAATCAAGAAATACTGCATCTACCTGACTGCCTTGATCCAAAGATTTCATACGCCATGTGAGAAAAGTGCCAACAGCTACTACGACACAAATTTCAGTTGGAAGTAACACGGAATCGGTACATATTTGTGGCTAGTTATATGAAACTAAATTAAGGCTTTCGTAATACAAAGCAACCAGTAGAATAACAAAAGCATTCAAAACATTCGGTAAATATTTGTGATTGTGTTGCATGTTGATAGAGCATTTAAATATAGGTACAGTAACTGTTATTAATCAATTAATCATCTGTGTATACAACACAGCAACACAGCACACAGGCAATTGCAGTGTCACAGCTTTGGGACCCTGAAGGTGGGAGCAATCTGAAGCAGCAGGGCTGGTTGGCCGAGCGGTTCTAGGCGCTACAGTCTGGAACCGCCCGACTGCTACAGTCGCAGGTTCGAATCCTGCCTCGGGCAAGGATGTATGTGATGTCATTAGGTTAGTTAGGTTTAAGTAGTTTAAAGTTCTAGGGGACTGATAACCTCAGAAGTTAAGTCCCATAGTGCTCAGAGCCATTTGAACCAATCTGAAGCAGAGAAAAGTCGACACAGACTCTTCTGAATGGTACCGACTTTTAACAATCAGGACATTGGGGGGGGGGGGGGGGGGGGGGGGGAAATCGGTGGCCTACTTATCGCTCCATTACTATAGCTAGTCTACTGGGAGCTCTCAACGTATAATTTATGTAGGTCACCTATCAGTGATAAGATCGGCACATACGCATCCCGAAATACCACCCCAGGATGTCAGTTTTGGCTCTTGAACGAAAAGGTATGACAACCACTGCAGTAGAGATAACGTCAACTACAGGTTACTTTATCTTCGGAGATCCAATGAAAATATGACAGCCTCGGTGTGTGGAATGCTGCAACAGTAGCTTCATTCACAACTGGTATTTCCACTGATTGTGACGAAAAATTGAAAATGCACTATTAAGCAGTGGGCAGTTGTAATTTTACTTTAATGAAAAAACTGGACTACTACAGAGGCACTTATTAAAGTACAGTTAGTAAGACAAGGGAAAACCTCGAGGAACTCGGTACTGAAAGTTGAACTTTTGGAGGTTAATTCCTAGCGAATCGTTCCGCTCTGTCAGAAAGCTACGATCTTCGCCTTAATCATGGACTTTTGGGATGTGGGAAGCTGGTTAACATCTCCGCCTGATTCTCACTTGACCGCTAGACTGAGTTGGTCGTTCAGGTCTCATCTCCCTGTGCTTATGGTCTGCGTCTCTCTCACAAGTGTCAGTAAAATCTACGCCAGTTAGTCAATTGGTGATTCACAAACCAGGAGTAGATCCTCTACTTTCGTCAGTCATTGTGAATAGTAGTGGCGTTCGCTCACTTCACCGCACTAATTCGCAGTTACTGCAACAGCATTCCCAGACAAAGTCGCCGACTTTGTATGACCATCTGTCTCAACTGTTCGGTGTTGACTACAATGTGAAGCCGAATTCCACTGACCACATTTTTAAATTTATATAGGGCTGTTTTCTGAGTATCGTGGTATAAGGGACCTTTGGACTGCGAAGGCAATTGCCGTTCTTATATTTCTTGCTCTCCGTTTACCTCTGTGTGGGTAGTGCAATGAAAACATTTTCACAATAAGCGAATGTCGTCGAGCTTACGAATCTAGTGCTAAAAGAACAGAAAGCAGTGCCATTCTCAGTGCGCCTTTAACCTCGGCTGCACCTCTCAACGGTGTGAAGATTCGCTAGGGAGGATATGTGGTTCGGATTCCACGTTAAGCTGTAAGTCCCGTTTCCTAGGTAGAATTACTGGCGTAGGTTAGGGGCACGTAAATCGTCGATGTGGTCTCCAATTCAAAGACTTTCACCAGGCTATTGAGCGATACGAAATTACACTCTAAGACAAAACAAAGTACAGACAAGCAGATGACTACAATTTAAGAAAAACTGGATGATTTATTCTAGACAAAGAGCTTCAAACATTGAGCCTCGGTCCATTTCTGACTCTTATGCAAGCAGTTATTCGGCTTGACATTCATTTATAGACTTTTTGGATGCCCTCCTGAGGGATATCGAATCAAGCTCGTCCAATTGTCTCGTTAGACCGTCAAAGTCCCGAGCTAGT
Organism: Schistocerca gregaria; assembly: GCF_023897955.1. Lineage (NCBI taxonomy): Eukaryota > Metazoa > Arthropoda > Insecta > Orthoptera > Acrididae > Schistocerca > Schistocerca gregaria. The sequence goes on along the minus strand of NC_064925.1, from coordinate 371,617,508 downwards.
TGGAGGGCGGTGCCCATAATGCTCCAGACGTTCTCGATTGGGTAGAGATGTGGTGACCTTGCTGGCCAAGGTAAGGTTTGAAAAACACAAAAAGAAGCAGTAGGAACTCTCGCCCTATGCTGGCGGTCATAATCTTGCTGAAATGTAAGGCTTGCCATGAAAGGCAACAAAATGGGGCGTAGAAAATCGTCGGCGTACCTCTGCACTGTAAGAGTGCCACGAATGACAACCGAAGTGGTCTTGCTATGAAAAGAAATGGTACCCCAGACCGTCACTCCAGGTTTTCTGCCCGTATGGCGGGGGACCTTCAGGTTGGTACACTACTGCTGTCCAGGGCGTCTCCAGACACGTCTTCGGCATAGAATCTCATTCACTGGAATAGAACAGTCTTGAGTGATGAGTACCACTTTGAACTGAGCCCCGATGACCACTGAAGGTGTGTCTGGGGACGCCCCAGACGGTGGTGGGTTACCAATCTGACTGCCGCCCTGCATACGGCCCAAAAAGCAGGAGTGATGGTATGGCGTCTCATTTCTTTTCATAGCAGGACCTATTAGGTTGTCATCCACGATACCCTAACAGCACAGCGGTACCTCTAAGTTATTCTACGCCCCGTTTGTTACCCTCCATGGCGAGCCATCTTGGGATTACATTTCAGCAAGATAATGACCGCCCGCACACGGCGAGAGATTCTATTGCTTGTGTTCGTGTTTGGCAAACCTTCCTTGGCCAGCTAGGTCGCCGGATCTCTCCCCAGTGTAGAAGTTTGGAGGATTATAGGCTGGCCTTCCAACCAGCTCGGGATTTTGACGATCTAACGCGCCAAATGCCCGGAATTTGGCACGATTTCCCTAAGGAGGACATCTAACAACTTTACGAATCAATTCCAAGCCGAATAACGTCTTGCATAAAGACTAGAGGTGGACTAACAGGTGAAGCTCTTTCTGTTGAATAAATCGTCCAATTTCTTTGAAATTTTAGTCATTTGTTTGTCTGTTCATGTACATCAAAATGGTTCAAATGGCTCTGAGCACTATGCGACTCAACTTCTGAGGTCATCAGTCGCCTAGAACTTAGAACTAATTAAACCTAACTAACCTAAGGACATCACACACATCCATGCCCGAGGCAGGATTCGAACCTGCGACCGTAGCGGTCGCTCGGCTCCAGACTGTAGCGCCTAGAACCGCACGGCCACTCCGGCCGGCCACGTACATCATTTTTATTAATTTCCCTCCCATTCGGATTAAACCTTCGTGGTGCGTCTCTCTTTGTCTTAAAGTGTATTATTAATCTACATCTATATAACTACTCCTCAATTCACTTTCAGATTATTGCTCTCCCGTTCGAGTCTAGAACAGCCCGTGGGAAAAATAAATACATAACCCTTTCAGACCTGATTTTTTTCTAGAGGAAGGAAAATTTTTGTGTATTTGGTAATGCTCTTAGGTGACGTTTTAATGATTCTAGACGCAAGATATGTTCAAAAATATGCACCCGTTTTCAGAACATACTTTGTACACTTGGCATCATTTTATGGACTAAAATAAATAATTACTAAATATTCTCTATCGTAATAAATAGTAAAATGGCCATTCGATAATTACCATACAAAATAACAATAACAATACTCAATTATGCAGTGAAATATAGGAAACCAACCACATCCGTTTGTTCTGGTGGTCACGAGCTGCTGTGCAATGCTACAATGACTTGCTGATATTTTTATAGTGATGCATGCCCAACTGTTAGCAGCGCCTTTGCATGATGAAAAGGTTGAATATTCACGTATGTGTACCTCAGGTTTCCACTGGGAAAAAATACTTCTGTTGAAACTAAGGCACAGTTAATGTGCATAGTTGTAGCCAGAGGACCCGAAAGGTCTAAACCTTCCCGTGCGAGCTCCGATTTCTTTTATTTTGTTACGAAGGTCATTTTTCCCTGCGTAGGTGGGAGTCAACAAAATATTTTCGCACTCGGAGGAGAAAGTTGGTGATTGAAATTTCGTGAAAAGATCTCGCCGCAATGAGAAACGCCCTTGTTTGATGGTAAACGCTGGTTGTCTTGTTTGGAAATAACCTTGTTCCATTCTATCACGCTATTTACTGTTGATAATAGTAAAGACAAATTTATCCTCTGCATTGAAGCTTGCATTGAGAGGTGCTCGCTTCTTTCTCGGGTTTGTTTTCCGTAATTATTAGTTGTGCGTTAATAGTGATACACAGCAGTGTCTATAGGTTTTCTGATAAAGATCTGAATGCTGTACACCTCGTGAATGGGCTCACTAAATGGAAGAGTTGCTCCCACAACGAAAGCAAACACACCAAAATGTGTGTGTGTGAAATCTTATGAGACTTAACTGCTAAGGTCATCAGTCCCGATGCTTACACACTACTTAACCTAAATTATCCTAAGGACAAACACACACACCCATGCACGAGGAAGGACTCGAACCTCCGCCGGGTCCAGCCGCACAGTCCAAGACTGCAGCGCCTGAGACCGCTCGGCTAATCCAGCGCGGCGCAACCACACCACAGTACTTTTGCATTTATTTGAGTAACTGAGGCAACAGACTGAATAAAGGATATAAATGATAAGGACATTATTATTCTGTAACAAGCCACGGATTCCTCATACCAAAATACTCACAAAATATCCTCGAACAACTTCCGAAATTTTTTTTCTGTGGAGTATGGGTTTCGCTTCCTTTATCTACATCTATATTTTGTGAATCACTGTGAAGTATGTTGTTGTACCACACATTAAGGTATTGTCCTGTTCTACAACCGGAAGCGTGTGAATGAAATGACAGTTTCTACACATCTGTGAGAGGTGCTTGCTGTTTTTCTAAAATTTTATCTGTATTTTCTCTAGAAGGGGAAATACGTGGGGTCACGTATTGAGAGTGGCAGGGTAGGAGAAAGGTCGAATTCAATTGATTGAGAGAATTTTGGGAAAGTGTGGTTCATCTGGAGAGGTAACCGCGTATAGGACAATAGTGTGACCCATTTTTGAGTACTGGCCGAGTGTTTGGGATTCCCACCAGGTCGTATTAAAGGCAGACATCGAAGCAGTTCAGAGGCGCTTGCTAGGTTTGTTACCGGTAGGTTCGATCAACACCCGAATATTAAGGAGATGCTTCGGGAACTGAAATGGGAATCACTGGAGGAAGGACGGCGTTCTCTTCGTGGAACACTATTCAGAATATTTAGAGAACTGCCATTTGAAGCTGACTGCAGAACGATTGTACTGCCGCCGACGTACATTTCGGATAAGAATCACGAAGACAGGATAAAACAAATTAGGGCTCATACGGACGCATATAGACACTCGTTTTTTCTTCTTGCTGTGTGCGTCTAGAACAAGAAAGGAAATGACTAGCGATGGTGCAGAGTGCCCTCCGCGACGCACCATACGGAGTATGTATGTAGATGTAGTTGTAGATAGCACAGGTCTATATCAGATGCCACTGATTATAGACCGTATGCCCGTATACCGATCTAGCATTTAAATATTTTTAAATGCTCTTCATTCAAACAAAGCGCCGTCCACTCACATGACTCTGCCTAGAATAAGTACAATGTTTCTCCCTGCTGGGTCGTACTAGGGACATTCAGACGGACATTTCAGAGCCACTGATTACGAAAACAGTTGTCTGCTGACGCAATTGCTTGGGCTGACCCGGTTTGAATGAGCCTACTTTTCCATGCTATTAGCAGACTTCATGATGCAGGAATATAGAGGGGGCCGCTCTTGAATGTTTATCACCTGGTTCTGGGATCAGAGATTTATTTCAAACTTCGTACTCGTTTAGTAGGCCAATAAAACAACAGAATGTACAATCAGTTAGGTGCACTATTCTGGCATATCCGAGAAAATCGCAAGAGAAGTTTTACGCATCTTCACGTAGCTGATGCATCAGTGCGAAGGAGTATGTCGCAAGAAACCGTTGTGGTCAAGTGGTCAGCGTTGGCGCTTTGCAAGACGTTCGTGGACAAGGTGACTGTGCAGTCCCGTTAACACTTATTGCTTAATCTGTATTTCTTTCAACACTGGTCACATTATTTGTTTTATATGACATCTGAGGGGTGACATGCCGAAAAAAAGCCCCGTTTGTCTGAATGAAGTTTCAATTTATGTTTTACATGTCTCTATGACAAATACCATCCGGCAACGTGTGATGCCGAGAGCACACGTGACGATTAATTGTACATTACTCTTGTGGTCTGGGATATTACTACATTACTGATTACGAGTAATGTCATTCGCATCGCTATTGAGGTTTGAATTGAAGTTTTCAATCCTGTCCCTCACCCTTGAAAATTTAATTACAAACAGTAAATAGTCAAATAACATATGAAATTAACTACAATTTCATGAACATGCACGTTGTTTTTCTTTCATTATATTATATCTCAAATGTCACATAAATTAAATAATGTGACCAGTGATGAAAAAAAAATTAGATTAAAACATTAAGTGTCAGAGGGACTCGAACCGTCACCTCGTCCATGATTTTCTTGCAACGCACGAACGCTAACCGCGTGATCACAAAAACTTCATACAGCCAGCCCCTTCGAGACGCGTAAAACTTCTCTTGCGATGTTCTTTGGAGTAAACGAGTGGTGCACCTTACCACTTGCACTTCTATTGTTTTTCTGGCCTACTAAAGGTGCACAACGTTTGAAGTAAATCTGTGTCTCAGCGTCGTGGCCTCCCCTTGTTAGTGAGCATAGACATTACAGTATGAAGAATACCTCACTAAATTTGTAGGTGATTTGGCGGTATAGAGGGTGCGAGATTTAGTAGACAGAGCTGCCACGTCTGGCAGCATCAGTTGGAGATGGGGATTCGAGAGGAGACGGGGGGGGAATCGAGTGTGGAGTGGGACTGAGCTTGGATTAGAGATAGGGCACGACATTCCGTACTTCTGCAACTCTACGCCAGAGTTGATCGATCCTAGTGGCTGATCAGGGGTGGCGTGGCAGTCTGTCGCCTGTGAGAGTCAAAGATGTGGAGAATGTGCTGATCAGACTGACAACCTCTGTATCAAGGTAGGTCAGGACAGCATGGGCTAAATGTGGTCCTGCGCTATCTTGTTGAAACAAAGAAGTTACAAAGACCTGGAAGATAGGTGACAGCCTCATGGTATTAACACCTCAATAATGTACCGGCTATGCGAATCAAGGGTGACTGTGTTGTGTACCCAGTGACACTTCATCCATCAAGCAAGCTACTGGTCCCCTATAACAATGTCAAATGTAATGTGGCAACGTTCGTTCCTCTCAACACTTCCTGGCACAGATATTCCCACTGTGACGCTTTACTCATAACTGAGACTCAAGGCGACGTGGTGCCAATTCTGTGTACAGTGTTGTTGTTGTTGGGTGCAGCAGTGCCGGAGCGCCCCACTCTGCTGCCACTTCAAGGGAAGTACAACAATGGTAGCTGTGCTGGGAGTCAGTGGTACTCCAGACGACATCATGTTGTCCGTCTCGTGGCTGCCTGCTTGCTCCAACCGTAGGGTATCGTTCTAGTCTATGAGCCCACACACTAGCTCAGGTGAGCCCTGCTAGGATTGTGAGGAGGGTACAACGTAACATCCTAATAAGATGTATTAGTGCTTTTGGAACATCATCGACTGATGCTCTCTTGGTAGTCATGGGACTTGTCCTCACTCAAGACTTAATAATCCGACAAAATGAACTCTAAACTCTCACAAATAAACAGGAAACAAGTAAAACCGAAGAGATCTTGAGTTTTACTCTTGCAGAGAGATTGGTAACAGATATGTGGTAAGATGAATGGTATGGGTCTGAAACATGGAGGAGGGTACATACCCTTCTCCCAAATAAATTCTTTATTCCATCACAAGGCATGACACTCTTCCTCACACGACATGGGACTTATCAGATTCACCTCCAGCAGATAGGTAAAAGACACGAAGGAACTACACAGATTGACCGCGAGTGGGCATTGATTCATATCAATGGGGAAAGCTGAAAACTTGCGCCAGAGTGGAATTCGAACCCGAGTCTTCCGCTTAGTAGGCAGATGCACTGGACCACTGCACCATCTCAAGAGAGTGGTCATTGTTATGTATGAGGCGGAACTATGGGCCTCAAGGAAAAAGGGTGACCCGGCTGAGTCGCGCAATTTGACTCTTAGTCTGATCACAAGGGGTGGCCATTATTGCACGCGTTGATCACGTAGGCTGACGTGAGGGTCAATAAACTATACTTGACGGAATGTATCTGGAACATCTTAGGTAATTAGAAGGTAGTAAACAGGAATACAATTAAGTACTTTGCTTTTTTAATTCAGCATCAGCGATTAACGTTGATCTTGACTTTGTACAATAATATTTACAAGTGCAGTTGTAGACTGAACTGCGAATACTGCTTTCCAATTCTGATTGCTTCACACATGTAGATCAATTGGCAATGCATAAACTGTGTGTGGCGCCCGGCTAGGTCGTAGCTACTGACTTAGCTTAAGTCTATGCCAACTAGCGTCTCTGCAGATGAGATCCCTGAAGCTATAACGAGTGAACCATTCCTATTAAAGTCGTCTGTAGAACAAGGCAGTGCGCTAGCTTGTCTCGTAAGACCAGCCGAGACACTAGATCGCGTGTTCTAGCGTCCACAGTGGCGACTCGCGTGTCCGATGTGTACTGACGGACCGCGGCCGATTTGAAACCTACAACCTAGCCAGTGCGGCGCCTTGCGGTGACACCACAGTCATCACAATTGCATGGACTACCCTGGCACGCCTCCTGTCAGAGCGAAATTCTCAACTTATCCACGCACTACTAATGCAGAGCCCCCTGACCATTATCCTCATTACTTGTAACATTTAAAATATTCCCATAAGAGTTCGAGCCTGTGGTGCAGCTGCACTGAAGATATCATTGGCCATCCTCACCTGAATTATGTACATGTGGTGTCTGTTCAATCAGACATGTGCCCAGTTGGCGCAGTGGTCAGCGTCTGTGCCTAGTAAGTAGAAGACCAGGCTAAAAATCTGATCTCGCACAAATTTTCAATTTTCGCCAGTGGCTTGATTCAATACCCACTCAAAGCCAATGTCTGTAATTACTTTGTGTCTTAATTCATAACGACTGCTGGATCAAAAACAAAAAAATGTCTCTTATTTTGGACATGTCCAAAATAACAGACACCACATATATAAGATATGTAAAAGGCTGTCGGCTGTGATAAGACGCACAAACATGTCGTGTCTGAATTCCCAGCATTAGCACTCATTATATCTAGTAAGATACAAGCATTAGTGACAAATCATAACAGACAGATATTGAAAACGAGCAACAGTTTCAAATCTTTTTCAAGATAGTCAGTAAAAAAAAAGGTTCAAATGGCTCTGAGCACTATGGGACTTAACATCTGAGGTCATCAGTCCCCTAGAACGTAGGATTACTTAAAACTCACTAACCTAAGGACAGCACACACACCCATGCCCGAGGCAGGATTCGAACCTGCGAACGTCACACCGGCCGGCCGATAGTCAGTAAAGCACTGAAGCAAGGTCAGCTGGAATACCGCCATCTAATGCAATCCAGGCAGAACATAGGACGTTAATAAGGGGCCATGCGACTCAGAACCCGAACTAGCATCGGCCAAGCTGAGTAACAGTTACCAGACTGTGGTGGGAGGCGAGTCTATCTCCACGGCTTGGGAGCCTTATGGTGTGGTCTGCTGTGGGGAACTGGTTGCCTTCGTTTCAAAACAGCGAAAAGGCAAGAAGAAGACCTGAGCTCTCTCCCCTGACTAGATTAGCTAAGGGGAAGGCAGGTACGGTAGTCATTGATGGTTGACTCTCACCCATCCGCCCACTGGCTTATGACAAAAGTAAACACTAACGCAGTATCAATGTTTAAAAACACTAACGTTGTACATAACCCAATTCAGACAAACACTGTATGGTGTAGTGGGAGTTAGAAGTAGCTGGCAGTGGAACCTGGTGCGCACCTGGTGGTAGCGATCCCCTTCCTCTTGCCAGGGGCAGTCAGCTCTCTGGGATAGCCCTGAGAGGCTAAGTAGAAAAGCAGGAACCAACAATTGCATCTTAATTAACTTTGTAATTACATGTAGACCTGCTGTGTAGAAGCAGATGTAGAAAAGTAGTATTGCCTAGCCAGTATAGAGCTCACTCATAATAGTCAGGCAGTGAGCTAACATCGACACACCAAAAAGGTTCCATGTAGATACTTGTCTTACTGTAAACAACCCATTTCCAGACTAGAGGTATGAGATGCGATAGTATGATCCTGCAAGGCAAATCAAACAACATGTCTGTCCGTCAGGGGCTAGTTATGTGGGGCTGCTGGAATCCTGCGTGGTGTTGGGTACTGGCCACCTGAACTCTTCAACTCCACGTTCACGTGACAGTTGTGGAATCACGACCAGTACAAGCAGCAGTTATCATCGAATGACAAATCACAGTCTCAATACGTCTCGTTTGTGCCACTGGCCAAGTCTGACACGCGGTGGTAGATGTATCTTTTTCTTATCCGAGGCGTAGCCATATCTCCTCAGAAAAAAACAATATTCAAATGCAATTTCTGAATGAGAAACACATTGTGTAATCTTCCCTTAAACACAAATATGTAGGCACTATTGCTTCCACCTGCTTTTATATTTCGTGCCAATGTGATATTTTTATTACATCCCGTTTAAAAAATGGTTCAAGTGGCTCTGAGCACTATGGGACTTAACTTCTGAGGTCATCAGTCCCCTAGAACTTTAAACTACTTAAACCTAACTAACCTAAGGACATCACACAAAACCATGCCCGAGGCAGGATTCGAACCTGCGACCGTAGCGGTCGCGCGGTTCCAGACTGTAGCGCCTAGAACCGCTCGACCACTACTGCCGGCCATTCCGTTTCCATGCTTATGCCGTTTTTTACCCTCCACGCTGCCCTCCAATGCTAAATTTGTGCTCCCTTGATGCCTCAGAACATGTCCTACCAACCGGTCCCTTCTTCTTGTCAAGTTGTGCCACAAACTCCTCTTCTCCCCAATTCTATTCAATACCTCCTCATTAGTTATGTGATCTACCCATCTAATCTTCAGCATTCTTCTGAAGCACCACATTTCGAAAGCTTCTATTCTCTTCCTGTCCAAACTATTTGTCGTCCATGTTTCCCTTCCATACAAGGCTACACTCCATACAAATACTTTCAGAAACGATTTCCTGATACTTAAATCTATACTCGATGTTAACAAATTTGTCTTCTTCAGAAACACTTTCCTTGCCATTGCCAGTCTACATTTTATATCCTCTCTACTTCGACCATCACCAGTTATTTTACTTCATAAATAGCAAAACCTCTTTACTACTTTAAGTGTCTCATTTCGTAATCTAATTCCCTCAGCATCACCCGACTTAATTCGACTACATTCCATTATCCTCGTTTTGCTTTTGTTGATGTTCATCTTATACCCTCCTTTCAAGACACTGTCCATTCCCTTCAACTGCTCTTCCAAGTCCTTTGCTGTCTCTGACAGAATTACAATGTCATCGGCGAACCTCAACGTTTTTATTTCTTCTCCATGGAGTTTAATACCTACTCCGAATTTTTCTTTTGTTTCCTTTATTGCTTGCTCCCTTCCCAACCGCTGCTTCCCTTTCATGCCCCCCGACTCTTATAACTGCCTTCTGGTTTTTGTAAAAATTGTAAATAGCCTTTCACTTCCTGTATTTTACCCCTGCCGCCTTTAGAATTTGAAAGAGAATATTCCAGTCAACATTGTCAAAAGCTATCTAGAAGTCTACAAATGCTAGAAACGTAGGTTTGCCTTTCCTTAATCTATTTTCTAAGATAAGTCGTAGGGTCAGTATTGCCTCACGTGTTCCAACATTTCTGCGGAATCCAAACTGATCTTCGCCGAGGTCGGCTTCTACCAGTTTTTCCATTCGTCTGTAAAGAATTTGCGTTAGTATTTTGCAGCTGTGACTTATTAAACTGATAGTTCGGTAATTTTCACATCTGTCAACACCTGCTTTCTTTGGGATTGCAATTATTATACTCTTCTTGAAGTCTGAGGGTATTCCGCCTTTCTCATACATCTTTCTCACCAGATGGTAGTTTTGTCAGGACTGGCTCTCCCAAGGCCGTCAGTAGTTGCAATGGAATGTTGTCGACTCCTGGGGCCTTGTTTCGACTCAGATCTTTCAGTGCTCTGTCAAACGCTTCACGCAGTATTGTATCTCCCATTTCGTCATCATCTACATTCTCTTCCATTTCCATAATATTGTCCTCAAGTACATCGCCCTTGTATAGACCCTCTATATACTCCTTCCGCCTTTCTGCTTTCCCTTCTTTGCTCAGAACTGGGTTTCCATCTGAGCTCTTGATATTCATACAAGTGGTTCTCTTTTCTCCAAAGGTCTCTTTAATTTTCCTGGAGGCAGTATCTGTCTTACCCCTAGTGAGATAAGCCTCTACATCCTTACATTTGTCCTCTAGTCATCCCTGCTTAGCAATTTTGCACTTCCTGTCGATCTCATATTTGAGACGTTTGTATTCCCTTTTGCCTGCTTCATTTACTGCGTTTTTATATTTTCTCGTTTCATCAATTAAATTCAATATTTCTTCTGTTACCCAAGGATTTCTACTAGCCCTCGCCTTTTTACCTACTTGATCCTCTGCTGCCTTCACTACTTCATTCCTCAGAGCTACCCATTCTTCTTCTACTGTATTTCTTTCCCCCATTCCTGTCAATTGTTCCCTTATGCTCTCCCCGAAACTCTGTACAACCTCTGGTTTAGTCAATTTATCCAGGTCCCATCTTCTTAAATTCCCACCTTTTTGCACCTTTCCCACCATTTGATGTCCTTAGGTTAGTTAGGTTTAAGTAGTTCTAGGTTCTAGGGGACTGATGACCTCAGAAGTTAAGTCCCATAGTGTTCAAAGCCATTTGAACCAACCAAATAGAATACCACTGCTAGGAAAATCGTTTACACGCTGTATCTTCAGCAGCTGACTGCCTATGTTGTACTCCTTATCCATAATGGAGCATACTAAACACGGGCATCTACAGAATTTTTTCCAGTAGGGGGCAAGATTCGAAACTTACCAGATTATGTATAACGAAGTTCACAAAATATATTCTTCTTCAACATTCTGAACATTATCTACCGAATATTTTTAAAGTACATTACTTTCCTACCTACGTATTTCAGTAGTACATGCAGAGTACATCTTTTTGTCATTGGTAGACCCTATGAATATGGACTCTACCTGTTTTGTTCAACGCTCTGAAATTGCAGCCTCATATGATCATATCCAGAATATCAAAACTAGAAAATATTCCGAAAATAACTTTTTCATACTCCCATAATGTTAGGTTGAAAATTAAAAATCTGAACAAGGAACAAAATGACAATGATTCAGGAAATCCTGCTCGATATCAACAAAAATGCCACATTGATACTCCTCGAAGTGGAGAAAAAGGAAGAAGTATACAAAAAAGCTTATTCAACTCTGACACTATCTATAACATATACCACTTCACCTCTGTTCATGGAAAAGAATTTTTCGCATTAGTTTCATGATTTTTAGTTTTGGTATCGACAGAGGCAACTAAAGTTGAACAAAAGTGTTCTGAAAGCTGTCTTTTTTTAGGTTGTTTGGGTAAAATGAAGCCCAATGCCAGTATATAACTACATTAACGTGGAAAATCTTCCAAAGCATTCTCAAATTGGCTCCCAGAATGAACATTAGCAACCCAGGAATTCACAAAGGCAAACCTCGCTACTCCACTTTGCCACATTATTGTTAAGCACACCAACTGGAATGCGGAATTCGTAGCTTTGTGAATGTATGTGGCTCTGTGTTGCATCCGCAGAGTTTGAAAAGGTCCCAGTCGTGCAGGGCACATTTTTTACGAGCTCTAAATTCAACAGTTTTCTCTCTCTTCTAGCGCAGAAAATTATATTTTCTTTTTTCGATTAATGTGTTTTGTGTTAATTATAGACCTACACACCCACTATACAATATGATTGTGTTCTTCCGAGTGTGCTACAACAGCCCTGTCCTGTACAGCTGACTGCAGAATTAGTGACCCAATACGGATTTTCTTTTTCCACGGAGATACAGTAAATAATTGTTTTATTATATTGTGCACCAAGAGGAAGAGGAGCCCTTAAGAGGGGTAGGACGTCAAAAGGGCCGACTTGGAGCAGGAGAGGAATCACATGACATTTTAATTTCCAGTGTCTATACTTTTACAAATAAATTCATAAAACTTTGTCAGCATCACCACGAAGGATTCAGGATTCACACTCATTGCAGTGGAAGTTCGAAAACATAACAAAATAATTTTTTACGTGTGAAATTTCATCATTTTTTCACTTATTAATGGCTGCATTTGTTGCTATAGGTACACTCTTCTTCATAAGTTACAGAGATTCTTCGATGAATTTTGCACAGCATACATATCTTACAGGTGTATGAAACTATAGAATTTATTTAATTTATGGTAAAACGAATGATCTGTTGTGTTTTAAACTTCATGTTTAGAAAAAAAAACACAAATTTTGTAGTTAATTACCTCAATTTTACCACAGTTTTTAATAGATTTGGAAAATTATAGAGTTTTATACACCTTTAAGTATGGTTTGTATGCTGTGCATAATTCTTCGAACCATCTCTCTTACTTACGAAGAAATGCTGCCAGCATTTCTTCTGCCATCAGCAAGTGAAAAAATGATGAAATTTTACTTCCACTGCTATGAGTGTGAATTCTGAATCTTTCCAGGTCATTCTGACAAAGTTTTATGAATTTATTTGTAAAAGTATAGACAGCGGAAATTAAAACGTCCTGTGGTGCCTCTCCTGCTCCAAGTCGGCCCGTTTGACGTCCTACTCCCCTTAAGGGGCTCTGGTGACTGGAGCGAATACAGCTGCAATATTTATCGTGGTGAAAAATCGACGACGGAATCCGTGCCGCAGGGTGTTGGACGGGCTCCTTTCTGTACTGAGAGCTGAATGAGGAAGCGACAGAGAAAAGGTTGGTTGGTTGGTTTGTGGGAGGGGACCAAACAGCGAGGACATCGGTCCCATCGGATTAGGGATGGATGGGGAAGGAAGCTGGCCGTGGCCTTTGAAAGGAAAAACCTAAATCGGGATAGTCGGCGCGAATTTCATCCGTCATCCTCCAGAATGCGAGTCGGGGGTGATAACCACTGCGCCACCTCGCTCGGTACAGAGTAAAGATTGAACACATTATTTCGGCACAGTTCTGTAGATCAGCGCCGATATCACAGCCCCACCAAAGAATCGACGTAATTTCCTTGAACAGAGTGACAACTAAGAAAACACACATAATGATTGCTAAAATTCCAGCATCTCTCGCCATTCTCAGTAGTTCAGTGGAGTCACAGAAAATTATTGCTAATTCTGTAGTGAGTAAAGAGGCTGTACCCAGATTCCAGGAGGGGAAAATTGCGCCTTTCCCTTCTCCTTGAGGAGGCCTATGATACTTAGTTAAATTAACCGACAAAACAAAGCTATCTATAAAAGTGTTTTCGACGTTTTCTATCAACGTAATGGAAAGAGCAAAGAGGTCGTTAGAAAACTATCCAAAACGACTACAAACATCAGAGAAGAATTTTCGAGTGGAAGATAACCTGTAGTTAGACTAATACGCGAAACTGGCTAGGGATGCAAGTGAGAATTAAACGTTCGTTATGTCAGAACATTGTCAAATAGTCATGCTCGTGGACCAGCCTGCACATGTTCAGTTGTATCAGTAGCCTATAAATGAAATGTTATACTGTAGCACATTTTTATCCTCAGTATTTCATTTCTTCGGATGAGATCTCGGTCAGTCTCCCCAGATATATGGACTCACAGAACAAGCACCATAATGCATCAGAAAAACGACGTCAATATGTTGAAAAGCTGAAGCAAAATATTAAGTTTAGTATTTGGTGTGCAATATTTGTTCGAACTTTATTTTGGCCACATTGAACAAGACAAAACCATGGCGATAAAATTCCTTACCTGATGTTGGCGATGCACACAGTTCTGTGACCACTGGGTATGATGCTGGGAAAGGTCCCTGGTAACACTAGGCTAGAAACAGGATTGCGGTAGGACTGAACATGTTTCATGAAATGGGGTGTGCGATATATAGAGTGGTCCATTGATAGTGACTGGTCCAAATATCTCACGGAATTAGCATCAAACGAAAAAACTACAAAGAACGAAACTCGTCTAGCTTGAAGGGGCAAACCAGATGGCGCTATGGTTGGCCCGCTAGATGGCGCTGCCATAGGTGAAACGGATATCAACTGCGTTTTTTCAAATAGGAACCCCCATTTTTATTACATATTCGTGTAGTATGTAAAGAAATATGAATGTTTTAGTTGGACCACTTTTTTCGCTTTGTGACAGATGGCGCTGTAATAGTCACAAACGTGTAAGTACGTGGTATCACGTAACATTCCGCCAGTGCGTACGGTATTTGTTTCGTGATATATAACGCGTGTTAAAATGGACCGTCCGTTTACCAATTACGGAAAAGGTCGATATCGTGTTGATGTATGGCTATTGTGATTAAAATGCCCAACAGGGGTGTACTATATGTGCTGCTCGGTATCCTGGACGACATCATCCAAGTGTCCGGCCGTTCGCCAGATAGTTACGTAATTTAAGGAAACAGGAAGTGTTCAGCCATACGTGAAACGTCATCCATGACCTGCAACAAATGATGATGCCCAAGTAGGTGTTTTAGCTGCTGTCGCGGCTAATCCGCACATCAGTAGCAGACAAATTTCGCGAGAATCGGGAATCTCAAAAATGTCGCTGTTGAGAATGCTACATCTACATCTATTGCACCCGTACCATATTTCTATGCACCAGGAATTGCGTGGCGACGACGACTTTGAACGTCGTGTACAGTTCTGCCACTGGGCACAAGAGAAATTGCGGGACCTTGACAGATTTTTTGCACGCTTTCTATTTAGCGACGAAGCGTCATTCACCAACAGCGGCAACGTAAACCGGCGTAATATGCACTATTGGGCAACGGAAAATCCACTATGGCTGCGACAAGTGGAACATCAGAGACCTTGGCGGGTTAATGTATGGTGCGGCATTATGGGAGGAAGGATAATTGGCCCCCATTTTATCGAAGGAAATCTAAATGGTGCAATGCATGCTGATTTCCTACCTAATGTTCTACCGATGTTACTACAAGATGTTTCACTGCATGACAGAATGGCGATGTACTTTCAACATGATGGATCTCCGGCACATAGCTCGCGTGCGGTTGAAGCGGTATTGATAGCATATTTCATGACAGGTGGATTGGTCGTCGAAGCACCATACCATGGACCGCACGAGAGAAGGATATGGTAGCTCAGACATAGGTGAACGAAACTGGGAGTCTGCATTTGGGATGAGGCATGAACTATAGGTTACATTTGATGAGTTAAGTAAATGCCAGGAGATCACTCACAGCATGAAAAATAAATGTGATTAAAGTTACCATGGGAAAGAATTTGACGAAATGGAAGGCAGAGTGCGGTGATATATGCCCAGCAGCTGGTTGCAGTGCCCTATTACTGAGGGATTAAATTTTTGAGTTACGTGGGGCGTGGCGCTAGGATAAGTGTACTAGGTGTTTTGCGTGCTGGATATGGAGTCAAGTGGTATGTTTGTGGCTAAGGGATTTGGAAGCAAGGAAAAAGATGAAATGAGGATAGGGCAGACATAGATCTTGTATAATCTTCGTGTCCCGAGTATCACATGCAGATACAATGTTCAGATTCTTCCTAATGATGTGTCAGGAACGTTCTACATTAATCTCGAAATAGCTTTCTTCTAGCCAACCTTACACAATCAGGTTCCTTGTAAAGATGCTCTGTGTCCATTCCGTGAGGAACTCTCCATTTCCATGAGTAAGGAATCATCTCACTTCCTATGGAGTGTGCCTGAATTCTGGTACTAATATTGTTTCACTTGATGTTACTCATGTTAGAATAGCTTCCATATTCTTGAATCTCTGATCTGTTTATGCTTTTACTCATCCAGTTCTAGATATAGTACACTCTGTTATTATCTATCACCTAACAATCTCTTTCTCAAGTGCTCAAAATTATGCTGAAGAAGGCTAAACTTATAAGCTGTTGTTTTATGAATAATAATAAATTTAATAAATAAAATATGCATCTGTTAACTCCAGCACATGGGACACAAAAAAGGTGGATTTAGCTTGAATAAAGGAGCTGAACAAGTTATAGATTTTCTGAGAGTGCTTGTTCACAGTTTTCTTGTATGTGACAGCACTGACCTCTGTTTCATCTTATCAAAAGTAAAAATAGTTCTTTTAATCTAATTTGGTAATTTCCTTATTCACACACTCGTTGGCCACTCTTTGTTCTGGCCACGAACTATGGTAATTTTCCGAGAGATAGTCCGGTAGCGTTATATCATTGTAACATGCACCAGCACAGGCGGTCGATCGATATTTCAGCAGACGAGAAGGTCTGTTTGGCTGCGTTGTTATACATAATTCCAGCGGACTCGTTCTTCTATCAGATGTCGCGCCGTGCCGCGTTGGAACGGATGTCATGACAGTGGGAGGCGGAAAGTAGAAAACACCGGTAGTATTCTGGCCGTAAACAAAAAACAAACACAGTCCTTAATGCACTTGAGTTTCGATCTGTAAACAGCGGGTCTTTCGAGCGCTCGTTAGAACGCGGTGAGGTTTGTTGACAACCAAGTGAAAAAAAAATCAGCAATCTGTGCATCTGTACGTGCGCTTTGCTGCTCGCGTCATGCCCAGGAAAGAAGGTATGTAACTGCTTCGCTTATGAATGCTCTAACTTTGCGGCTGTCTACTATCATTAATCATAACATTTTGCATTTGACTGTGTTAACGCACGATAATCTATCAATGCCGAAATGCGCCTCGGGCGTGAAAGCAACTCAAGAGAGTAAATCGTTGTGTAATCTACCATGCCCAGGGTGAAATGCAAATACGGAGAACGAAATAGGTGTTGAATGAGGTCGGAAACAAAGAAAGTCTCTTTAAATCAGAAAATTCATGTATTTTTGAATTAATACTAGCGAAAAATGTATCGCTTGGCAGATAACAAAGTCTGGCACTAGATTCTGTAACAATGTTGAAATAAAATCTGTTGTTGGTGCGATTAATCTGCTTCAGGTTCCAGAAATACGACAAAAAGTTGATTTTATTTATGTTAATATTATTCCTACACTATGGAACAGACCCAGAAACGTATCCCGCCCTAAGAGCTTTATTAATTGAAGAGTGCAGACGTATTAGATATTCCCGGGCAAGAATTCCGTTAAAGAACCAAAGATTAATTCATCTCGAATATGGCTTAAGAATAATTTAAGACTGGAGTTTCTGAGATCCGAAGTTAAAAAGAAATTCGTGAAACTGTCTCCAAATGAGAAAATTGGCACAACTAGATGAGAATGGCATCTAATTTTGAATTTATGCTATCGAAATGTCTATCACTTGGCAGATAACCATGTCAGTTACTAGACTGCGTAACACCGTTGAAATTAAATCTGCTATTGGAGTAGACAATGCGTTTTAAAGTTTCCTCAATTTAATATTTCATATTCCAGAAATATGACAAAAAAGTAGTTCTTAGTTGAATTTATGTGTAAAGATTGATCCACCTCGAACAGAGATTATAAGTAAATGGAAACCAGTGACCTATGAGATCACAGATTAAAACGCATAACATGAAACGAAAGAAGAGTTTGTAAACCACATGAAGAAAAGACTTCGCAGCTGTATATGAATTGTATCTAGTTTGTAACTGTGAAGAGATAACTGAAAATGAGAGTAATAGACTTAGAAAACTTAATTCAAAGCGTTAAGAACGTGCTTGAGAATTTAACACTTTATCAATCTAAGTACTAAAACTTAAGTTACTCTGTTTTTACCTTACAATTCTTCGCAGAAATGGAAAATATAGCGACATGGATGAAGCTATACATAAGATGAATTCAAACAACTGCGTATCATTTATGTAGGTCCTATAAGTATGCTAAACTTAAAAGCTCTGTAGGCATATTTTCAGTTGTCGCTGTGGCTGTTATTCAGATTCATCACTTTGTGTTTCATACTTAAGAAATAAATGAAATTATTTCTATCAGACCAGATTATCTGGGAATCACTGAGATTTTTTACGAAGCGGAACATACAGAAAAAAACGAAAACGATCAATTTTTCATCAATATTGATAAGACTGTAGCTACTAATCACAAAGATGTATCCTGTGGTACAAGAGCGTAGTTATACAAAAGGTAATTTCCAGAGTCAACAAAAATCACAATCAATCACTAGAGCAAACGACTCAGTAATTTGCAATAAGGCAGTGTTTAATCACACGAAATGTTCGATCTATGGTCGAACAAAACTGATTCGTATTCACGGCCAATGTATGAACAGAACGAAAACGGGTTCATAATACATTAAGATAATAAGAACGTGACGTTGTGTACTGTGAAATAAGGTCGGATGAAACTGCATTGCGTATAAGAAGAAAACAAAGTAAAAAAGAAATCCAGCGCATGCTGTTAGTACAAAATGTACCTACTTTTTACGGAAATCTTTGTGTATAGGAGACCGTTCATTCAACCTTTTTGATATTACATTCTACTTTGCGCGAGGACAATAGAAAATATGCACATTCATATACATCCGTAATGCGCTGTTTCCTGTCGCCAGTTATCGATTACAGTGTCTTTGGTGCGTGGTGGGGGTCGTGTCTCGTTGCTTTAGTTGTTCAAGGCCCGTAGAGATAAGGAAGCAGCTGAGAGCTGACATTTGTTTGTTTATCAGTGCTGAAGTGTCAGTTTACCCGTAAACATGGTGCGTCCGGGAACGTATTCACCGCTGAAAGATAAAAATAACATTGCTCTCACGAAGAAAATGAAGGTAAGCGCAGTGTAGAACCGTGACTCTTTTGATTGTGTTGCATTTGCATGTTAAAGTAAATCAGAAAATTATTTTCACAGATATACCTTTATGTACTAAGTTAGCATCATATTTGTGTATGAATTCTGCCTGAAATAGTTACCTAACAGTACAGGTTTTGACTGTGTACTTTTCGTTGCTAATTGAAAATGTTAAATTGTTTCGTATTTAAATAAAACTTGATTCACGCTGTATGGTCGTGTGGTTTTCAGTTTTTACGTTTCTTGGCACCTATTGAATATGTTCAGATTTCATGTTGGAACTACAAATAAATCCTTTATCGTGTAAGAACAAGTGTGCATCTGATTTATGAACTTTCGCAGAGGATGTAACTCATGGCTAATTATTGCAGTGCAATGCATTAGAGGACCGGTGGCTTTTCGGTGTTTATGCGACAAATGCACAAGTTTTTCATTTATAACAAAACGTATTGGACTAGGAAAATGCTGGCGAACATGACAATTTCAGTTCCTCTCTTCATGTTGCCAATAATTTTAAGAATTGTGTGCCGGTTTCCAACTCTCTCTTGATTACAAAGAGTGAAGAGATACTTAGAAAAAATTAGATCTCAACAAATTTTCAACATTTAAATGTTATAAACAATGTGCAAGCCATGTACTCCACTTCCTTAGAAGGAAAACACGAAGAAAAGAAGAACTGGAACAAGACAGAGTGGGATCTTAGCTAGTTGGTGAGATTACTGTGAAAATCTTAAGATTAAGTTAACCGTCATGCCTGGAGAGATTGACACTCTTTAGATGGTGTCTTTCCCTCCAGGTAAAGTTTCCCACTTTCATGTTGAGAATAAGATGAATGACATTAATATTACTTGCAAAATACAGATAAAGGTAAGTAAGGGTTTCAATTAGTTAACTATATGAAACAAAAATTGGAAGTTCCACTGTGAAAGTTGTAACCATGAAAATGTTAAAAATATTGGGAAAGATGCCAGACCCCTACCTGTGTTATGGAGTTGCAGGCTATATATTAAGAGATTGTCACAGTGATTAGAGATGTACATTGAGGGTGGCATTTTTTTTCTAGTCTGTGACATCTACTTTGCCACACTTCTTCAGTTGACTGATTTGCAATTGAAATCAGTGTATTCATATACACTATATCTATAACTTCTTGTGTGCTGCTGAGGCCTACTGAATATTCTCCTTGGGCAATTGATGCATGTCACATCTCTCTTAAAATTTTTCTACATGTAATATACTGCTACTAGCTCCAAGAATGGAGCTAAATAACTAATTATTCTAGCACTTAACTTGGTTCATGATCAGAGGAACAATGGCAGACTGCAGCTCTCTGAAGTGTGCACATTTGATTGTCATTTGTTGTTTAACTAGTGTCCAGTGGAAGTTTAGCAGTCTTCTACTCCAGTCATTCATTTAGATTCCTTAACCAGATAGAGAAACTCCCAAAATGCATTGTTGAAGTGTAATCTATCTGTGGTTGACTGGCTGTGATACAACTGATCAGTGATGAACAAATAGGTGCACATAACAAAAAAATACAAGGGTTGTGTAATCAACAGGACTCAGCTAACTGCAGACATTTATTTCAAAGTCCTAAGATCAGTGAAGGGGATTGGGTGTTTCTTTGTGAAACAGAATTCTGCCCCACAACTAGAGGCAGTTCAGGAGCAGGACTTTTTTGTAGCGATGTGGCCGTAAATGTATGAAGGAACATGTGATCTCTGAGGTTGTGATAGTAGATAGTATCAGTGACACCAAATGAAATTCCTAGTGGTGTATCTGAACTTTATATGTGGAATTACCTATGTCTTTTCAGCTAGGAAATTTTGCTGGACTCTTTTAAATTATAATTTCTTTATTAAAGGTGTTCACTAGTGTGCTACATTCTTCTGATTCCTGTGGTAAGTTTTTGTCTGATGATAGCCTTGTTGGGAAGAAAAGTGTTTAGTAAGCCATCTTAGATAAATAAATTGCTATGGAACATTTTCATTTATACTATAGGCATAATCAGTATCACTTCAGGCAGGGGGTTACCTTCATAGTCTTGGATGTTATTGAATTTAGCATATGTTAAAATTCAGAAGTAAGAAAGAAACATGTCTTTTTTTTGTTTTCTCCAAAATAATTCCTGCCCCCAAGATACAGGACTCCAAAGATGACACTGCGAACACCATTTTGAATATGTGAATTTCGGAAAAAATTTTAAAATGCTGTATCTCTATAACAGTTCTAGATATTTTGTTAGAGGTTTTTATTTTATTTGAAAGATAATTGCTTTATGATTACAATGTTATTCTCCATTTGGACATATCTGTCAGTTATTTTACTGTCACATTTTGAATTTTTTTATAATTTGCAGAATTTTTTTATTTTTTTAATTTTTTTTTTCCAGAAATGCCAATCCAGAAAAGTTAGATTTCTTTTCCTGTTGATTAGTACAATGTAGTACTGTATTCTCTGTAGAGGAGTGCTTCCATTTTTAAGTTTGATAGTTTATATTTTTAAAAATGATTTTTTTTAACTTTCCATGCTAATGAACATCTTCACTGAAGTTGTTTCTTACTAATATATTTATTACAATATTTATTGTCTTTGTTGCAGTTTTTTCTTGTCACTTTCTTTTTTGCAGTTATTTTGTGTCACTTTCTTTTTTGCAGATTATTCTTCCTTCGTTGTTGTTTCTTTGTCATGATTGTTCATTGCAGGTTTCTTTATTATAGCTGTTCAGTGCTAATTTCTTTACTGAAGAGGCTTCTAAGAAACCTAAGACCATCTGGCGAGTTCTGTATTTTCTCAAGGAACTTGCCAGTTGACACTTTCACCATGTGTTTTGTGAAAACGACTGTTTGAAATGTCTTCTGACTGGGGCCACATGAGAGTGGAGTGTGCAGAGTATTTGCATGTCCATAAAAGAGTGATATATAAGACAAACAAAAAGAAAACAGACTTTGTTCAGGTTGGGAATAAGTGTTCTCATTGGAAAACTCTGTTTCAAAGTGAAGATGTTTCAAGTGACAACTTTTTGTGTTGTAAATGTTTTGACAGAATAATGACAATGATTATATGTGAACAAGGTGAGCCTCCAATGGTGCAGATGATGCAGATTTTGCTTCAATAGAGGAAGAATTACCTGGAATCAGTCAACTACAGATGTAGGTGTTAGCCCTGTTTTGAAACCATAGTCAGTGAAGTAGTCATAAACTCTACGCATCAAGAAAGCCCAGAGAAATTACTAAAGCTATGGATGAATACACTACAGCAAAACTAACCACACAGTTCAAAGTAGAAATTCTATCTTCAGAAGAAAATGAACCAAAGCACTCCTGCACCTGTTGCCAGGATTTTTTCACAAGTGTCAATTCAGCTGTTGATTATTGTGCAGCCTATAGTGAAAAGGCGCAAGTTTCAACAGTTGGTGCAGAGACATTTTCAAAGAATACAATTTTGAACCACATTCCATCAGTATCAAAGTACATGGTAGACAAATCAAGAAATGTGAGGTCTGTAAAAGGAGACCAGATCCCTATTATGATCGTCTTGCAGAAGCAGCTCAAATTCAAATAGTGCAGTTATTTTATGTGGAAGAAAACGGGACTATTCTCGCCAGAGTGCCAAACAGTTAAAGGTAAAAAAGTTGTGAAAGTGAAGACGTGTGTGACTCACAGTATTAAAGAACCTTTCTCAGTTTATGAGAGCAACTATACAACTCCACATATTGGAAGATCAAAATTTTATACATCTACCTTGAGATGTCTGTGTGTAGTGTGCGAATTGTGAACTTTGTGTGGTAACTTTGAAGAAATTACTGGAGCATGTGACATATGACACCTTGGTAGGGCATGTGAAGTCATTAGTAGTCTGTGACGTAAGGTGAGACACTTGTTTGTTTCAAGAATGTGGTGACTGCCCTGGAAAGGGAAGACTGTCTTTACAGACACTTGGCCTGGAAGATGTAGCAGATAACGCTGCAGAAATTACATGTGACATTGGAGGAAGTTAAACTAATTAAGAAAACTGTTGCCTTTGACAGTTTCTTTGATGAATGTGGTAAATGGTGAGTAAAAGCAGTAACACACAAGCCTCTGAAGAAATTGCAACAACATGTTGCAGAACTGAAAGGGTGTGTAAAAGCTGAAGAACTATGTTTAGTGCTTCACTGTGATGTTGCTGAGAACAGGTCTGGAATTCACCTACTAGAAGTACAAGGGTATCATTGGAGTAATGACCAGGTTTCAAATTTTACAGGAGTGACATATTTTCAAAACAAGACCACTAGTGTTGCAGTTAAAAAGTGATGACACAGGACATGATTCAGCACATGCTTTGCTAGTAGTGCACAAAATTCAACTGCAGACAGGGGCAGAGAAGATCATTACTTCTGATGGTGCGCCTAGTCATTTTTAAAATCTGACTGGGTATACAGTGGTACTGGTCATTGAAAGGGGCCTTGTGAAGGTGTAGGCGGCCTGCTGGAGCACTATGCTACAAAACATAATCTTTCCAGCCCAAATACAGCTGGGAATCGGAATGCTGAGGATTTTAACTGTCATGAAATCTTACACATCCACAGCTCTCATTCTTTTGTCCAAAGAGAAACTCTAAGAATTCCATGAGCAGAAAAAATAAGAATGGTCCAAACAAACTGCTCCTGTCAAAGGAATTCAGAAGACACATTTTTGGACTCAAAGTGAAGGGCAAACTCATATTGCATGCGTTATAAAGAGCAAGAAAGAAGAAATTTTGTTCGTTTGGCCAACACCTCAGAAACAGGAGGATAATATTCAGATTCACAACCTGAGAAGGGGGATGTATGTGGCATGTGTGTACGACTGTGACTGGTATGTTGCAGAGATTATATGTGTCAGTTACGAGTTAAACAAAATTTTAGTGAACTTTATGCTACCATGTGGACCAGCTGCTGGATATAGGATTCCATCTGAAGGACAGCAAGAATGCCATCCGTGCTCTCTTCCTGTTCACAATGTTTTGAAGATTGTAAGTGCTCCAGTTCCTCTAGGTTTAACAAGAATGCACCACTCTATATCAAAACAAGATATTGAAGCAGTGGAAAACATTTTTAGTTCATTGACTGGCTAATTTCAGTACAAAACAGAGTGGTCAGAAGTTGTATAAATTGAAACCTTTAAGTCTTTGGACCTTTCACATACATTTTGCAACCATTTAAAATGCTTGAAAAATGAGTCTCTTACTCATCTTTCTAAATTAAAATTATAGTAAATAAGGCTAGGTGCTTTTTTTTTTTTTAGCCTATTATGTGATAACGTAGTAATAAAACAGGTTTTATGTATGGCAAAAATGTCAGTTGTTTATAAAACCTGTTCAACTTAAAAGTGGAAGCTCTCCTTTCCATGGAATGTTGAGCTATATGGTACTAATCAACAGAAAAATATCAAAATTTTATGGATTGACATTTTTGAAAGAATTTTTTTCCCATAAATTATGGAAATGTTCAGAACGCTATAGTAAAAGGACTTTGACAGATAAGTCCAAATTGAAGATTTCTTTCTAAGCATAAAGCAATTATATGTCAAATAAAAAACCCAACAAAATAACTAGAACTGTTCCAGAGATACAGCATTTTAAAAAAATATTTCCAAAGTTTGCATCTTCAAAATGGTATGCACAGTGTCATCTTTGAAGGACTGTATCTCAGAACAGAAATTCTTTTGGAAGAAACAAGAAAATGTGTTCCTTAATTCTTCATTTTAAAACACGCTAAATTCAATAACAGTCAGACTATGAAGGTAAGATTTTTCCTAGCTGTCTGAATTGATACGGATTACGCCTATATGCAACTGTTCTACCACAGAACCTCTCCGCACCCCCTCTCCCCCTCTCCCCCTCCCCTCCGCACCCCCTCTCCCCCTCCCCTCCGCACCCCCTCTCCCCCTCCCCTCCGCACCCCCTCTCCCCCTCCCCCCCGCACCCCCTCTCCCCCTCCCCCCCGCACCCCCTCTCCCCCTCCCCCCCGCACCCCCTCTCCCCCTCCCCCCCGCACCCCCTCTCCCCCTCCCCCCCGCACCCCCTCTCCCCCTCCCCCCCGCACCCCCTCTCCCCCTCCCCCCCGCACCCCCTCTCCCTCCTCCCCCCCCCCCGCACCCCCTCTCCCTCCTCCCCCCCCCCGCACCCCCTCTCCCTCCTCCCCCCCCCGCACCCCCTCTCCCTCCTCCCCCCCCCGCACCCCCTCTCCCTCCTCCCCCCCGCACCCTCTCTCCCTCCTCCCCCCCCGCACCCTCTCTGTGTCCCCTCCCGGTTTCACTCTTGTTTACAGGATTTACATTTGTGAAGCAAAGAAGACAGAAGCATAAAACACACACGAACTGTTTTGTAGGCTGCTACCTGTGTGGACAATGCATAATGTAATTAATTGGCTTGACTCATTGTTTTTAGAGAGGTCGGTCGCACACCATAGCTTTAAAGCCTATACATTTAATAAAAAATTATAATAAATAAACAAGTCAGCAAATTAACTGGGTAAATACCGTAGGATTAATGATGTTGACTAAACCAGACAGTTATATTTTAAACCAAATAAATATTTATTAAATAATGGTAATGAATTTGTGAATAGTGGCCTCAAATCAGTTGCGGATCTGAAAGAAAAAATAGTTAAACAGTAATTAATATATGTAAGTAGTGTAAGCAGGACATCAAATAAAGAATTGCATGCAATCAAATTTTATGCAACTGCACAGTAATTCATGAAAGTGAATGGCAAACATTCAAAATCTGAAAGTGCAGTTGGCCACTGTCAGTCACAACATAAAATAAAGTTTATAATCCTAAATAACCATTGCAAAAAAACATGCAACAAGTTTCACACTGAAATATAGTAATCAACTGCAGCAAATAATTAGTTCACAGCTACCTCAAACTTTGTAAACAGATTTAATGTTTGTATAGTAGCAGAAATTCAGTAATCAAAAACACAAATGACATAAGTGAAAAGTTAACCTGTAATTTGTACTCAAAAAATGATTCAAAGTCCAGTGAGTGGTTATAGTATGTAACTCGTGCAGCTGCTTGGCTACACAGTCACACGTCAGACTTAAAAGAAACAGACAAAACACACAATGAAGGCAGATGTCCTTGCACACCCTACAACTTGGCCTTCAATATTTTAATGGTGTCACTCGCTACTGAAGCCAAGTTGGACACTTAATTACCTCTATTAAGATTTAAAGCTGATATCGCATACATATAAGATACTGGAAAACAGAAAATTAGAGAATCATTTTGCCACCTGTTATTAAAAAGCAATGCAGCATTGAACAAATTATTAACAAAGCTCTGAAAGGGTGCCTCTGTTAAATTTTGCAGTGTGAAAAAAAATTACATAAAATTAAAAATTTAGATACATATTGAATGGTACCCATATATGGAGTATTCTCCAGTTATGATGATTAGGTAAAGATCTAGGAAATTAATGTTGCTTTGTATTATGTGTAGTTATGGGGGAGTTGTAGTACTGGTGCACAAGCATATCATTTTCTTTTAAATCAACTCCTTTTGTAATTCCTTATACATCTGGAAGATCTGAATTTGTTGTGGTGTTCACTGACACAATCAGCTTTCATTTTACGCTTCATGTGATTTAGCTTGCTGTGGTGGTTCAGTTGCTGTTAATTTTATAATCTATCATAAGTAAAACAATAGCAATTTTCATATTATTTATCCTACAATTATGAGTGAAATCACAATTGGCTCATCTTGTCACCATGATTTTTCTGGTGTACTTAATTTTTACGTATCATGTTTGTTGTGTGTGTAATGCTGTTCAATTGAAAATATAGTATTCATGTCTGCTCCACTTTCAGTGAGAAACCATGCATTCGGCACACAGCCAACACCATTCCTCACATACCTTGCTTGGGCAGCTAGCCGCTGCAAGCTGTTGAAACACTCACTGCCTGTCACCCCATAAGTAAACCGCTTGTCATTTCACAACCAAAATACACTTTCTTTTTCTCTTTCTCTTATCAGCCAGTGATAGAAGATGCTTCGAGTGTGGATGCCAATGGCCTGGATGGAGGTTGCGACGATGCTGTCGCAGAGGAGGGGGACCTTGAGCTGTGGGACTCTCGGTACATGCTCCGCGGGGACCAGCACAGTGCGGATGGAGCCTTTGGTAACTCCAGGTAATGCAATTGGGACTGACAGTGCTGCATTGGGAATGGAACTGCAAAGAGCAGCTCACTTAACACAAGCAAAGCTTTCAGTAACAGTCAATTTTCAACTGTTTTCCGTCTGGTAAGGACACATATTGTTAATCAAAGAGACAATAAAAATGTTAAGTAAATATTCTCAAGGTAAGCAACAGGTAGCTTCACTGATGGACAAAAATGTGGAAACACTGTGAGAAGTGCATGCTTGAACATAACTGCAGATGATAGCCAAATCTGCTGACTGCAATGTTCTGTTTGACCACAAATGACACTTGTGCAGTGTCCATATGCATTCATTGTGTCTGTCATTGTCAGAACAGTGTTCTGTGAAATTGAGTGCATTATGTTGGACCTAAGTTAAGTCAAACACGGGCAAATGGTGGTGCTCAAATGGTAGATGCCCTTGTAACCAAGGTAGCCACTTGCAAGGAAAGCAGGAAGATATATACACTTAGTCAAAATGTAGATAAAAATGTTTTTTGTGTGATTGTGACAGTCATCATACACGATTGTGACTGAACAACGTCATACTTGCAAACCCTGTCAGCACAAAAACAGTGTGAAGGGAGCTCATGAAAGCAGGAAACTGCTGGGCGAGCTGGAATTCCAAAACAACTCAGCAGTGATACCAATGCCTGTAGTGCAAGAACATGGTGCCAAATCCACAAAACCTGGAGCAATGGAAGAATGTCATTTTTTCCCCAGTGGCTCACATCTCTTTTAGAAGTATGTGCTTGGCCACCATGGGGCCCCATCCCTTGCAGCAATACTTTCCTTTGCCATGCTGCAAGTTGCACCATCTACTATTCTTTTTTCCTCTCTCGTTTTTCATTGGATGGGCTTCTTAATTCTGATTGTGCATGGTTCTGGTTTGTGATTTGGACACTTATTTTCTTCCCTTCTACAGGAAAATAAGACTTTTCATTCTTAACTGCATGGTCCCCTTGTTGGATTTGTCTTGTTACTCCTTTTCCAAGTTGTCCAGTGTGGTGTACATTCCACCTTTTGTGCCTCTCTCTCTTTCCACCCTTCCTTCCATTTTTATTTCCTCTTCCGTTGTTTTCATTGCTCTCCAAGAAAAGTTCTTCAGTGATGGGCATTCCCAATACCCATGTCATCATGCGTTCTGTCAAGACTGTGCTGGTACTGAGAGGGCATCTGGAGGGGTCTATACTTTGGTTCATAGGAATGTCATGAGTGAATGAATGGATCTCTTTGTACCTCACTGGAGGCGATAGTGGTGCAGGTGCAAATGGCATCAGTATTTACTATCTCTGACTGTAAGAATGCAATCTTGCAGCATGTGACAGGATATCTTCCTCTAACATTACTTTTCCTCAAGAGTAGTTGTTGATATCAGTATTTTTTAAATTCTGGACAGGTTAATATTATCTCAATTGCTTTTCTGAAAACTTTGATATAATTTAAAACACAGTATGTTATCTTTCAGGCTAAAATTTATGAAAAGGAATTGCTGTATAAAATATTTCAGTTTCAATGTTATAATCGAAAAGTACTAGTTCTGAATATACAGTTTAAATTTTTATTATTATTATTTTTTGGAAACATTGGAAATTGTGAATTATTTGCACATTTCAAATTTCTATTATTAATTGGACAATCTTGTTCTGTTTACTATGTTTTTTTCAGGATTCATTTACGAAATAATAATCAAAATTAATAATGTAACAAAAACTAGTATGAATTCATTTGTTAAGAGAAATTGTAAACCCTTTGGAATATTATTTCCATAGAATTTGTGTGTCATAAGCTTGCTTCTGATGTGATCAGACATATTTTTGTATAATAAGTGCGAACAATGTAATTTAGGCTTCGTTATTGTGAAAAATCAAAACACTGTATGATAGACTAAAATGTGAGAAAATCAGTGGAAAATATATTTATCTCAGTCTTCCAATTCATTTTGTTCAAACTAACCATTAGGACCTAATGTTAGATTTTCAACTTCAAAAATCACACCCATAGATAAGAAGAACTGTAGCCATGTCATCTTGACAGGCTGAGTAAACTTGAAA
This sequence comes from Schistocerca gregaria, assembly GCF_023897955.1. Classification (NCBI taxonomy): domain Eukaryota; kingdom Metazoa; phylum Arthropoda; class Insecta; order Orthoptera; family Acrididae; genus Schistocerca; species Schistocerca gregaria. Next base: position 371,588,311 of record NC_064925.1, on the reverse strand, counting down.
GTTTAATGTAATCTTCGCTCCTCTCAAATCTTCATAACACTTTGTTTATTAATTACTAGAACTTGGCATTGTTTAATATGCACAGTAGATGGAAGAATGAAGGATGAGGAAGATTAGAAGTGCTAACATTGAATAAAAAGTTATTAGGTTTCCAGCCACGTCAAGTGATAAGTTACACAATCTTTTGGCCAAGCATTCCTTGGCGATTGACAAGCGGTATGATCACCAGTGGGGTGCTGGTACACCCTTATATACACCAGCTGCTGGCTGTATGTCACTGGTGCTCACTGCATCGCCATATGTGGGCATACATTGACTCTGTGTTTGATATACCTGCTTCATCTGCACCATCACTGGATCCCATGCTGTGCTAAGCTCAGGCCATCTATTCTGTTTAGGGTGTTAGTGGTAATTTTCGTTTCAAAGGATTCTTTAATTACACAGTCCCAGAAACCACTAGTGCAAGCCATGACAAAATTTCCTCAAATTGTATCTGATCGCCATTTTCGAGAGCATTTTCAGCTAAAGCTGATTTCTCTGGGTAGTGTAGACAAAAAAAAGTATCTCGTGCTTCTTCCTACATTGTTCCATAGTTTGTCCAGTGTAAGACTTGCCACACTTGCAAGGTATCTTGTTGACCCCTGTTGTTCTGAGATATTCTGTGTCTGTAGCTGGTCTCAGCAGTTGGGGGATTTATTTCAGATGCCTGAAGATTGATTTGAACTTGTCTTTTTCAGCAGCCAGCTTACCTTGCCCAACACAGTCACAGAAAGGCCAAAAAGCAAGTTTCTTTTCCTGCTCATTGTCAGTGGTCTTATTGTATTTCTTGCTTAAAATAATTTCATTTATTTGCTGAATATTGTAGCAGTTGTTCCTGAAGACCTTGTGTATGAGGCTTAGCTTATGGGATAGATTATCATTGTCTGATATCATTCTTGAACAATGCATCAATATTTGTAACACAGCGCACTTCTGTGCTCAGAGATGGTGGCTGTCGTCATATAAGTACGGATTGATGTGGTAAGATTTTCTATAGATGCTATGGCCAAGGCATCAGTGTCATTTGCGATGGGAAAGACACAAGATCAAATTGACCTTCAGGCCTCCGACAAAAATCCTTAAATTGCTTAGACCAGTTAAACGTGCAGCAAGTCTCAGAATACCTGGGGTGTACAAGGTACCTTGAGAGTTTGGCCAGTCTTACATTAGACAAACTATACAGGAAGGAGCATGAGAGATTTTATTGCCCATGCTACGTTGAGAAATAGACTTCAGCTCAGCGTGCTTCACAAAATGGCCAATGGGTGCAGTTTGAGAAAACTTCTGTCATGGCTTGCCCTAATGGTATCCAGGACTGTGTAATTAAAGAAGCCTTTGAACTAAAAATCACCAGTACCCTAAATAGAGACAGTGGCCTGAAGCTTAGCATGGCTGGGATTCAGAGATTGTATAGTTGAAGTGGGCATGTTGAATGCCAAGTCAACATATGCTCCCACATGGCTGGTGCAATTGATAGACCGATTGCTGCTGCTGCTACAGTGGCAGCCTATTAAGATCTAAATGAGTTTGAACATGGTGTTATTGTTGGTGCATGAGCAATGGGACACAGCTTCTCAGAGATAGCGATGAAGTGGGGATTTTCTCGTACGACCATTCCACTAGTATATTGTGAATATTAGTAATCCCGTAAAACATCAAATCTCCAACATCGATGTGGCCGGAAACAGATCTGCAAGAATGGGACCAACAGTGACTGAAGAGAATTGTTCAGTGTGGCAGAAGTGCAACCCTTCTGCAAATTGCTGCAGATTTCAATGCTGGGCCATTAACAAATGTCAGTGTGCGAATCATTCAATGAAACATCATCGATATGGGATTTTGGAGCCGATGAGCCACTCATGTATCCTCGATGAATGCATGACACAAAGCCTTATGCCTTGCCTGGGCCTGTCAACACTGACATTGGAATGTTGATAACTGGAAACATGTTGCTGGTCGGACAAGTTTTGTTTCAAATTGTATCAAGTGGATGGATGTGGTAGAGTATGGAAACAACCTCATGAATCCATGGAACCTGCATGTCATCAGGGGACTGTTCAAGCTGGTGGAGGCTCTGTAATGGTGAGGGGCATTCACAATTGGAGTGATATGCGTCCCTTGATACATTAGATATGACTCGGGTGACAGGTGACACGAATGTAAGCATCCTGTCTGATCACCTGCATCCATTCATGTCCTTTGTGTATTCGACGGACTTTGGCTATTCCAACTGGACAATATGACATCCCACACATCCAGAAATGCTACAGAGTGGTGCCAGAAATACTCTTCTGAGTTTGAACACTTCCGCTGGCCACCAAACTCCCCAGACATGAACGTTATTGAACAAATCTGGGATGCCTTGCAACATGTTGTTCAGAAGAAATCTCCATCCCCCCATACTCTAATGAATTTTAGGCAGCCCTGCAGGATCCGTGGTGTCAGTTCTCTCCAGCACTACTTCAGACATTAGTTGAGTCCATGTGTGCTTGCGGGGGCCTACACGATATTGGGCAAGTGTTTGTTTCTTTGGCTCTTCAGTGCATAATAGTGTACCAGCAGCTTAATGACAGTTATACCACTTGACAATGGCCAGTGTGTGCTTGGTCAAAAGGTCATGTAATTATAATAACTTGATGCAGTTGGAAACCCGAGAACGTTTTATTCGCTATTTACAATGTTTACCTATCTCCATCCAGGCCACTTAAAGAAGTTGAACTGACTGCATTAATCTAGCAGATCCCCTTCCTCCCCCTTTTCTTTCTCCTGCTTGGCGACTTCAGTGCACACCACCCTCTGTAAGGGAGTATCATTTCATCTGGTAAGGCCCTTCTGATTGACCAGCTTCACGGGCCATGACCTGTGCCTCCTCAGTGGTTCTCCTACACACGTCAGTGCCGCCCATCGCAACTATTCAGATGTCGATATATGACCTCTTCCCCTGATCTTGTGGCTTTACTACATTGGTCACTACTCAAGGACTTGAGTTACAGTGACCACTTTCCTGTGATTCTGTCAGTTTCTTGCCATCACCAGACATAACTGCTACCACATTGAGCACTTCAGAGTCACCTTGCCTTCATATACCTCTCTGTTAGATTGTATTGATGAGTTTATGCAAGATGTCTGACACAATCATTCACATCGCTGGAACTGGTATTTCCCATTCTACAGCCCCCCCCCCCCCCCCCCCCCCCCCTCCGTCACTATCAGCTAGTGCCCTGATTGACCAAAGACACTGCAATACCTATTCAGGATCATCGACTAGCCCTGCAATGATTCAAATGACATGCTACACAGTTCAACATTATCACTTTCAAGTGACTTCATGCTAAGACTCACTATCTAATCAAACATAGTAAGAACCTCGCACAACTCTTTTGTGGATATGTGCGTGGCGAATACGGGACCCTGAGTTAATGCGGCTCTTTCCTTTCCGCGCTGCATACCTTCCTTTTCCACATCCCTCCCCGCCCTCCATCCTTCCTCACTCCCTCCCCCCACCTCTTCCCTTCCCCTTCTCACTCTCTTTGGGAGTATGTTTTGTGCCTACATCCAGAGATGGACACTTGTAACTTTAATACATAGTTCCTCTTCTTTGCTCTCTCTGCTGGAAAGTCTGTGTCCTCTTTTTGTTCTATTTTCCTTGCTTCTTCTCTTTACCCTCTTCTTCTCCGCTGCGGTGTTTGAGACCTCTCTTCTTTCCTTTTCTTTGTTCCTCCTTTTCTCTTTCTTTCCTTCCTGTGCGCATCTGAAGGCCGACCCATGCATTCCCTCATGTAGCTGGTGTAATTCCCCACCCCCGGTAGACAAGTACGATATGTACGTATCCCCTGGTAAAGGCCAGGTCCAGGGAAGGGCGATTACCTGAGTTGATACCTTCCAAATGTGTCGATTGGTTCCTCCGTCCATTTCTCGGGAGGTGTGACTTAAGGTGTGAACCACCACCTAAGGCGGGAAGGCGGGAGAAAGGAGCATGCCATCAGACGCCGGCAATCATGGGGGGTGGGGGTACTTTTGCAATGGTTTCCTCTATGTCTAAAACTTCTGCCCACAAGAGAAAGCTAGATGAGTCTCGGCCATGGACAATTCTTCCATCAATGCCAAAGTTGCTAATTGTTTCTCAGTCTGAAGGTCAAGTCTTCTCCACAATAATCCCTTTCATTATTCAGAATGGCTTCAATGCAATTGCAGGTCCTGTATAAAATCTTGGTCCCGATTAAAAAATGGCACCTTTTTGTTAGAAACAGTCAGTGACCTCCAGGCACAAAAACTGTTGCACACTACACTGCTACACACCTTCCCTGTCCGGGTGGAGGCGCACCGTACATGAAATTCAACATGCGGGGTGGTTTATACGTGCTCACTCGACAGATCATCCAATGAGGACGTTCAACACTACCTGTCTGACCGAGGCACAATGGCCATACATTGAGTCATGAAAAGGATTGACAAGGACTTGTACCGACTTGTACTCTCTTCTTGACGTTTGGCAGAGTTCATCTTCTATTGAACATTAAAGCGGGGTATGAGATCATTTCAGTTCACCCTTACACCCCCCACCCTACGTGTTACTATAAATGGTAGCGGTTTAATCATACCAGCCAATTGTGTTCCAGTCTGGCCAAATGCGTTACATGTGGCAGGGATACCCATGAGGGTGACCGTCCACCTCCATACCCTCATTGCATCAACTGTATGGGTGACCACGCTGCTTCTTCTAGAGATTGCCCTATTTTCAAAGATCAATGAATTATTCAAGAAATCTGAGTGAAGGAGAAGGTGTCCACATATGCTGCTTGTAAGTTATTCACCAGTAGAAAGCCCACTGTGCTCCCAGCAGGTAAGTATAGCAGTGTTCTTGCATCTCCTCGGCCTACTAAGGAGGTAGCCACACATACTTGTGATATCACCTTTAGTGCTACAGTCGTCAGATTGGCCAGCCCATAGATCGCCCGTTCATCCTCGCCACTATTGCCTGCTCACTCTCATGCTCACCCTTCATTGGCTCTTGCTAAATCACGGTCCCCAATATCGGACACCCAGACTTCCAAAAAAAGAGCCTACTCATGAAGATTTTTTACATACCCTGACCCCCCAACAGTCGTTTCCTCCCTCCTCTCACCGCCCTGCTTCCGAGAAGGCTCAAAAGAAACAAAGTTCCTCTCCTTCTCCACCACGTCGTGTCTCATGTCCAGCACTACCCAGTGGTTGCTGCCCTCGGCCATCTTCCGTGTCACTGAGATGCGCCGCTGGTGGCCGATCCACCAGCTGATCACTGGCGGCAGGAGCTGCCCCTGAGCAACATATGGATCAGGATCTTCCGCCTTTGGCTGAATGCCGTTCCACACCATCGGCTGCTGGCTCTCAGCGGTCATTGAGTTAATGACAACTGTGGTGAGATTTTCACCTTTTCTGTCCGCCCTGTAGTTTGGAGTTGAATTCAACGGTTATCTGGAATGTCTAGTTTCTCTCCGATCTCTAAGCTCACTGTCGCGCATGATACCTTCTTAGTGGACCCAGTCACAATTTCTAACTGATTGTGTCAACACTTTGCTGAGATTTTGAGCTCTTCAAATTACCAGCCCAATGAAACGAGCAGTGGATGTGCGACCTCTTGCTTTCTCCTCTCAAAATCGCGAAAGCTATAATACTGTTTTATCTATGCGGGAACTCCAAACTTGCACTCTCTCTCTCTCTTGCTCTTCCGCCTCAGGACTAGATGGCATTCATATCCAAATGTCTGTGTTATCTCCTTTGCTTTTATAATCGAATTTGGACCACCAGTACCTTTCCCAGAAGATGGCGGGAAGCTGTCGTCATTCTTATTCTGAAACCTGGAAAGGACAAACATCTCCCCTCTAGCTATCGCCCCATATCTCTCACGAGTAGTGTATGTAAGGTTTTGGAGTGTACAGTGAACTGCCGTTTAGGCTGGTGGCTGGAGTCCTGAAACCTGCCCAATGCGGTTTTCAAAAGCATCGTTCTGCAGTTGACCATCTTGTTTCACTCTCCACTTACATCATGAACAATTTTCTCAGGAACAGCAAATGGTAGCAATATTTTTTTGATCTGGAGAGAGCATATGATACCTGTTGGGGGACAGGCACCCACCGCACACTGTTCTCTTGGGGCTTTTGCGGTCGGCTACCCCTTTTTATTCGTGAATTTATGACAGAGCTCACCTTTCAGGTGCGGGTGCACTCCATACTCTCCCATACTTTCACCCAAGAAAATTGGGTGCCCCAGGACTCCGTGCTGAGTTTTGTACTGTTTGCCATCGCCATAAAACCAGTTATGGATTATCTTCTTCTCGATGTCTCGGGCTCCCTCTTTGTCGGCGATTTTCTAATCTTCTACAGCTCTTAATGGACCAGCCGTCTTTAATGATGTCTTCAAAGATGTCTCAATCGTCTCCACTCATAGCTTCCGCTTTTCTCCCAGTAAGACCATCTGTGTAAATTTTTGGCATCATGCAGAGTTTCCTCCTCCTTCCCTACACCTAGGCCCTGTCAACCTTCCATTCGCCGATGTCACCAAATTCTTGGGACTTATGTTTGATAGAAAACTGTGCTGGTCTTCCCACGTTTCATATCTCTCAGCTCACTGTATGCAATCCCTCAACACCCTCTGTGTTCTGAGTGGTGCCTCCTGGGGAGCGGACCGAGTGGTCCTCCTTCACCTATATCATGCCTTAGTGCACTCGAAATAGAACTATGGAAGCCCACTTTACTCCTCTGCACAGCCGTCTATTCTCTGGCGTCCACCACCGTGGATTGCGCTTAGCATCTGGAGCTTTTTATACCAGCCCTGTGGAGAGCCTTTACGCTGAGACTGCTGAACCTCTGCTGTCGAATCGGCGAGCTGTCCTACTGAGTCGTTATGCTTGTCATCTGTCTTCCATGCCCACCCATCCGACCTATGTCCTTTTTTTGATGCCTCCTTGGATTTAGGGTATGCAGGCCACCCTTCCTCCCTACTACCACCGGGAGTCCACTTCTGTCAACTATTGCGTTCCCTTTCCTTTCACTTTCCTAAAACTTTTTTTGACAAATTGGAGTACAGCGCCACCTTAACTTTGTCCCCAGACCTGCCTTCTCCATGCCCTTTGTCAGCTGCCCAAGGATGATATCCCCCCTATAGTTTATCGTTGGCCATTTGGTACTTTATGTGCAAAAATGGAGGATGCCACATTTATTTACACTGATGGCTCAAAGACCACATTTGGTGTATGGAGTGCCTATATTGTTGGTAACACCACTAATAGATTTCGGCTTCCCGACCAGTGTTCGGTTTTTACTACAGAGCTTTATGCTGTTCTCCAGGCTGTCCAATACGTCCGTTGCCATAAGCGGCTACAGTATATTATATGCCCAGATTAGCTCAGCTCTCTTCTCAACCTCCAAGCTCTTTATCCTGTCCACCTTGTGGTCTATCAGATTCAGGACAGTCCCCTCTTGGGGGAGTCTGTGGTATTCCTCTGGATCCCAGGGCACGTTGGTATCCGCAGAAACGAGGCAGCTGATACAGCAGCCAAGGCTGCAGTCTCTCTTCCTCAGCCCACTGTTCACATGGTTCCCTTTGCAGATCTACAGAGCATTTTTTGTCATCGTGTTACTCTTTTATGGCACACACATTGGTCTACACTTCCCAATAATAAGTTACGGGATGCAAAACATCTTCCCTATGCTTGGACCTCTTCCTCCGAGCCTGTTCGTCAAGAGGGGGTAATTTTAAGTTGACTCCAGATAGGGTATTGTCTTTTTAGCCATTGACATCTTTTAAGTGGTGATTCTTCCCTGCTTTGTTCTCACTGCTCTTAACCATGGACAGTGAGACACCTTTTACTTCAGTGCCCCTATTCTAATCCACTACACACCCATTTACAGTTGTTGCCTGATATATATTCCCATTTAGCAGATGACATGCATTCAGCTGATCGCGTCCTTGAGATTATCAGTGTCAATGATATGACATCGGTCATTTGAAGCTCCTTTTTGGAGAATACAACCCCCCCCCCCCCCCCCTCGTTCAGTAGTAGTTTTCTAAGATTTCCTTCCGTTTTTCTTGATCACTGTTTGCAGTCTGCCAAGTAATTTCCTTATTGTCGTGTGTTACTCATTGCCAAGGGAATACTACCTTCAAGTTTGTGTGTTTATGATGATTCACAGATGTATTACTCTGCAGTTTGAGTCTAGTTTTCTTTACACTTTTTCTAGTGAGTGGTGGTGTAATGTACAAAAATGGGACAGCTGTTCAGTTGGAGTGGTGTGGGATGATGCCCATGAAAGGTGTAAAACATGAGGTGAAAACCTTTACTCCTCTTGCCATTCAAGGAAGTATCACATCACATGTTAGAAGGATCCTGAATTAACACACACTGTAATAACACAAGCTTCGAACTACTTGAAGTGCAGCTGGGAAACTTGATTACAGAATCTTCACTTTGGAGACAGGACTTGTGACATGCAAGTGAAGTTCTCATAATGCGTTCAAGGATCCATTCAAGAGAGTTGAGGACATAAGTTTTCAAAATTATGAGTACAAGAAATTCTTGCAGCATTTCATTTTCTAAGGCATCTTATTGTGAGAGAGATTTCTCAGATGCAAGTGGATAGAAAGAGGAGACATAAATAGTCTGTCATATCTGAAGTAATGTATAATTTTTTTTTCAAAGGGATTGTTTTTAAGAACCCAACAAATGCTTATTAGGACTACACTAGTATTAAGTAAGAAGTAAAGTAATTTTAATTTTGTTTTCCATGTTGCTCCTTTCGCTATATGATTGAAATCTTTCTTTCGTCCTCGAAACTGAAAGTAATAGCATGATGTGTGTGTGTGTTTCAGGTGGGGTCCCCGCGGTTGGTGCAGACCTTCCTGCATTCCTATCACCATCATCCTTATCCTCATAGTACTGGTTGTGCTGCTGCCTCTTCTAGACCACCAGAATAATCACCATGGAAAAGGTAGCAGCTCATCTAACTCGTCTGTCTGTGAAGACTCCTGTAGGTAAGCAAAGTAGTTATTTATGTGGTTAAGTGATGCAAATGGTGAAAGTTTACTCCTTGCATAGTACCATCCAAATGGATGAAAGTTGTAGTTGTTACTTGAAGCTGAAGCAGTGTGCACAGGTTGGAGTAACATGGAGAGCTGCATCAGACTAGTCTGTGGACAGAAGAAGAAGAAGAAGAAGAAGAAGAAGAAGAAGAAGAAGAAGGCAGTTTTTTTTAAGCCATATATTGCAACTGTGTTTCTGTGACTCATTGCATTGAATAAGGGGGGGGGCACTTGGTTATGTTTCTTGGAAATTGCTTGTCGTTCAGTTGGATTTGATTCGAGTCTGTTACAAACTCTCTGTGCATATTGAGTAGTCAGTTGCTCATAGTCTTAATGTGATACATGTTTTAAGTACGGTTGGGCTCAGCTCCAGATAATGTACACTATCATATCAAAAGTATCGGGACACCTCCCCTTGGAGCTATCCAATCGTGACTCGCAACCCACTCTTGCAGCTGTACTTCTACCAGTCTCTCTCTCTGACATTCTAAAATCATGTGTTCAGGTGAAGGGGTTGCAGACTCAGTTCTTAAGGTGATGTGGTTGGAGAACATGAAGAAAACAAGCATCAGTCATAGTTGAATCTTTATGGGCTGAAGTCAGCTTTCCAAATGGACTGAAATTAGTACATGGAATGTGCAGTCATTAATTGATATTGTGCAATAGAGGCCAGTCGAATGAAATTTTTAAAACACTGACCTCATGTTCGCGAAGACGGAGTTTGCCCTGTCCAGCTATCCTGATTTAGGTTTGCCATAGTTTTCCTAAATCATTTCAGCCAGATGGCGGGATGCTTCCTTAAAGGCCACAACACCCAACTGTGGAATCCTCATAAAAGCATACTTGTCTATTGTGTGCATGTGTACATTTTTGGGTTATTTTTCAATGTATTGTGATGACTAGTCCTATATCATTGTAGTATGTTCCCTGGATTAATAAATAAATAAACAAGCAGTGATTATTGCTGTACACCATTTTATTGTCCTGTACTATGTGGTGATATGCTGATTACTTATGTAGCTGTAGATTCACACTTCCAGAATGTTGGTTCCCAGATTGGCATATTTCATTTACTTTTAATTTTGGTTTAATTGACATACCATTTATAGTGGATATGATCAATGGAAAATGGAACTAATGAACCAGTAAACTTTATTTTGCCCATAATAAATTGTATTGTGATGTCAGTGACTAAATATTAAGTTTTAAATGAAAGTATTTTCTGTTTAGTTACTTTCATGTTCCATGGATCATTTTGCACGACAAATCGACATGATGTGGAACAAGTCATTCTATACTCATATTGCAAGTTAATCTGTACATCTATTTGCACTCTAAATACCACCATGTAATTACAATTCCCCCATGTCCCAAATGAAAACAAGATATACAGATTGAGTTAGCAATGTTGGTGTTTGACACACCATCATAATCAGGCAGAGAGTTATGTAAATAATATTTTAGGCTTGCCAGAACCAATAGAAAGTATGTAATTTTCTGTAATTGAAATACAGTATTTAGCAGAGTAACTAGTGCAGAAAACTTGTTTCATTTATAGTTTATCATTGTAATTTCTTGAAAGTGTAATTGACACAAATTAAATTCAACTGATATAGCACATATATCATTTTTTCAGATAGACACACTTTGTTTTCTTGTGTAATTTGGTTTATCTCCTTTTTGAATGGTATTGCAGCTGATCTGATTATTACATTTTGTATCACTTTAGGTTCACTCTAGTGGAAAGTATACCAGAAGGACTAACCTACCCTCCTGGTTCAACGCCTCACCCGTCTACATATCAAACTTGGATGACAATGATAGAGAATGCTGAAAATTCAATAGAAATTGCCTCATTTTACTGGACTTTAAGAGGATCGGACATCTATAAACACCCTTCGGCATGGCAGGTAAAGTAATAGCTATGCTATGTGATCTGGTGGATACACAGTAGCATAGTGTTGCTCCTCACGCCATCCTGTTGCCACAATTAGTTGTCTGCTGTACAGTAACATGTTCTTAAAGTTACACTGTTTATTGCGTAAAAAGAAGAGGAAAAACTGTTAAAACAATGGGCAGAAAAATTGGTACTTGCTTTTCCTCAGAAGGTGATTGGAACATTAGTCAAATGTCACATTTGGTGCATGCATAGGGAACAGTAAGAGTACAGCAGTGACATGAATTTGATAGGCATTGTTATATGAAGTGTTGCATGACAAGTTATCCTGCTCATTGTGCATATGAGATGGAAACATGTAAAGCATGATTTCCTATTAAGGGGAACTGCATATGCATTGACATATTTCATATTGAGTTGTTTGTTGAAATCAGCACAATAGCTGAAACTACAATTGTAAATAAATAAATACATTTAATACTTATCCAATTTTAATTACCTGCGATCTAGCTTGGTAATGGACTGTGTTAGAGGAGGTAATCCTAGAATGGGAAAAGGAAGTAGCCACAGAAAGATTACTGTACAGAGTTTGCATTAGAGGTTCAAAGAGTGATGTCAGTCAGCTGCCTTGCATTCACCAATGCCATGGCAATCTTGCCAAGAAACATGGGGATAGCTGTGAAACAGGTAAATACACTGACGGAACAAGCAGAAAAATGTGGCCTCCAAATTTCTTTTGAGAAAGCAAAGTACTTAATGAATGTCTGAACAGTACCTTATCAGCTAATAACTGACTACATTAAAACAGAAAAATTATATGTAAGTAATGAATGTGGTTTCTGTGATTTCAGGGAGAAGATGTGTTCAAAGCTCTAATGGAAGCAGGTGCTAATAGAAGTATTACTCTGAGGATTGCACAAAATTTTCCAAATCCAAAACAGCCAAACTTGGACACTGAAGATCTCGTAAGGCATGGAGCTGCTGAGGTATTTCCATAATTTCTGCTTAGTGTGAAACTAAATTGTATTTGGAAAATTGCCATTACAATGGTAGAATGTTTGGTTCTGTCAGAGAAAATACCTTAACATTTTACAGTGTTTCAGAAGATACCACATCTGTCATCATTTGTGATGGTATTCATTTTAAGAACTTGTTTTGTGCTAAATTGACAGGCTCCACTGGATTACACCTTTTTCCACCCCTCTTGCCACTGCCCCCCTCCCCCCCTCCCCCCCCAAACACACACACACACACACACACACACACACACACACACACACACACACAACTACCTCTACCTACCTACTTACCTACCTACATTGGACTTTCATCTTCGTAACACCTTAGTAGCAGCAGCAGCAGCAGTGGTAGTAGTAATAGTTTTAATCATCTGTGGATCACTTATTCAGGGTACTGGGTATGACATGCTGTTGTAGTTTAATGCATATATACACAGCCATTTACACAGTTACAGGTCTAGTTGGACAACTATGAGACAGGTAATTGACTGCTACCTAATAGTTCAAGCCATCCTGGCATTTGCCTCAGATAATTTGAGGAAACATGCTAGAGTTCAATGGCTGCATCATGACCTGCGCCATCTGGATCCTTCCCTCCGTCCACCACTGGCTTCTCTGAACTTCGCAAATGCCACACATCCTTGCTCCCACAACCCTCCTGGTCTTAATGTCCACTAACCCATTGCCCCTTCCCCCTCGATCCAACAGTTCCTCATTCTTATGTCCTGTCACCCCTATTCCTCTGTCTTGTCACTCCTTCCCAATCCACATCTCCACATCACCTTCTTCAGGCACCACTGGCTCACACTGACATATCACATCCCTATCCCATGCATCTGCTACCCCTCCCTCCCGTTGTGGCTGTTCTGCCTGCTTTTATATTTCTTGATCATTGTTTGTTTGACTGTCCTCGGCTTCGTACTGTGTTGCTGCACTGGCTGAAAAATGGGTTGTGGATTCAGACACTGACTAAATGATGTAGACGATAGATGCACAGTTACGTTTTACAGTACTTAAACTTTCACTTTGCACAACCCCCTAATAATACACAGTTATATGTGTATGGCCAGTGCACTATTGTTTAAACTTTCCATAAGCCTCATTAATAGTTTTCAGGTAAAACTCCACATACTACTGCAGTAATTTCTTGTTGAACGTCTACAAACAGTAAAACCTAACCACATAGTTCATAGTTGTTGAAGAATAATCATCTATGTATGGAGCAGACTCAGTCACTGTTTTTACACATGGACTAATTGTTTAACACTTATTCCACAGTTAATTTGAAGCATTGTTGTTGTTATAACCAGCACAGGTTACTCGTCTGAAAGTCGGCCATGGACTGACTGTCTCGTGACCAAAAATCGGGCCCTTATATATCATCACAATAATAGGTGCTGAAACTACACATTGCTTAAAGTTAAATTTACAGAAATTACAATTAAAACTTAAATAACTCAATTATCTGAATACATTGAAAAATTGCATCTTTTTAACAGTTTTCCTACTACAAGGTTTAAGCTAAATTATTTGTTTAAATCATGAAATTAACAAATATATTTACACAAATAGTACTTTTGACAAAACTGTTAATTACTTCGGAATTAATGAAGGGCTGGTTTTGCTAACATGTTTTTGAATAGAGCTAAATAGGTACTTCAATATTACTAGAATTCCATCTTCTAAACATTTATAATAAGTGCAGAATTTATACTTGTTTATATGTCAACAATAGAATATAAGATCCAGAAAATCACTGATTTCATCCTATAACAAGATACTAACTAGGCATAGTCAAAATATTAGAAAATCAATTACATATGCAAAACTAAGCACAAAAGTAGATCTGGTGTTATATCCTTTAAAACAGGCCAATCTTTCTCTCTTATGAAAATGCAGATTATATTCACGTATGTCAATGATGATTAGTTAAAAGTAACAAAACGAATTTAAGGAGGCAGATGGTAAAAACAAGAGGGGAATTAAAATCATCCTAGCTTGTATCGTCACATTACCCTCTAATTGGATTGACTAGATAGATATTGCAAATAGCTAACTGGACAATTCAATGACCACACATGACCCCAGAAATTGGGTTTAAACACACAAAATATTACATAAGAAATACTATCAAAACTACAGAACTCGTCTTTCCAAATTTATACTTATATGCACTGGCCATACGTAAATCCCCATACAAAATATTTACATACAGATCACAAAGTATCTACAAGTTATACTTTCAACAAAATTTAAGTATCTTCATCACCAGTTATGTCCTTTTTGGGTTGAACGAGGATTACATTTTAAAACACATACCACTTTGTACAAGCCCTGTTTTGCTAAACAAAATAAATCCTCATGGGTTGAACAAAAAAAGTTAAATTACACTGCGCATTGCAGTTCATGTTGAGGCAAAAATTTCACTTGCTCAGTGTTTAGTATGTTTTGCAATCACTTTCATTTTTTCAATGAGCTTTAACACTCTTTCTCACCAAGCGGCCCACACCTTCAACAGGTCCAAGTGGCAGTTAGCAAGTAAATGCACCACAATTAGTTCCCTTGGAGGTGGTTCTCCTGTGCCACAGTACATGAAAAAATGAGACAAAATGCCCTACTTTAGTAAACTTGTACTTCTAACTTAAGTTTTTAACACTAATGGCAAATAATATTCATTACATGATTACATGATAAATAAATACATGGTATGCATAACATTACAATAATTAGCACTAAATTTGAGTGTAGTATGAAAGGTGTGGACTAAAAAAAATTTTAAAATCAATTGCACATTACACTAAAAATACCGGGTGATCAAAAAGTCAGTATAAATTTGAAAACTGAATAAATCACAGAATAATTTAGATAGAGAGGTACAAATTGACACACATGCTTGGAATGATATGGGGTTTTATTAGAACCAAAAAAAATACAAATGTTCAAAAATGTCAGACAGATGGTGCTTCATCTGATCAATAATTAGCATAACAGAGTAAGACAAAGCAAAGATGATGATCTTTACAGGAAATGCTCAATATGTCCACCATCATTATTCAATAATAGCTGTAGTCGAGGAATAATGTTGCGAGCAGCACTGTAAAGCATGTCCGGAGTTATGGTGAGGCATTCACGTCGGATGTTGTCTTTCAGCGTCCCTAGAGATGTCGGTCGATCACTATACACAAGCGACTTCAGGTAACCTCAAAGCCAATAATCGCACGGACTGAGGTCTGGGGACCTGGGAGGCCAAGCATGACGAAAGTGACGGCTGAGCACATGATCATTACCAAACGACGCACGCAAGAGATCTTTCATGCGTCTAGCAATACATTGTAATTTTTTGGTTATAATAAAATCCTATGTCATTCCAAGCATGTGAGTCAATTTTCACCTCTCTATCTACATTATTCCGTGGTTGATTAAGTTTTCAAATTTATACTGACTTTTTGATCTCACGGTATTACTCCTAAGTCATAACTGTCTGAAACTGGTTAAACTTGAAATGTTTTTCTTTTCCATTTGCAAAACAGCAAAAACTCAAGATGTGCATTACCTCTGGTAAATACTCAAGATGTGCAGTAGCATAGATTTACTAATCGTTGTTGTTGTTGTGGTCTTCAGTCCTGAGACTGGTTTGATGCAGCTCTCCATGCTAATCTATCCTGTGCAAGCTCCTTCATCTCCCAGTACCTACTACAACCTACATCCTTCTGAATCTGTTTAGTGTATTCATCTATTGGTCTCCCTCTACGATTTTTAACCTCCACACTGCCCTCCAATGCTAAATTTGTGATCCCTTGATGCCTCAGGACATGTCCTACCAACCGATCCCTTCTTCTAGTCAAGTTGTGCCACAAACTTCTCTTCTCCCCAATTCTATTCAATACCTCCTCATTAGTTACATGATCTACCCACCTAATCTTCAACATTCTTCTGTAGCACTCATTACGTTATGAAAAAAGAATAGTCGCCATCACATAGCTTAATTACTAGAGGTCTGCGCGGATAAGAAAAATGCAATCCGCACCGCATCCGCAAGTTCCTTATCCACATCTGCATATATTTAAAAACAAAGATTCCAACACTTACCAAGCGGGAAAGTGCCGGTAGATAGGCACAATGAATAAAACACACACACAGAATTTGAGCTTTCGCAACCGGCGGCTGCTTCGTCAGGAAAGAGGGAAGGAAAAGGAAAGATGAAAGGATGTGGGTTTTAAGGGAGAGGATAAGGAGTCATTCCAATCCCGGGAGCGGAGAGACTTACCTTAGGGGGAAAAAAGGATAGGTATATACTCGCGCACACACATACACACGCATATCCATCCATACATACACAGACACAAGCAGACATATTTAAATGCAAAGAGTATGGGCAGAGATGTAAGTCGAGGCTGAAGTGTGGAGGCAATGACAGGTGAGGTATGAGTGGCGGCAACTTGAAATTAGCGGAGATTGAGGCCTGGTGGATAATGAGAAGAGAGGATATATTGAAGGGCAAGTTCCCATCTCCAGAGTTCGGATAGGTTGGTGTTGGTGGGAAGTATCCAGATAACTCTGACGGTGTAACACTGTGCCAAGATGTGTGGCTGCGCACCAAGGCATGTTTAGCCACAGGGTGATCCTCATTACCAACAAACACTGTCTGCCTGTGTCCATTCATGCGAATGGACAGTTTGTTGCTGGTCATTCCCACATAGAAAGCGTCACAGTGTAGGCAGGTCAGTTGGTAAATCACGTGGGTGCTTTCACACGTGGCTCTGCCTTTGATCGTGTACACCTTCCGGGTTACAGGACTGGAGTAGGTGGTGGTGGGAGGGTGCATAGGACAGGTTTTACACCGGGAGCGGTTGCAAGGGTAGGAGCCAGAGGGTAGGGAAGGTGCTTTGGGGATTTCATAGAGATGAACCAAGAGGTTACGAAGGTTAAGTGGACGGCGGAAAGACACTCTTGGTGGAGTGGGGAGTATTTCATGAAGGATGGATCTCATTTCGGGGCAGGATGTTAGGAAGTCGTGTCCCTGCTGGAGAGCCACATTCAGAGTCTGATCCAGTCCCGGGAAGTATAGTGTCACAAGTGGGGCACTTTTGCGGTTCTTCTGTGAGATGTTCTGGGTTTGAGGGGATGAGGATGTGGCTCTGGTTATGTGCTTCTGTACCAGGTCGGGAGGGTAGTTGCAGGATGTGAAAGCTGTTTTCAGGTTGTTGGTGTAATGGTCCATGGATTCAGGACTGGAGCAGATTCGTTTGCCACGAAGGCCTAGGCTGTAGGGAAGGGACCGTTTGATATGGAATGGGTGGCAGTTGTCATAATGGAGGTACTGTTGCTTGTTGGTGGGTTTGGTGTGGACGGATGTGTGAAGCTGGCCATTGGACAGATGGAGGTCAACGTCAAGGAAAGTGGCATGGGATTTGGAGTAGGACCAGGTGAATCTGATGGAACCAAAGGAGTTGAGGTTGGAGAGGAAATTCTGGAGTTGTTCTTCACTGTGAGTCCAGATCATGAAGATGTCATCAATAAATCTGTACCAAACTTTGGGTTGGCAGGCTTGGGTAACCAAGAAGGCTTCCTCTAAGCGACCCATAAATAGGTTGGCATACGAGGGGGCCATCCTGGTACCCATGGCTGTTCCCTTTAATTGTTGGTATGTCTGGCCTTCAAAAGTGAAGAAATTGTGGGTCAGGATGAAGCTGGCTAAGGTGACCAGGAAAGAGGTTTTGGGTAGGGTGGCAGGTGATCGGCGTGAAAGGAAGTGCTCCATTGCAGCGAGGCCCTGGACGTGCGGGATATTTGTGTATAGGGAAGTGGCATCAATGGTTAAAAGGATGGTATCCGAGGGTAACAGACTGGGTACGGATTCCAGGCGTTCGAGAAAGTGGTTGGTATCTTTGATGAAGGATGGGAGACTGCATGTAATGGGTTGAAGGTGTTGATCTACGTAGGCAGAGATACGTTCTGTGGGGTCTTGATAACCAGCTACAATGGGGCGGCCAGGATGTTTGGGTTTGTGAATTTTAGGAAGTAGGTAGAAGGTAGGAGTGCGAGGTGTCGGTGGGGTCAGGAGTTTGATGGAGTCAGGTGAAAGGTTTTGTAGGGGGCCTACGGTTCTGAGGATTCCTTGAAGCTCCGCCTGGACATCAGGAATGGGATTACAATGGCAAACTTTGTATGTAGAGTTGTCTGAAAGCTGACGCAGTCCCTGAGCCACATACTCCCGACGATCAAGTACCACGGTCGTGGAACCCTTGTCAGCCAGAAGAATGATGATGGATCGTTCAACTTTCAGATTACGGATAGCCTGGGCTTCGGCTGTGGTGATGTTGGGAGTAGGATTAAGGTTTTTCAAGAAATATTGAGAGGCAAGGCTGGAAGTGAGAAATTCCTGGAAGGTTTGGAGAGGGTGATTTTGAGGAAGAAGAGGTGGGTCCCCCTGTGATGGAGGACGGAACTGTTCGAGGCAGGGTTCAATTTGGATAGTGTCTTGGGGACTCCGGAGATGGGAACTTGCCCTTCAATATATCCTCTCTTCTCATTATCCACACAGGCCTCAATCTCCGCTAATTTCAAGTTGCCGCCACTCATACCTCACCTGTCATTCAGCATCATCTTTGCCTCCACACTTCCGCCTTGACTTAAATCTCTGCCCATACTCTTTGCCTTTAAATATGTCTGCTTGTGTCTGTGTATGTATGGATGGATATACGTGTGTATGTGTGCGCGCGAGTATATACCTATCCTTTTTTCCCCGTAAGGTAAGTCTTTCCGCTCCCGGGATTGGAATGACTCCTTACCCTTTCCCTTAAAACCCACATCCTTTAATCTTTGCTGTTCCTTCCCTCTTTCCTGACGAAGCAGCCACCGGTTGCGAAAGCTCAAATTCTGTGTGTGTGTGTTTGTGTGTTTTATTCATTGTGCCTATCTATCGGCGCTTTCCCGCTTGGTAAGTCTTGGAATCTTTGTTTCTAATATATTTTTCCCATGTGGAAGTTTCTTTCTATTTTATTTACATCTGCATATATTTTTCAATGTTAAAAAATAATTTTTTTTTAGAGTTTAATGGAACTGCAAGCGATTTCAAGATGTCTATATACACTCCTGGAAATTGAAATAAGAACACCATGAATTCATTGTCCCAGGAAGGAGAAACTTTATTGACACATTCCTGGGGTCAGATACATCACATGATCACACTGACAGAACCACAGGCACATAGACACAGGCAACAGAGCATGCACAATGTCGACACTAGTACAGTGTATATCCACCTTTCGCAGCAATGCAAGCTGCTATTCTCCAATGGAGACGATCGTAGAGATGCTGGATGTAGTCCTGTGGAACGGCTTGCCATCCCATTTCCACCTGGCGCCTCAGTTGGACCAGCGTTCGTGCTGGACATGCAGACCGTGTGAGACGACGCTTCATCCAGTCCCAAACATGCTCAATGGGGGACAGATCCGGAGATCGTGCTGGCCAGGGTAGTTGACTGACACCTTCTAGAGCACGTTGCGTGGCACAGGATACATGCGGACGTGCATTATCCTGTTGGAACAGCAAGTTCCCTTGCCGGTCTAGGAATGGTAGAACGATGGGTTCGATGACGGTTTGGATGTACCGTGCACTATTCAGTGTCCCCTCGACGATCACCAGAGGTGTACGGCCAGTGTAGGAGATTGCTCCCCACACCATGATGCCGGGTGTTGGCCCTGTGTGCCTCGATTGTATGTAGTCCTGATTGTGGCGCTCACCTGCACGGCGCCAGACACACATAGGACCATCATTGGCACCAAGGCAGAAGCGACTCTCATCGCTGAAGACGACACGTCTCCATTCGTCCCTCCATTCATGCCTGTCGCGACACCACTGGAGGCGGGCTGCACGATGTTGGGGCGTGAGCGGAAGACGGCCTAACGGTGTGCGGGACTGTAGCCCAGCTTCATGGAGACGGTTGCGAATGGTTCTCGCCGATACCCCAGGAGCAACAGTGTCCCTAATTTGCTGGGAAGTGGCGGTGCGGTCCCCTACGCACTCCGTAGGATCCTACGGTCTTGGCGTGCATCCGTGCGTAGCTGCGGTCCGGTCCCAGGTCGACGGGCACATGCACCTTCCGCCGACCACTGGCGACAACGTCGATGTACTGTGGAGACCTCACGCCCCACGTGTTGAGCAATTCGGCTGTACGTCCACCCGGCCTCCCACATGCTCACTATACGCCCTCGCTCAAAGTCCGTCACCTGAACATACGGTTCACGTCCACACTGTCGCGGCATGCTACCAGTGTTGAAGACTGCGATGGAGCTCCGTATGCCACGGCAAACTGGCTAACACTGACGGCAGCGGTGCACAAATGCTGCGCAGCTAGCGCCATTCGACGGCCAACACCGCGGTTCCTGGTGTGTCTGCTGTGCCGTGCGTGTGATCATTGCTTGTACAGCCCTCTCGCAGTGTCCGGAGCAAGTATGGTGGGTCTGACACACCGGTGTCAATGTGTTCTTTTTTCCATTTCCAGGAGTGTAAAAACCACTGTCCCATAACTTCAAATTTTAGGCACTGTTCCCTGTTAAGCAATACTGAGTTACAGTTAAAATGTTAAATTTTGTTATGAATTTCAGCCCTTATCTTTACTGACTGGCTGGTGAACCTCAACAAATTTATTTCTTCTCCCTGGATTTTAATACCTACTCCGAATTTTTCTTTTGTTTCCTTCACTGCTTGCTCAATATACAGATTGAATAACATTGGGGAGAGGCTACAACCCTGTCTCACCCCCTTCCCAACCACTGCCTCCCTTTCATGCCCCTCAACTCTTATAACTGCCATCTGGTTTCTGTTCAAATTGTAAATAGCCTTTCGCTCCCTGTATTTTACCCCTGATACCTTTAGAATTTGAAAGAGAGTATTCCAGTCAACATTGTTAAAAACTTGCTCTAAGTCTACAAATGCTATAAATGTAGGTTTGCCTTTCCTTAATCTACATCTACATGACTACTCTGCAATTCACATTTAAGTGCTTGGCAGAGGGTTCATCGAACCACAATCTTGACACTATCCATTTCGTTCAACTGCTCTTCCAAGTTCTTTGCTGTCTCTGATAGGATTACAATGTCATCAGCGAACCACAACAAAGACATTTTACCATTCAAAATCATACTATCTCTCTACTATTCCACTCCCAAACAGCGAGTGGGAAAAACGAACACCTAAACCTTTCTGTTCGAGCTCTGATTTCTCTTATTTTATTTTGATGATCATTCCTACCTATGTAGGTTGGGCTCAACAAAATATTTTTGCATTCGGAAGAGAAAGTTGGTGACTGAACTTTCGTAAAAAGGTCTCGCCGCGACAAAAAACCTCTATGCTGTAATGACTTCCATCCCAACTCGTGTATCATATCTGCCACACTCTCTCCCCTATAACGCGATAATACAAAACGAGCTGCCCTTTTTTGCACCCTTTCGATGTCCTCCGTCAATCCCACCTGGTAAGGATCCCACACCGCGCAGCAATATTCTAACAGAGGACGAACGAGTGTAGTGTAAGCTGTCTCTTTAGTGGACTTGTTGCATCTTCTAAGTGTCCTGCCAATGAAACGCAACCTTTGGCTCGCCTTCCCGACAATATTATCTATGTGGTCCTTCCAACTGAAGTTGTTCGTAATTTTAACACCCAGGTACTTAGTTGAATTGACAGCCTTGAGAATTGTACTATTTATCGAGTAATCGAATTCCAACGGATTTCTTTTGTAACTCATGTGGATCATCTCACACTTTTCGTTACTTAGCGTCAACTGCCACCTGACACACCATACAGCAATCTTTTCTAAACCGCTTTGCAACTGATACTGGTCTTCGGATGACCTCACTAGACGGTAAATTGCAGCATCATCTGCGAACAACCTAAAAGAACTGCTCAGATTGTCACCCAGGTCATTTATATAGATCAGGAACAGTAGAGGTCCCAGGACGCTTCCCTGGGGAACACCAGATATCACTTCAGTTTTACTCGATGATTTGCCATCTATTACTACGAACTGTGACCTTCCTGACAGAAAATCACGAATCCAGTCGCACAACTGAGACGATACCCCATAGCTCCGCAGCTTGATTAGAAGTCTCTTGTGAGGAACGGTGTCAAAAGCTTTCCGGAAATCTAGAAATACGGAATCAACTTGAGATCCCCTGTCGATAGCGGCCATTACTTCGTGCGAATAAAGAGCTAGCTGCGTTGCACAAGAGCGATGTTTTCTGAAGCCATGCTGATTACGTGTCAATAGATCGTTCCCTTCGAGGTGATTCATAATGTTTGAATACAGTATATGCTCCAAAACCCTACTGCAAACCGACGTCAATGATATAGGTCTGTAGTTAAATGGATTACTCCTACTACCCTTCTTGAACACTGGTGCGACCTGCACAATTTTCCAATCTGTAGGTACAGATCTATCGGTGAGCGAGCGGTTGTATATGAGTGCTAAGTAGGGAGCTATAGTATCAGCGTAATCTGAAAGGAACCTAATCGGTATACAATCTGGACCTGAAGACTTGCCCGTATCAAGCGATTTGAGTTGCTTCGCAACCCCTAAGGTATCTACTTCTAAGAAACTCATGCTAGCAGATGTTCGTGTTTCAAATTCTGGAATATTCCATTCGTCTTCCCTGGTGAAGGAATTTTGGAAAACTGCGTTCCATAACTCCGCTTTAGTGGCACAGTCGTCGATAACAGTACCATCGGCACTGCGCAGCGAAGGTATTGACTGCATCTTGCCGCTTTTGTACTTTACATACGACCAGAATTTCTTCTAATATAAGTCATAGAGTCAGTATTGCCTCATGTGTTCCAATATTTCTACAGAATACAAACTGATCTTCCCCGTGGTCGGCTTCTACCAGTTTTTCCATTCGTCTGTAAAGAATTCGCGTTAGTATTTGGCAGCTGTGACTTATTAAACTGATAGTT
The DNA here is from genome assembly GCF_023897955.1 of Schistocerca gregaria. NCBI lineage: Eukaryota > Metazoa > Arthropoda > Insecta > Orthoptera > Acrididae > Schistocerca > Schistocerca gregaria. The sequence goes on along the minus strand of NC_064925.1, from coordinate 371,565,346 downwards.
CGGTAATTTTCACATCTGTCAACACCTGCTTTCTTTAGGATTGGAATTATTATATTCTTCTTGAAATCTGAGGTTATTTCACCTGTCTCGTACATCTTGTTCACCAGATAGTAGAGTTTTGTCAGGACTGGCTCTTCCAAGGCTATCAGTAGTTCTAATGGAATGTTGTCTACTCCCGAGGCCTTGTTTCAACTTAGGTCTTTCAGTGCTCTGTCAAACTCTTCATGCAGTGTAGTATCTCCCATTTCATCTACATCCTCTTCCATTTTCATAATATTGTCCTCAAGTACATCACCCTTGTATAGACACTCTATATACTCCTTCCACCTTTCTGCTTTCCCTTCTTTGCTTAGAACTGGGTTTCCTTCGGAGCTCTTGATATTCGTACAAGTGGTTCTCTTTTCTCCAAAGGTCTTTTTAATTTTCCTGTAGGCTGTATCTATCTTACCCTAGTGAGATCAGCCTCTACATCCTTACATTTGTCCTCAAGCCTTCGCTGCTTAGCCATTTTGCCCTGATTGATTATTATCATCACAATTCCTCCTACGATTTTCCACTGAGGGCTTCGCCCTCTCCACTTTATTTAAGAAATACTGTATTGTCCAAATATCTGTTTGTTTACCCAAAGCTGACATAAACCTTTCACCGTACCCTTCGTAGAGTAAACTCTCCCTCCACCCCAACATTCACTCAAAATTCTTTTCTGTTTCTCTTTGGACCAATATTCATCTAAAAATAATTTCTCAAAGCTTTGCCACAAAGTAAATCCATCAGCTACTTGAGCTGGCCATCCATAAGCATCCATCTTGAAAAAACTTCTCACAAATAACACTTTCTTTTTGTCATTCCATGTTTCAGGCAAATCATTAGATTCCCTAATGAAATCCAGTGGATGCTCTTCCCCATATGGTTCAAAATTATTAAATTTCTTGCAACTGACAAATGAAGGACTCTTTGGGACTTTACATACACTCCTGGAAATTGAAATAAGAACACCGTGAATTCATTGTCCCAGGAAGGGGAAACTTTATTGACACATTCCTGGGATCAGATACATCACATGATCACACTGACAGAACCACAGGCACATAGACACAGGCAACAGAGCATGCACAATGTCGGTACTAGTACAGAGTATATCCACCTTTCGCAGCAATGCAGGCTGCTATTCTCCCATGGAGAAGATTGTAGAGATGCTGGATGTAGTCCTGTGGAACGGCTTGCCATGCCATTTCCACCTGGCGCCTCAGTTGGACCAGCGTTCGTGCTGGACGTGCAGACCGCGTGAGACAACGCTTCATCCAGTCCCAAACATGCTCAGTGGGGGACAGATCCGGAGATCTTGCTGGCCAGGGTAGTTGACTGACACCTTCTAGAGCACGTTGGGTGGCACGCTATACATGCGGACGTGCATTGTCCTGTTGGAACAGCAAGTTCCCTTGCCAGTCTAGGAATGGTAGAACGATGGATTCGATGACGGTTTGGATGTACCGTGCACTATTCAGTGTCCCCTCGACGATCACCACAGGTGTATGCCCAGTGCAGGAGATCGCTCCCCACACCATGATGCCGGGTGTTGGCCCTGTGTGCCTCGGTCGTATGCAGTCCTGATTGTGGCGCTCACCTGCATGGCGCCAAACACGCATACGACCATCATTGGCACCAAGGCAGAAGCGACTCTCATCGCTGAAGACGACACGTCTCCATTCGTCCCTCCATTCATGCCTGTCGCGACACCACTGGAGGCGGGCTGCACGATGTTGGGGCGTGAGCGGAAGACGGCCTAACGGTGTGCGGGACTGTATCCCAGCTTCATGGAGACGGTTGCGAATGGTCCTCGCCGATACCCCAGGAGCAACAGTGTCCCTAATTTGCTGGGAAGTGGCGGTGCGGTCCTCTACGGCACTGCGTAGGATCCTACGGTCTTGGCGTGCGTCCATGCGTCACTGCGGTCCGGTCCCAGGTCGACGGGCATGTGCACCTTCTGCCGACCACTGGCGACAACATCGATGTACTGTGGAGACCTCACGCCCCACGTGTTGAGCAATTCGGCGGTACGTCCACCCGGCCTCCCGCATGCCCACTATACGCCATTGCTCAAAGTCCGTCAACTGCACATACGGTTCACGTCCACGCTGTCGCGTCATGCGAGCAGTGTTAAAGACTGCGATGGAGCTCCGTATGCCACGGCAAACTGGCTGACACTGACGGCGGCGGTGCACAAATGCTGCGCAGCTAGCGCCATTCGACGGCCAACACCGCGGTTCCTGGTGTGTCCGCTGTGTCGTGCGTGTGATCATTGCTTGTACAGCCCTCTCGCAGTGTCCAGAGCAAGTATGGTGGGTCTTACACACCGGTGTCAATGTGTTCGGTTTTCCATTGCCAGGAGTGTACTTTATGCTTTAGATTTTGTACTTCTTCCATCTTTTTCTCTATTTCAGCAAATTTTAAATCAACAGTTTTATTTACCTTTACCAGTTTTTCTTCTATCACTACTGCACGCTTGGTTTCTACCTGTATTTCAATATAATTTTGATCTGATCTATTTGGTTCTCAAGTTTGATCCTGTTTTCAGCACACAATTTCCTGGCAGCTTTGGCTTCCTGCATACACTGTTTTCAGAAGCCTCCACCTACCTACTATAGTCATGACAAAGCTTTTTTCTCTCTTCTACACATACATTACTCATCAATGTTAATTTCTCATTAGTGTTATGAACTACTGCCTTTACCTTTTTATCACACTCTTTAGCTACTTCCTCAACCTTCTTATTTAATTCTGAAAGGCTAGAGCTCACTACTTTAATTTCCTTTTTAATTTCTTTCTTCAGTTCATCGTTTAAGTTAGTTGTCAGTTTTAATACTCTTAATGGCCCAAATTCTTTGCCTTTACACATATCTGCTTGTGTGTGTATATGTGCGGATGGATATGCGTGTGTGCGCGAGTGTATACCTGTCCTTTTTTCCCCCTAATGTAAATATTTCCACTCCCTGGATTGGAATGGCTCTTGTCCTCTCCCTTAAAACCCACATCCTTTCGTCTTTCCGTCTCCTTCCCTCTTTCCTGATGAAGCAACCGTTGGTTGCGAAAGCTTGAATTTTGTGTGTGTGTTTGTGTTTGTTTGTGTGTCTATCAACATACCAACGCTTTCGTTTGGTAAGTTACATCATCTTTGTTTTTAGATACATTTTTCCCAAGTGGAATGTTTCCCTCTATTATATTCATATCACTAATGTCTTCTTTCATATACATATCACTCAGAATACTCATAATTTGCATTAGCACTGCACATCCCAATAATAGGCGCTGAAACTACACATTGTTTGAAGTTAAATTTACAGGAATTAAATTAAAACTTAAGTCGCTCAATTAACTGAATACATTGAAAAATTGCATCATTTAACAGTTTCTTCTACTACGAAGTGTAGGACAAATTATTTGTTTAAATCATGAAATTAACAAATATAGTTATGCAAACAATACTTTTGACAAAACTGTTAATTACTTTGGAATTAATAAAGGGCTGGTTTTGCTAATATGTTTTTGAATAAAGCTAAATAGGTACTTTAATATTACTAGCATTTCATCTTCCAAACATTTATAGCAAAAGATACTAATTAATCATAATCAAAATAAATTTAAAAAATCAATTACATACATAAAACTAAGCACCAAATTAGATCTGGTGTTATATTCTTTAAAACTGAGGGCCAATCATTCTCTTTTATGAAAATGCAGATTGTATTCAAGTATGTTAATGATGATTAGTTACAAGTAAGAAAACGAGTTTAAGGAGGCAGATGGCAAAAACAAGAGGGGAATTAAAATTATCCCAGCTTGTTTCGTCACACTGTATTCCTACACAGCAGACTGACTGCCTCCATCCTAGCCACTAGCTACCCACCCATAACCCTTTGTCCAGAATCCTGCCTCTACCTGGCAGCATGTGATCTAGCTCATCAAAGGATTTATTCTGAGAGCTTGCAAGTTTTCTCTGTCTTTTGTTTGTGGCTGTCAGTGACTAAGTGCTTTTGTTTTTCGGTGAATGGTCTCCTTTACTTCTGAAATATTTATGTTATGCTGGAACATTTTTTCCTGTTAAAGAGTTAGTAATTCTCTCCTACACTAATTTGTGAAATTGATAGGATTACTGTATTTGAAAATGATGTAATTCTGTTGGATTCTCTCTCTCTTTTTTTTTTTTTATAGTTCTGATGTTAAAAGTCAAGAGTTATGGTATGTTCTTTTTTGTTTAGTGTTTAACAACTCTTCTAAAATATCTTAAAATATTCATCATAAAATAAATTTGTTGATAAGTTGTATTTCTTTCTGTCAAGTTATTACACATTTCTCATTCAGGTGCGAAGTGTTAACTTCCCTCGTCTTGTGGGCGGTGGTGTGCTGCATACTAAACTTTGGATTGTGGACCGGAAACATGTGTACATAGGTAGTGCAAACATGGACTGGAGATCACTTACACAGGTATGTTGTTGTAATTTTGTTTTTTGAGAAAATCTATTCACATTTGCATAGTGAGCCTGTTCTCTTTAGAAGGGAAGAGGGAAATATCTGTTGCCAATATGAATGGCAAACTGTAGTTCCCTTTTAAACAATAGATATCTTAGCATTAAACGGTCTTATTAAACAGCGCTATTCAAGACAGGAAATTCATTTATTTGCAGTAACCATCAGCAGACTATTGGTAAGTCCAAAGAGTTACTAATGGAAAAAACTGCATTTTACTTTTGATCCATGTCATTTGTTGTTGTTTTATTTGTCAATCAATAAAACTGTGTTGTTGTTCTCTCCATAGACAAACTACTCACATGCCTCACATTTACCTGTGGCAGATTAACATAGAAATGATTTTAACAGTGAACTTTGCAATGTTGAGAAATTAGTTGTTAGCTGATATGACTATCCAAACTTAACCCAGTGTGCACCTGGTAACATTCTTGTCAGGTCTGCAACCAGATCGTGCAATCACCTTTACATGATATTTCATCAGTCCATTTAGGCACCATCTTCAGGTGAGGACGCTGTTTGCTAAAACTCTCTGGAAATGACTCCTACCATATGTTGGTAGCTTATCTTGGAAGACAGGAAGAATTATAAAAAGATATAGTATAAAAAGTGTTATACTGGACAAAATAATACTCATAGGTACTATGGAGGGTTCTTAGCTTTAATTACTCCTGGAGAGGGCCCATAGGTTACAACAACACACAAAATATCAGATCACTTTGTTACAACTAAAACTAGATGAAGTACTTAACTCTGTCAATCAACATTTATGCATCACTTTATACAGGAAAAGATACTAGTCTCTTCTCACAGAGTACAATTGACGATAAACATTTATTAAGAGTTTTGTCTAATACAGTTATCAGACTGCTGGCTTGGTAGGGAGGCAATGCTGTCGTCTTTGTTGATAATTGCTGAGTGGACTGAGGAGTACTGCACTCAGATGTAAGTAAAGGAGTTGATGCGGTGGCATATGGAATCTCTTCTTGGCATGTATGCCACCATCTCTCATTCGTCGTTGCTTCTGGCAATGGCTATATTTACACGTGGTTCCATCATGAGGTACCAACCTCGCCTTGGGACCTCGCTCTTTGGATAACACCACAAGAAATGTGTGTTATCCACCAGGCAAGATGAAAGCTTTCTTTGGATCTATTGAAAATGATATAACACTGAGGAAATCCAAAGCTTACAGAAAACCTTGGCATTGTGGAAAAACATATATTTGTCAGATGATTTGCACCATTCATGATGCATGTGCTGAGCACCATCCTCACACATGATTACTACTATCTGAAAAATCTACAGTGGTGGAGCACTGTTAAAGTGAGGGTCACAGAATGGTGATGTATGATGATAGGTACTGGAAAAATTTGTATTTTCCAATAAATGTGAATAGATGCGAATTCTATTTCAAAATTTGAAAACTCTAAATTATTTAATAGACACTATATCATAGCATATTGTATCCAGATAAATTATTTTATCAGAGATAGTTTGAAATAGCTTTATTTTCTGCAAAAAAAAAAAAAAAAAAAAAAAAAAAAAAAAAAAAAAAATGAAAATGGAAATGTAGCAAATTTTCACTCATTGGTATTGTATGTCATCAGGCAAAACATGATAAGGAAAGATAATGTGCATAAAAACTTGTTTGCAAAATAAAAAGTTTACAAACTCAGTGATGTATCAATGCACTCAATGATCAGGTGCTGTGCCAGTTTTGGGCGATTGAATGGTCTGTTTAAGATACATGTTGCATAATGCAGCATAATACTCGGCTGTGGGACGTGGCATTTTATAGTGAAGAAGCATGTATGTCAGTTTGTTAGGTAAAGTTCAAAAGATGGTGTAATGCAACACTTTTCACCCTTTGCCTTACGATTTAAGTTCCATTATTGTGAACCGTAAGTGGCTAAAAGGTACAGATGTGCCTTACGATTCCCGGCGCTTACACACACTAAGGCTGCGGTGCACTACTCCTGGTAGCATCCAATGTTGTGCAGATGCCCTCGGGATTTGTAAGTACGTGTGTGAGATACCAGTAGCATGACATTTCTGCAGGTATCACAAATAATGACGATTAGTTGCCCATTGGAAACAAAACATTCATTGTCTCAAACACAATGATATATTCACAAATGTTTTATTTTCCTTTATAAGCAAACATACATTGATGAAATACATCTTAATAATAATATTCACAGCAATGCAATGATCTAAGACTGTATAATACTTTGTTCAAAACATTCTGGGACCTGTTAAGTTAGTATGTTGGCAAACATATTTTCAAATTCAATGTCTTCACAATGATGTGTACACAAATTTAATAGTCTTGGATTGTATGATATCATTCAAAACAATCTGGCACATGTAATGCAACCCCTGCACTTTTTGCATTCCCATGTTGTTTCGCTGTGTCGTTTATGCTTTCTTTACACGACACAAGCTCTCACAGGATTTACTTTCGATGGTGTTGGATCAATATGTTTGGGAAAATGTGCCCAATGTTGCGTGTGCAGTCTTTGTGGTATATTGCCGGATGCTCATCTTCCCTTCCGATTATATGCCGGTAAAGGTGTAGTTTTCAACAATGATTCTGAAATGCAGAATCCTATATTCTGCATAGCTATGTCATTTGCCGCAATGTATTTTGTAATACAAAATATACACATTAAATAAAGCAACATAAAATAGGTAAAAGAATATCTTGTAGTATCCTTTCATGTATTTTATCATCACAGGGAAGCATGCGAGCATCTGATCTTTGCAATCAATTCCAATCATGCCTCTATTGTATTCAATGACACATTTCAGTTTCCATGACGCACTGTGAAGTGGTGTGTCTGTGGCAATCATTTCTGCTGTTGAATGTTTTGTGGAAAGCATGTAAACGTCTCGTTTATCTTTCCATTTTAGTGCCAATATTCCATTACAATTCCTCACTGTATATTCTCCCTTCTTTAATTTTGTCTTCAGGAAGTCTGTGGGTATATTTTTTTCTGTTTGAGCACATTGTTCCAAACACATTAGTTTTATTGATGAGGAGAGTTTTGAAGAGTTATCTACTTACTTTGTGTAATACTGACTGTGATAGTTTTAGAACTGTACTTTGAGGCACTACCTCTAGCATCACGTTTGTCACTACCCGTGTTTATCCTAATATCATAGCAGTATCCTGAACTTGACTCTCACAATTTATAAATTTTAATACCAAACCTTGCTCTTTTTGGTGGGTTATATTGTTTGTAGGATAAGCACACCTTAAATTTGATTAATGATTCATCAATGGCAATATTCTCTTGCATAGTGTACACTTCCTTAAATATTTGATTTAACATATCAATGACTGGCCTTAGTTTGTACAGCTTATCTGTGTTGTTGGCTAAACTGTTATTTGCTAGATGCAGAAATCTACTTATGTGCAGAAATCTCCTGAATGACATCATCTTCCTAAATATTGGCATTTCTATAACAGCCCTCCTAGACCAATACACCTGAATCAACGGGTTTCCGTACTTCAGCCATGATTATACATAGCGCAATGTATATTTTTATTTCATTACAGCTGATAGGAGACCACTTTTGGTCTATTTTTCATCTCTTCTGTTCATTGTTGAGTACGTCTTGTGCATATCTATTCGTCTCAGTTATGATGTTTTCCCAAAATGTACTATTAAATATTGCATAGAAAACATGTAATTCTCTTAAGCTTGTACTCACGTGCTCTAAAGCTGCTTCCTTTATTCCAGGAATTTCCGTATACATCCAGATTGTTGGTTCATTGTCTTCCTTTTGCCACATCCATGACTTTTATTGTTGGTGGTAGGTTTGCTCTTCTTTGCCAGTATCACCTTCAATCACCAGCCGCTTACACTGTTTTCATACAGGAGATAAAGTGCCACTACCATTGTCACTGTCGCTGTCAAAATATCCTGCAAAATCATTGTTGGCTGTGCCATATTTTTTGTAATGTCGGCAGGTCCAAATGCAGGGAAGAACACGTCATGTATGCTTCGTGTACTCGATCAGCTCCACAATGTGTCAGAGACTTTCTGTTTATATTTGTTGTGGCTGACCAGCAAAAGCAAACAGTCCTGTCACATGACGTGCACTTGTTTGGCGCGGTAAACATATCGCGTCTCTGATACGTGTAGGTGATGTTTGGCCAGGTCGGCATGCTATGTCTCTCACACAACATTGTAAGCTAAGGGGTTAATATGACGGATTTGGGTGGTGAATGTTTTGAACTGTAGTTGCCTGTTACACCACTAGAGATGGAGCCTGAACTACATTGCTAACAATAGTCTCGTAACCTCAACAAACAATAACACTGTAGCCATTCCCAAATGGTTTGTGTTGTCGATTGCTCATTGTCTTCTTTTCTTATTTTGAGATAAGTGAAACAACTAATCCTGGTTCATCACAAATTTTGATTACAATTGTTACAACTCCAGAAGATATCAGCAATTACTGTGACAATGTGCAAGTTCTGCTGTACACTGCTGCCCAGCGAAAGGGAGTTGACGCTTGTTTCCCAGCACAGCTTGTCTCCCCTTTGGCTGCCAAAATTCTAGTTTCTTTACACTTGCAGCCATCTGTAACTGTATCCTATAGTGCCCACACACTGGACTGTATTGAGTGGAAAACAAAACCAGTAATGTTTTTTTGGCAGCACACACAATTCTTTTGTGTAACATTAAAACAGTTACATTACATTCAGTTCGACTTCTACACTAAGTGCCCTGTATGTTCTATCTGTAGTGTCAGGTGTGGGTCACATGACTATGAATGCTCATGAAAGGTCAAAATTAATAGTCTGCAGATTTTATAATTATCGAATTGGGCGAGAAAAGCCAAATAATGCCCAGAAACACTTTAAACCAAAATCACCGTGGGCTCACTGGCGGGAAAATGCCACTGCTTTTCAAGAGAACAAACATTTTTGAAAGCTTGAGTACAGCCAAATGACGAAAACGAAGCTCATTTTGAAAGAAACTGATCTTGAAATTTTTGCAAAGGCAAACAGTCCTGTCAAATAGTTCCCCATCAGCACTTCTTTCTTTAATAACCATTTTCAAATAACTAAGGCTTTATTATCTTCCCTCACGTAGACTTACCACCTTTCAAATTTGCGCATCTAATTATTTAAAAATAAAAACGAATGAATTTTGACAGAAATAAACAAATCAAACAATGAAAATCCAGGATGGAATGTAACAATAGTATGAAAAGTTGTACTCACTGAAGCCACACTGCGAGCAGCAGCACCAGTGCATGATGGGATTGGTGACTGGGTGGGGGTAAACAGGAAGCTGGGGCAGAGTGGGGAAGGGATGGTAGGGTAGGGGGTGGAGGGCAGTGAAGTGCTGCTGGGGGGCATGCAGGGACAAAGTGGAGAGAGGGTGGGGAGCTATGTGCAGGTGGGAGGTTAGACAGAGGACGGGGGGAGAGGTGCAGAGGGGTGAGAGTAGTGGAAAAGGAGAAAAGTAAAATGGTTGGGTGTGATGGTGGAATGATGGCTGTGTAGAGTTGGAATGGGGACAGGGAAGGGGCTGGGTGGGTGAGGACAATGATTAACGAAGATTGAGGCCACGATGGTTATGGGAACGTAGGATGTATTGCAGGGAATGTTCCCACTTGTGTAATTCAGAAAAGCTGGTTTTGGTGGGACGGATCCATATGGCACAGGCGATGAAGCAGTCATTGAAATGAAGGATGCGTTTGCCAGAGTGCTGAGCAACAGGGTGGTCTACTTGTTTCTTGGTCGCAGTTTGTCGGTGGCCATTCATGTGGACAGACAACTTGTTGGTTGTCATGCCCACACTGAATGCAGCACAGCAGTTGCAGCTTAGCTTGTAGATCACATGACTGGTTTCACAGGTAGCCCTGCCTTTGATAGGATGGTTGACGGGACTGCAGTAGGATTCCTCTAGATGGCTCATGAATAAATTGACATAGGATGGTGCCATGTGGGTGCCGATAGCCATACCCTGGATTTGTTTGTAGGTAATGCCCCTACCACTCCCCACCCTCCTATGTTCTACATACTTCCTAAAGTCCATAAACCCAGGACACCCAGTTGTAGTGGGTTACTGTTCCCCCAAATAGAGATTCTTGGCTCTTGTAGACCAACGCCTACAACCTATTAACCAGAATCTACACTCCTATATAAAAGATACCAACCATTTCCTCCACTGACTCTCCACAGTTCCTGTCATGTTTACCACATGGTGCCCTGCTCGTCACTATTGATGTCACCTCCCTTCACACTAACATCTCTAATGCCCATGGCCTTACCTCTATTGAACACTACCTTTCCCAATGCCCAACGAATTCCAGATCGACAACCTCCTTCATAGTCACCATGACCAACCAAATCCTCACCCACAATTACTTCTCCTTTGGAGGCACTACCTACAAACAGATCCAGGGCACAGCTGTGGCAATCTGCATGGCACCATCCTATGCCAACCTATGCATGTGTCATCTAGAGGAATCCTTCCTAAACACCCAGAATCCTAAACCCGCCTCACTTGGTTCCGATTCATCAATGACATCTATGCAATCTGGCTTGCGGGTGAGGACACATTCTCCCAGAATCTCAAAAACTTCTCCCCATTTTATTTACCTGGTCTTATTCAGCCCAACAAGTCACCTTTCTAGATGTTGACCTCCACCTCAAAGATGGCTGCATCTGTGCATCCTCCCTATCAAACCTGCACAGCACAGCTGCCACCCATCCCGTGCCAAGAAGTTCCTTCCATACAGCCTAGCCACCCGTGGTCGTCGCATCTGCAGTGACGAGCTGTCACCCTCAAAATATACCGAGGGTTTCACTGCAGGTTTCACAGACCACACTTATCCCCCAACCTAGTTCAAAAACTAATTTCCCGTGCCTTATCTCTCCAGTCTTCCACCAGCTTCCAAAGTCCCACCATCTGCCCACAGAGAAGCATTCCTCTCATAACTTGGTACCACCCAGGACTGGAACAACTGAATCACATTATCCGCCAGGGTTTTTACTACATCTCGTTGTGCCCTGAAATGAGAAATGTCCTACGCAGTATCCTTCCCACCCCTCCCACAGTGGTATTCTGTTGTCCACCAAACATACAGAATATACTCGTCCATCCCTTCGCAAACCCTGCTCCCAACACCTTTTCCTCATGACTCATACCCCTAGATGCAAGACCTGTCCCATACATCCTCCAACCACCACCTACTCCAGTCTGGTCGCAAACATCAGCTATCCCATCAAAGGCAGGGCTCCCTGTGAAACCAGTCAAGTGATCTACAAACTAAGCTGCAACTGCTGTGCTGCATTCTCTGTGGGCATGACAACCAACATGCTGTTTGTCTGCATGAATGGCCAGTGACAAAGTGTGGCCAAGAAACAAGTGGAACATCCTGTTGCTGAGCACACTGCCAAACATGACATCCTTCATTTCAATGAGTGCTTCACAGCCTGTGCCATATAGATCCATCCCACCAACACCAGCCTTTCTGAATTGCACAGGTGGGAATTTTCCCTGCAAAATATCCTACATTCCCATAACTCTCCTTGCCTAAATCTTCATTAGTCATTGTCCTCACCAATGCAGAACCTTACCTGTTCCCATTCCAGCACTACACAGCCCTCATTCCACCATCATGCCCAATCTTTTTACTTCTCTCCTTTTCCACTATCTCCACCTCCCCTGCCCTCCATCTAACCTCCCGACTGCACATTGCTCCCCACCCTCTCTCCACTTGTCCCCATGCGCTCCCCTTTGCACTTCGTTGTCTGCCGCACCTACCCTACTATGCCTCCCCCTCTCTGCCCTAGCCTCCTCCTTTCCACAACGCAGTCGCCACTTCCATTATGCACTGCTGCTGCTCATCGCAGTGTGGCTTCAGTTACCTGTGTGTGTGTGTGTGTGTGTGTGTGTGTGTGTGTGTGTGTTTGATGAAGGCCTTACTGGCCGAAAGCTTTATTTGTGACAGCATTTTTGTTGTGCCTATCTGCGACTAAGCATCTCCGCTGTAAAAACAAAAAAATAAATAAATGTGAATTTTGTCAAAAAGAGATGCTACTCCCTAATGACAACACAGAGATAGATTGGTCCTACGTGTTTCTATTGATAGATAAGTACTATTCTGTAAGAAAACTGCATAATTTTAAAAAGCAGTGCTCTTTCACTCAGCTGGCTGTGGACCCTGTAGCAGTGTGTGTCTACTGACTTTCACCACTGGCGTGCTGTACCTTCACTTCGTGATAGGGGCAGCAGTAATGATTCCATGCACAGGTGCTGTTGGTTCTCCATGCTTTATAAAAGAGCCAGTATTCACAATAGCAATCAGTGCCAGCAAGAGTTAGCAAACAGTGTTCTCTTCTGAAGATGGCTGCTAAATGGATTGATGAAATATTGTCAAGAAGGTTGTATGATCCTGCTGCAGACCTGACAAAATATTATCATTATTGTTGTCCAATTCGGTGATTTGGATACGGCTTGGCTCCAACTATGGTCACTTTTGAGGAGACTGAATGAATTTCAAATTAAAAGACTGTATTGGTAGGTAGAAACCTGAACAATTCCATTTCATTCAGAGTGAACACTCCTGAAACCTGTTCTGTCTAGTGGTGTAAAATGCTTGGGCATCTATGAATTTGGGCAAATGGCCAGGATAAATGCCTGGGAAAACCCAAAATGCGTAAAAGCCTGGGCATGTATGCATTTTAAATATTAATAGGTAATCAGCACTTACATAAAAAAAATTAAGCTGATATTTTGCATTGGAAAAGGTGCTTTGCAACACTGCTTCCTTTGTGGTTGGATAACCAAGGTGAAAAATCTGTGTGATATTTACAGTAGAACTATTAGAGGAACTTAATTGGACTGTAAATACAACTTTTTACATATTTAATCAGGTCAGTTCTTCCTGTAGTACATAATGAAAAAACATTACTCACGTTTAAAAGATTATAGTAAGTAGTAAGCATGTGTAGTATTTTTACTTACGATTTACTACTGCAAAAAAATTCCTCTATCAGTTTCTTGAGCTTCATAAGTTGATGAGGAACCATTAAGCTCTGGCTCTGCCTCATTCTCCTGAATCTGACTACTCATTGGCTACTGGGTTCCTTTCTATTTTGTCTTCGCTTGGATTGTTGAGTAAGAGGTTTTCATTGCAATCAACAGGCATATTGTAGTGTTCCTGCTCCAGCTCCAGCTCCAGCTCTCCAGCCCTCCCCCCCCCCCCCCCCCCCCCTTTGTGGATCCTTTAAAAATAACTGAAGTAACACACTGTAACACCCGATGTAGCTGGTTCGCCCAGAATTTTTATGGCAGCTTCTGCCAAATGACAAGTTCCTCTTAAACCATGCCACCACAGTAAAGGATGTACGTAATGATTTTTGTGAGAGTGAGGATGTACTTCTTCCCGCACAAATGGTCTGGACGAGATTCCTTGTTTGTCTCTCTAATCAGCGAAGTTCTCTTTAACTTGAATAACATTTAGTCCAATGTTCTTTGTGAGCCACAAACAAATCTTCTTGCATCAAGTGTCTCAGTAGGCTTTAGATTACTATCTTGTACTGCTGGAACAAGATGATTAGCTGTAAGTTGGATAGAAGACACACCAAATTCCTTCCTGGCTTGGAATTTAGATGCAATTGACTTTACTTCTGCAGATTACAGTGGAGAGGGTGGTAGTTTCTTGATAACTTTTTTCAACTTGTCGTACTTTGTGGCTATTTTGTGAACTTTAGACTCACTTAACTCCAAAGCTGTAATCAAATGAATGATTGGGTTCATGAGCTCCATCATTTTCTCAGCCTTCACGAAGAAAATGTCACCATGCAGAACTGTCTTCTTTATTTCAGGGTGCAAATGTGACTGCACCTTCTCATTTACAACTGAGGTTTGTAAGACAACATTGTTTGACTGTAAATTTCAAAGACAAAAAAAGATGGCTTCCCATATCTTGCCTCTCCAGGAAACTCCAGTGAAACCCCATTCTTTGAATATTTTTCAGCTGATATTTCATGGAGCTTTTCCTCTGAACAGGTTGTTCAATCACTGTACCTAACTGATGCACTTTTTTCAAGGCACTTGAAACACTTTTTGATGTGACTGTTTGTATTCTTTAAAACAATATTTACAGGATATTCCTTTCCCTTTTAAATTTAAAAAGTCCCAAAAAGATTTTTTTCTTAACCATTTTGGAATTAGTAGTGTATTGTCTATAACAGTTTGTGTTATTTAAAGATGAGGTTATGTTACTGCTCACTCAACCACATATACTTTAATGGCTGTCAGATGGACAGGCCAGTATTGCCAGTTCCAATTAAATAAATAACTCATAGAATTGCATTAATTACCTGTCATTGCCAACCAACCATTTGAAATTGATCTAATATTTGCAATAACAGCAATAGCTTTAATATTTACTTAGAATAATTAGAATTAGAGTAAAAAAGTCTACCAATATTGATTTTAACTAGGGATGTGTCATGTGCCGATTCTGATTGCATGATTCCAGGAATCGCTGATTCTCCGGGAATCAATTAGCATTGGAATCAAAGGATTCAAGCATCTTGGGCAACAATTCTTTGTCATTTTATATTTGCAGCAGTGTATCCATATGAAAGTAGATAAGGAAAGTAGCAGAATAAAAAACTGGAGTCTGTCTCAAATGATGTTACATCTAAAACACCCCTCCCCCCTACTGAAAAAACTTTAACATTCAAGAATTTAAGGGTACATTTAGCATCAAGAAACACATGCCAGCTGTTTAATAACTTCCGTAATAATTTTGTTATCAGTAATCGTCCTTCAATAATATTCAGAGATTTGATATGAATTATAAATTGTTACATTGCAGTGGCTTAAGGACATTGTGGTTTTTTTACCTGCTTATCACTACACAGTTGAACACGTGTGTGTGAGCAGTCGTCAGCAGTATGCACCTTTCCATGGTGGAGCAAGTTGGAATGCTAATAAAAAGAAAATTGTTTCATTCTTAGTAATAAAGACATGAATGATATGCATAGGCTTAAGTGTAAACATTTACTAACTTTTAATATTTGGAGTTTCGTCTCATCCCTTATTTTAATTGTTAAATTATACATTCTAATAGTAAAACCTTTAAAAAGTATTGTTTTTTTAGATGCCCAGATTTTGGACATTTAAAACTGCTTTGCGCAAATGCCCATTTATAAATGTCCTGCTCACTGGGAGTTTGCCCGGCCCACATCACTAGTGCTGTCACACAGTTATTGAGTGGAGCCATTGTCATATTGCATTATAGGATGTGTTGGAGACAGTTGGGGCATTGGTAACACACCTGAGATAGAGATGACACTGTAAATTTCTATATCATTTGCTCTCATTTTTTATTGTTAATATCTAAACAGAGAAGCTCTTATGTTTAATCTATGAAATGGCTCTTTTGAATTTAATTGTTCATCTGGAAATGATTATTGAATATTTTGAAAGGGTTAGCTGTTAAACAATTTTTTTTTTATTCCATTCATTTCTTTGTCAGTATTATGAGTGTAGAGTGCTCAAACACTGAGTTGTGACTTGATAGATAATTAGAGTCCATTAAAAATGGACATTCAGAGATAGTTTATAAATGTTATGCAGGTTTTAATTATTTTCCCCCAGGTGAAAGAGCTTGGTGCGGCAATCTACAACTGCAGTTGCTTAGCTGCCGACTTTGGGAAGATCTTTGATGTAAGTGTTCTCTGTAAAGAATAGTTCTTATGTGGCAAAAGGAGAAGTACATAGTGCCAAATGCAGATGCATCAGTAAAAAGATGTTTTTCATAATTTTAAAAAAATTATGAGGGTTGCCCAGAAAGTAATACACCACAATTTTTCTTGACCAATTCTTTAATGAACATAATGAGAATTACACACACGAAAGAATGGTGTTTTATCTGCACACCATATTTTTTCACATAATCCGCATCCCATACCATTCTATGGCCTTCCTCCAGTTTGAAACATGGGCGTGTATGTCCTGTTGGTACCAATACTCGTCATAGCGATGGAGCGAGCACTTCACTGTGTGAACTTCCTTTGCTGATTGACAGATGCAGTGCCAATTGCAGATTCGTAATGTGTGTGTCCTCGCGAATGACATCATCAGCTCGCTGCAACATGTCAGGTGTGACAGCTGTAGATGGTCTCGCTGATGGCTGAAAATCATGCAGCTCCACCAAACCACCTTCTGATGACCTCATCCTCCGTGCCCAGCACCTAACTATACTTCTGTTGACAGCGGATGATCCATAGACTTTGCACAAACATTTGTGAATATTCCCAACAGTTTCTTTTTCTGCATTGGGAAATTCAATAACGGCACATTGCTTGTAACGTACATCACCCATAGACGCCAATTTGAAACTGTCCTGCAGATACAGTATCTGTCACAAGTGACAGAAACTTAGTACACTCACTCAGGAGACTTCAAATAATGCATGCATAATGTCTCACGTTTATAGCATTGTTTTTGGCTGAAAGAAAAAATCTGGTGCATTACTTTCTGGGCAACTGTTGTAACTTATTATATGGAATATATCTCTTGACTTCTAAACTATGTATGGAGGCATTAGTCTCAAAATTATGTTCGGACTTGTGTATTTAAAACCAGACGTGTCTCATGCTCATGCAAAATATAAAAGTCCATAGTATAACATAACTGGAGGGATAAAAAAATCTGCTCACCAGGTGGCAGCAGACCACACACACACACACACACACACACACACACACACACACACACACACAAATAAAGATTAAGGAAATTTGCAAGCTTTTGTAGCCAGTAGCTTTGAAGAAGTAGTAAATGGCATTTAGCATATCATTCTCAATGGAGAGAAATCTTCCGATGTTAAAATAACTTCAAGCATGCCCCATGAAAATGCTATGGGACAATTAAGTTGAACATTACATGTAAATATCCTAGTAGATAACTTCAGAAGTTCCATTACATTTTTTGCAAATGATGATTTATACAGAGAAGTCACAATGCTAGAAAATTGTAGCAAAATGCAGGGAGTCCTGTAGAGAAACAGCACTTTGTGTAGAGAGTGGTAACTGAACCACAACATAAACAAATTTACCACATTGCGAATGTATAAACAGAGAAACTATTCTATTGGTAGATGATTGCAGAACAATCACTGGAAGTGGTTTCTTCCATAAAATATCTCTTAGCATGTGTACAGTGTGATCTGAAGTGGAACAACTACATGAAATTAATCCTGAGTGGGGCAGTTGCCAGATAGACTCATTGCAAGAATCCTCAGGAAATTTAGTCCATCAAGAAAAGTAGCAGCTTAAAAAACACTCATTTGAGCAGTACTTAGTATTATTTGTCTACGATCCACACCACATAGGACTGATAGGGGGAAAAGGGAAGATCCAAAGAAGAGCAGCACATTTTGTTACAGGTTCATTTAGTAAGCATGGTAGCATCATGGATGTGCTTAATTAACTCCAGTGGCAGATGCTGCTAGGGAGGCTTTCTACATCCCGATGTTATCTACTGTGCAAGTTTATAGAATGTACATTCCTATTGCTTCCTTCTGAGTATATCTCATGAAAAGAGCAAGAAGATACAATTAGAGAGATCTGAGCTTACACAGAGGCTTACAGGAAATTGTTCTTCCTCGCGAACTACGCGTGACTGGAACAGGACAAGGGGGAAGTGATAGTGGTACACAGAGTACTGTAAGGTGGCTTTCAAAGTAGAGATACAGATATAGATGCATATGATCATTATGTGTTTAATATATTTAACAAAGGGGTCATCAGTTCCTTCGCAACATGAGAGAAACATGTCAAAAGGTAAAAAGCAAAAGCAAGTCAGAGAGTTTAAAAGGGCATGACAAGAGTTGTACCATAATAGGTAAAAGAAAACAGAGAAACTAGGCAGCATCTTGCACAAGATGAGCTAAAAGCACAACAAGGTGAGAGGAAGGAATCTGATTGCTTGGTCGGTACCTGCCACTGGGGGAGGCTCTCACCCCCAGAACCGCCCCTAACACTGGAACTGGAAGAGTGTTATACGTCAGAGTAAAATCCATCTCCCTCAGGAAATGCAACACTTTGGTAGTGGTTGTCACATCATACACAAGCAACTGAGGCAGTGAGGTAGGCAAGCTGAGAGTGTGCCACAGATCGGCCAGCAGGGTGCACTCAACAAGAACATGCACCATCATCGGTAGACTACCGCAGCTGCAGTGAGGAGCATCATCCTCACTGAGGAGGAACTCATGGGTGAGTCTCGTGTGGCTATTGCATAGTTGGCACCACACAATGGCATCTTTCCGAGAGGCCTGGAAAGATGTATGCCATACCTTAGTGGACCATTTAATTGCTCTCAACTGCCATTCCAGTTTCCAGAACCTCAAAATATTGTGTCAGTGTTGTAATCTTTAGTCAGGGCCCAGTATCCTAAAGTCAAGTTGATCTTCTGTAGTTGCATCTTTAGGCAGAGTGTCGGCAAGTTCATTTCCTGTGATGCCTATGTGACTCAGTATCCAGATGAAGCTCACCATCTTTCCAGAGCTGTAGAGGTCAGCCAGTAGATCCTTGATGTTTGCAACCAAAAGATTTTTGGGATAGCACAGGGCTATGGATTTTGAGCAACTCGTGGGATCACTACAGAACAGTTAGTTCGTCGTGACCTGAGATTTGACATACCACAAAGCCTGAGAGAAGGCAATCAACTACGCAGTGTATGAGAGATGGCAACCAACTCTGCAGTGGACAGGCACTTGGCAGAGATTTTCAGAAATGTTTTAATATGCAAGCATAGAACATATTCCAAAATGCTGCAACCGACCAATGTCAAAGATAGAAACTTATAATTTTGTATGTATGTTCAGTGACTGTTCTTGAAACTGGGAATGGCCTGTGCTTTTTTCCCATTTATTAGGAATGCTTTGCTCTTCTAGGGACGTATGGTACATTCTGCTAGACGAGAGGGGCAAGCTCTTTTGTATACTCTGTGTAGAGTAGAATTGGTACCTCATCAGATCCAGTGACCTTTCTCGTATTGAGAAATTTCACTTGATTTTCTACCCCCTTGGTCAGTTACTTCAATATCTGTTACTTTGTCATTCATGCAATACTTTTTGAGAACTACAAAGCGATCTTCCTGTGGGAAGCAAGTTTCGGAAAAGTGTGTGTGTGTGTGTGTGTGTGTGTGTGTGTGTGTGTGTGTGTGTGTGTGTTTATATATATATATTTTTTTACCTTTCCTGTATTATCCTCTGTTTCAATGCCATTATGGTCAAAGAGTGTCTGTCTGGATAGATGGCTTCAATCCATTTACTGATTTGACATTCCACCAGAACTTCTCAGGGTTTTCTGTCAAGTTGGTAGGTAGAATTTTACTTTCAGAATCATTCATTGCTTCACACATAGATCTCCTTATGCTGATTTTGGCTTGATTTTTGGTCATGTGTGAGCCTTTGACTACATTTATGCCTTCAGTGAAGCTGTCTTTGCTTTCGTAGCGGCTTTCTAACTTGGTGGCTCTTTTCTATCCATCACAACTTAGCTCAACACACAACTATCTAAAGCATATTGTATGATGTTCTTTAAATTTTTTGATTGATGCTTAGTGCTAGAGATGAAATTTTTGTGTTGACCTGCTAGGTAATCAAAAATCTCTTTTTGTCTCTTTCTTGCTAAACAGAGATGTCTTCCTACCTCTCTTTGTATTCTTATTGACAGCCATATTCAATGATGCTGTAGCAGCCTTAGGATCCCTGATTCCCTGTTCTATGCTAACTGATTCGAAAAGTATCGGTCCATTTGTCATCAGCAGATCTAAGATGATGTCTTCGTGAGTCAGTTCAAGGTAATTTTGGTTTCACTCAGTTCTCTCTTCCTGCTACCCATCCTAGACGCTTGTGCTCTGTATGTAGCTTGTATGATCCACCTACAATTTTAATATGACCAGGAAATTCATTCTCAATATTTTCTAAGTTTCTCCTCATATGTTCCACCACTACAGCTGCCGAGGCACAGGGTCTATATAAAAACATGCAGTGATCGTGTTTATCCATATTTAACACTTATCTTCACCCAAATTATTTTGTATTCTGCATCTTTAGTAATCTCATTTTTCAATAAACATGCCTCCACCATGAGTGTTCAGCCTATCTTTGTGATATACATTCCAGTTGGGGTTTAGAATTACATTGCTATTGACATTTGGTTTCAGCTAGCTTTCTGTCCCTAACACTGTGTGGGCATTGTTGTCATTTTCAAGCAAGACTAGTTTTGGGATTTTTTCATCGCTAACTAATACAGTTTTAACATTTTATTTCTCTGATTTGCTTTGATGAATGCTACACTGTCTGGTTTCAGAACACACCTTTTCAGGCCTATGAAGGGATTTCTCTATCCTAAAAACCAACAAATAAAATGACTGACAGACATGGGTGATATGTTCAAATGCAGGTTAAAATTGTAGCTCCTTGTCAGTTTCTTCTACACACAGAGGAATTTTTGAGTAAAAATAAATAGTCAATTATAAACTATAGGAAGTTAGCATAATTAGATCCTTGACAACTAAAAGTGCTGTTATGGGCTTTCAACTGTGAAGCACGAATGGCTGCGGGTGGAAACAGTAGACTCCTATAAAACTGTGACAACACTGATTTGTTGCCATAGAGACCTTTACAAAATCACGTTATGTGATCAGTTGGGGCAGGTGCAGGGAGCTGCCTCATCTAGCTTACTGCAGCTGTCAGGGAGCTTCTTACACCTTCTCAACTACAGTAAATGCCTACCTTGTAGGCACTTAAATGTATTTAAGGAACATGTACAGCAATACAGGAAAAAGACAGATGCTACTCGCCATATAGATGACACACTGACATGCAGACAGGTACAACAAAAAGATAATTGCACATTAGCTACTGCCAAACCCTGCCCCAGAAAAGCGCGCTCGCACACGCACACGCACACGCACACACACACGCGCGCACACACGCGCGCGCACACACACACACACACACACACACACACACACACACACACACACACACACATTCATTCACACAAGCAAGCACATATCATGCGCACACGACTGCCATCTTCTGCAGCTTGGACCGGGATGTGGCTGTCACATAGAACAGATGCAGCAATCTGGAGGGGGCGGGGAATGGGGAAGGTTAGCAGGATACTGCTGGGGAAAGAGAGAAGCACTCTCTGGCAGAGCATGTGGGGGCCAGACTGCCAACAGGCACAGCTTATGAGGCTATAGGATGGGTGGGGAGTGGGGAACGAAAAAGGAGGGGAGCAGGGAAGGGGAAAGATGGGTGGCTGCATTGGCAGAGGGTGGCACACGGAGAGTGAGCAGGCAAGAGAAGGAAGGAAATGATAAAACGAAGGGGGTGGAAATTGTTGAGTGGAATGTGTGAAACAGTAGGTTGACGAAGATGGAGGCAGGGATAATTTCTGGATTATAGAATGTGTTGTAAGGATAGCGCTCGTCTTCAAAGTTCAGAAAAGCTGGTGGCAGATGGGTGGATCCAGATAGCAGAGGTAGTAAAGCAACCATTGAAATCGAGCATGCTATGTTCAATCGCATGTTGTGACACAGGGTGGGCTACTTTGCTGTTGGCCACTGACTGTGGTTGTTCATCCTGATGAACAGCTTGTTGGTAGTCATACTAATATGAAAAGCTATGCGATGATTGCAGTAGACCTGGTATACGACATGACTGCTTTCACAGGTGGCCTGCCCTCTAATGGGATAAGACAAGCATCTGACAGAACTGGAATAGGAAGTGCTGGCTGGGACAGTTGGGTAGGTCTTGCACTTCTTTTGTCATCCCTGTGGCAAGGGGTTGGGATTGGGAGTGGCATTGGGATGGACTAGGATGCTGTGGAGGTTGTGTGGGTGATGAAACACCATTTTAGGAGGGGTGGAAAGGATCTTGGTTAAGATGTCCTTCATTTCAGGGCTTAATGACAGGTAATCAGAGCCCTGGCGAAGAATGTGGTTCAGTTGTTAAAGTCCAGGTTGGTACTGGGTGATGAAGGGGCACTCCTTTACAGCTGGTTTTTGGGGTTGTTAGGACAATTTGGGTTGTGTGGAAATATAGCAAAGTAAATCTGTTTGCAGACTACATCTGGGGGATAGTGCCTGTCTGTGAAAGCCTTTGTGAGACGTTCAGCATACTGGGCAAGTGAGTTCTTGTCATAGAGATACTCCATCCCCAGGTGGCTAGACCATGTGGGAGAGATTTTTTGGTGTGGAATGGGTGACACCTGTCAAAATGCAGGTATGGTTGTTGGGTTTAATGACAGAGGTGTGGATGGAACCATCAGAAAGGAGTTGGTCAATGTCCATGAAGATGACACACTGGGTTGAGGAGGAACAGGTGAAGCAGATAGGAGAGCAGGAGATGAGGTTGTGAAGGAATGAAGATAGGGATGTCTTGGGCTTGAGTCCAGATCATAAAGATATCATCAGTGAATCTGAATGAGACTAGGGTTTGCGGTTTTGGGAGGCTAAGGTGGTCTCCTCTAGCCTTAGACCATTAACAGGTTGGCATAGGAGGGTGCCATAAGGGCACCCAAAGCTGTGCTGTGATTGTTTGAGTAATGAGGTAGTGAGTTTGGAGTCTGAAGGATGTTTGGAGAGTTAGTGTTCAGTAGTGCCAAGACCATGGGCATGAGAGAGGTTGGTGTATAGGCAAGTGGTGTGAACAGTGATGAATAGGGCTCCAAAGGGGGAGTCTGTGACGGAAGTGGTTCGCGTCTTTGGCATGGGAGGCTACATATGAGAAGATGGGTTAGTAAGGGCTGAAATTCTTTCAGTGGAGGCACAATAACCAGCTAAAATGGGATGTCCAGGATTGTTGGATTTGTGAATTTGGGTAGCGTTTAGAAGGGGTGAAGAGGCTAGTGGAGTAGATTCAGGAAGGAGGTTCTGAGAAGAGCCTAATACATTAAGCAGCAACTGGATCTCCACTCTTCTCCTTTACTGTTCCCTGTCTTCCCTCCCCCCCCAAAATCCCCTCTTCACTCCCCCTCACCTCCTTGCCCCACAATCCCCCAACACTGCACCTGTTGGCACTTTAGTCTCTGCACACTCCGCCAGACACCGCTCTTGTCTGCCCCCCCCCCCCCCCCCCCCACACACACACACACCCTGCTATCCCTTCCCCTTCCTCTTTCCCCTCCAGATTGCTGTTTCCGTTCTATACGACAGTTACATTCTGGTCTGAGCTGCTGGAAACAGCGGACATGTGTGCATGAGGCGTGCGTGCTTGTGTGAATGAATGTGTGTGTGTATGTGTGTTGTGTTGTTTTGTTTGTTTGTTTTTTCCTTTTCTGAAGAAGGCTTTGGCCAAAAGTTAATGTATAACTATCTTTTCATTGTGCAGTCTGCAACTCAACTTGTCATCTTTGCACTGTGTATCAATCTTATACTTCCCTATTTTCTTAATATTTGATACTGAAATTTCACTGTTTGCTTTAAGGAATATGTGCAACATTTTTTCAGATGCTGCGTCCTGCATCATAATATTTATATGGGAGCTCAGAAAACATGTAATGGACTAAGTAAGATAACTGTGCAAACAGTATTTGTTGTCCTATAGTTTGAAGGCCTCCCAAGTGTCTCTTTGTTTGCATTTATATAATCAAATAATCTCCCTGTTGATGAACTTATGGAGAAAAGTAGATGAAATACAAACTTTGAAATGAGAAGAGATGGGGAAAATTACAATGGAGCTCTCTAGGAAGTAACTGTTGGGTATTACATTAATTTTCCCTCTTAGTGTTGTAAAAACTTTCCTCCACAGATACATCAAAACTTCGATTATACACTTTCCCCCTGTGCTCTCTCATGTATTCTCTTTACACACATAATGAACAACATCAAAATAAACAAATGGGCAGAAGATACTAGCAAATCGCTTTGTGCCCCCCTCCCTCCTCAAACCCTGCACTCCCGTATACACATACCTTTCTGCACATTGATTCATTTGTGATCACACTTCTGTTAATAGCTCAATATAAATGGAAGTCATTTTATAGCTTGGACTTTTGTTAAGAAGTTCCAGTTGAAACAAAGGTGCAACCTGAAATGGCTAACACTATTAACACTTGGAATTAGTATAACTGCAGAGGATCAGTAAGATGGTAGGACTTGCAATCACTGGGCACCACAGTGATACTTCTGGTAGCTACTGGGCTGACCTAACAGCAGGTAGACACATGTAATACTTTATTGAAAACACAGAAATTTTTTTCATAAAAGAAAATTTCAGAGTAAATTTAGGGAGAACAAACATCCTTCACTTACAGCAGTTGCTCCAAATAAACTAACAGTTACCAATCAGTGAATTCTTATAACAAGGAGTCAGAATGATTCTTCAGTACATACCTTCAGCAGATGAAACATCTATACTGCTGACAAAACACTTGAAAGTTCATTCATTCTTAGGAGTGGAAACCTTCTAACTTCCTTGACCAATCCCTCTTTTCTCCATGATGAAGAAACATAAAAGTTCTGGGAACTTGTAAAGTTGTATGAAAATTGGTGATTTTACTGCCAGTACCTGAAATTTTGTTTCTTGACAGTGCTAGCAAATCATTCAGCCTCCTTACTTTTTAAAAGCTTCATTTTCTCTCAACTGAATTCTCCCATTATGAATTAATTTTTTTTACCAATTGCAGATAAGATATTTACAGTATAAGCAGAAGATTAGCACTGACAGAGACTTTGACCTAAGAATTATTTGGCAAGTTGAATAATACACTGTTGAATGCTCTAACAACATTGACTGCAGAAGCTTTTAAGGAGGACTTTAATCAGTGTCTTACCATGTAATGACTATACCTTGGAATTGAGAAGAATAGACACTACAGGCAAAAAGTTCTTCTAACCATTAATAAGTGATAAATAGTGCAGGACTATGTTACCTTTTATACTGCAGTTTGACAGTATTATCGACTGAAATGTTATCTTTCCCTAATTTTACACAAAGTAAATATAATTTAATATTCCCCAGGCGTGTCAAATTACATGTTGCAATCAGTCCCTGCATATCACTCCCGCAGGGAATATGAGAGTAAGATCAGACTAATTATAGAGTAAGAGGTGTGAGCAAAAAGTAACGGGAAGTTTTTTAATATAACAGGCTTAATACAGAGTGTCCCACATAAAACCAGTATGCTGCATGCCCGATACCATGTAAAAATGAACTAACCAAAAAAGAAGATAATAGTAACATTAAGAAACATGTAGTTACCTGTTTATAAGGGGTACTGCAAATGTGGCCACAGACATTTCAAGACTTTGTTGCCATTTCATGAGCATTTTGACTAGAGATGATTAACTGGTGGGTGAGGCATATCAGCTTTATTTGAGACAATCCTGTGCATCTAATTTTCAAAAATTATCTTTATGGTACACATGTCTCTGATGTATGATTTCATTTTCAGCTGCTTTGAATATACAGTTTATTGTTGACAGTTGAAAAGATTATACATGTTTTCGAGTGCTCGGTGAACTTTTACTTTCAAAAAAGGTGTATCAAAGAACTTACATTCAGTTTTGCTCGAAGAATGGAATAGTGCAGCACCAAATTCAAAATGTTGACTGTGGCATTTGGTGAATCTACTATGAGTAACACAAGAGGTTACAAGTGGTATAAATGTTTCAAAGAGAGTCGAAAAGACGTTGAAGATGATGACTGCCCTGGATACCCTAGCATATCAGTTACTCACAATGTGGAAGAAGTAAAGATAATGGTTCTGGAAAATTGCCGAATCACCATCAGAGAGGGTGCTAATGATGTCAGCATATCCTTTGGTTTATGCCAAGCAATTTTTTTTTGATGTTGTGGGCGTGAAATGTGTAGCAGCAAAGTTTATTCTGAAATTATTGAATTCTGACCAAAAGTGACATCACATAGACATGCTCAGGAATTCCTAAATGAAATCTACAATGATCCAGAACTTATTTAGAAGGTATAACTGGCAACAAAACATAGGTATACAGGTATGATGTCGAAACAAAGACACAGTAGTTCCAAGGGAAACTACCTGAACAGCCAAGACCGAAAAAAGTTCGACAAGTCCGTTCACATGTTACAATAAGATACTGCATCATAAGTTCCTGCTTTGAGGTTTTACAGTCAATAAAAAAATACTTTGTGAAAGTTAGGCTTTGTTTCTGTGTGAAGCAATCCAAAGACCACTACTGTGGCAAAATCACTCATGGAAATTGCATCATGATAATGGTCCTGCTCACCCCTCGGTGTGTGTGTTTTATTTTTTGGCAAAAATACAAAATTATGATGATGTGTCAGCCACTGTATTCACTGGACATGACCCACAGTGACTTTTCTGTTCCTGAGGCTGAAGAGGACCTGTTGTTGTTGTTGTTGTTGTTGTTGTTGTTGTTTGGTTTGTGGGGCACTCAACTGTGTGGTTGTCAGCACCCGTACAAATTCCCAACCTTTGCTCAGTCCAATCTTGCCACTTTCGTGAATGATGATGAAATGATAAGGACTACACAAACACCCAGTCATCTCAAGGCAGTGAAAATCCCTGACCCCGCCAGGAATCGAACCTGGGACTCCATGCTCAGGAAGCGAGAACACGACCGCGAGACCATGAGCTGCGGCAGAACCATGAAGAGACATCAGTTTTGCCACCATTGATGAGATAAAAACAGAATTGTTGAAGAAGCTGTATGCCATAATGAAAATAGAGTTCCAGAAGAGTTTCCAAGATTGAAAAAAGCATTAGCACTAATGTATTATATCTGAGGGGAAGATTACTTCAAATAGGACAAAGTTGCCATTGATAAATAAAGATTTTTTAAGAAAAACTAAAGTTCCCATTACTTTCTGATCACACCACATATGTATTTGGCTGTAGATGATTTTAAAAAAGAAAAAGGAAAAAAAAAAGAAGCAACATATTGGGAAGGCATGCCATGAAGGAGAAAGTATGAAACATATGAAAATAAGGTAGATCTTAAAAATCTGTAAAATAAAAGTACTTTATTTGCAGTAATATTTTAATAATGTTTTTGTTCCAGATATACTGGTTCCTGGGTTTACCAGATTCTGAAATCCCTGGTGAATGGCCTGACATTTTTGACACTGCATACAATATCTTTCATCCAATGAATGTCCCATTTAATGGCACAGAGGCACTCACTTATGTTGGAGTAAGTGCTTTGTTAGTGTTACCATAGCTTGTTATATAACAGATTTGTGCTGACTACATCTCCATGTACAAGAAGGTGGTTGTTTACATTTGGAGAAATTAATTATTTGCATTTTTTGTAGTAGTCATTGTCCAAGTAGCATACACTTTATAGCTGTTCCTATTTTCTATATGTATTACGTAGTAAGCAAAATTAACAGAACCTGTTATATTTAATTTTTTATTGCCAAGTAGTAGTAATGAACATTTTTTGCAGAGTTCACCACCCTCTTTCTGCCCAGATGGTCGTTCAACAGATTTGTTAACTATTCAGGAAGTCATCAGAACAGCTGAAAAATTTATTTATATTTCTGTTATGGATTATCTTCCACTCATCATTTATGAACCAAAAGTACAGTAAGTAATTAATAATGTTGTATGTGTATTAGATTACAACTATGCATGAAACATAGTCCTAATTATATTCGGGTTTGTAAAGTCTCTTGTTGATGACTACCTTAATACTATACTGATTGTGTCCATTCTCAGGTACAGATATTTGCAGGATTACAATTTACAGTGCTGTATTTTTTCCTTCTTCTTTTGTTACAGATCAATTAAGGACCCTGTTGAAACTGATGAGTTAATGTCATGTGTTCTCCATTATTCATTCATCTTCTCACTTTCTTCTTTCCTCTCTACTACAGTCCATTTTCACCTGTGCTGTCTTGGGACTGTTTGTCTTAAAAAGATCTAACTTTTGTTTCTGTGTTTTATTCAGTCTAAGATTTCTTATTTATTCATGCACAATTTCATCTAGATCTCCTAAAACAGATGCGTTTGCCTTTCAATTTTTTTTCATTAAGTTTCAATCTTCGTATATGTTGATAAAATGCCAGTCTCCTTTTGCTGATAATTATTTGTAATTTTTTGTGTGTGTGTTTGTATACTTCCGTGTTACTTCCCGATTTAGAAATTTCTACTCTTGTTCGATTTTCAAATATCTACTACAGTCTCTCTTGTTATGTAAAATCTCATGTAATCTAAACAAGCTTGCAAACATCTGGGCTGTGCATGAGCAAAAGGTATACTACTGTATTGTCATCCAAGCAGAGATTTTCTCCTCCATGGGTAAAATTTCTGGCTGTCGCTACTGATGTTTCAAGTTTGTGTGTGGGGTTAGATGTGGGTCTGTCGGTTTCTGAGTACTGCATGCTGCGATAGTGACAAACTTTATTTAGAAAAGAAAAATATTTCACTATGAGAGAACGAAATTTGCTACCCACCGTATAGCGGAGATGCTGAGCCACGACAGGCACAATAAAAAGTTCACACTATCATAGCTTTTGGCCATTAAGGCCTTTGTCAGCAGTAGACACACGTACACGTACGTGCGCGCGCACACACACACACACACACACACACACACACACACACACACATAAATGCAACTTGCACACACATCTGCAGTGTCAGAAAGCTGAAACCACACTGGGAACAGCAGCACCAGTGCATGATGGGAGTGGTGACTGGATGGGGGTAAGGAGGAGGCTGTGGCTGGGAGGGAGAGGGATAGTGTGGTGGGAGTGGCAGACAGTCAAGTGTTACTGTTTAGACAGATGGCAGGAGAGAAGGTGCGGAGGAGGAAGGGGTAAGTAGCGAAAAGGAGAGAAATAAAAGAAATTAAAAGACGAGTGTGTAGTGTGTAGTGCTGGAATAGGAACAGGGAGGGGGCTGGATGAGTGAGCACAGTGACTAACGAAGGTTGAGGCCAGGAGGGTTACAGGAACATAGGAACACTAGATCGCGTGTTCCCACCCTGTGCAATTCAGAAAAGCTGGTGTTGGTGGGAGGGATCCATATGGCACAGGATGTGAAGCAGTCATTACGATGAGGGATATCATGTTTGACAGCGTGTTCAGCTACAGGGTGTTCCACTTGTTTCTTGGCCACAGTTTGTTGGTGGCCATTCATGCGGACAGACAGCTTGTTGGTTGTCATGCCTACATAGAATGCAGCACAGAGGTTGCAGCTTAGCTTGTAAATCACATGACTGGTTTCACAGGTAGCCCTGCCTTTGATGGGATAGGTGATGTTAGTGACCAGATTGGAGTAGGTGGCGGTAGGAGGATGTATGGGACAGGTCTTGCATGTAGGTATATTGCAGGGGTATGAGCCATGAGGTAAGGGGACTGGGGAGTAAATTGTGTAGGTTCAATGGACGGCAGAATACACCATAGGAGGTGTGGGAAGGATAGTGGCCAGGACATTTCTCATTTCAGGGCACGACGAGAGGTAATCGAAACCCTGGTGGAAAATGTATTCAGTTGCTCCAGTCCCGGATGCTACTGAGTTACAAGGGAAACGCTCCTTTGTGGATGGACTGTGAAACTTTGGGAGGTGGTGGAGACTGGCAAGATAAGGCACGGGAGATTTGTTTTTGTACAAGGATTGGAGGATAATTATGGTCAGTAAAGGTTTCAGTGGGACCCCTGGTATATTTTGAGAGGGACTGCTCGTTATTGCAGGTGCGACGACATCGGGTGGGTGAGGATATAGTTGGTCATGGAGACTAGGAAGGAGGTTGTTGGTTTGGTATCCATAGGGCGTCTGGAAGATAGTGTTCGATAGCAGTAAGGTCATGGGCATTAGGAATGTTGGTGTACAGGGAAAGGTACAATAAAAAGTTCACACAATTGTAGCTTTCAGTGATTAAAGCCTTTGTCAGCAGTAGACACACACACGTGTGTGTGTGTGTGTGTGTGTGTGTGTGTGTGTGTGTGTGTGTGTGTGTGTGTGTGTCTACTGCTGACAAAAGCCTTAATCACTGAAAGCTACGATTGTGTGAACTGCTTATTGTACCTTTCGCGGCTCAGCATCTCCGCTATATG
Organism: Schistocerca gregaria; assembly: GCF_023897955.1. NCBI lineage: Eukaryota > Metazoa > Arthropoda > Insecta > Orthoptera > Acrididae > Schistocerca > Schistocerca gregaria. The sequence continues at coordinate 371,534,746 of NC_064925.1, read as the reverse complement.
GTAACAACTTTCCTTTTCTTGTATTGTTACATTCCATCTTGGATTTTCCATTGTATGAAGGAAAGTGTTTCAGATTGATTACTTGACTTTTTATGTTGGTTGTTGACATGTGTAAGATCTCTGCCAGTCACATGCATTTTAAGTGTGGCCTTGTACTAATAATGAATTTTGATGTTGGTGACCTTGTACTCAGCCTTTTTTTTTTTTATTTTTGTGTTCGAGGATTAACATTGCTCCATTACTGACTACAGCACATGAATAAACTAACACAGGGATTTATGTCTTTACCAAATTCCTTGAATTCAGGCTAGTCTTTATGATGTCCCAAACACACCATATGAATTATATGGGCAACTCTTTTCTCATGTTAGTATGATCATTGTGTAATTTTGATGATAAATTTAGGGTAATTGTATTATGCAATGTACCAACTATGAACTGTAACTTTCAGTCTTAAGCACTTGTTAATGGAAACTGAAAGCACTTGGAGAAAATGAGTATATGCACCTGGCAAAATTAGTGCCAAGCCCATGGCATATTCTAAAGATTTGTATAGTCCCGATAATCATTCAAGCTCAGGAATCATACTTTGCACAGTACACAAAGGTCAAAAAGCTTTAGAGTTTAAACTCAGCATATTCTGAGCAGATTCATGTGTTCATATGACATGTTAAATAGTTAATTGTGAATGATGGGTCGGGAATGGAGGAAGCAGGTAGCATAATGTTAGGAATCATTCCAGGAATGTTCAAAATTATTTGGTAAAACACAAATTGGAATGGCTAGGCCAGGTAATGCTCTTAATTGTTAAAAAAAACATTTTCTGTTTTCTATTTATTTAGTATTTTCAGTACCAACAGTCATAGTTCAGTATTTCCTTATGGAGGAGTGCTAGTGTACAAAGAAAACTGGTCTATGAACTGTTTGTCACTGAATACTTCAATTTTGGAGGCACATGCAGAAAAAGGTGAACTTTCATCTCTCTCATTCTTCTGACTGATAAAGAAGTATACAACACTTATTTCATTCAGCTTCACAGTATTTATCAGTGCTGTGATTCTTCAGTTTCTCTCAGTGTATTTGTTGAGCTAATGGTAATTACACCTAGGCTATCACAGAGGCTTGTGCCATCGCCTTGGCAGTTGCCAACACATGCCGCCGGGTGAAGACCACATAGTGTGACTCACAAGGGCGGGGGGGATGTATTTCGGCCATTTGCTCCCAGGGTCTCAGCTTGTCAGCACACCTGGCAGTGATGACATGCCTGACAACTGAAGCATTGGGCACGATTTTGGACATCATGAACACTCGTGGACTGTTTTATCAACAAATACGCTCGGAGAAACTGAAGAACCACATGTCATACCTTTAAGGGGAAGAGATGTATCACAGCATGAAGAAAAGCTGTGTCAACTGAAGATGCTGTTTGTGCGGTGCTGTTGCATTTCTGAAGAGGTGTTGTGCTGAATGTTGCTAAGGTCACATATCACGTCATTTCAGCAGCAGCCAGGAGAATCAAGAAGCACGCCAGCCTTACCTTGGTACATGAGAGGGTACACATTACCTACTGGAGTTTTAAGTACAACTGTCGGAAACTATTTAAACTGGATTTATGACTGGCCAATCATTTTAAATTCTGGACCAGGGACTAGATTGATGGTATTACCGGTGTGGAGCTCATTCTGCGCGCTGGAAGGCCACAGGATGTAAACATCAAAATTTTTATATCACACTGACAAACTATCACTGGAGGCCCCCTGCAAGACTGCCATGAGTCTGACTAACATGCAGCTGAGTGGTGATGCTGTTTCAGTTCTGGAGAGGGGAATTAACTTTCCTCTCACTCCTAATTTTACACTGGTCATGGACATCTTCAGTGCAGTTGAAGGAGTGGTAGTGTGACTACTGTCTGAAGCAACAGAAGAAGTGTGTTTTGAAACTTATGCTCTGACAAGAACTAAGTCTATGAAGTAAACATTACCAGCATAAAGAGGGTAGCCATTTGTGATCTGAGACAGTGCCCTTAGATTTTTGTCTTACCTGTTGGCAAAGGCAACAAAACTGTTGTTCTCCCTCGTAAAGACTACACTGAGTAGATTCACAGCTTGCTAGATAGTGAGTTGTACAGAAAGATCAGTGCTGACCCCCACAAAGAAGACGGTGAAGAGGACTAGGGTGCTTCTCAAAGGACTCAGATTTACAGGAGGTTGGTCATCAAGAAATTCTTACCACCAAGATTGTATGGACTTGCTAAGGTGCACAAAGATGTGGTTCATTGCCCCCCCCCCCCTCCATTATTAGCAGCGTAGTCTCCCACTGATTTGCTCCAAAATACCTGACAGAGACACTAAGCCCTTATACGGGTAAATTCCTACATTACATTGGCAGTGTAAACCTTGTTAATTGCTTCAACAACTTCAGGCTGAGGGATTCAGATATCCTGGTGAGCTTTCACATTTTGTTATTCACCAGGGTACCTCTGTGAGTGTCACTTGATTTTGGTGGTCTGAAATTTGACAGGAAGATCACCACATTTTCAGGCATGCCCTGACCTCCACATACTTTCTGTTTAATAGAGAATACTATGAACAAATGGGGGGAGTCACAATGGGCTGCCCACTCTCACCTTGCTTGCAAATTTGATTATGCACCACTTCGAGCAGGAAGCGTTGAAGTCATAAAAATGGATATCCAGTTGCTTTTTGAGTTATGTGGATGACAAGTTTGTCATCTGGTACCATGTACAGGACAAACTCTTTGAATGCCTTGCACATGTAAAATCCATACATCCCAACATCAAATTCACTACGAAGACAGGAGAAAAAAAGGAGTACCATTCCTAAGCATCATGGCCAAGAGAATGAGTGTGTATGGGAAGAAAATACACACTGATCTGTATTTAGCTGCAGACAGCTGCCACCATTCTGCCTAGAGAAATGGGGTACTGAACACACTAGTGCACAGGGCAGATTCCATCTCAGACACAATGTGTGCTCTAGGAACTGGAACACTTCAAAAGTTACTCGTACTGACAGGTTAGGCATATCCCAACATGTCAGCTGTTGCAGAGCCCTGTTTGTACGAGATTTGCAGTGGAATATAAATGTACCAGGATTTTAGCACAGACTTCAAAATGCTGGGGCATTGTTGTTAGACGCCATCAAAATTTGCTCCAGGGGCTGCAGGTATAATCTTGGCAAGGCTTAACAACCAACACTGGATTTCATTAAGGATACACTCTGCAAGTACAGTACAGGGCAGACACAGTAACTACACCTGCATTTCCAAAATTGCTCATGTCATCACCTCCATGACACAGGCACGCAACAGCATAGAGAACGACTCACAGTCACCTGCACACCCCAAGAAACTCAATTTGTCAGCCTGTTGGTGGCAACATGTCTGGTTGCCAAACTATTGCACTTGTTGAACACATTGAACCAACAGTGCACCTATGGACTGTCGATAAATGCTATACAAATGTCTCGCTACCACAAGTAAGTATCACTGTATTGAGCACAAGCACTTTGTAGGACAGTTTCACTGTCCACCTGAGAACAGGTTATGGAATTTCTGCAACATTCTGTCATTCCGTACCATTGCTGCTTGATATTTTATTTTAGTATATAAGCTTATTTTTACTTTAGTGCCTTGTCCTGAAACAGATGTACATTACAACCAATTAGTACAGGCAGGAGTAACGGTTTACTCAGAGCTGGAATATCTCCATCTACATCATCAGAACATGTGCTAATGAAGAAAGTAAAGCCAAAATAAGCTTGTATGCTAGAACGAAATATCAAGCAGCATACTGTTTTCCAGTTCTGTGTATAATGTCCTCCTGTTACATAATATATGCTGTAGGTCCCATAATAAAGAAACAACAGATAGTGTTCAGTGAAGAATCGTGGCTCTGTGCTACCTTGGATGATCATTGGTAGTGAGTATGAAGGTGTCCTGGAGAAAGGTCCTGTTCTAATGTTTTGGAAAGCCAAAGAATGTTCCATATGTTGTCATGGTGTGGGCAGCAATTGCTCATAATGATTGAGGCAACTCTGACAGCACAGTGGTTCATCACAGACATCCTGTGTCCTCGTGTGTTCTTTCTCATGTTACAATTTCATGATGCCAGTTTTCAACTGACCAATGCTTGTACACCCAATACATCTAGTGTGATGTAGAGATAGATGTGTGGGACCAGCTTGGATGTCAACTCCCTACAAGTGCCAGTTTATCAAGTTCAAATTACATCAGTGGTGGGTCAGCTTGTGTCAGCACTTTGACACTATACTCAGACAGATCGGACTCGACTTTGTAATCACTGGAATAACATCACATACCCTCTCCGTCTATGAAGTTTAGTTCAGCAATGGATCACTTCCACCTTCATTGTAGGACAGCACCTAAACCTCTGCAGAGGTAACAGTTGCTGTACAAGTTATTGCAAACAATTTGTCAAGCTGCAAACCTAAATTATCCAGCGATTTCACACACCTCAGTATTCCTGAGTACATTCGTTAATGTAAATCCAGCATATATTTAACCTGTGGTTTATTAGTCACAAACAACCATTTCAAGAAATGTATGAGAAGACTACAGTGAATAAGCAGTGTGTTCCAGATTCCAGGAGGGCAAATGTATCTCTCCCCCCACCCCCCATCTCTCTCTCTCTCTCTCTCTCTCTCTCTCTCTCTCTCTCTCTCTCTCTCTCTCTCTCAAATATGCTCAGTGGCTGTGCATTTTAAGTTTTCAGCAGTGTTCTTACTTCTGGCACTGCTATAGATAAGACTAATCCAATCACATCAGATGTAGTCACAGAGGAAGTAGTACTAAAAGTCTGCGGCAGTGCAGATAATATGGTGTAGTCCTACTTTTAGAGTACTATTTAGAGGTTGTATACCCCATAATGAATCTGGCTGATACATATTAAATTTGATTTCACAGTAACTAGTAAGGTATTTAAACACAGTTTCATTGAGATTATATGACTCAATCAGTATCAAATGCATAACAGTTACTGTTTCTGTGGTCACAGCAAAGGGTCCAGGAGTTATAATCGATGAAAATCTAAACTGAACTGAGTGTGTAACTGCAATATGCAAGAAGGCGTCAACATCTATCCATGCCCTACAAAAATATAAAACCTCTTCTTTTTTGACATGAAAAGAAACTTGCACAAACACTTACATTGCCAATTACTGGTTTATTGATTACAGTGATGATGTCCTGCAAGATCTTTCTCAGGAAAGCTCACAGCACCTGAAAGTGATTATGAATGCCTGTTCCGATATATGTGATGTTTGACTCTCACATTTCACAATCATATGCACAGTTGTTCTGGCTGCATGCAGACAAATGCAGAGATTTCCATACACTCTGTCTCCTCTACTGCCCTATCAATGAACACTGTCGCTCATATCTTTCCTCGATCTTAAGGCTGTTGTCTGAAAAACATGTGAGGAACACCCTGATTATATTTGAGAACTGAATAATGTCTCCAGTTTCAAAAGGCAGTTAATGATGTACCTACTGAAGCAACAGTAACAACAACCGTTGTCCCTGTACGCACTCTTTATTCCTTTACATTCTTATTTCCAACCAGATTTTCCTTATTTTCCAGTGTTCTTAGATAGTGCTATCTGTAAATTTTCTTTCCCCAGAGGTTGCTCTATCACAAAATACTATTTTGTACACCTACAAATTTTTTTATATGTGCCACTGTTATTATTATCATCATCCATCATCATCATCATCATCATCATCATCATCATCATCATCAGTATTATTATTGTTAGTGGCAGGAGCAGCAACATCAACAGCAACAGTAGAAGTAGTATTGACAGTATTAACTTTTGTAGTTCTTAGTCAGTACTTGCTATTCATATTCTCTGTATGTACTGACTCAAATCATTTCATTACTGTTTGCCATATTAAAATTATTTTGGATGACTGTGATGTAAAAGAAATGCTATATGCATGAAACACTTGTCCCATATGAGGTAAGCCCTAATGATATCAGCTTAAATAAATAAATGAAAGAGTAAGTAAAATAAATAAATTATGGATTTGCTGCTGTTTTGTGTTTTGTATCACAGATAAGTACAGTAGAGTACCTGTGTGTCTTATAGGCTGTGGCAAGTCATCGATGACACTCTGAGAGAAGCTGCAGTCAATCGCCGTGTGGAGATAAGGTTGCTGATCAGTGAGTGGAACAGCACGAAGCCGTCAATGGATTACTTCCTGCGATCTCTGGCTGCCATTAGCGGCTCTTACCATGGTGTTACTGTTAGAGTGGTATGTAATTGTTTGTAATAGTTCAACAAAAGGCACAGGATAGTGATGGATACAGTTTCCTTTTCAGCATCTAAATATGAGGACTACTCAGAAACAGGGTTCTGTTTTCTTAAATAATGTATCAGTACATTAAAATTAATTTTATTATGTGCAACTTAAAGCTACAACTGTCAGCTATTTTTCTTTGTAACTATCTCTCAATACTCTCATAGAATACTAACACTTGTGAGCTAAGCTATACTTGGAGATTTTCCTTTAGCTTGTTGTCATTGTGAAGCCCATCTTCAGAAACTGGTGAAAATCATTGACTGACAAGTCAAGGATGTATGGGGGATGATCAGTGTCCAGTTCAAACTGTTAAGCAACATATGTGTTTGTGCAGCCTAATGTTGTTGTGCACAAAACTGATACCAGAACTCAACATCATACACTTTCTGTTCTTAACGGCTGTCAAGGATTTGTTTAGGATTTTGGAGTAAATTTGAGTTTTTTAATCTGCCCCTTTTCATAAAATTAACAAGGTAACAATGAGTACTCCCTTTCTGCCCTAAAACACAATTATCAGTTTTTGTCAATAAAAACAAAAGTTTGGCAGCACTATAAAGGCTTAGTTGGCAAGCTGGTATAGCTCCAGTCCATTGATTTGTGTTTTGTTTCAACACTGACGCATGTAATCCATGTTTAATCCCCCATCACAGCGTGATTGAGGAACTGGTCTCCATCTGCATCATACTGCAGTAGAAACAATAATGCAATTCCCAACTTTTTCATTTTGTGGACATCAGTGAGAAGCATTGGGACCCACTGTTGACAGAATTTGTAGTAACCAAGCTTATTCATACAATACTGCCCATGCTGTCTGAGGGAAATGACTGAAAATTCTGTAATTGTGACTCAACAATTTTTGCCAAATCTACCATTAACATTTGCAACAAGTTTATATGTTGTAACAAATGGTTGTCAACAAGTGGCACCATTTTCTTACAGCACTATCACATTTAATGTTCTGTCTGCACATTGCACAAAGTTCACTATGAGTGCCTATGGCTTTCATGTTTTTTGCATGAAAAGATACATAACAGCTTGTAATTAACAGGTGAATTTTTGATGACAGTGGCCAGTTTCATTTGCAGTTATTGCACAAACGGTAGTTCAGTAATGTCAGCAATTACTGAATTGAATTACACAGGGGTGCTGAACTCCCTCCACTATCCCCACACCGCCAGCTAACAGAGAGAGAGAGAGAGAGAGAGAGAGAGAGAGAGACAGACAGACAGACAGACAGACACTGTCATGTACGTTACAGAATTCAAAATGATGGACTCAGTTTTATGCTTTGGCATTTCATGAACTGTACATCATATGCGAGTGCTATAACTTATATTTGATCATAGGGACATGGAAGTTCATAAATGTCCAGTATGCTCACTTCTTGATGCACTGGCAACAGCCAGATTGTAGCTGAATTCATCCACGTTCAGTGGCTGGTTTATAATAGTACGGAGTTAGCAGCAATTTTTAAACAGATTATTAGGTTTTCCAATGTTGTTGCTAGACGGGAAAAATAAATAGCTTCCACAAGTTAATTGTGAGGTGTGATAGGAGAAGAGGTAGGTGACCAGGATATAAGTTCTAAGTCCACTTCCTGTACGCAAAGTAATATATTCCATGTTGAGGTAGAAATTTGTTCAGAATTTAACAGATATATTGCTGTCAATGGGGCAAAGCCTGCCTGTGTTTTAAACCAAAGTGCATTGAATGCATATTGACTTGAATATTAAGCCTGTTTTACAGCCCTGTTAGGTATGTTATGCCAATAACTGTTTTTAATAAAAACAAGAGCCATAAACATTTGTTAGTGGCATGAATAGAAACTTGTTCACTTTAGGTAAATACTGTTTAAGTTAACGTGTTTCATGGTAATCTTGCAGTCCACAAGTGTTGTGTAAATTGCTTTTATTGACTTCAGTGGAATCTTACTTCCACATCAAAAATTACATGTGACAAAGGATTATCTCCTTCCATATTTTTGTGTATCTTCGCAAAATTCTACATCTGATACATTCTCCTTGTCAAGAGCCTTTACAAGTTTTCATTATTACTTTAACAGTAAGTGGACTAACAATATTTGAGCTTCAACACATCACATTGATATTATAAGAATTATGTTAAAAAATTCTTCCAATATAACAGGATTGAGAGAAGAATTTTCTCTTGTCTTTGCTGAATTTTGTACCTCACAGTGGTTTAGATAATTTCTATACTTTCGTATGTTTGTAACAGCATAATTTAAATTTATCCAATATATTTAAACTGTTCTTTTTGGAATTATGTTTGATCCATGACTGCACTATTAGTACTTGTGTACATCACATTCCATTTTGTGCGACATCTGCTATAGGTTTTTGCCATATGTTGATGATACACTTGGAATCTTCCATTTTTTTCAGAAACACTTCAAGGTTTCGAGTACTGCTGAGCAAGCCAAAATACCATTTGCAAGAGTGAATCACAACAAGTATATGGTGACTGACAACACAGCCTATATTGGTAAGAGCCAACTGTTAGTTTTCTCCCTTTACCCAGTTCCCCACCATCACTTTACCTTGTCTGCCCCCCCCCCCCCTCCATCCCCCCCTCCACCTCTCTTGCTCTCCCCCTTCATCCCCAGTTGTCTTGCTTTCCCATCTCCCCCACTCCTGATAGTAATGCTGCTCCCTTCCCTTCGCTGGTGAAACTCTCTCTCCTTATCAACTTTGCACCCTCCCTTTGCACCTCAGTTCTTTCGCTTTCTCATTCTTCTTGTCTGACAAGGTTATACTTAACACTGAAGTCACAAGTCATGGGACAGTGATATACCTATACACAGATGGTGGTAGTATTGCGTACACAAGTTATAAAAGGGTAGGGCATTGGCAGAGCTGTCATTTTTATTCAGGTGATTCATGTGGAAAGGGTTCACACGCAGTTGTGGTCGCATGATGGTAAAACAGACTTTGAATGAGAAATGATAGTTGGAACTAAAATTGTGGGACTTTAATTTCAGAAATCATTAGAGAATTAAATATGACATCTATGGTGTCAAGAGTGTGCCGAGCATGAGAGAGGCATTCAGGCATTACCCCTCACTGCAGACAACAAAGTGGCCAACAGCCTTCACTTAACAACCAAGAGTAGCGGTATTTGTGTAGAGTTATTACTAACGGACATGCCAGCATGAAATTATTGCAGAAATAATTGTCAGATATACAGCAGATGCATCCATTATGAGAGGACAGTGTGATGAAATTTGGTCTTAATAGCTTATGGCAGTGAACGACCGATGCGAATGCCATTGTTAACAGCACGACACTGCCTGCAGTGCCTCTCCTGGGCTTGTGACCATATCAGTTGAACCCTGGACAACTGGGAAACTGTGGCCTGGTCAGATGAGTACCAGTTTCAGTTGGTGAGAGCTGATGGTAAAGTTTGAGTGTGGCGCAGATCCCACAAAGCCATGGACCCAAATTGTTGCCAAGGCTCTGTGCAAGTGGGTGGTGGCCCCGAAATGGTGTAGGCTGTGTTTACATGGAATGTAGTGGGTCCTCTGGTCTGAGTGAACTGATCATTGACTGGAAACAGTTATGTTTGGCTACTGAAACACCATTTGCAGCCAAACAGTGGAATTTGTACAGATGACAATGCGCCATGTCACTGGCCCACAACCTACCCTCGGTATGTTGGCAAAAATACTTGTTCAAAACCGGTGGTAGGCAGAAAACGTCTTCCAAGATTGTCCTAAATGCTTTCTCCGAAAATTATTTCGAGCAGTTAGTCCACGAACCCACGCGAATTGTAAATGGTTGCGAAAACACACTTGACCTCTTGGCCACAAACAATCCAGAGCTGATAGAGAGCATCATGACTGATACAGGGATTAGTGATCACAAGGTCATTGTAGCTAGGCTCAATACCATTTCTTCCAAATCCATCAGAAACAAACGCGAAATAATTTTGTTTAAAAAAGCGGATAAAGTGCCACTAGAAGCCTTCCTAAAACACAATTTCCATTCCTTCCGAACTGACTATGCGAATGTAGACGAGAAGTGGCTCAAATTCAAAGATATAGTAGCAACAGCAATTGAGAGATTCATACCTCATAAATTGGTAAGAGATGGAACGGACCCCCCCGTGGTACACAAAAAAAGGTCCGAACGCTGTTGCAGAGGCAACGGAAAAAGCATGCGAAGTTCAGAAGAACGCGAAATCCCGAAGATGGGCTAAAATTTACAGACGTGTGAAATTTGGCACGTACTTCGATGCGAGATGCCTTTAATAGGTTCCACAACGAAACATTGTCTCGAAATTTGGTAGAAAATCCAAAGAAATTCTGGTCGTATGTAAAGTACACAAGCGGCAAGACGCAGTCAATACCTTCGCTGCGCAGTGCCGATGGTACTGTTATTGACGACTGTGCCGCTAAAGCGGAGTTATTGAACGCAGTTTTCCGAAATTCCTTCACCAGGGAAGACGAATGGAATATTCCAGAATTTGAAACATGAACATCTGCTAGCATGAGTTTCTTAGAAGTAGATACCTTTGGGGTTGCGAAGCAACTCAAATCGCTTGATACGTGCAAGTCTTCAGGTCCAGATTGTATACCGATTAGGTTCCTTTCAGATTACGCTGATACTATAGCTCCCTACTTAGCACTCATATACAACCGCTCGCTCACCGATAGATCTGTACCTACAGATTGGAAAATTGCGCAGGTCGCACCAGTGTTCAAGAAGGGTAGTAGGAGTAATCCATTTAACTACAGACCTATATCATTGACGTCGGTTTGCAGTAGGGTTTTGGAGCATATACTGTATTCAAACATTATGAATCACCTCGAAGGGAACGATCTATTGACACGTAATCAACATGGCTTCAGAAAACATCGCTCTTGTGCAACGCAACTAGCTCTTTATTCGCACGAAGTAATGGCCGCTATCGACAGGGGATCTCAAGTTGATTCCGTATTTCTAGATTTCCGGAAAGCTTTTGACACCGTTCCTCACAAGCGACTTCTAATCAAGCTGCGGAGCTATGGGGTATCGTCTCAGTTGTGCGACTGGATTCGTGATTTCCTGTCAGGAAGGTCGCAGTTCGTAGTAACAGACGGCAAATCATTGAGTAAAACTGAAGTGATATCAGGTGTTCCCCAGGGAAGCGTCCTGGGACCTCTACTGTTCCTGATATATATAAATGACCTGGGTGACAATCTGAGCAGTTCTCTTAGACTGTTCGCAGATGATGCTGTAATTTACCGTCTAGTAAGATCATCCGAAGACCAGTATCAGTTGCAAAGCGGTTTAGAAAAGATTGCTGTATGGTGTGTCAGGTGGCAGTTGACGCTAAATAACGAAAAGTGTGAGATGATCCACATGAGTTCCAAAAGAAATCCGTTGGAATTCGATTACTTGATAAATAGTACAATTCTCAAGGCTGTCAATTCAACTAAGTACCTGGGTGTTAAAATTACGAACAACTTCAGTTGGAAGGACCACATAGATAATATTGTCGGGAAGGCGAGCCAAAGGTTGCGTTTCATTGGCAGGACACTTAGAAGATGCAACAAGTCCACTAAAGAGACAGCTTACACTACACTCGTTCGTCCTCTGTTAGAATATTGTTGCGCGGTGTGGGATCCTTACCAGGTGGGATTGACGGAGGACATCGAAAGGGTGCAAAAAAGGGCAGCTCGTTTTGTATTATCGCGTTATAGGGGGGAGAGTGTGGCAGATATGATACACGAGTTGGGATGGAAGTCATTACAGCATATACGTTTTTCGTCGCTGCGAGACCTTTTTACGAAAATTCAGTCACCAACTTTCTCTTCCGAATGCGAAAATATTTTGTTGAGCCCAACCTACATAGGTAGGAATGATCATCAAAATAAAATAAGAGAAATCAGAGCTCGAACAGAAAGGTTTAGGTGTTCATTTTTCCCGCTCGCTGTTCGGGAGTGGAATAGTAGAGAGATAGTATGATTGTGGTTCGACGAACCCTCTGCCAAGCACTTAAATGTGAATTGCAGAGTAGTCATGTAGATGTAGAATTGTTTGCGACTGGTTTGTAGAACGTTGTGGACAGCTTGAGCGAATGATTTGGCCACCTTGTCACCCAGATGGCCAACTTGTCACTTGTGTGTGCATGTCAGCATGACACTTCTGAGACATGCCGGCCCCAGAGTGCATCTGCATAGTGAATTACCAATGACGGCTGGTGTCCCAGCCAGCCTGGACGTGGTTTTTAGCTGGTTTCGACACCTACCTAGGTGAGTACTGGGCTGCTATCCACATCCTATCTCAGTTACAGGATTCAAAAATGTTCACACGCCTTTTAATACAGATTATCAGAGATCAGTCTTTTACACAGGATTCTTGGTTCTTTTGTGGTCACTTGTTGACATGTTGCCTGTTGGCTTTTGTCTCGGGACCATCACAAATGACTGCTGAAGATCCCGAGACAAAAGCCAACTGGCTACTATATGAAATGATTTCTGTTTAAGGTTTGTTATTTGCCAATTCTAATAATATTAGTACTGTGACCACACTACTGAGCAAGCTAAATAAAATGAGCAACAACATGTATATATTGTGGAGTATAAATATAAGCAATTTGTCAGTGTAAATAAAGGAAATGTAATAATGCTGGTATTGTATAGTACTGCCTTTTTTTTAATTTTGAAACTTTTTTATGCTTGCAGGTACATCAAACTGGTCTGGTGATTACTTCACAAAAACTGGTGGTGTCGGGCTTGTTGTGAGAGACAATGCCACCGAAGCCTCTTCACCTGAATCAAAGAGCAGCATCCGTGGGCAGCTTCAGGCAATATTTGAAAGAGACTGGAGTTCTCGTTATTCAACTCCAATTAATTTGTCTGATTAAAAGGCCTTTAATAAGGTCAAACTGATTCTTTCAGTAATGGAGAAAAATACGCTGCCAGCTTCCTTCCAGTGCTTCAGAATGTGATGAGCTGCATCTTGCATAAAAGCTTATTTATATTTATCATCAGTGTTGCCAGAGTGCAAATTTGGGTGATCGTCTTTCATTTTTACCGTAAACCAACAGACCTCAACAAATTATTACAGACAAAAGCTCTTATTACTTTATACCACTTATTAGGATATCTGAATAATATAAGTATTCTAGTTGTTAGCAGTTTTGGCCATCTCATGTGGGTCACAGTACCTGCGTCTGTGTCTCAGTTGCAACGAAACCAAAATGCAAGCTATAATGGCACTCCCCTTTGATTATGGTAGAAATGTTAAGTGTTGATAACAGTGAAGCATTTGTGATATTTTAAGTGTTGCATATAGAGAGGGTGAGTGAGTGAGGTGAGGTGAGTGAGTGAGTGTGTGTGTGTGTGTGTGTGTGTGTGTGTGTGTGTGTGTGTGTGTGTGTGTGTGTGTGTTTGTGTGTTTGTGTGTTTGTGTGTTTGTGTGTTTGTGTTGGGAGACGGGGGTGCTTGAATAATTGAAGTTCACTTCACGCTGTGAGACTATACAGGTTAATCTTCCTGCTTTCCTCTAAAAATTGCCAGAGATCAGTACGTGTGTGTGTGTGTGTGTGTGTGTGACTTCTGTTTGGTGGGTGAGAGGAGGGAGGAGTTGGCTACCCTACCATTGTTTCCTCTCATTTTGTGTGTTGTTGAGTAGTATTTTTTAATGCCAGCCATAGCTGTGATACCTTTACATTATAATATTTTGTATGTTGAGTGCCACTGTTTATTGCAGTGGTGGTGGTGTTCTTTTTATCAAACTGCTTACAATTAACTGGTTTATATTGTAAGTACTATGTTGTACAGTCATAGTGGGAATGATGTACATTACGTGTGTTTATATTTGAAATTTTTATTTTTTCCACATTGTGTTGCTGCTGTGCAGCAATTCACTTTGCACTTGAGTCAGAAGCATAGTTATAATTATTTCTGACTCTTTTACTGTGACCAGAATTAGTAATTAATTATACTTCCTTTTTATATTTTTAACACTATTTCATAAAATAAGAATATGTAGACAACATTTTGTTTAAATTCATAGATAATTTGCATTGTGAAGGTAAATATACTGCCACTCTGCTTGCTTATTATGAGCAACTTTTACAGCCTGATTCAAAATGGTGTTCAATAAATTATAGTGTGCTAATGTGTGATTACTTGTCAATGTGACAAGTCCGTGTCTGAAATTATGCTCCACAAACCACGATGAGCTTTTCTTAATTTTCATATTAACGTTATGGGTACTTTCTGGCAATATTGTGGGAAGTTCTTGTCTGTTTACTAAATTTATGGTGTCATGGTGCTTCGTTGAAATCAATTTAAAGTCTTATGTTTTAAATATGAACTTTCTGCTAATTATTGCTATTAATTAAACTAGGACTAAAGTGTAATCCATATATGTGGTAACCTTCATTAACACTTCGAACGACAGAATAAGGTTTTTTTCACATAACGATGAAATACATAATTTCTGGGGATAACAATGTATAACCCTTCTCAATTTATTATGTATTTTTAAATCTACCAATAGATATGGGTTCCAAATATTCGCCAAAGAATCTGGGGAAGAAGAATTGTTATACATGATAATTCAAGTTGTTTAGCAATGGCATAAGTTTGACACTGAAAAATAAATTTTATTGCCTAGACTGTCTTAGCAGATTGCAGTCACCCTGTAAGTTCATTAGTGATTAACAGGAATTGACTTGTCATACAACAATGTAGTAAATAATAGGGAGCAAAAGCTTACTGTCAACTGAATGGAACTATGGAGGTGATTGTGTAAGGTTGTCACAAGAAAGGAACATTTGATTCATATGACAGAAGTTTCAGAAAGGTATTTGTGACAGCTCTCAAAATGGAGATCCTGTTTGTGATTGATGGATTAAATGGGAACAGTCATGAAAAAGATGGAGGTCAACATTCAGAAACAGAGGAAAACCCAGTAGAAGAAACGTAAGAGGTGACAGTGAGTTCTGAAGGAAAGGGTGTAACGACCTTGCTTGCATTAAACAGTTTAGTAATAATGTACTTCATTGTTAATACAGTATGAATTACTGATTCCAATTCTAAATCAAGCAAGAGAGTGCAATGGTGGACACTGTCAGCATTTGGTAGCAACAAAAGTTTCCATACGTGTACTATATCATTTGAGGTAAATGACAGATGGTTCCTTTGAAAAGAACGTGGCTGATTTCTTTCCCCATCCTTTTCCAGTGTGAGCCTTTTGTTTTTATTTATTCATTTTTTAATCATGAGCTATCATTAGCGAATTTAGACAAAGTGCACTGCTCAGGATTGTGGATCACTTTAGAAGACTCCTCTAGATCACCTGCAAACAGGTTGGCATAGAAGTCACATCTGAGTGCTCCCGACAGCATCAAAATTTGTATGCAGTACTGTTGTGAAACCCAGTTGTCATGGAAAAAGATATCCTCAGTTACTGTTATCAGAAAGGTGGGTGTGGATTGAGAGAACACCAATTGTGTATCACAGGAGGTTGCTCTTCATTATTTTGGACAGCATGGGGATGGGCCTTGGGGTATGGGAAGACTTCATAGTCAATCACTTTCTCGGCTCAGTTCTCTCACCAAATGCTCTGCTTCCCATGTCAATGCCACCTCTTCAAGACATCCAGATCCCTATTGTTAATGGTTGTTTTGTCATTGAATAGGGTTTCTGTTCATACCTAATTTGCTCCAAACCTACAATATCATCTAGGTGACAATGACTGAATGCACGTGCGCATTCCCACCCTACGCACACGCACACACACACACACAAATTTATTTTCTTCTTCTTCTGTAACTTTGTGTGATTTTCCGTCATGCTCAATGACAGTATCTCTGTTTATTCCAAAGTTACTCCCAAATTGTGGCCAAGAAGAAAATTGACCACCCAGTGGCATAACAAGCTGCTGAGCACAACTGCGGCTGCTTCACAGTCCCAGCATATGTGCAGGGGCACAGGTGTGTGCATGTGTCTTTGGATAGCTCCTCACAACTGCTAATTTGTGCATGGGCTCCTTTACCTCTAAATTATTTCATTCTGCTAAAAATTTCCATATGCCTCTCTCTCCCTTCGGTTCCCATAACCACCCCTCCTTGCACCTCTAACCCCCCTGCTTCAGGGGTCACTAGTCCCTGTCTTGACCTTCCTATGCCTTTCCCTGCTCCCATTCCACCAACACAGTATTTGTCTTTTCCCTTTCTGTACTTCTATCCTCTCCCCTCCCCCTCCCCTTTCCCCATAAGAGCCTCTTGACATATGACTTAGCAGCTTTATCCTGTCCCTACCACGCCCTGCATGTTCTCACAAACAGCATAGCATCTTCCGTCATGCCCGCCTCTTACCCTGCCATCTCTCCCCTTCCCCACCTCAGGCCTCCTCCATATCACCATCATCTTAAGTCTGACATAGTCACCATCAGACCCCAGTAGCCAAAGACAGTGGTCGTGTCTGTATGTGTTGTGTGTCTATATATATAAAAACAAAGATGCTGTAACTTACCAAACGAGAAAGCGTTGATATGTTGATAGACACAATAAAAAAACACACACACACACATACGCACACACACACACACACACACACACACACACACACACACACACAAATTTCAAGCTTTCGCTAACCAAGGTTACTTCATCAGGAAAGAGGGAAGGAGAGGGAAAGACGAGAGGATGTGGGTTTTAAGGGAGAGGGTAAGGAGTCATTCCAATTCTGGGAGCGGAAATACATACACACACACACACACACACACACACACACACACACACACAGAACAACCACCTTGTCTGAAAGCGTAAATATGCAGTTTTTTTGTTGTGCATTTACACACACACACACACACACACACACACACACACACACACACACACAGAACAACCACCTTGTCTGAAAGCGTAAATATGCAGTTTTTTTGTTGTGCATTTTGGCGACCCAATGCCTTTTCTGTGTGATGAGTAGCATTCTATCCCTTCAATAACCTTGTTATTACATCCTAGACTTTCTGCAGTTTTCATAATCAGTGTTAAGAACTGAATTGTACAGCATACTCTTTCTCCTACACCCATGGCATTATCTGAACTGTTAGCATTCAATTCATTCTTAAGACTAGCGCATAGCCTATTATTTTAAAAGTCACACCTGTTCAAAGTTTACAGTTCAGATTTTCACTCCTTTCCAATGCCGTCTGTAGCAAAACAAGGCACTGCTATGCTGGAATGCTGTGCACTTCTTCTGATTGCGATGAAGGCACAGCCCAACACATACATTGCCAATTGTAAGGCTTGTGCTTGCAATAACTTACTCCATTGATAGTTGCAGTACTTCTTGTTATGAAGAGTTGGGTGGAGTTCATTAAGCATGATGGATTGGGATACCCGCTATTGATTTATTATGTTTTCTCGAAAGATGTTACTGAATCGCAGTAGTAAACTCGTGCTGTGACATTCAAATGAAACTTCAGTCTTTGATGACAGTCCCTACATGTGAATTACGTTTCAGCTACACGTTATCATACAATCCAAGGCATTACTTTTCTTTTCTTATTGAGAGTTGATGACCTACCACATACAAAGGCTTCACTATAATAGCTGTGTGTGATAAAAAAGAAGCAGCAGTAAAATTCATTATTGGGCCCTGAGATGCTTGATTGTGTGTTGCCATGCCTCACAGACTTTGTGTTTGTTCTTGTATCGAACGAGATTGAGCAGTGGTGTCCTCATAGGTGCCGAGGTACCTTTGCTTCTTATTAGATCAAAGACAGAGGTGGAGAAGTGGTCACCTTATACCATGTTACACTCATTCTTTAGTGAGATTGTGATAAATTTTCTAAATTATTATGCAGTTTTTCTCCGGTAAGCTTAACTGCCTTGATCTCGATTTGTTACTGATAGAAATTTCAGGGGTCAAAGATACTTTGTTCTCTAAATGTCATGTTAATGAATGAAATTCCGCATGATTAGACCATGTTTAAATTTACATTTTTCAGTATTTGCAGAATACATTAGACTACCAAGACATTTGACATGTTATTATGCTAGGTGATTGAAGACGGCCACCATAGTTTTAGCACTGTTCTCATGTACTCAGACAATGGAAACTCCATGTTTGAATGTCAACAATATAAGGAAAAGGATAGATTGCCACTCACTGTAAAGGTGATACCTTGAACTGTGGACAGGCACACCAAAAAGACTGTTACACTTTCAGATTTCGGCAAAAGCCTTCTTCACACACACACACACACACACACACACACACACACACACACACACACACATTCATTCACTCACACAAATAATCACACCTCATGCACACATGTTCTGCCTAATAATCAAACCAGAAAATTGCTTATAGGGTATCAATCAAGTCAAAACTACAGAACGTTTGATACACACTCAAGATTTTGTAAACATGGAATTAACCACACATCCTCTATTACAGTGCTGTGATTTAGTGTTCTCACATTCACTTCACTTCTGCTGACATCTATGACCCTTTTTTCTTCATTTTATTTATTTATTTGTTTTGCTTCCAAAACTATTGTCACCCACTAAATAGTAGTTGTGTTAGGAAACTGTGGTGATTACATGGTTGGTGCAACCACTGGCAAAGAGTTCTTGGTCCATCAGGGAAGTAAACTGATGTAGATTCATACAGATTTGACTACTGGGCTGCAAACCAGTCAAAGCCACTAGTCCGAGAATATTGTGTCTCCCATTACCTGAACATACTGTCAACAAGTAACTGTGTGGATTGCCACATACTATCTGCGGTGCTTGTTCTGTTTTTCAGGTACATACAAAGCCTTGTCAACCTTTAATCCTTCTATTATTTGTCAGATTTTATTAAGATTTGTAAGTGAAAAAAATCAGGTGCACTGATAAGGAAAGGAATGAGGTGGTTCCCTGCAGAAAGGGACAGGATGATAGGACATGGGTTTAGACATCAGGTAGCTGTAAAGGGTAAAAGCAGTAAGAGAAAGACACAGATTGGAATATGTACAACAAATAATTGAGGACATAGGTTGTGAATGCCGCCCTGAGATGAAAAGGTCAGCACAGGAGAGGAATTTGTAGTGAGTCGCATCAAACCAGTCAG
Source organism: Schistocerca gregaria (assembly GCF_023897955.1). NCBI lineage: Eukaryota > Metazoa > Arthropoda > Insecta > Orthoptera > Acrididae > Schistocerca > Schistocerca gregaria. The sequence goes on along the minus strand of NC_064925.1, from coordinate 371,515,317 downwards.
AAGACTGATGACTCAAAACGGAAGTGAAACCTTACGCACGGTACTGTTAGGTGTGTTAACACCATTGCTCTGTTAGAAAAGGGCTATGAAATTGCTCATAAATTGTAGTTAGAGATATCTCGTAACTGACACAGCTCTCTAATCTTAACTGACAGTTTAGATTTTGTGTAAATTTCAAGTGATTCAGAAACTTTTCACACACCAATTACCTGAAACAAATAAGAAAGTTGCCATGTGTATATGAGATAACTGTGATATTATCTGTTGAAGTGATTCTTATTAATGTGAGTGAAAAAGAGATTTTTTGAGTGGATAAAAGTGTACTTTTTTCTAATAAGTAGTAAAGTGATATACGGGTGTGAAGACTTTGTATTTAAATTTTAAGCTCCCATTAATGTATGCTAATTGTCTTTAATATGAGCAACTTTATTACCATTTACATGCTTGACATTAGGTTAACTTTTAAAACAGTTTTTGAATGTGGTTTCGCAGTGATAACGAATTATTCGTAAGAAGTCATTGTGTGCTTCTGTCTATAAAATTTTTTGTTTCAGTGTGCTACTGGTCAGAAGCAGACAGTGACTATTTTTATCTTTGATAATAAGAGTTTTCCTTTTTCAGTAATTTTTAACAATTGTCTGGTATCTTTATACTGGTATTTTAAAAACTGTATATTATGTGAGATGAGTAAAGTGTTTCATGTTTTGCAACTTGTAATATTGTCATTATATTTTTGTATCATGATTATCACATCTCTGATAAAATTTCTCATGAAGAAAAAGTGAATGTACAGTATGTGTGGAATGTAAGAAAAATAAATGTGTGAAAGTTATGCCCACTCAATTTTCGTTATTCCTGACATCCAGTACTACTCAGTTTGTTCTTGAAGTCCAAATTACTGTAAGTATAAACTGACAGTCTCTTCAGTGTAACAGAATAATGATCACACAGAGGGGTTTAATTTACCTGTGAAGCTGATAATATCCAAAATTACCTCATTTACTATTCTTGCTTGACAGTTCCTGCCACCCTTGGTATGCTTCAAATTTGTGGTTCAGTTGGATCCCCTATAACCATAGAACTGCTTCTCTGTTTTAGGCAGGTGGAGTAGATCTCAGAACATTTTATTATTTACAAAATCTGTATCTGATTTCATTATCTGAACCATTAGATACTAGGAAATACTCACAAAAGAAAATAGCAACTCAAAAAATGATGGTTGGTTAAAGGTCATCATGTTCTGTAAGTGTCGTGAAAATATTTCTTCAGAGACAATGAGTGAGACAAATGGAATGATCAGATTGCACAAGTAATAGGCAAGGCAAACTCCAGATTGTGGTTTATTGTTAGAATCCTGAAGCATTGCAGTCCTTCAACAAAGGAAATAGCTTACAATACGCTAATTTTCCAGTCTTGGAGTATTGTTCGTCTGTATGGGACCCTTACCAGCTGGGTCTAATTCAAGAGATTGACAAGGTCCAAAGAAGAGCAGCAAGATTTGTGACTGGTACATTTAGCCATCACGAGAGTGTTACAAATCTCATAGAAAGTTTGAAGTGGGGAAACACTTGCAGATAGGTGGGGTGTGAAACGGAAGGAGCTGCACCCTAAATTCTGAAATCCGAGGATGCAGAGCGTATATTATTACCACAAACTTTCAAATCGTGCAATGATCACCGTTCAAAAAAACTGAAAGTAGAGCTTGTACTGAGGCGTTCAGTCAGTCATTTTTCCCTCGTACGATCCAAGAGTAGAACAGAGGGGGAGGGGGGAATATGACTTTGGCGCAAATCGTGCCCTCTGCTACACACCGCTTGGTGGCTAGCAGAGTATATATGTAGACAGAAAATCAATGGAGTGCAATAGCTGTATTGTATCTGTCTTCCTACATACTCTACAAACCAATGTTAAATGTGTGGCAGAGTGTACTTAGTATTGAATAACAGTATTATTTCTTCCTGTTCCAATCATATTTGGAGCATGGGAAGAATGTCAGCTTAAGAGTCCCTCTGTACTCTGTAATTACTCTAATCTGTCCATACGGAATTTGGTGTCACACCTATACTTATTATCAAAAGTACAATCATATGGGGTATTAGACAAAATATGTGATGTCACTGGGTTGAGAAGTTCATGGTAGGGAGGACGCAGAATGCCATCTTGGACGAAGAGCTATTGACGTATGTAGAATTAACTTTGGTGTACCCCAGGCAAGTGCATTGGGTCCCTTGCTGTACATGTAGTATATTAATGATCTTGCAGGAGTATTAATAGTAGCCTCACACTCTTAGCAGATGATGCAATTATCTACAATTAAGTACAATGTGAATGGAATTGTACAAGTATCCAGTCAGACCTTGATAAGATTTCAGAGTGGTGCAATGAATGGCAACTTGCTTTAAATATTCAAAAATGTAAAATTTTGCACTTCACAAAACAAAAAAGCTTTGTGTCCTATGAATATAGAGAGTCACAGTTCGAGCCTGTAAATTCATACAAATACTTTGGTGTAACACTTAGTAGGGACATGAAGTGGAATGATCTCATAGGCTGTTATGGATAAAGCAGGTAGCAGGCTTTTGTTAATTGGTAGTATACTGGGGAAGTACAATCAGTCTACAAAGGTGATTGCATACAAATTACTTGTGACCCATCCCAGAATACTGCTTAAGTGTGTGGGACCCATACCAGGTAGTACTATGTAATGGTACTTTGACTACCACACCTCCGCCAATACATAGATATGATTTACGATCGCGCATGCAGAAGAGCGCTGTGCCAGCGACCACTTTTTATAAATAATTTGATCCTTTTTTTCCATAGGTGTTTGTATTTAACAACTAATTGATCACTCTCTTGTCTTCACACATTCAAGACGTGTAATTTTAAGAGGAAATTAAAACTATATTATGAAACAAAGTTATTTCAGTAGTGATCCAAAATGGTTATCGCCAAATTTATAAATTAATCCTGACAGTGACAACTTAAAGAAATTTTCATCAGACGGAGAACAACAGGACCAGCAAACAATGAGAAAAAGGACATCCTACAAGAAAATTAAGAAGTATTCCAGACGCAGCCACAAAGACTATATTATAATAAATACTACATTTATAACAGAATTATAAGGTAAATTTCAACTTATTTCTGATGCTAGTTCCTTACAGTCACTTTTTGTAGTGTTGCCGACCCGGTCTGCCATTCGCGTTCAAATTACAGCACTATCTCAATCATTAACACGAAGTCTGCCTTATCCGTAACTTATTCCATCAAAATTCAAAACCAATCAGATTTTGTATTGTCATGGCAGAACCCCGAGGAAAGGAAACACTAAAACTAGCAGGTGATATCAAACATATAGAGCATTAATGATCACAGATTTGTTTGGTCTTTGGGTGTCACAGAGATGTTGAAAGAAGTTAACGGGCAAACTCTTAACGATAGACATAAACTATCCCAAGAAATTGTTAAGTTTTTCGTGGCAACTTGTTGACAAATTGACTGTTGGGTTCTGTCTCGGGTTTTTTGACCAGTGTTTATTTGATAATTTTTCTGACTTTTTGCCACCACAATTGGCTGGCTTTGTCAGAGTTTCACCCTCCGTTGCTGGTGGTGTACCAGAGTCACACTCACAGCTGCAGATTACAAGTACCTGGCGTGCCCACGTCCTAGGTCTTTCCTGTTGTCATTTCTGCTGCAGTTCTCTCTTTGCTACCTGCAACAGTTGCTCTGTGCAGCACGGGAATCCAAAATACATTCATCTTCAGGCTGTCTTGCTAAAAATATTGTAAACTGTTGTCTTGTTTGTGTATTTCTATATCCTCTCCGAACAAGCAGGTGTAATAGCTCTCCTCTACATAAAAAAAACTTGTGTGTTGGTGTAGTTCACTGTGTAGTTGGTGTTGCACAGCGTATGATCCCCCCCCCCTCAACCTGGAGTGCCGCTTATGTTCAGTGATCCTGGTGTCAATTGATTGTCCAGTCTTTCCAATATATATATTTTTTCATATGTAACTGGTATTCGGTACATTCCATTGCAAGTGGGGTCCACTTTCTCCTTTGCCGATATGAGAAACACTTTGATCTTCTTTATCGATTTATAAATAGATTTTACACCATGTTTTCACAATATATGGCTGATTCTGTCTGTCACTCTGGGAATGTATGGCAAAAGGGCCATATCAGTCATTTCTTTATTTCATTGTCACTTCATTGTGCTTTGATTCTGTGACACATCTTATGTAAGAAGTGTCACAGAATCACACACACAGTGAAGTGACATATTAGTGAAAGAGATGTCATATATAACCCCCTACTCACAACTCTCATAGGGATTGTGAGGGTAAGATTAGATTAACTACAGCACACAGAGGCATTTAAACAATCGTTTTTTGTGTGCTCCATACGTGAATGGAATGAGGAACCGTTGCTGTGCACTTCAGTGGTTTGCAGAGTGTAGATGTAGAAAAGATACATAGGAGGCTAATGTATATTTCTAGATTCTTTGCACAATACTAGTTATTGATAATTTATAAGTAGGTCCTCACAGGGTAACTGTCATATATCTTCAAGCAAGTGGCAGTTCAGGTCTTTCAAAGTTTCGGCAATGTTCCCTTTGGGTCAGACAAACCTGTGGCCATTTATGCTACCTTTCTTCGTAAATATTGAATAACTCCTGTTAATCCTGTTTGGTATGAGCCCCTTAAACTAATGCAATATTCTAAGACTGAATGTGCAATTGATTTGTAAATAGCCTTCTTTTTAGATTTAATGTATTTTTGCAGGTGTGTTGATTCCATTTAACATCTGCACAAATTGTTTCACCCACGATATGTCTGAGTTGGTTGATTCCAATTGTGAATGACTGGTGTTGTAGTTATAGGACACTTTCTCTTTCTTCTCTCTTCTTCTTCTTCTTCTTCTTCTTCTTCTTCAGTGCACATTCTTACATTTCTTAACATTTGAAGCAAGTTGCCATTCTATATATAACTTTTAAACATTGACAAGATCCGATTGGATATTTACCCAGTGTTTCAGGTAGTACTTAATTACAGACAACCGTGTTACCTGCAACAACTCTAAGGTTATTATGGTCTGCCTGGTTATTAATATACAGTATGGACAGCAAAGGTCCAAACGCATTCCCCTGGGACACATCTGAAGTTACTTTTACTTCCATTGATGACACTCCTGAACTGGCAAAACTTTTGAATCTTAATCTACACAAAAGTTTGAAGAAAACATACAATTAGAGTTAGAATATAATAATACATTGAAGACGATGTAAGTTTGTTTTGTGATTTACTGCACTTTCTTTTGAGCCATCTGTGAATTGAGAGTTCACTGTGTTATGCACCAGCTAAACAGTTCCCTGGGGGCCTCTAGAAATTGGCACAGCGACAGGCAGTCACTTCTGTCATAGCAGTGTGGCAGTGAGGCTTGTCTCAGCTGTGAGTTAAATGTTATTACAGGTGCTGGTCAGTTCTCGTTTAACAGAACTTGTTTTACTAGTGTATTTTGTGAGTGCAAGTGATTAACTGATTATATTATGGCTGTGCAGAGGGAAAACTTGTCTTTATTTCTCAAATTACATGACAAGACATTTCCAAGGTGGACTTGGGAAATAAAGAGCACTTACAAAGATAAGTGATTCACATCACACTTTGCCATTTAAATGGTTGATTGGAACAGATCAGAACATTTAGATTTTCTTACTACAAAAAGTATCCTTGGTTTACAGGTTGCTCTCTAACAAATCAATTATATTGGGAAACATTCCACGTGGGAAAAATATATCTAAAAACAAAGATGATGTGACTTACCAAACGAAAGCATTGGCAGGTTGATAGACACACAAACAAACACAAACACAAACATACACACAAAATTCAAGTTTCGCAACCAACAATTGCTTCATCAGGAAAGAGGGAAAGACGAAAGGATGTGGGTTTTAAGAGAGAGGGTAAGGAGTCATTCCAATCCCGGGAGCGGAAAGACTTACCTTAGGGGTAAGTCACATCATCTTTGTTTTTAAATAAATTATATTGCTACACACATATTTTATTTGATGGGCCTGGGATTGAAAAAGAATGGACGTCAACTCCTTTTGGAGAATATGTGACAAAAAATTTTGACAGGGAAGCTGAGAAACACCAGAATTTGAGAAGGCACCTTCAGAATCAAGTGTGTTTTCAGTTATTGTGTCATGGGCAACTGAACATGTAATTTCTGAAGGAGCCAGACATCTAGCCATAAAACATAATGTGACAGTGAAACAAAATAAATTTGTATTGGATTGACTTATTGATGTTCGTTCCTTGGACAAGCATTCAGAGGTTGCTTTTAATATGAAAATTCCAACAAAGGTAATTACCCTGAATTGAGGAACTTTTATCTAGACAGGAACAGTTTATTCATGATCACTTGCAGAGCACTTCCGGTTTCAAAGAACATTAAGCACAATTTAAAACAAATTGATTGAATTGGTTATCAACATCATTAATGATCATGTTGAAGAAAAGTTAGTCATGTGAATTTATTGGAGTGCAACCAGATGAAATGCTGGATGTTCCTTGTTATTCACAAATGAGTATTATTATCAAGTTTTGTGCACAAGATATTTCCATTGAAAGATTTATTGGTTCTCACAATGTTTCTATTGACAAAACTGTTCAGGTTGTATCAGAAATTGTGCTCAGTGCACTTCAGGTTTGGTGAGCAACTGACAAGACAGTGAGCCAAACATGATGGAGTGCCAGTAATGGCAGATAAATGCGGATGTCTCCAAAATCTTGTTACACAAAAAGTCTGCGAGCTATATTTTTGCATGATGTGCTCAAACTTAGTCTAGTATTGTTACATTGTTCTAAAAATATCAAAGCAATTATGCCTAATCAAAAATTGAGAGCTCCAGGTTGGAATATCAACAACATAAGGTAAAGGATAGATTGCTACTCGGTGTAAAGGTGACACATTGAGTTGCAGGCAAGAACAACAGAAAAAATGTTACACATTTAGCTTATGGCCAAAGCCTTCCTCAGAAAAGAGAGCATTCACACAAGCAAGGACAACTCATGCACATATGATGGTCATGTGTATGTGAGACGTGCTTGCTTTTATGTTTGTGTTTGTTTTCTTTTCTGAAGAAGGCTTTGACCAAAAGCTAGATGTGTAACAGTATTTCCATTGTGCATGTCACCAACTCAGTGTGTTGTCTTTATTGTGAGTAGCACTCTATTATTTTCCTAATATTGTTGTTAAACCAGATAGGCTTTTCACTCAGTCTTCTATCCTTCCATTAATCTTTTAGCAAGACCTTGAGGTGGATGCTCGGGTCAGTTACACCAAACAACACCTTATTATCAGGAGTTCATTTATTCACCTCTTTACACAAGCAAGGCATACAAAGAACTGGATGGCGGAACTGCACAAAGATAATGTTTAGCTTAGTTCAAAGACAATACTCAGATCAATACTGGTGTCGAGCTCCACAGTACGGGAGTACTCTTGACTCTTGAGAGGTGGGGGAGGGGGAGGGGGGGGGGTGTGACTATGGCGTCAGCAGGGGTGGTCCGCAGCAGCCAGACCACAGTTAGCTTGACAGCATCATCGGGTAGCTGTGTGGGTAGATGTCATGAAGGAAGGTCCGGCCACCAAACCTGGAAGTCATTGAAGCGTGCTGGGTGTCGTACTGGGTGTGCTGGTCGTGCGGCGACAGGTAGGCCAGTGGTTTGCGGGAGGAACAGAGCGACGACGACGATGTCTCCATTGGGCGTGGCGAACACACGAATCATGTTCAGGTCGACGTCGGGCAAGAGGGGAATGCATTTCACCAGGTGGCAGGGAATGGCGGAGGTTGTGTCATGAGCAGTGGATGAAGGGAAACACTCAACGAACAGTGTATCGTCACGTAGTATTATAGAGATGTCGTGGATTATGTTGGAGGGAACAGGCACAAACACCTTGAGTGAGGGCACGTTCAAGATGGGAAGGCATGAGAAACCTCGACAGGGTGAGGCAGGCAAATGGGGAGAGGTGGAAGGGACCGGCGAAGGGCCTGGCGGTGAGGGCGTGATCGTAGGTAAGCTCGACGTGGGGAGCATGGGGTCATTCAACGGAGTGCGTGAGATCAGAGTAGGCAGCGAGGTCAAAGGAGAGCTCAGTGAATGGAGCTGGAGGTCACTCGATTAAGTGTGTAAGTCCGACCTGGAGGGAGTGGTCAGAGCGTCATGAGCCACAACAGTGAGTGGCGTGGTCGTGGCCTGAAGTGGGATAGAAGAAGGCTCGACATGAGCGGGTATAAGTCTGTTGATAGAGACTGTGACAGCTGAATCTTTTATCTGGGTGTCATAGGTGGCTGAGCGCCGGAGAACTCGGTATGGGCCGATGTATGGAGGTTGGAGGGGAGTACGGACAGTGTCATCTCGCAGCATGACGTATTCGCAATTGTCCAGAGATTTCGGGACATGAACCTTAGGGCGGGAGTGGCTGGTGGGCAGAGAGATATGGAGGTTGAGTAAGTGGTGTCTGACGCGGTCCATGAAGGAAGGTATGTCAGACTGAGGGATGCAAGCGGAAGGGCTCACAAGTTCGCCAAGGAGAACAATGTTCTGCCTGTATACTTGCTCGGCTATTGTCCCCTTGAGGTCTTCCTTATAGATTGTACGAATGCCGAGTAGCACAAGGGGAAGGCCTTCCGTCCATAGAGTGTCGTGGCATCAAAGAGCCACCTTTGAAAGTGCGGTGCCAGTGTTCAACTAGCTCATTACTTTGTGGGTGATATGCTGTGTGGTATGGATGCGCCGGATGTCACAGATGTTACAAATCTTGTTGAACTGGGCTGACAAATTGTCTGCCCTAGTCAGTCGTGATGATAGCTGTAAATCCGAAATGTGATACCCATGACTCAATGAAAGCTTGAGCAACAGTTTCTGCCATAATATTTGGGGAGGGGGACAGCCTCGATCCAGCGAGTTGTTAGGGCAATAGACGAGAGGACATAACGAAAGCCGTTAGAGGGGGCGAGAGGGCCGACAATGTCGATATGAATATGCTGGAAATGCCCAGGAGGGATTGAAAAGGCTCTGAGAGTGGGTGAGGTGTGCTTGTGTAGTTTGCAGCGTTGGCACGCGATGCAGGAGCGTGCGCATTGCTGGTAATCCTTGTTGACATTTCTCCACACAAAGCACTCTGCAACGAGGCGGGCGGACGCACGAACACCGGGGTGGGCTAAATTATGCAGTGCGTTGAAGACAGCTCGTTGGAGCGTGGTTGGGATGAGGAGGCATAATGTGGCAGTACTGTTGCTGCACCAGATCTTACCAGAATTGCCAGGGAAGGTGGTGCGGATGAAGTATAGTGAAGAGATAGAGTCTGAAATCAGGTCTTGTATGTCCTCGTAAGCGGGTTGGAGGTTAGGCTGTTCTGAGAAGTCTAACAGTGAATGAACGGTGTTGACTCATGAAAGGAAATCAGCAACTATATTGTCAGTACCCTTTATGTGTCTGACATCGGTGGTGAACTGAGATATGAAGTCCACGTATCTGAAGCGGCGAGGAGGCGGGTCCGCTGGCAGGTTTGTAATGTCCGCAGCCAGGGGTTTGTGGTCCGTTAAAACATAGAAAGGGTGTCCCTCAACATCAGTCTTAAAATGCTTGATCGCTTCGTAGACCACGAGCAACTCCCTGTTAAATGCGGAATATTTCCGTTGTGTGTTGGTGAACTTGTGCGAGAAGAACTGCAGAGGCGAAGTCTGGCTGTCGACTGTCTGGCTAAGGACAGCACCAAAGGCAGTATCACTCGTGTCTGTGTTGATGAAATGCTGTGCATTGGGATAAGGATGCGCGATTGTGCAGGCCTTACCAAGAAGACTTTTGAGGGTGGTGAAAGAGTCAGTCATAGCAGGGGGCCATGGAATGGTACTAGTTCCAGAGGTGTGGGTGCCTGCCCAGGCGTCTGTCAGTGGAGCCTGAATCTCTGCAGCCCGAGGTAGATGTCGGCGATAATAATTAACCGTCCCCAGAAAGCACTGGAGCTCTTTGAATGACGCAGGTCTGGGTAGGTTTAGTATTGTTTGTACCTTCTCAGGGGAGAGTGAAATGCTGTCGGCAGAGACCCGAAGATCGAGAAAAGTGACAGCGGGTTGATGTAGCTGCAATTTGTCCTGGTTAGTCTCGATGCCTGCTGCTGTGAGAGCGTTCATAACAGTTTGCACATGTCAATTGTTGCCCTCGACGGAGGAGCTGAACACAAGAATGTCATCAAGGTATGCAAAGCAGAATTTTAGGTCGAATAGCACTTCGTTGATGAAGCGTTGCCAGGTCTGGGTTGCATTTTTCAAACCGAAGGGCATGAATCAAAACTGAAAGAACCCAATTGGGGTGGTGATTGCTGTCTTCTCGATGTCTTCAGGTGCCATGGGGATCTGGTGGTAGGACCATTTGCAATCAATGGCTGAGAACTGGGAACTGGTAAAGTTGACAGTGTTGGGTATGGGGTAGGTGTCCATAATTGTTCATGCATTTAGTCGACGGTAGTCTCTGCACATGCGCCAAGACCTACCTTTCTTGAGTGTCATATGAATGTGCATAGACAAGCTACTGGCAGAGGATTCAATGACGCCGGAGCTTAGAAGTTCAGAAATCTGCTTTTTAAGGTCGGAGAGATGCTCAGGACAAAGTTGACATGGTTTGCAGAAGTTTGGGGGGAATGGCGTGAGGCAAAGCTTGTGAACCGTACCGTTGGTGATGACGGAAATGTTGCCGGCAGCGCGGGAGGCAATTTGTTACAATGTGTGGCGGGTGGGGCGGGCGAGGTGAGGTCGTGGTGTTCGGAGCCACTCGGCGGATCTGATGGGAGCCGAGGCAGTGAAGTGTCCCAGGGGTCAACGTGACAAGATATCCGCCAGCCCAAAGAAGTGGCACCATGGTCGGATGAGGTCGGTAGAGCTCGTGAAGCATTAGTGAGTCCATTGTCCGAAGGCGCGCCCTGTGGCAGCACAGACGAAGCGCTAGGTGTGAGTGCACTCTTTATGTTGTCAGTGGCGGTCGCATGGTGGCGTGCAGGAGCCGAAGTTGCATAATTTGAGGTTCTGTCCTCGAGGGGAGGGGTAGGAGCTGTCAGTTCGGGAACACATGACACTCGTCGCACATGCGCACTCGTGTCCGGCCAAGTGTCAAATGCTGCTGTATTGGGGGGGGGGGGGGGGGGGGGGGGGTCCTGTGGAACTGTCAGTACACGTTATGGTAGACTTGATAGCACAGTTGGAAGGGGTAGCGGGAGGTAAGCACACGGAGACTCGATTGCTGGGACTGCAAGCAGATTTGGCGCGCTTACTGACCTTGCTTTGACCTTGCATTGTCCTTGCTGCAGTGTCTGTAATTCCTCTGCTACGTCGGAAAGCTGGAGCTGAGTTTCGTTGAGCCGGAGGGAGAGCTTGAAGTTTTACTTGCGTAGGCGAGCCACGTTTTAAAGCACGACAAGGCACTTGTGCGTTGTTTCTTGTAACCTCGTCGACAGAGACGAGCATGTATGGATGAGGTGAGCCCGGACCGACGTGTCGGGGGGGGGGGGTATGCTCAACGGAGCACAGGGGATGTGAGTTTTGGACGGGTGGTGAAACACGGTGTTTCGCACTAGGTCTGTTTGTGATGTTGCAAGAAGTCAATGCCTAATATAGGTTCCTCAATATTGCACACTAAAATAGTCCACTCAAGTTTGCAGTTCGCGGGGAGTGAGATGATGTGGGAGATTGAACCCGAGCATTGTAGTTTACGCGAATTCATAGCTTGCAGTGAAGCATGATGAGAGTGGATGTTCCATGACTCTAAGGACGTAGGTAACAGTGAAACATCGGTGCCTGTGTCCACTAGGAAAAGTATCCTGATGAAATGTCTTTAATAGAAAGTCTTCCGTAATTATCCGACTGTTCCCGAACAGAATGGAGCACTGGGGGGTGCCTGTCATGTTGTGCACAGGAGGCGGCACCCGGACCTACCTGCGATTGGCATTTGGGAAGCAGCAGGGTGGTCTGCAGTTCCATGCCGCCTCACCAAATCGTGTGTGGAAGTAACAGTATGGCTAGTGGGGTTGCATTTCCTATGGAAAGTTCGTTGCCAGAGGCAGTGGCCGAGGTTCGGTGGCCGAAGCAGGTTCAGTTGCAGGAGGGGGCGTGAACGTGGGCAGAACAGGTGACATCCCAGCTGCTTGTGTACTGCTTCTCGGAGCGAGTGGAACAGTCGGTACATAAGGCCCTGGCCACATCTGGCTGCAGGACGGAGAGCCTGAACCTGAGACTTGCCAGGTAGGCAGTGGCTGGCGAAATAGAGCAGTGATGCATCATGTAGTTTGGCAGAAATTGTCATTAGTTGCTCAACAGGTTCGGGAGACCTCTGAGCCAGAGCAAAGTGGATGTGAGGAGGTAGTTTATGTGACCAGATGGCGAGGAGAGCTGTGTCAGAGAGTAGATCGTCCCTGACCAGGGCCCGTAGCCGTCTCCATAGATGGGAAGGTTTGTCTTTGCCTAGTTGCTCTACGTGGAGCACTTGCTCTATTGCTTTCTCAGTTGAGCGCACAAGCCGATGTAGAACTGTCTGTTTGGCCAGAGTCTACCGGGTAGCTGAGTCCGGGGCTCCGACCAGGTCAGCAGTCAAGTCCTCCTGGTTGTGCAAGTGGGTGATAAGGCACAGAAATCTGGTTGATTCGTCAAGTTTGAAATGGTCGAATACTTTGTCCACAATTTTGAAGCAGGTTGTTGCCCTGTCAGAATTGAACGTCGGCAGCATCGGTAAGCATTGTAGAATGTTCGGAAGAACAGGTTGGGTTGAATTCGTCAGGGCACTGCCTGAAATGAGCTGCTGTTGCTGCAGTATTCCAGGAGAGTGTGTCTCCAGGGTATGAGGCGATGATGGCTGGTTGAGTGGCAGCGTGAGGATGATGCATTGTGGTTGAGCGCAATCCGTCGTCACACGGAAGGCCGGCGCGGGTGAGACACTGTAATGTGTCGATTGCAGTTGTGGAAGTTCGACACATTGCGAGTGTGTTCGGATTGACGTGTCACGGAAGACCGACATGGATGAGGCACTGAGATGTGCTGAGAATGGTAGCGGAAGCTCGACTGGAGTCAGCGTGGGGGCGACAGGTGAGAAAAAGTTCAAAGTTTGAAAGCGCATGCTAGTCCGTGGAAAGCTCGATGTATGATCAGCTGTGTTGCACGGAGACTGTGGAGGTTCGGGCTGTCCAGAAGCACAGTGTGCAAAATGATGTCAAACGTTGGACGGAAAGTGCGAATGTTCACTGTTCATAGTCGCTCCACTCAAAACGATGTGCGGATAAGGTGAATGTCATGGTACAAAACACTGAGGTGTAGCTGTAGGCCGGAGATGGAGGTCAGGCACAGATAGCAAGCTATTGTTCCTGTTGCAGGCCGAGGTATTGAAGCAGGAAGGCATGTGCTGATGCTAAACTGAGGCGGGCGCGGGTGTGGTTGGATGCTGAGGAGGTTAACCTGTGGACAAAGCAGTTCCGGCCATGTGGCAGGAATTGTTTCTTGATGCCCTTAGTTTAGTCAAGTTGCGGCATAAATTTTTTCTCCATAACTCTATTCAGTACCTCTTCATTAACTATCAGAACTGCTCATCTGATCTTCAGCATTCTTCTGGTGCACCACATTTTAAAAGCTTCTATCCTTTTTATGTCTGTAAAGTTCACTGACCATGTTTCACATCCATGCAGACATTGGGGATATGCTGCAACCCTGCCACACTCCTTCCTCAACCACTGTTTCCTGGTATGTCCGGCAAGTCATTCAGCTGCAGTCTGGTTTCTCTTAAAGCTTTAGATAACTATTTACTCCCTGTGTTTTATACTTGCTGCCTTCAGGATTCATTTACCTTTTTAAATTTTCTAACCAACCTACCCGTATAAGAGATCTGACATTCCACGCTCCGATCCATAGAACACCAGTTTTCTTTTTCCTGATATGAGGTTCTCTTGAGTAGTCTCCGCCTGGAGATCCAAATGGGGCACTATTTTTCCTCTGGAATATTTTACCCAAGAGGACGCCATCATCATTTAACCCTACAGTAAAGCTGCATGCCCTCGGGAAAAATTATGGCTGTGGTTTTCCCTTGCTTTCAGCCATTCACAGTACCAGAATAGCAAAGCCATTTTGGTTAGTGTTACAAGGCCAGATCAGTCAATTATCCAGACTGTTGCCTCTGCGACTACTGAAAAGGCTGCTGCCCCTATTCAAGAACCACACGTTTGTCTGGCCTCTCAACAGATACCCCTCCATTGTGGTTGCACCTACAGTACGGCTATCTGTATCGTTGAGGCATGCAAGCCTCCCCACCAACAGCAAGGTCCATCGTTCATGGGGGGGAGGACGCTTTGGTTAGTGATAGAATTTAGTTTCAGAACACCTTCTTTATGCGTAAACATATTTTCATGAAGACAGAATTTTTCCAAAGCCTTTTTCCAGTTAGAAAACCCTACGGAAGTAAATGCATCTTCTTCTCTATTTTTTAGCATCTGACTCTTTGCAACTTTCACAAAAAACTTTTTCGGTAGTTGCTTCATATTCTAGCCATGTATATTTCATCAACCAAGACTTCTGAAATGATCTTTCCTTTTCTGAAATGATCTTGCCTTACTGAATTGTCCAGGTTTTGGCTGTGTATGGTTCTCACCTGAAGATGATGAAGCAATTGATGACACAATAATGGTTGGAGTTTGACTTGCAGTATCATCAACTTTCAGGTGCACCTTTTTGTAACAAATTTATGCACTGCAAACTTAATTCACAATGCACTAAGAGACTAAAGTAAACAAATAAAATATAGTCAAATAAAATAGCCCACTAGACACTAAAGTCCAAACACTAAACACTTCTGCAGCATGCACTGAACAAAACTATCCACACTGAATGACAGAAACAGCAGGGTGGGCTTTATATAGCCGCAGCATCATAATCTCTCGAAGCATCAAGGTGACGTGAGGCGGAGGGTTCCAGGTGCTTCTGCTCCAGTCCTTTTGATGTCACCGTGGCTGCAGTGCTGGTCTGCTGGCACCAGACATTACCTGAAGGTTCGCGCACCGGGACAAATTCTAAGTGTGCCCGCAGCACTGTAACACTATCATGATTCACACCACTCGTTTTCAGTTAAGCTGCTTACTACTGTAATAATTATTTATTTTAACTCATTACCAAATGTATTTTAAAAGGTAATATCATTAAACAAGGAAAACAAAAAAATCCAACGTAATTTTGTGATTTTACAAAGCATAATATAACTAATAATTTTCCCAAATAATTGGGGGGTGGGAAGCTCCGCCCCTCAAATGAATTACTGAGGGAGCTTGAGCCCCCTCAGGCACCATGGAGTCGGCGCACGTGTGAACACTTGTTCGTATTCACTACTGTGAAACACATCTCTTTATGTGTGGTAGCTTTCCCTATTAGGTGGGGATCGTATCATTTGTGTGATGATACTGTTTTATTCACATAGTACCACAAACAACATATCCGCACAGTACCTGGTTCTAAAGCAAATTAACTTCCTTGGAGTCCTCCCAGATATTCCACACAGCCGCATGACTTCTCTGGTCAGATATGTTATTTGAGCTGGTGCCTCCACATAGTGCCCAACCCCATCCGTAATGCAGAGAACTGGGGAGAGCAATGGCCAGTGGGCCTCGTTGAGAGCAGATGAATCATGCACAGATGAGCTTGATAATTTGTTTTTGCCAGCAGCCAACCAGGCACCATGGCTGTGGACTGTTTCTCAGTTTTGATCTGAAGTGATTCAAATAAGCAACCGTGCTGTGGCTAGCTGCAAATCAGGACACAGTTGGACCATTTCTCAAAATGGACTGGCCAACAGCACTTGTGCTGTATAGATGACATTGTGCCAAATGTTGAGGCGGTCAGCTGTCATTGTGGTTACCTCAGTGCTGTAGTGGTGAGTATGCTGCCTTCTGACAAATGCAAAGTTGTAGCAGTATAGTTCATGTTGTTGGGTAACTGACAACTGTGTGGGTCCATTATCAGTCAAACAACTGTCATGGTAGGCATCCTCTATCAGGTCACTAACTGCAAGTTTTACATGGATCTTCTCTGGAATAAAGTCTCTCCCTCACTGACTACAAGTTTTACATGGATCTTCTCTGGATTAAAGTCTCTCACATCAAATCTGATGATGACTGCCTCCTCAGAATTCACATTAGCCAACTGCATGTCCAGGAGTAAATGACCACTTGGTCATTCCATTTCTTCCAGGTCCATGTGACATTCAGCTGTGCATTCACACAGAATCCACACTGATTTTAGGCAGTTTAATGAGACTATCTTTGCTTGTATGATTAGCAAAATCTCAAATGTGCGGGTGTAACATTTTAAAACTTTGTACAGGCCAGAGTAGTGTGGCTGTAAAACTGGCCAGGTCATATAATCTCATAGCATTACAAATTCACAGTTACTAAGTGCCTTGTGCATGAAAACTTTTGGGCTAGTATGCAAGTTAAGTGGTAGTGTCTGTGTATGGTTGATGTGGCTTTCACCCACTGGATCCACAGTGGTATGTCTGATGGTTGAAGGGGTTGAGTCAACAGTATGAATTCTGTTGGGAGCATGAGTGATTCTCCACACAAGATTTCAGCTAGTGAATGGCATAAGCCTTCCTTGAATGCTACATGAAAACCTAGTAGCACCCATGGCAGACTTCCATCCATAGTTCTCCATAGCTCATGATTCGAGCTTGCAGGATTCTCTTCCATCACTCCCGAAGTCCATTAGTCTGAGGATGGTACACAGTTGTATGATTATGCATAATGCTACAGAGGTTGTAGAGAGCCTCAAACAGAGAAGACTTAAACTGTCTTTCCTGGTCTGTTGTTACCATTTCAGGGCAGCCAAATTGAGCTGCCCTAGTGTCAATAAACATGTGAACTGTTTCCAGAATGAGATTTTCACTCTGCAGCAGAGTGTGCACTGATTTGAAACTTCCTGGTAGATTAAAACTGTGTGCCAGACCGAGACTCGAACTTGGGACCTTTGCCTTTCACGGGCAAGTGCTCTACCATCTTAGCTACCCAAGCACAACTCATGCCCCACCCTCACAGCTTCACTTCTACCAGTACCTCATTTCCTACCTTCCAAACTTTACAGAAACTGTGAACTGTTGACTCTTCTCCAATGTCTTTAATTGGGACTGCTTCCACCCAATTAGAAACTACGTCAATAACTGATAGTAAGGATCTGTAACCTTGCAATATTTGGAAGAGGGCCATTGAGGTCAGCACCATGTAGATGACAAATGTATGTCTTATATCACACAATAAGGTTGAGATGAGATGATGGAAACGACAAGGACTAATGTCTTTTGAGTTGTGCTATATGGCATCTGCAGGTCCCTTGTGATCCATGTGGATAATGACATGTCTTCCTTCAATGTCTTCTCTAAAATATTTGAGTGCTTTGCAGATGATGGATAGTTCACACTTGAATGTGGACCATTTCAAATAGTGTGTCAGTGAAGGGGGTTCTGAATTGCTGTCTTTTGTGGCAGTAGACACTGGTAAAAATTTAAAGTGCTTACAAAGCAATGTAGGTCATGGTAGTTTTGATGGGGGTGGGAGTTAACCATTTAATGAGTTCCGTTGGTTCTGGAGTAGGCTTGATTCCTGTGAAATACAGTGTGTCCAAGAAATGTGACATTGGCTTACCAAAATTATGATTTATCCTCACTTACGACCTGTAGGGCAACAAGAGGGGAACAAGCATTAGTTAATGATGCCATTCATGATTGTGCAGTGAGCCAGAAAATATAAGGATATTGTCTATGTGATCACAACAAAAGTAATACTTGAAGATAAATCTGTCAGTGAGGCACTGACAAGTTTGAGATGTGTTCTTTAACCCATAATGTGTGAATAGGAACTCAAAAAGTTTGAATAGTATGTTTATTGCAGTCTTAGAGATGTCATATGGGCTCAGGTATTAGGAGGTAAGCTTTTCTGCAATCAGTAATGCTGAAAATAGTGATGCCTGCTAGAGACTGTGTGAAGTCTTGAATATTTGGAATTGGATAATGGTTGTGCATCATTTGCACATTGAGAGCTCTGCAATAGAAACAGAGTCTCATGGAACCACTCTTTTTCTCTACGAGTTTTATTGGGGATCCCATGGGCTGTCCAAAGGATGAACTATCCCTGATTATAACAGTTCATTGATTGCTGCTTTTGTGGCCTGTTAGTGTGCTGATTCCAGCCGTCATGCTTTGTGGCAGACTGGTGAACTGAGGATTGTGGCAATTCAATGCACTCTACTGTTAAGGATGCAACATTGTTTACTTTTCAGTTGTGACTGTCTGAGTGAGGGAATGGTATACTCATTCAATGTGCTGAGAGAAGAGACAGGGTGCACTGTATAACCTGTGCTGATATAGTGTGCTCAGGGTCATTGGCTGCATAACTATGGGTAGTAGTGATGTTAAAGCATGGTCAACCAGACTTTGTGTGGTGTTGGTAGTACCAACATCAGCTGTGTGATGCACAAGTGGAAGGCTCTTGCATTGCTCAAGCACAAGTGTGGGCTGACATGCCATGTGTTGATGAAGCACTATGTTGTAAGAACAAAGTGCATCCAGTGCTTTGAGGGTGGCCAGATAAATCTATTGTGTCATCATTAGATTCTCTGGTGTCATAATGCACTCCTTTAGTGTGTTAGGGTATGTGTCATTATTGTTCTGATGCCAAACAGGGCATGAGGTAGTTTCAATTGTCAAAGGAAAAGAGACCTGGTATGACTCATCTGGTCTCATGATGTAGTAGCACCCCTTCTTTTAAATGTGATGAAAGCCTGAAGTGTCATAAGAAGTCAATTCTTACCACTGGTTCGCTCATGGTTATAAACAAAGAAGAGCCATGGAAACTGCTGATCTGAGCATAGTTCCAAGGTACTGCTGGCAGTACTTTGCACAGTGATGCTTGAGTCATTTGTGGTGAGGAGCTGTAGGAATTTCATGCCAGATAGTGTTGCATTTGTGTCCTTCAGTACTATAATGATATCTGACCCCATATCAATGAGGAAGTATCTGCACATACATCAGCCAAATACACAGAACCCTCATCCAAATGGTGGAAGCAATCCTGAGGAAGTTTGTCTCATGCATTGTGGGCATTGGTGGCTTGTAAAGTTGGCATGGGCTGGTGCACCTATTGCTGTGTGTGTTTGGAGTTTGGGAGTTTGCAGTAGCTGCAAGAAGGCCAGCAGTTCTGTGCGCTGTCACCAAATGGTGTACGATACCGACAGTTCAGTGACCTTGAGTCGGTGGTGGTGCTTGGTTCATCATTGCCACCTAGAAAAGTGGTAATATGTGTCCTGCAGGTTGTCATCCTGGTTGGGGGTGGTGACATCACAGTCATGTACTTTCAATGTGTATTGGAGTGGTTCAGTGCTTGCAGCATTCAAATGTAGTTTAGCCCTACATGGAATGTTATTGTCCACAGCATTTGTGTGTTGGCTATGCAGATTCTGAATCTTATATAATATCTAACAGAAGATTGTTCAATAGTGGCCATTGTTGTGTCATGCTGGACCATGGGATGACAGTTATTACACTGGGGCACTGATGATGAACAACACTTGCACAATCCTTGTGGCACAGTCTTGAGGGACCTGTGATGTTGTGTAACCAATGCAAGATAGCTGTACTGTTACTGTGTATTATCACGACATGGAACAAAGCATCTCCCCATCACATTATGCAGATGTCGCAGGACATCAGTGTGGTAGCTTTCCCTATTCAATGCTACCACATACTACACGTCTGCACAGTACCAGGTTCTAAACAAAACCTGATTTCCTTGGGATCCTTCCAGATATTCCACACAGCAACATGAGTTCTTTGATCAGAGGCTGCTGTCTTATAAACAACAGTACTGCTACACATATCCCACTGTCACAGGTATCAGAATAGTTTTCTCTTATAACTTTCAACTCACTTGTTTCCAAACTTACCTTACCTCATATTGATACATTCATCCTTCTCCATCATCGCTAAAAGTTTGTGTCACCATCACATTATTAACATGTGTATACACAGAACAGCTTACACAGTAAATACATTAAATATCTGAGACAGTATTTACTTAATAATAGTCATTTTGAATACATAATGTTACCCAATACTTAATTATTTACAATACCAGAGTTTTAAAAATACAGTTCTGTGACATAATATTATTTTTGATTGTGCTTGAGTGTTTCTAATTCTATAAGGGGTGATCAAAAAGTTTCCATATGAGGATGTTGCCGCACTGTGCCTATAAGCACCAAAATGTAGGTAAGGGATTAGTGTGGCATTTTTTTCCTTCAAACTAGCATACATGGATGAGGAAACATAAACTATGGTCATGTTATTACCAAATACATCCAAACAGAACTGAAGGACAAACACCAGCACACATCCATCAGAGAATGAAGTATGTGTATGTGGCAACATGTCTATCAAAAACCACTATAGTGGAATGACATCCGAAGTTCCATGCTGTTGGTGATATGACACAAGATGTTCGTTGAGTGCATTGTTGCAGATGATGTAAGCTGGTGGGAGGTTCTTGAGCACCTACCCACTAGTCATGTGTTTATCATACCTTCAGTCCTATAAAAAATGATTCATGTCGAATGAAAATATGTTTATTACTCACAGGGTGAACTTTAGCTGTCTGCTCATATACTCAGCCACAGTATAGAATTCATCCTCTGTTAGAATTTTGTAGGGTTGCAGGGAAACCTTCTCACTTTTGAGGTTTTGTAATTCTCTTTCAAACATTTGTAGTCTATGTGAAAAGTACAAGCAGTTGTGGTGGACTCTCCTGCTTTTATTTCTTTGTTTGTTTGATGTTTGTTGATTGTCCTCAGTGTCTTCGAAGTGCGTTGCTACACTGACTAAAAAATGGGGTTTGTGGATTCTGACACAGACTACTTTAAATGATATAACTGACATGCACAGTTACATTTTACAGTATTTTAATTTTGCTGTCTGCCCATGACATCATTTCCATGACGTATTCACTAGAATGTCCTAGAAAGAAACAAAAACTGTCTACATACCGAGACCTCAAACGCATAAATTTGCCTGAACTCAAAACTGAGGCACAAGAAATATCTGAGGGATGACCTCTACTCCCCTCATGGACATAAATAACAAAATCCAGTATTTCACTAACAAAATTACTCAACTATATGACAAATATGCTCAAATAAAGACCAGAAAAGTAAAAAGGCAACCTGCACCCTGGCTGACTGACGAACTAAAACAGCTCATGAAGCTCAGAGATGCTGCACATCGAGCATACAAGATACACCATACACCTGAAAATCATGCTGTATACAAGCAGAAACGAAACAAAGTCAGTCAAGTGGTGAGAAACGCTAAGCTCAGACATGCCCGTACATTAGCTGACAATAGATGTAGACCAGCTATCCTGTGGAAAAATCTTCGTAGTCTCGGTTTAGGCAGAATAAAAGTTGCAGAAAATCACATGGTCCCAGCTGAAGAACTAAACCGATTCTTCACATTACCTACAACCAAAATTGAACCGCAAAAAAAACAGAGAATCATTGATTACTTCATGGGGTCGAACGACTGTAACAAAGAAAAATTTTATCTACAGCACGTCACTTGCAGTACTGTCAAGAAAACCATAATGCGGATTAGATCAGCATCTACTGGACATGATGGTATCACTATCCAGATGGTAAAACTTATTATTGACCAACTACTGCCCTCTATAACAGACATTTTCAACGATTCATTAGTCACAAGTGTCTTCCCTGAGGCCTGGAAACTGGGACAAATTAAGCCACTGCCTAAAAAGGACATCGCCACAGCACCCTCTGACTAACGACCCATCTGCCTTCTTCCTGAACTATCAAAGGCCTTAGAATATATAGTTCATGACCAGCTCACCACCTACCTAACTACTAACAACCTACTGGACGAATACCAATCAGGTTTCCGTAAACATCAAAGCACAACATCTGCTCTGATAAAGGTGACAGATGACCTGAAACTTGCCATGGACAGACAAGAAGCGACTATCATTTGCTTCTTAGACTTCAGCAAAGCATTTGATACAGTCGACTTTGACATCTTACTGGCCAAACTTAGCGGTCTAAATTTCTCACCAAGTGCAGTGCAATGGTTTCGCTCATACATGACGTCTTGTCAGCAACTCGTCCTGTCCGGGAATATAAAATCACAATGGCGGCAGGTAGTGCCAGGTATTCCCCAAGGCTCAGTATTAGGTCCTATGCTCTTCTCTCTGTATGCCAATGATGTGTCATCGGTTCTGACCTATTGCAAATACCATATGTATGCTGATGACCTTCAGTTGTATCTAAGTGCAAAACCAAGATATCTCAAGAAAGCTATTGAAAATTTTCGATACTGACCTCGATGCACTGTCAAAATGGGCACAGGGCATAGGTCTAAAACTAGATTAGATTAGATTAGATTAGATTAGATTAGATTCCATAGATCATGAATACGACACTTCGTAATGATGTGGAACGTGTCAGGTTAATAAAAGATGTATGTACAAGAAATTACATTACACAAAATATTGCATGACACTAATGATTAAGTTTTTTTTTCTTTTTTTTAAACTTAGTTTATATCTAAAAATTCAGCCAATGAGTAGAAGGAGTTGTCATCTAGAAATTATTTTAATTTATTTTTAAATGTTAGTTGGCTATCGGTCAGGCTTTTGATGCTGTTTGGTAGGTGCCCAAAGACTTTTGTGGCAGCATAATTTACCCCTTTCTGTGCCAAAGTCAGATTTAACCCTGCATAGTGAAGATCATCCTTTCTCCTGGTGTTATAGGTATGCACACTGCTATTACTTTTGAATTGGGTTGGATTATTATCAACAACTTTCATAAGGGAATATATATACTGTGAGGTTACTGTGAGGATCCCTAGATCCTTAAATAGGTGTCTGCAGGATGACCGTGGGTGGGCTCCAGCAATTATTCTGATTACACGTTTTTGTGCAATGAATACTTTTCTACTCAACGATGAATTACCCCAGAATATGATGCCATACGAAAGCAGTGAATGAAAGTAGGCATAGTAAGCTAATTTACTGAGATTCTTATCACCAAAATTTGCAATAACCCTAATAGCATACGTAGCTGAACTCAGACATTTCAGCAGACCATCAATGTGTTGCTTCCAGTTTAACCTCTCATCAATGGACACACCTAAAAATTTTGAAAATTCTACCTTAGCTACAGACTTCTGTTCAAATTCTATATTTATTACTGGAGTTGTGCCATTTACTGTACGGAACTGTATATACTGTGTTTTATCAAAATTTAAAGAGAGTCTGTTTGCTGAGAACCACTTAATAATTTTGTGAAAAACATCATTTACAATTACATCACTTAGTTCTTGGTTTTTGGATGTTATTACTATACTTGTATCATCAGCAAAAAGAACTAACTTTGGATCTTCATCAATGTGGAATGGTAAGTCATTAATGTATATCAAGAACAGTAAAGGACCTAAGACCGAACCCTGTGGGACCCCGTGCTTGATAGCACCCCAGTTTGAGGAATCAGCTGTTGTTTTAACATTACACGAACCACTTATTTCAACTTTCTGAATTCTTCCAGTTAAGTATGAATTAAACCATTTGTGCACTGCCCCACTCAAACCATAATGATTTAGCTTATCTAAAAGAATTCCATGATTTACACAATCAAAGGCCTTTGAGAGATCACAAAAAATACCAATGGGTGATGTCCGGTTATTCAGAGCATTTAATATTTGATCAGTGAAAGCATATATAGCATTTTCTGTTGAAAAGCCTTTCTGAAAACCAAACTGACATTTTGTTAGCACTTTATTTTTACAAATATGGGAGGCTACTCTTGAATACATTACTTTCTCAAAAATTTTTGATAGAGCTGTCAGAAGAGAGATTGGGCGGTAGTTGTTGACATCCGACGTATCCCCCTTTTTATGCAATGGTTTTACAATGGCATATTTCAGTCTATCAGGGAAAACACCCTGCTCCAAAGAGCTATTACATACGTGGCTGACAATCCTACTTATCTGTGGGGAACAAGCTTTAAGTACTTTGCTGGAAATGCCATCAATTCCGTAAGAGCTTTTACTTTTCAGTGAGTTTATTATTTTACTGATTTCAGAGGGAGAGGTTGGTGGAATTACAGTTGTTTCAAACTGCGCGGGTATGGCCTCTTCTATTAATAGCCTTGCCTCTTCTAGTGAAGATCTAGATCCTATTTTCTCCACAACATTTAAAAAATGATTATTCAAAATATTTTCAATTTCTGATTGTTTGTTAGTGCACTTGTCATTCAGTTTTATTGCACTAAAGTCTTCCTGTGCTCTTGGTTGCCCTGTTTCCCTTTCAATAATATTCCAAATTGCTTTAATTTTATTATCAGAGTTACTGATCTCAGACATGATACACATGCTTCTGGACTTTTTAATAACTTTTCTTAGTACCGCACAATAGTTTTTATAATATTGAACAATTTCGGGGTCAGTACTCCCTCTTGCTGTTAGATACAGTTCTCTTTTACGGTTGCAAGATATTCTTATTCCTTTAGTTAGCCAAGGTTTTTTATATGTTTTCTTGGAATTATGTTTAACTATTTTCTTGGGAAAACAATTTTCAAATACCCTTAAAAATGTATTGTGAAATAAGTTATATTTCAAGTTTGCATCGGGTTCCTTATACACTTCATCCCAGTCTAGCTGCTGTAGGCTTTCCCTAAAGTTTGCAATATTTATATTGTTAATTGAACGCACTGCTTTGAAAGTCTGATTTATTATACTGCATGGAGCTATGTCATGTACTGTAACAAGCTGTGCACTATGATCTGAAAGACCATTCTCAACAGGATAAGCATTTATGTCCTTAAACTTATCTTGGTCTATAAAAAAGTTATCTATCAATGTACTGCTGTTCTTTGTTATCCGAGTAGGAAAATCAATGACGGAGCTCAAATTGAAAGAACTGAGTAATACTAAAAGGTCATTCTTCCTATTACACTCTTTCAGGGAATCAACATTGAAATCCCCACAAATGATAATTTGCTTCCCCCTGTCTGACAGATAGCACAACAAAGCATCCAAGTTTTCTAGAAATAGCTGGAAATTCCCTGAGGGGGACCTATACACTGTTACAATTATGAAAGTGCCATCATTTAGTTTAAGTTCAGTGGCACATGCTTCCATATGTTGCTCTACACAAAATTTTTTAGTTTCTAAATTTTTTGCACTGTGGAAGCTTTTGACATATATGGCAACTCCTCCTCTCATCATATTATCTCTACTTACATGTGCAGCTAATTTGTACCCATTGATGCTAACCTTTTGCATATCAGTGACAATGTGATGCTCAGACAGGCATAGTATATCTATTACATTCTTGGTTTCTATATCTTCTAAACAAAGCAGAAGCTCATCAATTTTATTCTTCAATCCCCCAATATTTTGATGAAATACACTAACAGTATTTTTCACTTTACTTTTGTGAGTATCTTGAACTTTTTTAACATCTTTAGTACTTTTATTCTTCAATCCCCCAATATTTTGATGAAATATACTAACATTATTTTTCACTTTACTTTTGTGAGTATCTTGAACTTTTTTAACATCTTTAGTACTTGCCTGGCTGAGTTTCCCACTGGACACTGATCTTACACTAAAAAAGAGTTTCCACCATGAGATGTAGTTCCTCCCCCCTTTAAATTTCCTGCTATCAGCCCAGCCAGTTTACCCTTCCCTTTCCTGTTGAGGTGTAGGCCATGTCTAGTATAGTCCCACCTACAGAGTGAATCAACAGGAACCACACCAATGTGTGACCCTGCACCAGATCCAAGTAGCCGTTCCAACTCCAAATTAACTCTCCTGACAGAAGAGGTCAAATGAGGTCGGTCGTGGCGCTCCAGAACCGACACAAACCCAACACTGGTATGATTCGATGCCGATGCAATCTTTGCCAGGTCACACTTTATGCTGTACCCCGGATCTCTGTCAATACTGTTGCCCGGCCCACCCACAATAACCATGGTGTCTTCCTTAGTAAAACCTTTACATAGTGAACCTAAATCCTCTGTAACCTGCCCAAGTTCAGCACTAGGTTTGAAAAAACTTGTGACCTGGTAATCCAACCCTAATTCATCCTGCAGAAGTTGGCCCACACCCCTAGCATGCGAACTACCTAGCAACAAGACTTTCTTTCTCTTTGCAGACTTCCCTACATTCTTAATCAATTTGCTGCTGAAAGCTTGTTGAGCCCTGTCTACATCTACTTCTGTGAGAGGCTCATCAGTTTCTGACTGAGGCAACAGGTCAAACCTATTTTGTACATTAATAACAAAGCTGTCAGAAAACCCATCTAAAACCCAAGCGGTACTTGTTGGTCACTCTAAGCTCATTAGCCCAAAACATCGGGAATCCGTACCACCTCTAATCCTAAATGGAACAAATATTAGCTTCTCTCCCTCAGCAAAGAGTTTGGGAGTAATAATAGATGAAAATCTGAATTGGACAGAGCACGTAACTGCAGTGTGCAAAAAAGTATCAGCATCCCTTCATGTCCTACAAAAATATAAAAAACTCTTCCCTTTCGATCTGAAAAAGAAATTAGTACAAACGCTTATATTCCCAATATTGACTACAGCGATATTATCCTACAAGGCCTCTCTCAGGAAAATTCCCAACGTCTAGAACTGGTCATGAATGCCTGCATCCGATATATCTGTGATGTTCGTTCGACTTTTTGATCACATTTCACCAGCATATGCAAAATTGTCTTGGCTGCGTGCAGACAAACACAGAGATTTCCATACACTATGTCTCATCTACTGCCTTATAAATGAACACTGTCCCTCATATCTCTCCTCATCCCTAACGCTCATGTCGACACAATGTGACAGAAACACACGTTCTCATTATAATAAAATCCTCTCTGTTCCACTGCATTGCTCAGTCACCTTCTCCAAGTCCTTTACAGTAGCGGGAACCCGACTCTGGAATAACCTCCCTCGTTGTGTTAGAGAACTTTAAAACATGTCCAGCTTCAAAAAACAGTTAATGACTTATCTACATAAGCAACAGTAATGCCTTCCTCTGTACATGAATGCACTTCACCTCATTACTTCCCTCTTTCCCCCTCCTTAAATCTCCATTCCCCAAAACACGCTATACTAGTAAACATCTACTTTAAATACCAAGATATTATGTACATCTGCACAAACCTTCATTACCATTGCCAATCCTTCTCATGTTTGTCATTATTATTTGATTTTTTTTTGCTGTTATTATTATTGCTTTTACCATAATCTGTATGTATAGCACCTGTTGTAAAAATACTGCCAGCATTTACTTTATTAGGTCTTAGTCATGTTTATCATTATATATTTTTTTTACTGTTATTATTATTGCTTTTATCATAATCTGTATGTATAGCACCTGTTGTAAAAATACTGCACCATTTACTTTGTTAGGTCTTAGTCACTATTCTTTATTCATATTGTCACTAGAGTAAGCTAATTTTCTCATTTAAACTATGGTCATGGTGTAACTCTGATGTGCGAAATGCTGCATGTGTGGAACACTGGTCCGCTGTAAGAGAGGGCCTGATGGCCCTAATCTGATCAGGTTAAATAAATAAATAAATAAAATTAATAATACACAATGTGCTATTGTTTAACATTTTATAAGCCTCATTAATAGTTAGCAGCAAAACTCCACATACTGCTACAATAGTTTCTTGTTGAACATCTACAAGCAGTGAAACCTAATCACAAAGTTCACAGTTCTTGAACAACAATCAGGTATGTATGGCGCAGACACTGTCACTGTTTTAGCACATGACCTAATTGCTTAACACTTATTAAGCATTGTTGTTGTTCTAAACAGCACAGGTTACTCATCTGAAATTTAGCTATGGACTGGCTGTCTCGTGATCAAAAATTGGCCCTTATATGTCATCACAATAATAAGCGCTAAAACTACACATTAATCAAAGTTAAATTTACAGATATTACAATTAAAACTTAACTCATTAAATTAACTGAATACATCAAAACATTGGTTCTTTTTAGCAGTGTCTTCTACTGCAAGAGTTAGGCCAAATTATTTGCTTAAATCATAACATTAACAAATATAGTTATGCAAACAATACTTTTGACGCAATTGTTAATTACTTTGGAATTAATTCAGGGCTGGTTTTGCTAACATGTTTATGAATATTGCCAAATAGACACTTTAAGATTACTAGCATTTCATATTGCAAATGTTTATAATCAGTGAAATGTCAGCTTGTGTCTGTGTATGTGCGGATGGATATGTGTGTGTGTGTGTGTGCGAGTGTATACCTGTCCTTTTTTCCCCTTAAAGTAAGTCTTTCCACTCCTGGAATTGGAATGACTCCTTACACTCTCCCTTAAAACCCACATCTTTTTGTCTTTCCCTCTCCTTCCCTCTTTCCTGAAGAAGCAACCATTGGTTGCGAAAGCTTGAATTTTGTGTGTATGTTTGTATATCTATCGACCTGCCAGCGCTTTTGTTTGGTAAGTCACATCAACTTTGTTTTTAAATATAATCAGTGCATAATGTATATTTGTTTACATGGCAACAATGAAATTTATGTTATGAAACAATTACTACAGATTTCTTATGTAATATTTTTTGTATGTAGATTTTCAACCGAATTTCTGGTGTCACTTGTGGCCATGGAATTACCCAGTTATCTGTTTGTAATATCTATCTCGTCAATCCAGTGCTGTGATGAAGCAAGCTGGGATGTTTCTCCTACCCCACTCATTTTGCCATCTGTCCCCTTTTTTTAAAAAAAAAAAAAAAAAAAAATAATTTATTTATTTTTGTTTTAACTGATTACCATTAACATACTCGAGTATAATCTATATTTTCATTATAGAGAAAGGTTGGCCCTCAGTTTAAAAAAAAAAAAACACCAGATCTAATTTTGTGTTTAGTTTTATGTATGTAATTGATTTTCTAATTTAGTTTGACTAAATCTTTTGTTATAGGGTGAAATCAGTAACCGTTTGTAACTTAAATTCTGTTGTTGACATATAACAAATATAAATTCTGTAATAATTGTAAACATTTGGAAGATAAAATGCTAGTAATCTTAAAGTATCTATTTGGCTTTATTCTAAAACACATTAGCAAAGGCAGCCCTTAATTAATTTCAAAGTACTTAACAGTTTTGTCAAAATTATGGTTTGTGT
Organism: Schistocerca gregaria; assembly: GCF_023897955.1. Lineage (NCBI taxonomy): Eukaryota > Metazoa > Arthropoda > Insecta > Orthoptera > Acrididae > Schistocerca > Schistocerca gregaria. Next base: position 371,486,015 of record NC_064925.1, on the reverse strand, counting down.
AAATACATTTGGAAACAAGTAATTAGACCTAACTCTTGTAGTTGAAGAAACTGTTAAAAAGAACCACTTTTTTATGTATTCAGTTAGTATAATGAATTAAGTTTTAATTGTAATTTCTGTAAATTTAACTTTGAACAGTGTGTAGTTTCAGTACCTGTCATTGTGAGGATATATAAGGGCCTGATTTTTGGTCATGATACAGTCAGTCCACGGCCGAGTTTCAGATGAGGAACCTGTGTTGGTTAGAACAACAACAATGCATCAACTTAACAGTGAAATAAGTGTTACACCAATAGGCCATGTGTTAAAACAGAAACATCTGGGTAGGTAAGATGGGGCCGGATAAAAGTGTACAATAAAATGTTCTTGACAATGGCCAAGGAGTGCTTGGCCGAAAGCTCGTGTAGTTTTAACCAATTGACGTGGTTGGAAACCCGAGAACATTTTATTCAATATTATCGCCGCGAGACTGTGCATTCATACAAAAGTGTACAAATTACCGATCCCCCAGTTCCAACAAAATTCGGCTATAATAAGTGCAAAATATGTTCAAAAAGAGTTATACGAGGTATTCTATGTATTAATTGTAATTAGTTGTACCACGAAGAATGCGTCAAAGTTAACCTGAAATACTTTAACAGTGAAGAACAGTGGACATGCCGCCAGTGCATCATACAAGCAACTGAATCCAAAGTAACCAATACTCTAAAAATGCACGATCACATAATTACGTCATTGAAACAAGAAATAATGGACCTCAACCTGAAGCTTGAGAACCTACTGGTGAAGTATCATGAACTATTAGTGAAGTGTAATTAACTTGAAGTGGCAGTAACCAATAAAACCACGAACAATGAACTCGTTATCCGCACACCGAACGTAAATATCAGTAACAAAAACTGGCATTTGATGGGACAACATACTACGAGAAATAGTCAAGCCGTAAATCGTGCACAGAATGCAATGCTCAGAAATCGTGTGCTGTCTAGTGCCACGTGTGATTGTAGCCCTGTAAAATCTGCATGTAAACAAACTGCAATGGAAAACAAAGCTAATGTGGGGGTACACCTATGTGAAATGGATCCAGAAAGTGATTTTAAAAGTGTAACTACTGATAACCGCCAGGTGCAAGATGCTAGCAAGGTCAATTTACAGTCTAACTTTGCACAATATCTTACGCAAAAATTAACCCAAAGTGAACAATCCACCACAAAGTGTATGAGTAATCCGCCATCGAACATAATCTCTCAAGCACCAATATATGTGCAGGACAAAAACGAAAGAAATTCCAGAATGTTACATAGCAAGAAAATCTCAGAAAAAATGAAAGTACAAATATTAAGTGACAGTCATGGAAGAGACTGTGCTCAAATACTGCAAGGCAAACTAGGGCCCTCATACCAGGTAAAAAGCATAGTAAAACCTGGCGCCCCACTAAAAGATGTGATAAAAAATGCAGAAATTTTGACAAGAAGCTTTGGTACACGTGATACTTTGATTGTGATAGGGGGTTCTAATGACATAGACAAATCTCTCGATCTAATGTTGAAGCATGTGGTAGAACCATTGGAACCAATACTCGCTCTAAGTCACAAAATGAATATCATTATCCACCCTATACCCAGGAGATATGATGTTCAAAATTTAAATAGTAAAATTAATACTGCAAACCTCCACCTGATACAGGCTCTGAATGTAGCTGAACATGCATACAAAAAAATAATTGCTGTGAGCTTTGAAATAGAGAGACTAGCCAGAAACCATTTCACAACACATGGCTTACACCTAAACAAATGTGCCAAGGAGATTATCTGCAATAGACTGACCTTCCTGACAACTATGGGGGACAATAGGAAACCAAAAGTCAGAAACCATAAACAGACGCTAATAAGCAATTGGATAAAAACAAACAAGATGGGAAATAAAAAGAGTGATAGTGGCCATACTGTGCAAACTACACTAGACAAATGGGTCACGAAGTCACAGAGACAAAACACAAACCCCCTGACCCCTCAAAAAGGTCAGAAACCTGAAAGGATAAATAATGTGATGGTGAACGTTATCGAGACATCCCCCCAAAACGTCAATGTGATGCCTCAACAGTGTGAAGTGCATGTGGATACTTTTCAGGCCAACCTGGAAGATGAGATGGCTGCCAAGGACGACCAACAGAACCAGCACAACTGCTCAGAAGTCAACATACCTGGAATACAGCACAATTTAAACTAAAGGTCAGTGACACAGTAAATATGACTTCGAGCCCCCTGAGTAAACCCCACTCAGACCTGAAAATCTATTATCACAATGTCCAATCCTTGAGCAACAAAACGGATGATTTAAGCATTTTGCTGACCAGTGAACTCATTGATATCTCAGTAGTATGCCTAGCAGAGCACTGGCTCTGCACTGATGTGGTTAAGCTAATCTCACTACCCAACTTCAAATTGTGTGAACACTACTCCAGATCAAATGATGGACATGGTGGGGTTGCCATCTTCATTAAACAACGCATTGAATATAGCCCACTTCCTACCCTAAAGGAAATAGGAACAGATAAGATCTTTGAATGTGCAGCCATAAAGCTTACAGATCTAAATCCAATTGTAGCTACAATTTACTGTCCCCCCTCCAGTAGTTTTAATGATTTTCTGTTACAAATGGACTTGTTTTTATCCAAAATAAGTCATTGGAAACAGGATGTGATTATATGTGGTGACTTTAATATAGATTTTCTCACCCACAACAGAAACAGGGAAACATTGATTAACATTGCAAAAACTTGTAATCTGCATGGCCTTGTAAACGAGCCCACTAGACTAACACCCACATCCAAGACAGCTCTATATCAAATTTTCGCAAATAGAAATAAACTTAACCCAACTCTAGAAGTATACAATGCAGGATTCAGCGACCACCAAGCTGTCATTCTAAAGGTCGATGTTAGCAAAGATACCTCAAACCCAGTCCCACCTAAAACTTTACAAAGGTTTTTCACCCAAGAGAACTTGAACAAGCTAAATGTCCTCCTTAGTAAAGAAAAGTGGACAGAGATGTACACAGCCAATGATGTCAACATGAAATTCAACATATTTCTGGACAAAATGATCCACCACTTTGAAGAGGCCTTTCCGCAAAAACCAGTAAGAGTAAATAATAATAATAATAATAATAATAATAATAATCCCCGTGGAGGCCCGGGAAAAGAATAGGCCTCCGGTATGTTCTGCCAGTCGTAAAAGACGACAAAAAGAACAAACCACTAATAGGGCTAACCCCCATTTTAGTGTGATTAGTTGGTTCAGGACACAACTAAAGAAGCCTCGGACAAGCGGCGTCATGGTCGGGGATGACGCTTGAACCCTATGCCCGCCCACAATGGTAACGACACTGCCAGCCAACTGGAAAATGATTTAAATCCAAATAGAGGTGTTTTGCAGGATATGCTTCCTGCAACTACCCTAGAAGGAAAACAAAGAGAGAGGATGAGATGGTCAGATGAAGTTAATCGACACCTCATGTTCTGTTATTACCAAGCAACAAACCTAGCAACCAACACAACTGGATACAGATCACAAGTATACACAACATTTATTACCAGATACCCAGAATTAAAATTTTTAACAGAACAACGACTATCTGATCAGATCCATGTAATAATCAAAAATAACAGGATACCCCAATCAGAATTAGAAAACATCAAACAACAAGTACAACAAATGCTGGAGCAAAATAATGTGCAATCAGAAGAAGAAGAAAATACGGTAATGGACTCACACATCCCAGAGCAAACAAACAAAGAGCAGCACGCATCAATTAAACAATCAGAGGGAAACAAAATCTTAAGATTGCAACCAGAACAAGTACAAATAGAACACGATGTGACACACATGTTAGATATAGAAGAAAAATTTCAGCTGACATATATAGAATACAAAGACACAAATACAGACATTAGACCATTCTTGCATAGACCGCCAAATAACCCCAAGTCGAAACAACAATAAAAACTATCAACACAATAAAACACAACAAATTAAATGACAACACAACTATGGAAGAGTTACAACTACTGATTTATATAGGAGCACTCACTACACTAAATATACACACTAAGCAGAGATCAGAACCAACCAACACACAGAAGAAACCCACAAAACTAGCATGGCAACACAGGCTACAGATCAGAATAGAAAAACTGAGAAAAGACATTGGACATCTAACACAATTTATAAGAAAAGAAATATCAGACAAAAAACGAAAAAGGTTAGGTAAAATCTCACAACAAGAAGTGACAGAGCAATTAGATGAAAAGAAGCAGAAATTACAAGCATTGGCCAAACGACTTAGAAGATACAAAGAAAGTGAAAATATAAGGAAACAAAACCAAACATTCAACAGAAACCAAAAGAAATTTTACCAGACAATAGATAACACACACATTAAAATAGACAATCCACCAAACATAACAGACATGGAACACTTCTGGAGCAACATATGGTCAAACCCGGTACAACATAACAGGCATGCACGGTGGATACAAGCAGAAACAGACACATACAAGATGATACCACAGATGCCTGAAGTGACAATTTTGCAACATGAAGTTACCAAAGCAATTAATTCTACTCACAATTGGAAAGCCCCTGGAAAAAATAAAATAGCAAATTCCTGGCTAAAGAAGTTCACCTCAACACATTCACATCTAACTAAATTATTTAACATATTAAAAACAAAGATTCCAAGACTTACCAAGCGGGAAAGCACCGGTAGACAGGCACAATAAAATAACACACAAACACACACACAAAATTTCTAGCTTTCGCAACCAATGGTTGCTTCTTCAGGAAAGAGGGAAGGAGAGACATATGTCTGCTTGTGTCTGTATATGTATGGATGGATATGTGTGTGTGTGTGTGTGTGTGTGTGTGTGTGTGTGTGTGTGTGTGTGTGTGTGCGTGCGTGCGAGTATATACCTATCCTTTTTTCCCCCTAAGGTAAGTCTTTCCACTCCTGGGATTGGAATGACTCCTTACCCTCTCCCTTAAAACCCACATTCTTTCATCTTTCCCTCTCCTTCCCTCTTTCCTGAAGAAGCAACCGTTGGTTGCAAAAGCTAGAAATTTTGTGTGTGTGTTTGTGTGTTATTTTATAGTGCCTGTCTACCAGCACTTTCCCGCTTGGTAAGTCTTGGAATCTTTGTTTTTAATATATTTTTCCCATGTGGAAGTTTCTTTCTATTTTATTTACATCATAAATTATTTAACAGTTACATTGCAGACTCATACACATTCCCTGATACACTTACACATGGAATAACTTATATGAAACCTAAAGATCAAGCAGACACAGCAAACCCAGCTAAATACCGCCCCATAACATGCCTACCAACAATATGCAAAATATTAACTTCAGTTATTACACAGAAATTAATGACACATACAACACAGAACAAAATTATAAATGAAGAACAAAAAGGCTGTTGCAAAGGAGCACGAGGATGTAAAGAGCAACTGATAATAGGTGCAGAGGTAACATATCAAGCTAAAACTAAACAAAGGTCACTACACTACGCATACATTGATTACTGAAAAGCTTTTGATAGTGTACCCCACTCATGGTTACTACAAATATTGGAAATATACAAAGTAGATCCTAAATTGATACAGTTCCTAAACATAGTAATGAAAAATTGGAAAACCACACTAAATATCCAAACAAATTCAAATAATATCACATCACAGCCAATACAGATTAAGCATGGAATATACCAAGGAGACTCATTAAGTCATTTCTGGTTCTGCCTTGCTCTGAACCCACTATCCAACATGCTAAATAATACAAATTATGGATACAATATTACTGGAACATACCCACACAAAATCACACATTTGCTGTACATGGATGATCTAAAACTACTGGCAGCAACAAATCAACAACTCAACCATTTACTAAAGATAACAGAAGTATTCAGCAATGATATAAATATGGCTTTTGGAACAGACAAATGTAAGAAAAATAGCATAGTCAAGGGAAAACACACTAAACAAGAAGATTACATATTGGATAACCACAGTGACTGCATAGAAGTGATGGAAAAAACAGATGCCTATAAATATCTAGGATACAAACAAAAAATAGGAATAGATAATACAAATATCAAAGAAGAACTAAAAGAAAAATATAGACAAAGACTAACAAAAATACTGAAAACAGAATTGACAGCAAGAAACAAAACAAAAGCTATAAATACTTATGCTATACCAATATTGACCTACTCATTTGGAGTAGTGAAATGGAGTAACACAGACCTAGAAGCACTCAATACACTTACACGATCACAATGCCATAAATATAGAATACATCACATACATTCAGCAACAGAAAGATTCACATTAAGCAGAAAGGAAGGAGGAAGGGGATTTATCGACATAAAAAACCTACATTATGGACAGGTAGACAATTAAAGAAAATTCTTTCTCGAACGAGCAGAAACTAGCAAAATACACAAAGCAATCACTCATATAAATACATCGGCTACACCACTGCAATTTCATAACCACTTCTACAACCCTTTAGATCGCATAACCTCAACAGATACGAAGAAAGTAAATTGGAAAAAGAATATACTACATGGCAAGCACCCTTATCATCTAACACAGCCACACATTGATCAAGACACATCCAACACATGGCTAAGAAAAGGCAATATATACAGTGAGACGGAAGGATTCATGATTGCAATACAGGATCAAACAATAAACACAAGATATTACAGCAAGCATATTATTAAAGATCCCAGTACCACAACAGATAAATGCAGACTTTGCAAACAACAAATAGAAACAGTAGATCACATCACAAGCGGATGTACAATACTAGCAAATACAGAATACCCCAGAAGACATGGCAATGTAGCAAAAATAATACATCAACAGCTTGCCTTACAACATAAACTTATAAAACAACACGTTCCCACATACAAGTATGCATCACAAAATGTACTGGAGAATGATGAATACAAATTATACTGGAACAGAATCATTATAACAGATAAAACAACACCACATAACAAACCTGACATCATACTCACCAATAAAAAGAAGAAATTAACACAACTAATCGAAATATCCATACCCAATACAACAAATATACAAAAGAAAACAGGAGAAAAAATTGAAAAATACATCCATCTGGCTGAGGAAGTCAAGGATACGTTGCATCAGGATAAAGTTGACATTATACCAATTATACTATCAACTACAGGAGTCATACCACACAATATCCAGCAGTACATCAATGCAATACAGCTACATCCAAACTTATATAAACAACTACAGAAATCCGTAATTATTGATACATGTTCAATTACCCGAAAGTTCCTAAATGCAATATAACATATACCGTACAGTTAAAAGGAAGTCACGCTTGATCAAGGTCCGCGTCACTTTCTACTTTTGACCAGACATAACGTCTGAGATAAGAAAGAAACAATAATAATAATAATAATAATAATAATAATAATAATAATAATAACAATAATAAAAACAAGAGTTGGATTACACAATTTATAAAAATCTCTTGCAAACATAAAAGAATACTCCACAGGTTATGTGAACAAAGTAGTGACTCCCCCCAACTAACAGAATACTATAAAGACTACACATGTATCCTAAGACAAGCAAAAAGGATGCAGAATGATGAGTACATTGACAAATCCAGCAATAAAGTAAAAGCAATCTGGAATATCATAAAAAGGGAAATAGGGGAAATGAAAGCTCAACAATGAATCTATATCTAATCCTGAAGTTTTGGTGAACTCTTTCAACAATTTCTTTACAAGCATAGCTGAAAAACTGGTCCAAAATAATCCTAACACAAATTACCAACCAGCAAACCAAAAATATCAAACATGTGCAGAGTCAATTTTCATTACCAAAGTCACAGAAAATGATGTTGCAAAAGCCCTCAGAGAGTTAAAAAATTCATATTCAGCTTGAATTGATGGTATCCCAACAGATGTAATAAAAAATTGTGAAAACACAATTGCTGAACCATTAACTCACCTCTGTGATTGTTCTTTCCAGGCAGGTATCTTCCCTGATGCTCTGAAACTTTCTAAAGTAATTCCTGTCTTCAAAAAAGGTGATAATAAAGATATGAATAACTACAGGCCCATCTCAATCTCATCCTGTTTTTCTAAAGTTTTTGAAAAAATAATGTACAAAAAAATGTTGGACTTCATTGGGAAAAAAAAAATACTAAGTTTAGCTCAACATGGGTCCAGAAGCAACAAATCTACTGAAACTGCAGTATATGATTGCATAAATACGCTTTTAGAACTGTTAGATAGAAAACAACCCATAACAGGCATATTTCTGGATCTGTCAAAGGCTTTTGACACTCTTGACCAAAAAATATTACTGGAAAAATTAGAACACTACGGTATCAAGGAATTGCAAACAACTGGATTGCTACATTCCTAACCAATCAGATGCAGAAAGTCGGCATGAAATATACTAATATACAAAGCAACTCAATAACCGAAATACTATCAAGTAATAAAACTGTAAAGCAAGGTGTTCCACAGGGCTCAGTATTGAGGTCCCTACTTTTCCTCCTGTATATTAATGACTTGAGCCTGAATATTGATGCACACAAAACAATAATATTTGCTGATGACACAACTGTACTTCTCAAAGGGGAGAATACAGAGGCTGTGCAGAAAGCTGTGAACTTGGCTACTGATCAACTCAGCAACTGGGCAAAAATCAACAGATTAACTATCAGCACCAAAAAGACGACTTCCATGAACTTTCACACAACACAAAATGCAAATTCCTCTCAGCCATTTGTCACTATAAATAACCAGTCAATAGATACCGACACTGTTTTCAAATTCCTAGGTCTGTGGGTTCAAGATAACCTGAAATGGAATACACGTACAGGAAAGGTAAATGCCAGGATTTGTACTGGCTATTATGCATTGAGTGTACTGAAAACATGTGCTAGCCTGAAAACATTAACCATTGTGTACTACACTTACATACAAGCCCACCTAAAATATGGTGTAAAATTCCGGGGAAATTCTCCAACTGCTCTGAGCACATTCAGAATCCAGAAGAGAGCAATGAGGATTATTACTGGGAGCAAACCCAGAGGCTCCCGTGAACCCATCTTCTGAAAGTTGGAAATCCTTAGACTTCGTTGCCTCTACATTCTTAAGACTCTAAAATTTTCCAGAAACCACATAGTGCTAACTGACCTCAGAGTCGTAAAAACTAATGAAATACATGAACACAACACCAGGAAAAATGCAAACCTGTATGTTATATGTACAAACACTCAACTGTGTAAAAAGGGAGTTTTCCACATGGGCCTCCAACTGTTCAACAATCTTCCCACTAGTATTAAGTCCATTGAAGACAACATAAAATTTAGCAAAGCCGTGAAGTCATATTTGTTGTGTCACTGTTTCTACTCTGTAAATGAATGCTTAGAACAGTAATCTTGCTGTTTGCATTAAATTGAAAACATTAAGCAATATAATACATTAGGATACTATAGGCCTACGTTAATATACGTCAACAATGTTAAATGATATTTTCCGACATCTGCAACACACTGTGTACCATCAGATCACATGGAATAAATAAATAAATAAACAGGGTCTGCTCCATACGTACCTTTCTATTCTTCAAGAACTGTGAAATCTGGGGTAAGTTTTTACTGTTTGTAGAAGTTCAATAGGAAGCTATTGTAACAGTATGTGAATGTTTGCCTGCAATCTATTAATGAGGCTAATGGAAAGTTTAAACAATAGTGCACTCGCCATACATAAATCTGTGTGTTATTGGCGGCGGGGTTACAAAAGCGAAAGTAAACATCTGTGAAATACACATGTAAACCTGTCAGCTACATTATTTACAGTAATCAGTGTTGTGCTTCTACACTCCAGTTTTCGGCCAGTATCACAACTCGGTACATCAATACTGAGGACTACAAATGAAGAAATGAAATAAAGAAAACAGGCCAACATCATCACAATTCCATATTGTATATGTGGCTTAAGAATTCCATGATAGAGAATGCACAGGAGGTCTTGATTTGCATACTGAGCCAGTTGTTTCATTACATACAGCAGTGAGCTTAGCTTATTAGAAACAGTGTTGATCTGTTGTTTACAATTTATCTCAGTGTCTATTGTTATCCTTAAAAACATAATTTGTGTAACTTCTGCTAGTCCTTTTTTCATTTTGGTTATTTTTGAAAACCATGTACATAGATTTTTTCCAGATTAATAATTAGCTCATTTTCCATGAGCCGCTGTGCTGTGTTATTGGCTGATATGAAAGTGTTTTTCTCAAGTGCCTCAGAATTGTTTGCAACATTTAGCACAGTCATACCATCTGCATACAGTATCTTATTTTCACATGTCTGTACATTATTTACAAATAAATTAAACAGGATAGATCCCATTAAAGATCTTTAAAGCTTAGGACTTCTGATATGTACACATTTTATCATATTATCCAGTCTGCTGCATGTTCATAATGATTTTCCCATATGGCTCCAAATGGTTTAACTGTGTGTTCAAAGAGTTTATTTGTCTGAATCTCCAAAGTAATGAATGACCTGATATATGAATTGGGACAGTTCCTTTGAAAGGGCATGACTGATTTATTTCCCCATCTTTCCCTAAGATGAACTTGTGCTCCATCCCTAATGAGCTCATTGTTAACAGGGCTTTAAATACTAATCTGCCTTCTTTCGTTCCCTCAATGCCCTTGAATACCAGTATTCTTTTGTTTCTTTACCAGGACTGCATGATTGTGTTAGATGCCACAGATCATCATTTTCTTGAGCCTTTGTCTTTTCTCAGTGCAGTGTCAGCATGGTTATTAATAAATTTGGCATGGTTAGTTTTCTGTTATTCCCCCCCCCCCCCCTTCCCCAACTGTCTGTAGTGGGATGTATCCAAGTTTTGTGTGTGTTATCTAATGTGGGCGATGAGCTCTGGCCAATCACGATCAGTGAGAGATGTGGCCTGCATGATGAAATCTATAGGAAATGACAGTGTCTCACTTCAGAGGATTTCTGCTCATCGCCCACATTAGATAACACACACAAAACTTGGATGCATGCCTTGCATCCCATCATTCAGTGCCATGGATCTTCAGACCTTTCCACTTGCTCATTCAGTGCCATGGATCTTCAGACCTTTCCACTTGTTCGCATGTATTACTATGCATTGACACAGTGAAAGCCACTCTGCATTCACTGTATACTGCCCTCATAAAAATATGGACTGCGGCACAATCACATTTGATGTTATGATCAGGGGCAAAAGATCAACCGTGTCTGTCGATAGACTGAAGCCTGCATGGACCATCATAGACCCATCTTATCAGCTACCCTCTGGCTGTGTACTTGCTCTGCCCTCTTCTACTCCCTTTGCATCCAAATAAACCTTTCAGACTTCTTCCCTGAATATATATCATTGATACTTGTTGATAACAATCTCACCATCTCTGCACATTATGACAGCAAGAAATCTGGAGCTAACACAATTTCACATCACTACCTCCACACCTCTCCTATACACTTCAACGTTGACACAGCAGAGTTGATGTCCTGCATAACTACCGAGGGCTCTCTCATCATCATCATCATCACCGAGGCATGGGGCACAGCTGTTTTGGCAATTGATGTCAATGCTATGCACCATCACCAAAGTTGTCACACCAGCACTGTCTACTTCACGTTTAGGGCATGCTCTGTGGGTCCTTGTGCACCTCCAAAACTATGATGTCTCTGACATCACTGCGGTCACAGCACTGCTACTGTGTAACACCACTACTTCACCACATCATGCCACTTTGACTCCTGCGATGCTCTGCGCTGCAGGTGTGGGGGAAGGTCTCTCTGTGGTGACTATTTAATGACTATTTAAAATCTCCCACTATAAATATCAATATCACTGCCCTGAGCAGCAGGCAACAGCAACGTCTTTGACTCTGATTTCAGTTCACTCTGCTAATAAATTTTGGAACCATCTGTTCAGTGCCTGTGTATATTATTCCATATAAGCACTACCATTGCCACACTTCCTATATGAGCAAAAGCCAAATTTGTAAATAACATTATCTGAAATTCAATAAATACAATTAAAACAACCTGGAAGGGGACAAAATACAAGCTGGAAACAAAAGAAATTGAAAGTATGAAAGTGTAAAGTACTGATACAGGGGACTAAATGTTGAATATTCATATATCAAGTTATTCATTACTTTGGAGATTCAGACAAATAAACTCTTTGAACTCACAGTTAAACCAAAACTATTTATGCCATAGGAACTTATTCTTGGTTGCAAATGAATACAAGCATTTACTTTTTTCTTCCTTCACTTTTCAATCATATTACCATCTTAACTTCCAACAATAACATCAATTTGATCAACATGCTAGCCTCAACAAGAGAAAAAAAATATTTATTCAGCCATGCTTTTTCTTATTATTTTCCAAGGAAATCAATAGACCACAGGCACAGATGACAAGCCACTCTATGTTCTTGAAACCACTATCTGAAAAAGAAGTGACAATAGTTATATAAAAACTAAAGACAAAGAAGTCTGCTCCATGTGAAGTGTCAAACTACCGACTCGAGCAAGTGGCAGCACAAATAATTACACCACTGTTGGTATTATCAAATGCTCATTCCAAGAAAGAGTATTTCCTGGTCACCTTAAAGTATCTAAAGCAATACCTGTGTACAAAAAGGAAGAGGATGATGATCCTAACAACTACAGACCAGAGTCTTTAGCATCAAGCTTTTCAAAAATATTAGCAGTGCTCACACTCAATAGACTAACTGCTTTCCTTGGAAAGTACAATGAAGTAACTCCAGCACAGCATGTATACCAGGAATGGAAATCAATGGAAATAGCAATTGAATCTTTAACAGAATTCATTGTACAGGCATGGGTGTCCACAGAAATTCATCCAGCAGGGGGAAAAATTCCAAAAGTTCCATTTTCATACAACTGATTGGTTGAGTTTGAGAATGTCTCATATCCCTAGAAATAAATTCAATAGGAAGTACACAAACAAACAAAAAAGCTCACTGTATCTGAAACTTTGAAACTTTTCACAGAAAAATTACTGTTTTGCCTTAAAGGTAATCATATTTCATATCAAAGCATATCTTTTTATATTATTAATATTAACATGGATATAGGAAATCTTCAAAGCAACCATCAAATTGCGATTGCTGTGTTCGGATGAGGGCTGACTTGGCATCCCTTCGCTCACAGCTGCAATCGGCGCTGACTTCGGTCGCGCAGCTTGAGGCTGTTGCCAATGGGCACCACTGTGGGGAGCCGGACTCGGGTATCACGGGGATGTCAACCTCATCCCGTCTGTCCCCAGATCGGTCTGCCGCTGTGGTTGCCCCGGTTGCTGCCCGCAGTGGAGCTGAGCCCTCGCCTGTGGTTGATTGGGAGGTCGTTCCAAGGCGTGGCAGGCAGCGAAAGGCGTCCCCGGAAGCTGACCAGAAAGCCTCCCCGGTGCGTCTGACAAACCGGTTTCAGGCACTGTCTCTGGCTGAGCCAGATGCAGCTGCCTGCCCTGTTTCAGAGGATCATTTTCAGCCTTCAAGGTCCGGGCAATCGCAGAGGTTGGGCTTACTGGTAGTTGGGAGCTCCAATGTTAGGCGCGTAATGGGGCCCCTTAGGGATATGGCGGCTAAGGAGGGGAAGAAATCCAGTGTGCACTCCGTGTGCATTCCGGGAGGAGTCATTCCTGATGTGGAAAGGGTCCTTCCGGATGCCATGAAGAGCACAGGGTGCAGCCAGCTGCAGGTGGTGGCACATGTCGGCACTAATGACGTGTGTCGCTTTGGATCTGAGGAAATTCTCTCTGGATTCCAGCGGCTATCTGATTTGGTGAAGGCTGCCGGTCTTGCTTATGAGATGAAGGCAGAGCTCACCATCTGCAGCATCGTTGACAGAACCGACTGCGGACCTTTGGTGCAGAGCCGGGTGGAGGGTCTGAATCAGAGGCTCAGACGGTTTTGCGACCGTATTGGCTGCAGATTCCTTGACTTGCGCCATAGGGTGGTGGGGTTTCGGGTTCCGCTGAATAGGTCAGGAGTTCACTACACTCAGCTGGCGGCTACACGGGTAGCGGAGGCTGTGTGGCGTGGACTGGGCGGTTTTTTAGGTTAGAAGGCCTCGGGAAAGTGCGGGATGGGCTGCAATGTCAAAGGGTGCTTGGCAATTACAGGACGTGCTTGGATCAAGGAACAGTCGGAATTATAGTTGTAAACTGTTGTAGTTGCGCTGGAAAAGTCCCTGAGCTTCAAGCGCTAATAGAAAGCACAGAAGCGGATATCGTTATAGGTACAGAAAGCTGGCTAAAGCCTGAAATAAGTTCTGCAGAAATTTTTACGAAGTCTCAGACGGTGTTCAGGAAAGATAGATTAGGCAGAATTGGTGGTGGAGTGTTGGTGTCTGTCAGTAGTGGTTTATCTTGTAGTGAAGTCGAAGTAGATACTCTGTGCGAATTGGTGTGGGTGGAGGTTATACTTAACAGCCGAATTAAGTTAATAATTGGCTCCTTCTACCGACCCCCAGACTCCGATGATACAGTTGCGGAACAGTTCAGAGAAAGTTTGAGTCTCGTAACAAATAAATACCCCACTCATACGGTTATAGTTGGTGGGGACTTCAACCTACCCTCGGTATGTTGGCAAAAATACTTGTTCAAAACCGGTGGTAGGCACAAAACGTCTTCCGAGATTGTCCTAAATGCATTCTCCGAAAATTATTTAGAGCAGTTAGTCCACGAACCCACGCGAATTGTAAATGGTTGCGAAAACACACTTGACCTCTTGGCCACAAACAATCCAGAGCTGATAGAGAGCATCATGACTGATACAGGGATTAGTGATCACAAGGTCATTGTAGCTAGGCTCAATACCATTTCTTCCAAATCCATCAGAAACAAACGCAAAATAATTTTATTTAAAAAAGCGGATAAAGTACCACTAGAAGCCTTCCTAAAACACAATTTCCATTCCTTCCGAACTGACTATGCGAATGTAGACGAGAAGTGGCTCAAATTCAAAGATATAGTAGCAACAGCAATTGAGATATTCATACCTCATAAATTGGTAAGAGATGGAACGGATCCCCCGTGGTACACAAAAAAGGTCCGAACGCTGTTGCAGAGGCAACGGAAAAAGCATGCGAAGTTCAGAAGAACGCGAAATCCTGAAGATGGGCTAAAATTTACAGACGCGCGAAATTTGGCACGTACTTCGATGCGAGATGCCTTTAATAGGTTCCACAACGAAACATTGTCTCGAAATTTGGTAGAAAATCCGAAGAAATTCTGGTCGTATGTAAAGTACACAAGCGGCAAGACGCAGTCAATACCTTCGCTGCGCAGTGCCGATGGTACTGTTATCGACGACTGCGCCGCTAAAGCGGAGTTATTGAACGCAGTTTTCCGAAATTCCTTCACCAGGGAAGACGAATGGAATATTCCAGAATTTGAAACATGAACATCTGCTAGCATGAGTTTCTTAGAAGTAGATACCTTAGGGGTTGCGAAGCAACTCAAATCGCTTGATACGGGCAAGTCTTCAGGTCCAGATTGTATACCGATTAGGTTCCTTTCAGATTACGCTGATACTATAGCTCCCTACTTAGCACTCATATACAACCGCTCGCTCACCGATAGATCTGTACCTACAGATTGGAAAATTGCGCAGGTCGCACCAGTGTTCAAGAAGGGTAGTAGGAGTAATCCATTTAACTACAGACCTATATCATTGACGTCGGTTTGCAGTAGGGTTTTGGAGCATATACTGTATTCAAACATTATGAATCACCTCGAAGGGAACGATCTATTGACACGTAATCAGCATGGCTTCAGAAAACATCGCTCTTGTGCAACGCAGCTAGCTCTTTATTCGCACGAAGTAATGGCCGCTATCGACAGGGGATCTCAAGTTGATTCCGTATTTCTAGATTTCCGGAAAGCTTTTGACACCGTTCCTCACAAGCGACTTCTAATCAAGCTGCGGAGCTATGGGGTATCGTCTCAGTTGTGCGACTGGATTCGTGATTTCCTGTCAGGAAGGTCGCAGTTCGTAGTAATAGACGGCAAATCATCGAGTAAAACTGAAGTGATATCAGGTGTTCCCCAGGGAAGCGTCCTGGGACCTCTACTGTTCCTGATCTATATAAATGACCTGGGTGACAATCTGAGCAGTTCTCTTAGGTTGTTCGCAGATGATGCTGTAATTTACCGTCTAGTAAGGTCATCCGAAGACCAGTATCAGCTGCAAAGCGATTTAGAAAAGATTGCTGTATGGTGTGTCAGGTGGCAGTTGACGCTAAATAACGAAAAGTGTGAGATGATCCACATGAGTTCCAAAAGAAATCCGTTGGAATTCGATTACTCGATAAATAGTACAATTCTCAAGGCTGTCAATTCAACTAAGTACCTGGGTGTTAAAATTACAAACAACTTCAGTTGGAAGGACCACATAGATAATATTGTCGGGAAGGCGAGCCAAAGGTTGCGTTTCATTGGCAGGACACTTAGAAGATGCAACAAGTCCACTAAAGAGACAGCTTACACTACACTCGTTCGTCCTCTGTTAGAATATTGCTGCGCGGTGTGGGATCCTTACCAGGTGGGATTGACGGAGGACATCGAGAGGGTGCAAAGAAGGGCAGCTCGTTTTGTATTATCGCGTTATAGGGGAGAGAGTGTGGCAGATATGATACACGAGTTGGGATGGAAGTCATTACAGCATAGACGTTTTTCGTCGCGGCGAGACCTTTTTACGAAATTTCAGTCACCAACTTTCTCTTCCGAATGCGAAAATATTTTGTTGAGCCCAACCTACATAGGTAGGAATGATCATCAAAATAAAATAAGAGAAATCAGAGCTCGAACAGAAAGGTTTAGGTGTTCGTTTTTCCCGCTCGCTGTTCGGGAGTGGAATAGTAGAGAGATAGTATGATTGTGGTTCGATGAACCCTCTGCCAAGCACTTAAATGTGAATTGCAGAGTAGTCATGTAGATGTAGATGTAGATGTAGAAGTATAACCAGCTCTTAACAGCCAGGACTCAAGCAAAATGGCCTTTGTCTTCATGGTTTGGCATGTTATTGTGTAGACATGGCAAGTCAATTACAGAACTCATAAGCTTGTTGCTGGATGTTATTCAGGATTGCACCCCATGTAGTTTAAGAACAATATAAGTAGCTTAAGAAGGTCCATACATCCTTTTGACCTTGATATTTTACAATTGCACCCCATGTAGTTTAAGAACAATATAAGTAGCTTAAGAAGGTCCATACATCCTTTTGACCTTGATATTTTACATTTTTTTCCTCTCATTGAGTACAGCAATTTAATTTTTTTGCATTTCATTCCACAGATGAAGTACAAGTGAATACTTCTACAGTATAACGAGACTATGTCTTCACACACTATTACAATCATTCAACCATCTAAAACTGAACGAAGCCTCAGCAAACCTTGATGGGTCAAACGCAATCTTATTATTGAGATTAAGACGCACTCAACTGAAGGAGCTGTTCTTGTAAGAAAAGGAGGTGGCTGCTGTTCAGATATAATGAGGCCATGTTCATACTGCACTGGGTTTTCGAGCTGTCCCTTTCTGTAGTTCATTGTGGACTGTATAAGAAAGCAATGGAGAAAAGATCTCGTACTTTATTTTGGTGACGCTCTTAAAAATTTCACATTCCCTAGACTGCAAAACAATGCCAAAACTGCTGACTTTACAAGAAAAGGGTAAAATTTTCTGTGACAACCCAACAACCAAACAATGCAGCATTTACTAAGGCCACTGTGTTAACCCTTCTCTTTACAAGAGAAAGGTAAAATTTCCCATGAACAACCCAACAACCAAACAATGCAGCATTTACTAAGGCCACTGTCTTAACCGTTGCTTCATAACCTGGGTTGTGAGTAACTAAATCCACTTTCCCTTCTTCCCTTTCTTTCCCCTCTCTCCTCCCTGATGAAGGAACATTTATTCTGAAAGCTAGGAACTTAAATTTTCGGTTGTTTTTTGTGTTTCTATCGGCTGTACTGAGCTGAGGTAAGTACTGGCCAGCCCCTCTATCTCTTTGTTAGTATCTCAACTTTCTGAGACCTGCGTCTTATTGCACTTAGAAAAGTGGTCTGGTTAACAGTGCTTAATCTCTGACAAAGAGGTTCTAGACATTGTCACTGGCTAAGTATAGTCTCAGATAGCACACTTTTATGTAGAGAAAAATTGTCAAATCAGTAAAAGTCATTGTAAATTGAGGTTTGTAGATTGTGCATCATCACTCCTAAGCGCCTCGTAGCCATACAGTAGGGCCATAATAATTAATTTTATAAAAATAATAATTAATTTTATAAAAATAATAATTTGGTTTATTTGCTTACTGAGTAAAGGATTACCACGTGCACTAGTAGTGATATCTAACATGATGTCAACAGCATGATGGGTGGTAGTCAAATCATCCTATGAGATTCATTTGTTTTTATTCTGTAACAGTCAGTTTGAAGCTTACATTTTTTCAATGCAGATCATTTTTAAACGTTGTTTGTCTTTTGTGATCTGTGCTTCTCTGTAAGTGTGTGCAAAAATGGTTTAAATATAAGTATAAAACATGATATTTCAAATGTATTGTGTAGTTCAAAACACCTCATTGGCAAAAATAAAAGAAATATGATGACACTTGCTTGAATTTCAGTTTTATGTTTACTACCATTGGAAAAGAAGAATGACTAATCAGTTGTTCGAAAACAGGCTTCCTAATAAAGTAAAACAAAAATTTGAGTTGAATCATAGTAGTTTGATAAACAAACCATGAGACTGATTTTCCCAAAAGTTCAAAAAACCAAAAGAAACTAGCTATGATCCCTTCATAGGCTCTTATTTCATCTTACAATGTTGCCTAGTGTGAAGCAACAGGCAAGAAACCTCACACCATAATGGAAGACATTTTATCAGCCATTCTGGACATGGTATCTACTATGATAGGTGAATCAGCTGCCAAGCAACTGGCAAGTTTGTTTGTGTCAGACAATGTAATGAATACTAAATTTGGCCAACAACCATAATGATTAGTTAGTATGAAAACTGAAAGGTAACAATGATTTTACTATTACATTGGATTATGCTGCAGCCAAGCGCAATGAGGCACATCTAATTTGTTATGTGTGGTTTTTACATTAAAAGAAATATCATTAATCTCTTGTTTTCTGCAGAAAAATAGCTCTTTTAGCAGAAGCAACATACCTCTTTGAAATACTACACTTTATTGTAGAAGAAAACAACATTAGTTGGAAAAACTGTGTAGGTTCATGTATGGATGGAACTAGTAATATGGCTAGCTCTCACACTGGATTGGAAGCCCTTATTCATAAAGAGGGTCCTTGTGCTCTTGGGCACACTGATTTATTAACCAAGAAGCACTTTCATAAAACAGCCTGAGCCTTGTGCTTGTGAAGTTCTTGAGTCAGTGACAGATGTGGTAGACTTCATTAAAACTTAGCCACTTAAATCCAGATTTTGCAACAAATGTGCACTGGTATGAGGACTGAGAACATATCCCTGACTTATTACATTAACTCTCATTGATTTTCATGAGAAAATGTAGTGAAGAAAGTGTATGAACTCAACATTGAAATTTACTCTTATCTTGTTCAAGAGAAACATTTGAATTTTGAGAAGTTCTTAGGCAGTAAATTTGTCTTGAAGCTGGCTACATTTATTTATTGCACACTTTGGATAGGATGTGTTGTACCAAAGGAGCTGTAGGTGTTTATGTTCAGGTCAAGAGATCCATGGATCCAAAGTGCTTGAAAAACAATATGAAAATTGCTTAAATCTAAATAAAGTATTAATAATTTCATGTGGCTCAGTGGCCTGGTGCAGTTCTTTCTATTGGACAATACTTTGATGGCTTGCATGTCTCTAACCTTCCCCAGTTATCTAACAGGGAAAAGTGGACCTACAGTTTAATGTGAAATGCAAATCATGTACCACCCCTGCTGACTCCTCACATTGTTGAGAGGTGAAGGATAGGTTAGTATGAAGACTGAAAAATCCATTGTCCAACCGAGAATTGATCCAGCGACATCTCAGTTTCCAGGTCGACACTTTATGGCTAATCACCAGGGCCAACATAATACTGACTGCATAAAAAAACTACTAGAAAGATATGATTCTATGATTTTTCTTACAAATTTGCTTTAACCTTTCCAGTATTTTATTTACAGTCTCCCATAGGTTATAGATTTGAATGTGTACATCTCTCTTATAAAATGATCCATTTCTTATCATTATATACTGTGTGCTTTATTAATAGAATAAGACATTAATTCATCTTTTATTCAATAAAAAGGGTAAAAATATCAGAAAAAAGAATAAAATCGTATTTGTAGTGTTTTATAAATAGTTTTATATTTATAATGAGAGTACGATTAATGATTTCCTCAAAAATATGAAGAGATTTACAATTTGTACATTTCTCCAAAATATGATAGCTGTTTACAGTTCATTACCAAAAGATTCATTCATCAGCTGTACCATTTACATTGGTGGACTCTTGGTATTAAAAAGTGATGCCAGCTCTTCTGCAGACAACCTGAAATTTTAAATCAGGATAAAAATCTGTATTATTATCAAGTACAGGTTGCATTAGAAAAACATTTATATACCATGCAAACCTCTTACCCTCCAAAAACTAGAACAGCTTGCACAACGCCACCTCAAAAAATTTCTTCGCACTGTTCACCTCCTACTCTCTCCTTGGACTACCACTATTCACCGTCTCTATGAGAGCCTCCAAACTAACACCATATCCCCTCATAGCCAACAAACCCTGCCTTACAGACCTACTACTCAAAAATTT
Organism: Schistocerca gregaria; assembly: GCF_023897955.1. Classification (NCBI taxonomy): domain Eukaryota; kingdom Metazoa; phylum Arthropoda; class Insecta; order Orthoptera; family Acrididae; genus Schistocerca; species Schistocerca gregaria. The sequence continues at coordinate 371,465,065 of NC_064925.1, read as the reverse complement.
CCTCTCACCACTGTACAGAATCCAGAACCTAAACAGACCCAAAACACAGTGATGAACTTTTCCCCCAGAAGCTTTAATCTTGCAGAAGTATCAGTCCTTACCAAAGGCCTCAGCTTTTCTCTCACCCTAAAATTCAATCATGATGGACTCATTGAAGACCTCGTTTCCTTCTTCCAGTCTCTACAGTGGAACACTTTTTTGTGAGCAACCCTATCAATCAGACCAAACCTAAAACCATTACTGAATCCTGCATGACATACCTCACTCCTCCATCCAATCATGATATTATCCACACTGTCCCCATATAGACCCCATCAATCCTCCAGAATTTCTTATCCTCTAACCATGCCTTATCATTATTCCTCAAATCCCTCAATGTTGAAACTAAACTTACATCTGCATAAAGAAGTGCCATCTGTCACCTACAAACTGATCCTGACCTTATAATCCTACTTGCTTACAAAGGCTCCACCAGTCTGTTTTTGAACTGCAGGAATTACCTGGCAGAGGGACTCTGCTAGCTGTCATGTTTGTCCATCTACAAACCATGCCATAGTGATCCCATTCCAAAAACCCAAAGGATATCCAGTCACTCCTCAAATCCTTAGGCACTTCCCAGAGGCTTTCCCCTTACTCTCTCTCTCTCTCTCTCTCTCTCTCTCTCTCTCTCTCTCTCTCTCTCTCTCTCTCTCTCTCCTCGCTCCCTCTCTCTCTCTCTCTCTCTCCATATCCCTACCACTCCCCATACTCCTACATGCTTTCTAAGTCCATAAACCCAACTGACCATGATGCCCCATTGTAGCTGGCCATTGTGCCACCACAGAGACAATATGTGCTCTCATGGACAAACAGTTGTTCTGTTCCTTTAAAACATGGCACCCTGCTCACCACTGTCAATGCCACCTCTCTCTACACTAACATCCCCAGTACCCATGTCCTTGCTACTATTGAATACTACGTTTCCAGACATGTGACTCACTCTAAACCTATAACCTCCTTCCAAGTCATCATGACCAACTATATCCTCACCCAAATTACTTCTCCCTTGAAGGCATCACATAGAAACAAATCCATGGCACAGAAACTGGCCCTACATGACACCACCCTACACTTTTCTATTCATGGGCCATGAAGATGAATCATTCCTAACCAATCTCTCACCTGGTTCAGATTCACTGATGAAATTTTTGTATATGGATCAAGGGTGAGCACACCCTATCCACATTCCCCAATAACCTTCTCCCCCATTAATTTCACCTGGTCCTCCTGAACCTAGCAAGTCACTTTCCTTGATGTTGACCTCCACCTAAGGATGGCTATATCAGTATCTCCTTTCACTTCAAAGCTACCAACCACCATTAATACCTCCATTTCAAAAGCTACCACATTCCATACCAAGAAATCCCTTCCACACAGCCCAACCACCTGTGATTGTCACCACTGTAGTGACAGAATCTTGCAACAAACTTATAAGGAAAGCGAGACACATCAAAAGGATTGAGTATTGCATAGTAACCGATTGCCGCAAATTTCTGGGGTAACTGGCAGCAGAGGTTGAAAATCAGAAAGGAAACAAGTGAGTGATTCATGTTAAACATTTATTGGACATAATGGGCACACATGGTGCATAGCATAAATACAGGTCTAAAGTTACAATAGATGCTTGACGTTTGCACCATCAGATACCATGCAGGGCTGACACCAATAGGACATTGACTGCCAACACACTCGAACACACCAGGTCTTTCTTTTATTGTAGCAGTGGCACAGATGACTCTCATGACAAGATCCATTTCAGACTCTGCTTGATTGTGATACGTGAGAAATTTTGTAGTTACCCACAGAAAGGAATTAAGGCTTGATAAATCTGGTGAGCATGGGTGCAAGGGAATCAATCCACTGATGCAAGAATGACCTGTTCACACGCCTACAAATAGCCAGTACAAAATGAGCAGGCCCCCCATCATGTTGTAATATTAGAGTTTTATTCATGTTGTACACCATGTGTACTCATTACGTCCAATAAATCTTTCAAATAAATCACTCTTATGTTAATTTCCAATCCTTGACCTCTTCTACCATTTACCCCTAATGTTTGAGGCCATGTGTTGCTATGCAATTCTCAATCTTTCTTATGTGTCTCACCTCCCCTAGAAGTTTGTCATAACATTTCTGAGACAGAGGACTGTAGTAACTGAGTCACATTCTCTGCCATGGTTTTGACTATCTCTCACCATTACCTGAAATAATGAATATCCTACTCACTATCCTCCTCACTTCTCCCACAGTAGTATTCCATGATCCACTGGACCTATGCAATATCCTTGCCCACCTGTACTCCACCCATGTTCCTGACTCCTTGCCTAATGACTCATATCCCTGCAATAGGCCTATATGCAAGACCAGTCCCATCCATCCTCCCTCCATCACCTACTCCAATCCAGTGCAGTATTTCACTTTTAATCAAACAAAATCACATACTCTTGTATGTTTATTTTTAAATACACTCCTGGAAATTGAAATAAGAACACCATGAATTCATTGTCCCAGGAAGGGGAAACTTTATTGACACATTCCTGGGGTCAGATACATCACATGATCACACTGACAGAACCACAGGCACATAGACACAGGCAACAGAGCATGCACAATGTCGGCACTAGTACAGTGTATATCCACCTTTCGCAGCAATGCAGGCTGCTATTCTCCCATGGAGACGATCATAGAGATGCTGGATGTAGTCCTGTGGAACGGCTTGCCATGCCATTTCCACCTGGCGCCTCAGTTGGACCAGCGTTCATGCTGGACGTGCAGACCGTGTGAGACGACGCTTCATCCAGTCCCAAACATGCTCAATGGGGGACAGATCCGGAGATCTTGCTGGCCAGGGTAGTTGACTTACACCTTCTAGAGCATGTTGGGTGGCACAGGATACATGCGGACGTGCATTGTCCTGTTGGAACAGCAAGTTCCCTTGCCGGTCTAGGAATGGTAGAAGGATGGGTTCGATGACGGTTTGGATGTACCGTGCACTATTCAGTGTCCCCTCGACGATCACCAGAGGTGTACGGCCAGTGTAGGAGATCGCTCCCCACACCATGATGCCGGGTGTTGGCCCTGTGTGCCTCGGTCATATGCAGTCCTGATTGTGGCGCTCACCTGCACGGCGCCAAACACGCATACGACCATCATTGGCAGCAAGGCAGAAGCAACTCTCATCGCTGAAGACGACATGTCTCCATTTGTCCCTCCATTCATGCCTGTCGCGACACCACTGGAGGCGGGCTGCACAATGTTGGGGCGTGAGCGGAAGACGGCCTAACAGTGTGCGGGACCGTAGCCCAGCTTCATGGAGACGGTTGCGAATGGTCCTCGCCGATACCCCAGGAGCAACAGTGTCCCTAATTTGCTGGGAAGTGGCAGTGCGGTCCCCTACGGCACTGCGTAGGATCCTATGGTCTTGGCGTGCATCCGTGCATCGCTGCGGTCCAGTCCCAGGTCGATGGGCACGTGCACCTTCCGCCGACCACTGGCAACAACATCGATGTACTGTGGAGACCTCACGCCCCACGTGTTGAGCAATTTGGCAGTACGTCCACCCGGCCTCCCGCATGCCCACTATACGCCCTCGCTCAAAGTCCGTCAACTGCACATACGGTTCACGTCCGCGCTGTTGCAGCATGCTCCCAGTGTTAAAGACTGCGATGGAGCTCCGTATGCCACAGCAAGCTGGCTGACACTGACAGTGGCGGTGCACAAATGCTGCGCAGCTAGCGCCATTTGACGGCCAACACCGCGGTTCCTGGTGTGTTTGCTGTGCCGTGCGTGTGGTCATTGCTTGTACAGCCCTCTCGCAGTGTCCGGAGCAAGTATGGTGGGTCTGACACGCCGGTGTCAATGTGTTCTTTTTTCCATTTCTAGGAGTGTAGTACTCATAACCAAACTCTTTAAAGAACTGAATTTTACATTCAGAAAAATAGTATCTCTGTAGCAAGTAAGCTATCACACAAAATTAAATTCCAGGGCTTAAATTTGCATATAAGAACTGCACTCCATAGGTCCAAAAAGAAAGTCAGCAAAAGTTACAATCAATGCTGGTGCTGGGATTTACATTTCTCTTTACCACCACTCTGAACACATTTGATTTTAACTAACACTAGTATTTTTTTTGGAGAAAATTCCAGGGCTTAAACTTGCATATAAGAACTGCACTCCATAGGTCCAAAAAGAAAGTCAGCAAAAGTGACAATCAGTGCAGGTGTTGGGATTTACATTTCTCTTTACCACCACTCTGAACACATTTGATTTTAACTAACACTAGTATTTTTTTTTGGAGAAACAGAAAGGTGCCCTTCACCATTGTCCTCAAGTTTTTCTGATGAGTGGCCCTCTTATTTACTAGTAGAATTGTGATCACTGGCTGTTGCAGAATCATCACATTTTTCATTTATTTTTTGTCTGTTTCTTGATCTATATTAATGATATCACCAATTAACAATTTTTTTAAGTTGACAAATTCCTGTGAACATAATTGGCGCTATACCATAAAATGGGATGAACAGGAACAATGGGGTGAACAGTTCTGTGATATTGTGTCAGAAGAGAAATGGGCGTGTCATTCAAAGGTTTGTTTTCCTATGTTTGTAGTGAACCAGTCTAGCAGGGAAAATCTGAATTTCAATGTTGGTGAGACAGACGATGTTTTGTTCACTCTGTGACAAACATGGGGTGTGGTGCTGAATTTGCTTACTTTGAATGTTATTTGTAAGTCCCAATCTGAATTGAGTTGTTTTAATTTTAGTGCATGGCAAGCAATTTTGCAGTCCATTTTCATTAAGAAAAAGTTTAGTTTTGAAGTATACTTTAGTCTGACTTTTGCTTTGGTTAACTGAAAATGTTGGATTGTGTTTTCATAATTTGCAGGGTGAATAAATATAGTAATTGTGAGTGTCTATTCAGAAGAAGAACAAGAATTCAATGGAAATGAAGAATCAGTTGGCACTGTTCTTAACCTAGGAGTTATGCTGTTATTAAAATAAATATAAAACGTAAGGAGTTATTTAGAATGAATGCTTCAAAAATTTGTTATTTAGAAGGCAAAGGTTGTGTTGAGGTCTTTTTGGGAAAAAAGACAAAAAAAACAAGGACATTTGAACCCACTGACTTTAACAGATGAGAAGTCACTTTTTAGTCAAGGGGGTGATCAAATTTAATGTTACAATAAAGTAATTAGTGGTATTACAATTTTTTACTTGAAAAAGAGAACAAAACCACAGTTCATCCAATATTTATAGTTTTTGTATCGAATAAAACTGTTTCCAACCAGATAAATTTTGTTTCTTATTATCCTAGGTGCATAGCAAATTTTGAAACGTCCCTATTCACTCCAAAAACTAATAAAATGAAATAATAATAATAAAATCAATATTTCTGTTTCAATTCATCCCCCTCTGCAAAGTGAATAGGAACAACAAGATCCTTTTATGTTATAAAAGCATGAGCTAGGTCCCAAATCTAAAAGTTAGGCACAAGACTATAATCATATACAATTTTGATTTTCACATTCCTTTTAAATTTTAATTTTTTTCCTGTAAAGCTGTAAACTGTTTCTATTCACCCCATTTTATCGTACTGAAAGAAACAAGTACATAGTTCATGAGGTGTGGTCTAGGAAACCCCAAAATCTGTGAACAGCACCTCTCAACAAAGATCAAATAAGGTGACAATGCAATCAATAATAAAATATTGTAAGGTAAGGCTGGCTGAGGAGGCTATGATCAGAGTGAGGGGGGGGGGGGGGAGGGGTGTGAAAATAGAAGTATGTTACCAGAACTGATCTTAGGAAGTGAGTTCAAAAATTCTTATGTGGTCTGAGAGATCACATCTCATGGGTTACGGATTAAAGATTGCTTCATTTATATGACCCCTCTAAGTATTTATTCCATCTTTCAGCATTCCTTTCTTTGCCATCTGAGCTCTTGATGTTTATACACCTACTTCTCTTTTGTCTGAAGGTTTCCTTAATTCTCCTAAAAGCAGCATGTATCTTTCCCACAGTCATGTATGCTTCTACGGCTTTGCATGTGTCCTCTAGCCATTCCTGCTTTGCAAATCTGCACTTTCTGCCAGTCTTGTTTTTTAGGCAGCTATAATCCCTTTTGCGTGCTTTATCTGAAACATTTTTATATTTTCAACTTTTATCAGTGTGATCCAAAATTTCATCTTACAGAAGTATTGGGCTTTGACCTTTTGCTTGTTTGATCCTCTGCTGCCTTCACTGCCTCATCTCTCACAGCTATCCATATGTCTTCTATTGTATCACTTTCCCCACATTTCGGTCAATGCAAATCAGTTGCACCCACACCCTATTGGGGCATCACCATTCTACCTTCCAGGCATCGGAGCAGCAGAGTTGGTCCTGATGCTGTTCCAGGGGCAGGCTCTAACTTACAGCAGAACACCTCCCCATTGCAACCCCCTCTGTGGCCTTTGCCTTCCTCCCTTAACTGGCAGTCTCAGACTCCAGTGAGGCTTGCACCTGCACCTGCTAATATGGAGCGTATGGATTTTGACCTGTCCTCATCCCCTCCAACTCTTCCTCTCCTTCACTGATGGAAGAGATCTCATCCCTGGTGCTGCCAGTGGACCTGCAATTGCCTCAGCCTCTATGTTCTTCCACCCTTTTGATGGAACCAGTAGCTTTGTTGTTGCCTCATTCGATAGTCGGTCCATTGACAGGTATTTGGTACCATCTTTGGTTCTACACTGGAGGTGACGATCCAAGCCTGGCCAGTTTCAGCCCAGTGTGACTTTTTAAGGGGGAGGGATGTAGTATCACCACCAGCGAACATCACAGTGGCTGTAGATGAGCTGGTGTGGATAGTGCAGCAGCATAGTGTGGAAAAAGCCATGGAGGATGCTTCCAGTGTTTAGTATAGACAAACTCTCTGACAGAAGTATTTACCTGCCGGTGGCAGTATGCCAAGGGGATCACTGCATATGCTTAGTTCAACCATCACGGGCCTCACCTTGCACTTCATGCCAAGTGTTGTTGCCAAGTGCTCAGTCATTAATTGTTGAGAACAGTCACATGCTGAGTTTATTTCTGTGTATGTCTCTATGGCTTTAGACTCTCTGCTTCCCATATATTGACTGGGATGGTGAGTTTCATTTTCTCTCACAGGGTTCCTCTCATGGTTATTACAGAGGCACCATCAGCCCATGAAGTATCCATACCAACAGTGTAGTGCAGTTGCATTGTCACACCTGTTCAGATACTAAAATAGGTACTGGATCAAACATCAGTGTGAAAGTAAGCAAAGTGCAACTTGTACCACATACTAATATGCACACTCCTGCCAAGTAATTAATTTTTTCCATTTATATTTCAACCATGTATGACTAAACACAGTGTGGGTACACTACATACATTTTAAATTACCAAGACTTGTACAAATAGTGTTCCTGCTTCATTTACTGTTCCGATGAAAGTTTTCTATCTGTTGATGGTAATAATTATTTAGTTTTGCCAGGAATCAGTTTAGTGAAGAATAAATGATAACTGAAATTGTTAGTACAATATATACTGGAGATATTTATGCACCTGTATTGCCCAATGACTCTTATATTTGATGAGGAGTGATCTACCCTCGATGCATATTCTGTACTGCCAAATAACACTACTAAGCAAAGTGGTGCAGATGTTAGGATACTGGTTTTCATTTACGAGGTGCAAAGTTCAAATCCCCATTCAGCCATCCTGATTTAGGAATTCTGTGGTGTTTCTAAATCATTTAAGAGAAATTATCTGTCTGAAGCAATTTGAGGTGGAATGATCACATAAATCTTGTGATGTGGAAGGCAGATAGCCAAACTAACATTGCTGGAACAATTGCTAAGAATAACGTGCAGGGTTTCATGGCTGGCATCTTCATTAATTGAAACTGCTGGGCTAAGAGGCCATGGTGAAACAGTAGATATTCTTTTTCCCAACATTTCATTGCGAACTGCAGACAACATCTTCAAGGGTGAGCCAATGACTGGGTGCTAGACCATGGAGGTCCTATTTATATAGAGTGCATAGAGGGCACCAGCAGTTGTCATATGCTGTTTACAGTGAAACTATCTCTGACTAATGTCATTACTCTCAATTAAAGGTAATGGATTACCTTTGATTGAGAATAATGACATTAATCAGAGATAGTTTCTGTGGTGTCACCACCAGACACCACACTTGCTAGGTGGTAGCCTTTAAATCGGCCGCGGTCTGGTAGTATACGTCGGACCCGCGTGTCGCCACTATCAGTGATTGCAGATCGAGCGCCACCACACGTCAGGTCTAGAGAGACTTCCTAGCACTCGCCCCAGTTGTACAGCCGACTTTGCTAGTGATGGTTCACTGACTTCTACGCTCTCATTTGCCGAGACGATAGTTAGCATAGCCTTCAGCTACGTTATATGCTACAACCTAGCAAGGCGCCAGTATCCGTATTATTGATATTGTGAATCATGTATCATAAAGAGCAACATTCTCCATTAATTGATTAAAGTTAAGTATTTCACCAGCTACGTCCATTCTTCTCAATTCTAATTCCCTTGTCATGTTCCAGACCTCACGCCAGCCTGCGTGAGCTAAAACGCGTGCATTTTGGCCTCCTTTAGCAATACAGTGTTGGCTCTCCTGCCAACTACAACATTGGCGACGAGAGTAAAAGTGTTCTTATCTAAATTGCTCTGATTTACTTGTGTAATGGCTTTGCCACAATCTCCAGATATACTATCCGAATTTTATCGCTTACAGAATCAGCAGATGCAGGCCTTACTGGATGCCCTTGGACAGCTCATCCAGGGTCAGCGTGCAATGCAAGACAATGTGGCAGCAGCCGCTTCACCACTAATGCAGCCACGACACGCTCTTGCACCCACTTTTTGACCTTTTGATGCCGCACTGGAAAGCTGGACAGAGTGGTCACGTCAATTTGGATTCCATCTCGCCGCCTACAGAATTCAAGGTCACGAGCGGCAGCCTTTTTTGTTATCGTCAGTAGGGGTGACCACGTACCGTGTGATAGTCAAAATATTTCCCCGACGCGACATAGTAACTCTGTCCTACGAAGAAATTTTGTCTGCATTAGATGCATATTTCAAAGTATCAGTCAATGTAGTTGCCAAACGGTATACCTTCTTTCGTACAAAACTTATGGCAGGTCACACTAATCGAGAGTGGGTTGCAACCATCCAAGGCCTTACTAGGGATTGTGCTTTTGAGTGTCAATGTGGACTCCCTTACTCAGATACTATGGTGCATGATGCGATTGCACAGAACATTTCTGATGTTCGCATAAGGGAACAGATTTTGAAACTAGTAAATCCCTCCCTTCAACAAGTGATGGACATATTGGATCGGCAGGACACACTTGACTTTGCTCAGGAATCATTTGAAACTTCGCCTGCAGTGTGTCAAGTTACCGGCCCCGCCGGGCGAGCTGCATGGAGCAGTAAACAGCCCTCGCACCTGGTCACGCCGCTGCCGCCAGGCTCTCAGCCACATGTGCCACGCCGGCAAGCTAATGCAGTGATCAAATCATGCCCGCGATGTGCTACTAAACATTTGCGTGAGAATTGCCCGTCACGCCAAGCTATTTGCTTTTATTTTAATAAAAAAAGGACATGTTCAGAGTGTTTGCCAGAAAAAGCTCAGATCGGAAGCTCAAAACAGTTCCAGGCCCTTTGCTTCGCGCCGGAATCGGAATCGAACCAAGGATACTCAGGCTCGCGAAACTTCGCCCATGGAAATTCATGTAGTTCATTCCACTCTGCCCAGTGCCACTCTCTCTGACAGTGACTGTGTTCATCCCAAAAATAGTGTGCGTCGACATCGCCGGAACTCCCGTCAAGTCAGAAGTGATTATGTACCAGTGTCAGTTCACGTTGCATGAGACAGTCGCTCTTGTCATCAGCAGGACAGTAAACTTTTTGTGGACTTGGACATTAACGGCAAAGTGATACCATTCCAGCTTGATACCGGAGCTGCAGTTTTACTGATCAATCAAGACACTTACAAACTGCTGGGCACACCTCCGTTGCGTGCCGCAAATGTTAAGTTACGTAGTTATTCGGGTCAAGGTATCCCTGTGTTAGGACAGTGCAGCCTTCTTGCAACATACAAAGGACAAAGAAAACTTGTGTCATTTTATGTCCTTCATTCTTCTTCTGCAGTGAACTTGTTTGGTTTCGATTTATTTCAGTTGTTTAACTTGTCTATAGTAAATAAAGTCCTATCAGTGAACCAGACTGTGCCTTCAGACAGTGTTTCTCATCTATGTGAAGAATTTGCAGACATTTGTGCACCGAGCCTCGGTTGCTCTAAGAACTACGAAGCACATTTGGAACAGAGTGCGCAATGTTCCCCACGCATTGCGTGATGAGGTCGCAAAAACATTACACGATTTGGAATCACAAGGTGTAATTGAACAAGTGCAGGCTTCTCTCTGGGCGTCACCCTTAGTAATTTTGCCAGAACCTTCTGGAAAGTTGAGACTTTGTGTGGACTTCAAGGCAACAGTGAATCCACAACTAGTGATTGCAACTTTTCCTTTACCCCGTCCGGAAGATCTTTTTGACGAACTGTGCCCGGGTAAATATTTTTCGAAGTTGGACCTCGCAGATGCGTACTTGTAAATACCGGTGGACAAAGAATCCCAGTGCGTTATGGTGGTTAACACGCATCTTGGGTTGTATCAATTCAAACGACTGCCATTCGGGTGTGCATCCGCCCCTGCATTAATTCAGCAATATCTACAAACTGTAAAACGCGTGCATTTCGGCCTCCTTTAGCAATACAGTGTTGGCTCTCCTGCCAACCACAACAGTTTCACTGTTGGCAGTACAAGATGAGTGGTGGTTCTCTCTAAGCACTCTATACAAATGGGACTTCCATGGCCAAGGAGCCAGTCGTTGGCTCCCCTCGGATGATGTTGCCTCCAGTTGGCAATGAAACTTCAGGAGGAAGAATTTCTACTGTTTGATCATGGCCTCTCAGCCTGGAAGTTTTAATTAATGAACCCCTAAAGTAGTGTAATTTATGCACATAACAGATTGCTCATGAAACCCTAATTGTAAAAATTTTCGAGTACTGCTCATTGGTCTGACAGACCCTTACCTAGATGGGTTAATGGAAGAAACAAAAGAAGTTCAAAGAAAAGTTGCATCATTCATCATGCATTTGTTGAGTCATCATAGCAGTGGCACAGAGATGTTCAACGAAGTGAGAGACACTGTAATAATGATATGTCTTATGAAGCAGCCACACTCACTAATTGCTGACAGTCCATATTCCAGAATCAGGCAAGAGACTTATCATTTTCTCCTATATACATCCAATATGTTATCCATGAAGCTAAAATCAAAGAAACCCAGTTCCATAGAGATGGGCACAACAGCCTTTTTTCCATGTGTCATCCATTAGTAAAATAGGAATTTTGGGAGGGGGAAGAGGGACGATGTAGGTGTGTTGTTGTTGTGGTCTTCAGTCCTGAGACTGGTTTGATGCAGCTCTCCATGCTAATCTATCCTGTGCAAGCTCCTTCATCTCCCAGTACCCACTGCAACCTACATCATTCTGAATTTGCTTAGTGTGTTCATCTCTTGGCCTCCCTGTATGATTTTTACCCTCCACACTGCCCTCCAATGCTAAATTTGTGATCCCTTGATGTCTCAGGACATGTCCTACCAACCGATCCCTTCTGCTAGTCAAGTTGTGCTACAAACTTCTCTCCTCCGCAATCCTATTCAATACCTCCTCATTAGTTACATGATCTACCCATCTAATCTTCAGCATTATTCTGTAGCACCACATTTAGAAAGCTTCTATTCGCTTCTTATGCCAAACTAGTTATAGTCCATGTTTCACTTCCATACATGGGTACGCTCCACACAAATACTTTCAGAAACGACTTCCTGACACTTAAATCTATACTCGATGTTAACAAATTTCTTCTTCTGAAACGATTTCCTTGCCATTGCCAGTCTACATTTTATATCCTCTCTACTTTGACCATCATCAGTTATTTTGCTCCCCAAATAGCAAAACTCCTTTACTACTTTAAGTGTCTCATTTCCTAATTTAATTCCCTCAGCATCACCTGACTTAATTCGACTACATTCCATTATCCTCGTTTTGCTTTTGTTTTTGTTTTTTGTTTTTGTTTTTGTTTCATCTTATATCCTCCTTTCAAGGCACTGTACATTCCGTTCAACTGCTCTTTCAAGTCCTTTGCTGTCTCTGACAGAATTACAATGTCATCAGCAAACCTCAAAGTTTTTATTTCTTCTCCCTGGATTTTAATACCTACTCAAAATTTTTATTTTGTTTCCTTTACTGCTTGCTCAGTATACAGATTGAATAACATCGGGGAGAGGCTACAACCCTGTCTCACTTCCTTCCGAACCACTGCTGCCCTTTCATGCCCGTCGACTCTTATAACTTCCATCTGGTTTCTGTACAAATTGTAAATAGCCTTAAGCTCCCTGTATTTTACCCCTGCCACCTTTAGAATTTGAAAGAGAGTATTCCAGTCAACATTGTCAAAGCTTTCTCTAAGTCTACAAATGCTAGAAATGTAGGTTTGCCTTTCCTTAATCTTTCTTCTATGATAGGTTGTAAGGTAAGTATTGCCTCATGTGTTCCAACATTTCTACAGAATCCAAACTGATCTTCCCCAAAGTCGGCTTCTACCAGTTTTTCCATTCGTCTGTAAATAATTCGCTTTAGTATTTTGCAGCTGTGACTTATTAAACTGATTGTTCGGTAATTTTCACACCTGTCAATGCCTGCTTTCTTTGGGATTGTAATTATTATATTCTTGTTGAAGTCTGAGGGTATTTCGCCTGTCTCATACATCTTGCTCACCAGATGGTAGATTTTTGTCAGGACTGGCTCTCCCAAGGCCGTGAGTAGTTCTAATGGAATGTTGTCTACTCCCGGGGCCTTGTTTCCACTCAGGTGTTTCAGTGCTCTGTCAAGCTCTTCACCCAATATTGTATCTCACATTTCATCTTCATCTACGTCCCCTTTCATCTCCATAATTATTGTCCTCAAGTACATCGCTCTTGTATAGACCCTCTATATACTCCTTCCACCTTTCTCCTTTCCCCTCTTTGCTTAGAAATGGGTTTCCATCTGAGCTCTTGATATTCATACAAGTGGCTCTCTTTTCTCCAAAGGTCTCTTTAATTTTCCTGTAGGCTGTATCTATCTTACCCCTAGTGAGATAAGCCTCTACATCCTTACATTTGTCCTCTAGCCATGCCTGCTTAGCCATTTTGCACTTCCAGTTGATCACATTTTTGAGATGTTTGTATTCCTTTTTGCCTGCTTCATCTACTGAATTTTTATATCTCCTCCTTTCATCAATTAAATTCAATATTTCTTCTGTTACCCAAGGATTTCTAATAGCCCTCGTCTTTTTACCTACTTGATCCTCTGCTGCCTTCAATACTTCATCCCTCAGAGCTACCCATTCATCTTCTACTGTATTTCTTTCCCCCATTCCTGTCAATTGTTCCCTTATGCTCTCCCTGAAACTCTGTAAAACCTCTGGTTTAGTCAGTTTATCCAGGTCCCATCTCTTTAAATTCCCACCTTTTTGCAATTTCTTCAGTTTTACTCTACAGTTCAAAACCAATAGATTGTGGCCAGAGTCCACATCTGCCCCTGGAAATGTCCTACAATTTAAAACCTGGTTCCTAAATCTCTATCTTACCATTATATAATCTATATGATACCTTTTAGTATCTCCAGGATTCTTCCATGTATACAACCTTCTTTTATGATTCTTGAACCAAGTGTTATCTATGATTAAGTTATGCTCTGTGCAAAATTCTAACAGACGGCTTCCTCTTTCATTTCTTAGCCCCAATCCATATTCACCTACTATGTTTCCTTCTCTCCCTTTTTCTACTGTTGAATTCCAGTCACCCATGACCATTAAATTTTTGTCTCCCTTCACTACCTGAATAATTTCTTTTATCTCCTCATACTTTTCTTCAATTTCTTCATCATCTGCAGAGCTAGTTGACATAAATTTGTACTACTGTAGTAGGCATGGGCTTCGTGTCTATCTTGGCCACTATAATATGTTCACTATGCTGTTTGTAGTAGCTTACCTGGACTCCTATTTTCCAATTCATTATTAAACCTACTCCTGCATTACCCCTACTTGATTTTGTATTTATAACCCTGTATTCACCTGACCAGAAGTCTTGTTCCTCCTGCCACCGAACTTCATTAATTCCCACTATATCTAACTTTAACCTATCCATTTCCCTTTTTAAATTTTCTAACCTACCTTCTCGATAAAGGGATCTGACATTCCACACTCCGATCCACAGAATCCCAATTTTCTTTCTCCTGGTAACGGTGTCCTATTGGGTAGTCCCCAGCTGAAGATCCAAATGGGAGACTATTTTAGCTCTGGAATATTTTACCCAAGAGGACGCCATCATCATTTAACCATACAGTAAAGCTGCAGGCTCTCGGGAAAAATTACGGCTGTAGTTTCCCCTTGCTTTCAGCTGTTCGCAGTACCACAACAGCAAGGCCATTTTTGTTAATGTTACAAGGCCAGATCAGTCAATCATCCAGACTGTTGCCCCTGAAACTACTGAAAAGGCTGCTGTCCCTCTTCAGGAACCACATGTTTGTCTGGCCTCTCAACAGATACCCCTCCATTGTGGTTGCACCTACGGTACGGCTATCTGTATCATTGAGGCACGCAAGCCTCCCCACCAACGGCAAGGTCCATGTTTCATGATGTAGGTATACTATGTATTCTCCTCCACATACCATCAGTGACACAGGGATTGAAGATGGAGATCAATTGCATGGCAATTTCTTTGATAAGAATATAGTTGATTTCTTTCTCCATCCTTGTCCAGTGTGAGCTTGTGAAAGCCCTCTAATGACTTTATCCTCCACAAGCTGTTTAATCTTCCCTCATTCCTTGAACAAAACTGATGATAAATTACTTACCTGTACATATCAGCAGCAACAGTCCATCATGAAGTCATAGTCTCGGCACAGTTGTGTTTTGTCAAGTGGACAAGTCAGGCTGCCAGGACATGAGAATGGAACTCGATCTGAAAAAAATTATGTTATTTACATACCCAGTGAAATTCATTATAAAATTTTATACACAGATAAACACAAGCTTTCACAGCCAGTGGCTCCTTCACCTGGAAGAAGGATAGAAGGGAATGGAAGAGATGGGAAGGAAAATGACTGACAAGTTTAAGAAATATGAAGAGTTATAGAAGAGTTACATAGAATTCCAGGTCAGGGGAGACTTACTGGTTGGGTGCGGACGTAGGATTGATTCTTGGTACCTGCACTGCACTGAATTGGAAAACCTGAGAACTTAAATATGGAAGATAGCATAATAAGCAACAAGTAAATTAATGAACAAAACATTGTGAAAGTATCAACAAGAGTGGGAAGCTAAGTGTGTTATGCATGGTAGAGACCACCTACAGAGTTCTGAGAAATTGGTGCCAAGAGGGAGAATCCAGATGGTATATGTGGTGAAACAGCAGCCGAGGTCACAACTGTCATATTGTAGAGCATTATCAGGGGTATGGCCATGGGAACCAGGATGCCTCCTTCCTTTGCCAATTTTTTGTGTCACATGGATGGGGATTCCTGGGAAACATCAGCCTTCAGCCCATAGATACACTTTGCCATATGGACTCATGGTAAGGCTAACCTGCTGAAATTTTTGGAGCATCTAAATACATTCTCTCAATTAAATTTCACATATTCCTATTCCAGTCTCATGTCACTTTTCTTGATGTTGACCTCATCCTCACTGTGGGCCATCTATACGCTTCTGTTCATATTAAACCTGCAAAAAAACAATTGTACTTACATTTTGACAGTTGCCATCCTTTCATGTCAAACATTCCCTACCATTCAGCCTTGGCATTCAAGGCAAACATACCTTGGTGTCCAAAATTAAGTCAACAAACTACTGTTTCCCCAACCTCTGTTTAATTCATAATATACTCATACAAACTGTCACTGGATGTCTGTATGATTATGTTCTGCACAGAAGATCACATTTTGATCAACGGAAAACCACGCCAACGGTGACATCAGGGCAGCTATCAAATGCAGTAGTGCTTGTCGAGTAGTCCCACATCCACATTATCTATCTGTGTACACAGTCACAGAGTGTGCAGCATGGCACAGGGGAAAGACCTACCAGACTCTCTGCAATGGAGGGCTATAGGAAGAATGGATGCAATTCAGTTGCAAACTCATGTGGCCTGATGGCTTAATGTGAATTGTTCTGTTGTTTCTCAGAAGTGGAGACAGTTTATATAGACAAAAAGTGTACCTCAGAAACCAGAGAAGGGCTGGCCACATGTGATATCAGAAAGAGAGAACTGTTATTTGGCTGTAAAGGCATAATCGTACCATCTTAGAACTGTGTAGCAACTGGAATTGGGCCTCACAGCTTCCACTAGACATGTTTTATTGAGGCAAACAGTGTAGAGAAGGCTTTGACAGAGTGGTCTTTATTGTCGGAGACATGTTGTATGTGTGCCTCTGACGCATCTTCACAGAGGGAACATCTAGAGCAGAGTTGTGAACGTGCCACCTGGATGATCAAAGAGGGGGCCAATATTCTTTTCAAAGATGGGTCCCAATTTGGTCTAGAGAGTGACTCTTGATGGATTTGCATCTTAAGGGAATGTGGAACACAAGTTTGAGACCCAAACATTATGGTAAGAGGCTGATATGGAGGAGGATCGCTAATGGTGTGGCCAAGAATTATGTTGACCACTTGATCATTCTAACACATCTTCATGAAATTTTAGGGTCAATCAGAAAGGTTTGACTGCTGTCAGGCACCATGACAGAGTCTTGGGACCTAATGTACATATTTGCAAGATGCTGTGTGCCCAAACTTCATACTGATAGACAATAATGTTCAACCTCATAGAACATGAGTGGTCGATGTTTTCTTGGAAACAGAAGATACTACATGCATGACATGGCCTGCTCACACTCCAAATATGAATCCCATACTGCATGGCTGCAATGCACTAGGGAAACAGGTTTCATCATGTCAGCATTCACCAACCACTCTCCATGACTTGCGAGGAGCTCAACAGAAAGAATGGGCATTATTGCCTCAACATGACATTGATGACATTATTCACAGCATGCTCCATTGTTATCAGGCCTATATTGCTGCCAGATGTGCTCACAGCCCACAGTGAGCACATTAGCCAGCTGTCAGAATGTGTGTGCCAATCTGTTAAGTTGGAAAAAATGAAGAACATTTTCGTCTACTCTTACGCATGTTGCAGTTGTTTATGTTGTGCATTTTTTACATTGTTTCTGCTTTGCTGTCACCTGTTTGTACTGTTTTGTGGCAAAATAAATGCAACCTTTCAAAATTTCCATTTGTTGCTTTAATTATGGACACCAGCATATTTGTGCAGCTGCAGATACTTTACACCATTATACCACCACTTTCACCACAGCCATCAGTGTACATAATTATCCCACCAGCCTAGTTCAAGAGCAGATTTTCTGCACCAACACATGCAATCCTGCTACTGGTCATCCATCTTCAAAATAGCTTAGGAGTACACATTATTGTCACTCAGTACTGCCCTTGTATTGAATTTATGTGTGTATTAATCAGCTACTTTGACAGGGCTATAGCTTTCTCAAACTGTGCACTGAAATGGGGTCCAATCTGTCCAATATTTTACCCACCCTGCCTAGAATGACTTTTCGTCTTCCCCTCCCTTTCTGAGTCACTGCTGTTTCATAGTCAGAACCTATGCTCCTTCTTCACCCATTTTCCTACTCTATGGCTCCTGCCCCTGTGACTGGCCCACTGAAGACTTGCCCAATACACCATCCTAACACCACCTGCATGAATGAGCCTCATAACTGGTGAAACACATACCATAAACATGGAAACACTGTTTCTCCTTCTGCTTTGGTGTGAGTTATCAGTTCACATGAATGACTGTAGACAGAGGGTGAATACTCACAACAAACACTCTACAATATGACAGGAACGTCCTTGGTGCCTGTTTTACCACATGTGCAATCTGGATTCTCCCTGATGCCAATGTCTCAGAACTCCATAGGTGAGAACTGACTTTATAACACAGGTTTGGTACTCACTACCCACTTAGCCTTAATTTTTCTTTAATTTTGTGGTTTTAGCATTTATTTTCAGTGACTATTCTTTCTCTCTGCTCCCTTTTAATTTTCAATATTTTTTTATTTTTGACCTGTTTATACACCCTCTCTACTCACCCTCCACTGGTCTACCAAGTATAATGTATTTCCCTTTTTTCTCTTATTGACTCTTTCACTATGTTTTTTCAGTAACGTCTATCTTGCTTATTACATTATCTTCCACCTTTAAGTTCTCAAGTATCCCAATCTTGGTGCAGATACCAACAATCAATCTGTGCCTCCCATCCCATCCAATAAGTCTCTCCTGACTTGGGATTCTTAGTAACTTTTCTCATTTCCTACAACTCAACATCATTTTTCCTTCATCCCTCTCCCTTGCCTCTCAACACTTCTGCCAAATGAAGGAGCCACTGGCTCCAAAAGCTTGTATATTTCCACAACTTTTATGTGTTTTCTCTGACTGGTTGACCAAACTGTGTATGTCTCTGGCAGCTGAAATGCATCATTATTCTGATTTCACAGCATATGCCATTGTATTTCAGAAGTGTCCTGTGAGCTTGCTCAGTTCAAATTACACCTACAAGTGAATCAAATGTTCACCAGATATACACTGATGTGACAGAAGTCATGGGATAGTGATACGCATGTATACAGATGGCAGTAATATTATGAACATGAGGTATAAAAGGGCAGTGCTATGGTAGAGCTGTCATTTGTTCTCAGGTGATTCATGTGAAATGATTTTTTATGGGATTATGGCCACACAATGTGAATTAACAGTTTTTTAATGCAGAATGTTAGTTGGAGCTAGATACATGGAACATTCCATTTCAGAAATTGTTAGAGAATTTAATATTCTGTGAGTGCACCAAGAATACCAAATTTCAGGCATTATCTCTCATCACAGACAACACTGTGCCATATAGCCCTCACTTAACAACTGAAGCATGGTGTTTGCGCAGAGATGTTGTGACAAAGCAAGCTGTGATATTTTTACTTCCCCTTTTGTTTTGCCATCTGCCTCCTTAAAATTCATTTTTTCGTATCTGACCAATTAACATACATGAGTATAATCTGCATTTTCATAAAAGAGAAAAGTTGGCCCTCAGTTTTAAAGAATATAGCATCAGATCTAATTTTGTGCTTAGTTTAAAAACAAAGATTCCAAGACTTACCAAGCGGGAAAGTGCCAGTAGATAGGCACAACAAATAAAACACACAAACACACACACAGAATTTCTAGCTGACGGTTGCTTCTTCAGGAAAGAGGGAAGGAGAGGGAAAGACGAAAGGATGTGGGTTTTAAGGGAGAGGGTAAGGAGTCATTCCAACCCCGGGAGCAGAAAGACTTACCTTAGGGGGAAAAAAGGACAGGTGTACACTCGCACACACACACACACACACACACACACACACACACACACACACACACATATCCATCCGCACATACACAGACACAAGCAAATGTCTGCTTCAGCCTTCTGCCACAAAGTTATGTGATGGCTCCACTGTTGTTGTGAGAAAGATGGGTTAAAGAACATAACATAGCTTGTAGATAGTAACATAGTTTGATGGGGGTGTCACCAGTGTAGTATTCCAGGTGGGATGAACAAGGTAGTTAATATCAATGGGTATATCAGGGTGTTTCACTAATGTGCATAACCAACAGGTTTGAGGTGCTCTTTTTCACTGGAGACATACACAAAACAAGTTTAGAGCAAGCTGAATCAGAAATCATTGCTACATTGTAGCTGCAGCTCTGCACAAAGAATTTCCTCATGGAAAACTTGATTGCTGCTGGGTTGCCACAGACTCTTACTAGTATCATCAATTGTAGGCCTAAACTTAAATATTGCTCTTTTAGGAAGTTTTGACAACAGATGCCTGTCCTTGCTCGAAAACAGTTGTTCCCTAACTTCACTGCATAATTATGTGAGAAATAGGTTTGTGGATCTTTACCCCGGGAAATAATAAAGCCATTGATTAATAATGGCATAGTTGCAGATAAACTGGATTTTATTATTTATAGCGGTACAACTCAATACACATCTATACAGGCATAAAAATCAGAGCACACTACTCTCTTGTCAAGATAAGCATATTTTTGAAAATTTTTGCAACTTGAAAGTGTTGTGGATAACTTACTTCTTAGCAAATGAGCATTTGTGATTTACAGCTACTGCCAAAGAATAGTTCACTCTGAATTTCAGAGTATATCAATGCAAATAACTGCACATTTTTGAGAATGTTCAGAAGTTACCATTGTTATGCACTTAAGCTAATTCATAGTAAATCAATGTTTCTGATTTAGTTACTACACCACAGATAGTATTACACCCAACATATCATATTACATCTAGTTTTCCCTTTGAAGGGAGTGTATATTGTCTACATTTCTCATAAATTAGGGCTATTTTCAAATTTGTTAGCAACCATAAAATCAAAATGTTTTAGGAAACTATTAATTTTCACAACTGCTTATTCTGTTGACTTAATAGAAATCTCATTCTGTGGACTAACTGCTTCAGTCCTTAAAGAAAACTAGCTCATCAGATAAAAAGGTAGTCAGCAGGCTTAGTTTAAAGATATTTATTCACTGTCCTGTACAAAAATTGCACCAGCCACAGTGCAGGCTCACCACGATTGTTGTTCTTGAGCACAGGATGAGTTATATGACATTTGTAAGCAGCTGGAAATCACCCTGACAATTGTCAAGTGACTGGCAGCTGCTAGGAATGAGTGTGTTGAGAGAGCTCCCAAGAGTTGTGTACCAGAAATACCTCAATTACTAACCTCTCCTGTGGATCCTGTCTCCTCTGCAGGTAGTACAAGATCTGTCAGTGCTAATCCACTTGCCTGTAAGTGGCATGTAAGCTGTAGGTCTAAGCATCCTCTAACAGGTTAGACAGGCAGCAATGAGGATTTAGGGTGTTACACTGATCAGCATAACCAACAGATTTGAGGTGCTCTTTTTCAATGAAACTAAAACTCAGCCAGTGGGATTTACTTCACCTTTTGGGAAACCTGTTTTGTTCTGTGTCAAGAGGAGGTAAACACAAAAGGATAGGGTCTATTAACTGTCAGCAGTTCAGACATACAGCAAATACCGGTAGCAAAATGGCAGCAAGGGACAAGATGGAACACTAGGTAAGGTCAGTGTGAATGCCTGTGAGTCTCATTCAGCATGGTGAAGAGGCAGCCATTGAGGAGTGCAAACAACTGCAGATTGCAGTACATGTCGGAACCAGACATACAGCAAATACCGGTAGCAAAATGGCAGCAAGGGACAAGATGGAACACTAGGTAAGGTCAGTGTGAATGCCTGTGAGTCTCATTCAGCATGGTGAAGAGGCAGCCATTGAGGAGTGCAAACAACTGCAGATTGCAGTACATGTCGGAACAAACTATGCCTGTCGTCTGGGCTCTGAGGCCATATTTTGATCATTCCAGCAATTGGCAAAAAGATTGAGATCAGACTACGGTACTGCATGGCATTTCAAAGAAGCTCACAATTTGCAGCAGTTTCCTCAGAAGTGATTGTGGCTCTGTGGTTCTGAGTTGAATTGAAGGAATGAACCAAATACATCAAACCTTCTGTGACAAGCTAGGCTACAACTTCCCGTACTTGTATAACAGGGTTGAGTCAAGTGTCCACCACACATCAGAGGATGCTATCCATGTAGATTAATGTATATGAGGTGCATGCAAGTAATCCTTGGAATTAGCTACTGAAGCATTCACAACAAAGTTGCAGACATTGAGGCACTCATGAAAAGTTGTGAAGCTTGCCTAATACTGGGTACAGGAAGCTGGTAAAAACCTAAAGTTGATGGCAGTGAGATTTTAGGGGAAAATTTAAGCACATATTGAAAGGAAGAGCTAATGTGAATAGAGTTGGTGTATTTTTCACAATAGACAAGACACTCTAATCCCCTGAAACAGAAATTGAAGCTGTGTGAGAGATTCTTTGAGCAAAACTCAGTATCAAGGGTAAGCATATTGAACATCAGATTCATCTATGGATGTAAGTAAAAATTTTCGAGAAAACATCAGTTCACTTTTACATAAGTTCTCAAATCATACTTAAATCATCTGTGGTTAGTTTAATCATCCAGTAATCAATTGAGAAAATTACAGTATTGTTAATGATGAGCATGACAAGACATCCTGTGAAACTTTACTAAATGCCTTCTCTGAAAATTTCCTTGTACAGTTGGTCTGGAATCCCACTCATGATGGAAATATTTTAGATACAATGACAACAAATAGACCCATCCTCTTTGATGACATCCATAACAAAACCAGTATAAGTGACCATCACACGGTTGTAACAAAAATGATTACCAAAGTACAAAGGGCACCTAAAATGAGTAGAAGGATACATATGTTCAGTATACAAGATCCAAATGAAGTAATGCCATATCTCAATGAGAAAACTGAAATTTTTAGCACAGAACAGGAGCATGTAGAGCATCTATGACTCAAGTTTAAAAGAATATTTGACCTTGTGCTGGATAGTTATGAACCGAGTAGAAGAGTTCATAATTTTGGGGAGTGGGGTGATGCTCCATGGTATTAGTCACTGTAAAGAAACAAAGACAACTGCATAACAGATGTAAAACAAAACATAGGGCTATGGATAGAGAGGTACTGATTAAAATGCGTTTGGCTGATAAGAGAGCAATGTGTGAAGACTTCAGTGACTGAAGCTTCCTTTCAGATTAAAACTGTGTGCCGGACTGAGACTTGAACTCGGGATCTTTGCCTTTTGCAGACAAGTGCTCTACCAACTGAGCCACCCAAGCATGACTAATGACCCATCCTCACAGCTTCGATTCTGACTCTGCTGCAGAGTGAAAGTTTCATTCTGGAAATTTCAGTGACTACTGTTGCCATGGCACGCACAGCCACACAAATGCAACGGTCGGCTACTGCGGCAGAGTTAAGCAGTACCTGCAACTTAGCACAGGCGCGTTACGCCAGCTGGCAATAGAGGCATTCCCACCAAACATTCAATCAGCCATGAACTATGCATGTGCACAAGCCTTACAAGCCTGTTTCTGGCGCGGATGGTCACACTGTGATATCACCATCCACCAGTCAGGGATCGCCAACAGCCACCAATTGTCACTCTGGAATCAGTGGAGGAAGACTGAAGCTGCTGTGTTAAATAGCCAGAAGAAAGGGAAACAGGTGTCTTTTGACCCACCATGGACTGCCGCCCGGAAGATACTTCGATGCAGCCAGAATGTACAGGTGCCACATCTTCGCTATGCCGGCCATCGACCCCGGACTCTGCACCCTTCTACTTCCTCAGCATCCGCCAGAAAGCATATAGGGAAAACCCAACAAAGGAAACTAAATTCAGTTCAGTTGCTAATATTTCAATTCAATAAGGTGGCCTATTCTTTGGCTTGTTATAAAATTTTGGTAGGACAAGAAGTTTTTTGTTATCGAAGAAAGTTCATCTTTTTGTAAAATTAAGCGGTGGCGTTGCTCCACCTAATAAAAATTTTTATTTGCATATGGGTGTTAATCTGTGTATATAATAACTGTTAGCAGAATTTTCTCAAATTCTCTTTCCCCAACCCACAGAAATTCTCATGCTGTGTAAAGGCTGTTAGCAAAACCAAAATTAGTGTCCAGCCACTTGAAAGTGACACTGCAGCTAGGAAAGTAAAAGCAGAAAGGTCTAATTCCATTTTAAATGTTCCTTTAGAAAGTAAAACCGAGGAAAATTGGCGCTATTTTATCCTCATACCACAGAAAACATGACTGAAGTAAATATTAGTGTCAGTGGTGTTCAGAAAATAACTGAAATCACTAAATCTGAACAAAACTCCAGGGCTGATGGAATCCCTACCAGATTCCATACTGAATTTGTGAATGAGTGAGCCCCTCTTTTAACTATAATATATTGTAGATCTCCCAAACAAAAAACTGCCCAGAAGTTGGAAGAAAGCACAGGTCACACACATTTACAAAAAGGGTGGTAGAAGCAATTCACAAAACTACTATCCAATACCCTTGACATCAATTTGTTGGAGGAACTTAGAACATATTTTCAGCTCAAACCTTAGGCCCTACATTCCATGTGAAAATGTCATGTGAAAATCAATTCACACTTTTCTCCCATGACATACTGAAAGCTCTGGATCAAGGCTCTAAGTTAAATGCAGAAATTTTGACTTTGGAAAAGCTTTTGACTCAGTGCCATACCTATACTTACTATCACAAGTACAATTGCATGGTTATTAATCGAAATTTGTGACTGTATTGAGGACTTAAGCTAGAGATGATACTGCAAATTATCGTGGATGGAGGGTTATCAACAAATGAAGAACCAACTTCTGATGTGGCTGAGGGAGGTATATTGGGACTGTTGCTGTTCATGTTCTATATTGATGGCCTTGCAGACAACATTACCAGCAATCTCAGACTTTTTGCAGATGATGCAGTTATCTTCAATGAAGCACTGTCTAAAAGAGGCTGCAAAGATACTCAGTCAGGCCTTGAGAAGATTTCAAAGTGGTGCAAAGATTGCTCTAAAACATTCATAAAAGTAAAACTGTGCACTTCAAAAAACGAAAAAAGAGTAGCATCCTACGTCTATAATATCAATGAGTCACAGTTGGAGTCAGTCAGTTCATACAAATACCTGCATTTAATGCACTGTAGGGATATGGAATGGATGATCACATAGCTCAGTGATGGGTAAAGCAGATGGCAGGCTTTGACTTATTATTAGGATACTGGGGAAATGCAGTCAGTCGATAAAGGAGATTACTTAGAAATCACTTGTGTGACACATCCTAGAACATTGCTCAGGTGTGTTTGTCCTTAGGATAATTTAGGTTAAGTAGTGTGTAAGCTTAGGGACTGGTGATCTTAGCAGATAAGACCCGTAAGATTTCATACACATTTGAACATTTGAACATTGCTCAAGTGTGTGGGATCATATCAGATAGGACTAACAGGAGATATTGAATGTATACACAAAAGGGCAGCATGAATGGTTATAGGTGTGTTTGATCTGTGAGAGTGTCACTGAGAAACTGAACTGGCTGACTCTTGATGACAGACATAGACTATCTTGAGAAAGTTTCAAGAACCAGCTTTAAATCATGAGTCTAGAAATATACTACAATCCCCTAGTATCACTCTCATAGGGATCAGGAGTACAAGATTAGATCAATTACAGCATGCACAAAGGCATTTAAACAAACATTCTTCCTCTGCTCCATATGTGAATGGAACAATATGTGATACAGCTGGATGTACCCTTTTGCCACTCACATCACAGTGGTTTATGGAATGTAGATATAGATGAAATTTATGTAAATGAAAATAAAATAAAATATAACCTGTGCATGGAATACAGTTTATCAATTTCATTTTGATTTTCAGTACAATACCATAAAATCTATGGCGGAGTATAAAGAATGGAGTTAGTATGCACAAAACATGCATGCAGACAGGCAACACACACACACACACACACACACACACACACACACACACGCACACACACACACACACAATATTAGTGAATAGATGAGTTACTTACCAAACAACCTGGCACAGCCACAGCAGTAACCATGCACGACAGCAGGATCAATTTCACACACATGGATTGGGCATTTTGCTAGGCAAGGTGGCCTTCCAACAATCCAGTCCCACAAAACTGTAACATAGAAATCTACTGAATAAAATTTTTGTATGTAACTAAAATTTAGATTACCAATAAATGATTTACAAATAATAAGCCACTTTTATCCACAATTATGAAATTAAAAAACTTCTTATAATTTGTGCAACATGTTTTATAACTTTTTATTACTACCAGTATTTATTTGGAGCTACTTAATCATGTATTCATAGTAAAAATCACTTACAGATTGTTATATAAGCTGAACTTACTTTCACATGATTGAACAACCTGAACCCAGGTACTGTCAAGCA
Organism: Schistocerca gregaria; assembly: GCF_023897955.1. Classification (NCBI taxonomy): domain Eukaryota; kingdom Metazoa; phylum Arthropoda; class Insecta; order Orthoptera; family Acrididae; genus Schistocerca; species Schistocerca gregaria. Next base: position 371,438,877 of record NC_064925.1, on the reverse strand, counting down.
CTTGAATGACTGAAAACAATGGACATGCAAAACCAAAGTTGCACTTTTCTCACAGGACATCCTGAAAGCGATGCATAGAGGCCAGCTTAAAACAATAAACTGGTAGCTAAGGAATTCTTTTTATTCTATGATTACCAGTTTCGGTGAAACAAAAGCCGCCATCATCGGATCTGACGCACACAGGTTACAACATCAAGGCAACATGTATGTGTCCTAAGATAAGATGATGCCGGCTTTAGTTTCACCAAAACTGGTAATCATGGAATAAAAAGACTTCCCCACGATCTTGGCTACCAGTTTATTGTTTTACAAGCATCTAGATCACTTCCACGTGAGCACAATGTGCTCCATACAAAATAGAGGCCATCAGGTGGTGTCACTGACAGATTAGAAATAACATCAATTGTGTCCCAGTGAAGTGTTTTGGAACCCTTTCTATTGATGCTTTACGTTAAGAATATATCAGACAATATTACAAATAACTTCAAACTTTTGCAGATGATATATTTATGAAGTAATTGTGATGATTCTAGCTGGCATATTTTTACTTCCCCTCTTGTTTTGCCATCTGCCTTCCTAAAATCCGCTTTTTTTTCAATTTCGACTGATTACTATTAACATATGTGAATATAATATGATTTTTCCATAAAAGAGAAAGGTTGGCCCCCAGTTTTAAACAATATTACACCAGACCTAAATTTGTGCTTAGTTTTATGTATCCAATTGATTGTCCAATTTATTCTGACTATTACTAGTTGCAACACAGTACATCAACACTGATGGCAATCAACAAAGAAGTAAAGCAGACGAATGTCACATAATGCCTGAAAAAGACTGCACAGATTTTCAGGTCAGATCTTGATAAGATCACAAAATGAAACCATATCTCACCCTCCACCCAGACTTTGAACTGGATCGTGGGGCAGTGAGTGGTGCCAACCCCCCCCTCCCTGCTGGTGGTTAAATAATAGGTAAAGTCATGTTGACCATCTTTTGGGATGCCCAAAGTGACATCTTTATTGATTGTTTGGAAGATCAACTTATAATAAACAGTGCTTACTGCTCAAACACAGCACTGAACAAAGTAAACCCAGCAAGCAGAGAAAAGCATTATGGATCTCAAATAAAACTGATACTGTTTCACAACAACACTAGCCTTCAAACTGCCCAGATGACCTAGAAACCATTGAAAAACAGACTCGGAGATTCTAGCTGATTCTCCCTACAGTCCAGACTTGGCTCCCTTGGATTTTCAGGGTTTATTATTATTATTATTGTTATTATTATTATTATTATTCATTCAAGGAGGCAGTATGTGGACAAAAGTTCAGCAACAACGAGACAGTCAAAGAATTTGCAAACAACAAGACAAAGACGTCCTTGCATCATTTGTTAAAAAGAGAAAAGAAAAGATCTAGTTCATCATTGGGACAAGTGGGAATTATGTTCAAGAGTAATAAAAGTCTCGGTTTGTAAAAATAATACACTGTTATTTTTCTACATCAATTTTGTCTCTTTAATTGCTGAATGGACCTCATAGTAGGTCTCTGGAACAATGATTTATGCTGCATGACTGGAAAATGGCATAGTTCCAACAAAGAAAATTGCCTAATTGTAGACCTATCTCACTTCACTATGTTGTAGATTTGTGGAGTAGAATTGTTGACTATTTCACTGTATGGTAGAATTATGCAGTAAACTCAAAAAGAAAAAAAGAATGATGATGCCCTATGAAGGAATTGACCAAATGTGATGGAAATTGGTAGATGTGATTTGCATGTACAGACAAACAGGTGATTACAATTTCAGAAAAATTGGATGTTTTATTCAAGAGAGATATCTTTGCAAATGGAGCATGTCAATAAAGTGTTGGTCCAACTCTGGCCATTATGCATGCAGTTATAAAGCTTGGTGTTGATTGATATACTTGTTTTATATCCTCCTGAGGGATTTCACTCCAGATCCTGTCCAACTGTCCAATTGCACATTAGCTAGTAAAAAATCACTAGTTGATTGGAGGGTCTTGCTCATAATGCTGCAGGCATTCACAACTAAGAAGAGATCTGGCATCATTGCTGGCCAATTTATAAATTAGGAGTAGAAACAGGTTAGGAGTAGAAACTTTCACTGTGTTCAGGCAGGCATTATCTTGCTGAGATGTAAGCCTAGGAAGGCTTGCCATGAAAGGCAACAAAATGAGACATAGAATATCATCGACATACTGCCGTCCTATGAAGGTGGCGCAGATGACAACCAAGTGTTCTGCTATGAAAAGAATAGCACTGCAGACCATCACTGCTGGTCATCAGGCTGTACAGCAGGAAACAGTCAGGCTAGTATCTCACCACTGGCCAAAACTTCTTATCACCAAAGACAATTCTACTCCAGTCAGTGAGATTCCAAGTTGAAGATGTGTCTGGAGATGACCTGGACAGCAGTGGGACACCAACCGGATTGGCGTTGCCACATGGACCGATAACCAGGACTGGTGGTCTGGGGTGCCATTACACATCGTAACAGAATGCCTTTGGTAGTCGTCCGTGGCATCCTTACAACACAGCAGTATGTTGACAATATTCTACAACCTGTTTTGTTGTCTTTCATGGAAAGTCATCCTGGGTTTACATTTACATAGTGAGAGTTTCTGCTATTTGTCTCCATGCTTACCAAATTCTAACTTAGCCGTTTGAGTCACTGGATGTCTCCCAAACTGAGAACGTTTGGAGGTATATGGGCAGGACCCTCCAGCCAGCTTGGGATTTTGACAATATAACATGCAGTTGCACAATATATAGCACAACGTCCCTCAGGAGGACATTTAACAATTCTACCCATCAATACCAAACCAAATAACTGCTTGAATCACGTCCAGAGGTGCACCAGTGCGTTACAGACTTGCTCTATTTGTGAATCTGTTTCTCTTCAATAAATCAACTAATTTTTGTGAAGTTGTAATCGTTTTTTAGTCTATACATGTACATCACATCTAGTGATTTCTGTCCTTTTTCGATAATTTCTTCATGGTTCGTTGTTTTTCTTTTTTGTCTTCATGTGTATTTTGGTCTCCACTGTGATGACTTTTCTGGAGACTAGACGATTTTATTATCAGAACTGTTAATGTTCCTACAAGCACTCATGTGTGGGACACCCTGCTTGCTGTGCTCATTCATGAGATCGAAAAAGCAATCAATAGCAGTATTCGTGCTGATGTCGTGTTTCTTGAGTCTCAGAATGCCTAAAAACAGTACCCTCCGTCGATCAGTATATACAACGAGCACATACGGAATACCTGAACAGATATTCAGCTGAACCGAAGGCTTCCTAGCAGAAAGTACTCAGTATGCCATTCCTAGCGGAGAGGCATTGTCAGAAGTAAAAGAAGCTCCCAGAGAAGTGTCCAGTGTAGCATTTGGCACTCTGGTGTGGTTCATGACATATAGTGAGGAGCTAAAACATTGTGAGCAACTGGCTGTTGGCGTGTTGGTCCACCTACTGGAACGCAATACAGCAGCGATTCCGCATGGCGTTGATTCAACAAATCCTGGGTAGTTTTCGTGAGGTATGTGGCACCAGATATCTGTGAATAGGTCATTTCTGGTAAATTATGCGCCAGCGCTTTATAGACACAGAGCTGACGTACAATATCGAGTCAGAAACGTTCTGTCGAGGTCAGATCAGGCGGGTTTGGTGGCCAAGACATCAACCTGAGTTTAGCATCATGCTCCTGAAGATACTAAAGTTCGATTCTGGCCATGAGACACAGACTGTTACTGTGTTTGAATGTATCCACTGCCGTCGGAGATGACATCAAGCATGAAGGGACACAGTTGGTTCACAGCAAAGTTCACGTAGCCCACAGTTGCCGTGAATACTACCTCTGGTCCTATGGACACTTAGCTGAATGTCCCCCATAACACAGCACTGCCACCACTGGTCTGCACTCGTGATGCCATGCAGCCATTCATCTTGATAATGGCATATCTGGGAGTAACAAGAAAGGCATTTCACTAGAAAATGACATGTTTTTAGTGATCTAACAAGAGAACCTCACCTACTCGTTACCATCATCCCCTTCAAATTTATCGTATAAGCAGGACTTGGTCAGAAATGAAAGCGACAGAAGTGAGAGCACCAGATAGCCAAGCATTTAGGAAAATTAGCATTTTTAGCGCGGGTAGGGCGAGTCATGAGCAATTTACATTGGAGAGCCAAAGAAACTGGTACGCCTGTCTAATATCGTGTGGGGCCCCCTCGAGCATGCAGAAGACCGGCAACACAATAAGGCATGGACTCAACTGATGTCGAAGTAGTGCTGGATGGAACTGACACCATAACTCCTGCAGGTCTATCCATAAATCCCTAAGAGTACGAGGGGGTGGAGATTCTTCTAACATCATGTTGCAAGGCATCCCAGATATGCTCAATAATGTTCTTGTCCGAGGAGTTAGGTGGCCAGCGGAAGTGTTAAAACTCAGAAGAGTATTCCTGTAGCCACTCCGTAGCAATTCTGGACATGTGGGGTGTCACACTGTCCTGCTGGAATTGCCCAAGTCCATCGGAATGCACCATGGACATGAATAGATGGAGGTGATCAGACAGGATGCTTACATATGTGTCACCCATCAGAGTCGTATCTAGACGTATCAGGGGTCTCATATCACTGCAACTGCACATGCCCCACACCATTTCAGAGCCTCCACCACATGAATAGTCCCATGCTGGCATGCAGGGTCCATGGATTCATGACCATACCCGTACATGTCCATCTGCTCGATACAATTTGAAACAAGACTCATCCGACTAGGTAACATGTTTTCAATCATTAACAGTAATTTGTCGGGGTTGATGGGTCCAACCGAGAGTTGAGCTTTGTGTCGTGCAGTCATTAAGGGTACACAATTGGGCCTTTGGCTCCGAAAACCCATATCGAAAACGTTTCGTTGAGTGGTTCATATGCTGTCACTTGTTGATGGCCCAGCATTGAAATCTGCAGCAATTTGCGGAAGGGTTGCACTTCTGTCACGTTGAACGATCCTCTTCAGTCGTCGTTGGTCCCGTTCTAGCAGGATCTTTTTCTGGCCACAGCGATGTTGGAGATTTGATGTTTTACGGGATAGCTGATATTCACGGTACACTCGTGAAGTCGTCGTACAGAAATATCCCCAGTTCATCACTACCTCGGAGATGGTGTGTCCCAATGCTCGTGCGCCGACTATAACACCACGTTGAAACTAACTTAAATCTTCATAACCTGCCATTGTAGCAGCAGTAACCGATCTAACAACTGCGCCAAACCCATCTTTCCGACTGCAGCGCCGTATTGTGCTTGTTTACAAGTCTCTGTATTTGAATACGCATGGCTATACCAGGTTCTTTGGCGTTTCAGTGTGTTTTACCAAAGTTTCCAGGGAACGGTTGGACGACGAAGAGAGTACAGAACGGTAATCCCAGTGTCGTTATTAATATTTTCGTAAAAGGCAAAGGAAAGTTTTGGACTGAGAACTCAGAAACCGATGAGCTCGCGGAAAAATTTATGAATGTCGTCATTACTTCATCAAAATGTATAAAACTTACACCAGCCTTACACAAAAAAATTGACTGGTGTGATGAAGCCCTACGTGCAAGGGAACAGATTTATTCTGTTAGTCGACTTGTGGGAAAGACAAACAAATCGATTGTTGTACAACAGATGCATTCCAGTGATTCTTACCAAATGCATTCCAGTCGTGAAACAGCGAGATGTCTATTTTCATCGTCAGGTAAAAAATTCGATCAAAAAGTTTCAAAACTGCTCATCCTTCGTAGAGAGAGAAAAAGAAATCACATCCCGAGAACACTGTATCAGAATACTCCCCGTTGTAATTCACCAGCTACCCTCGGCAATTTTTGGCGAAATGATGCGATACGTGCGGTTTACTACCAAACTGCGAGATGAGAGACAACCTTTATGAATGTAAAACATCTGTTTTTCTACACAAACTTTAAAAAGACAATGTAATTGTAAAAATGTGGTGTTTTAACGAGTGCAAGATGCCGATAAATTACTGCTTCCCCTTATTTTATTATTAGTATCATCCCAACATCAGTATCATCCCAACATAAGTAAACCATCAACCGTAAAACAATAAAAGGATGTATTTTTTTATGTATGAAGTTCTTGTAGACGTCTTATAATCCCTTCCTCGAAAATTATTTGCATTTCCGAACTTTTCTTTACCTTTTCTTTTCATGTTTTTTATGAAAATATTAAAAGATACTATAAATGGAGCTTTATTTGCTGTGTAACACAAAAACTGAAAATAAAAAATCTGCATTTTGACTCGACCCAGCAGCCATCGAATTATCACTACGTATCCTTTCCGCTGCGCCAACTGCAGCAAGGCAACTATGGCAACGTGAAGTGACAGAAGTCTCGGCCGTTCCTCGCCGAAAATGCTGTTTTTTGCGAACACTTGGACATCTGCAGCTCCCCCTTCTGTTAATTTCATTTCTGTCAAAGCCCTGCGAACACAACACATTTGGACTAAACCGGTGATTGCTGGTAGTCGCGACCTCCTTGTAAGTAACGTCCAGTCTTGATGATCTTATGCCCATTGTATTTGTTCTGGGCATTCCGGCACCTCCCAGGGACAAGGATTAAAATCGTGCACATGTATTAAATCGAAACGTAACTACTGGCATTCATGCGATTGGATGCTTACCAGTAAGTTCCAAAACTTCACGCATAAAACGGCTCTTACTTCTTTTTTTTTCATCAGTCTACTGACTGAATTGATGCGGCCCGCCACGAATTCCTTTCCTGTGCTAACCTCTTCAACTCAGAGTAGCACTTGCAACCTACATCCTCAATTATTTGATTGACGTATTCCAATCTCTGTCTTCCTCTACAGTTTTTGCCCTCTACAGTTCCCTCTAGTAGCATGGAAGTCATTCCCTCATGTCTTAGCAGATGTCCTATCATCCTATCATCCTGTCCCTTCTCCTTATCAGTGTTTTCCACATATTCCTTTCCTCTCCAATTCTGCGTAGAACCTCCTCATTCCTTACCTTATCAGTCCACCTAATTTTCAACAATCGTCTATAGCACCACATCTCAAATAGTTCGATTCTCTTCTGTTCCGGTTTTCCCACAGTCCATGTTTCACTACCATACAATGCTGTACTCCAGACGTACATCCTCCGAAATTTCTTCCTCAACTTAAGGCCGGTATTTGATATTAGTAGACTTCTCTTGGCCAGAAATGCCTTTTTTGCCATAGCGAGTGTGCTTTTGATGTCTTCCTTGCTCCGTCCGTCATTGGTTATTTTACTGCCTAGGTAGCAGAATTCCTTAACTTCATTGACTTCGTGACCATCAATCCTGATGTTAAGTTTCTCGCTGTTCTCATTTCTACTACTTCTCATTACCTTCGTCTTTCTCCGATTTACTCTCAAACCATACTGTGTACTCATTAGACTGTTCATTCCGTTCAGCAGATCATTTAATTCTTCTTCACTTTCACTCAGGATAGCAATGTCATCAGCGAATCGTATCATTGATATCCTTTCACATTGTATTTTAATTCCACTCCTGAACCTTTCTTTTATTTCCATCATTGCTTCCTCGATGTACAGATTGAAGAGTAGGGGCGAAAGGCTACAGCCTTGTCTTACTCCCTTCTTAATACGAGCACTTCGTTCTTGATCGTCCACTCTTATTATTCCCTCTTGGTGGTTGTACATATTGTATGTGACCCGTCTCTCCCTATAGCTTACCCCTATTTTTTTCAGAATCTTGAAGAGCTTGCACCACTTTATATTGTCGAACGCTTTTGCCAGGTCGACAAATCCTATGAACGTGTCTTGATTTTTCTTTAACCTTGCTTCCATTATTAGCCGTAACGTCAGAATTGCCTCTCTCGTGCCTTTACTTTTCCTAAAGCCAAACTGATCGTCACCTAGCGCATTCTCAATTTTCTTTTCCATTCTTCTGTATATTATTCTTGTAAGCAGATTCGATACATGAGCTGTTAAGCTGATTGTGCGATAATTCTCGCACTTGTCAGCTCTTGCCGTCTTCGGAATTGTGTGGATGATGCTTTTCTGAAAGTCAGATGGTATGTCGCCAGACTCATATATTCTACACACCAACGTGAATAGTCGTTTTGTTGCCACTTCCCACAATGATTTTAGAAATTCTGATGGAATGTTATCTATTACTTCTGCCTTATTTGACCGTAAGTCCTCCAAAGCTCTTTTAAATTCAGATTCTAATACTGGATCCCCTATCTCTTCTAAATCGACTCCTGTTTCTTCTTCTATCACATCAGACAAATCTTCACCCTCATAGAGGCTTTCAATGTATTCTTTCCACCTGTCTGCTCTCTCCTCTGCATTTAACAGTGGAATTCCCGTTGCATTCTTAATGTTACCACCGTTGCTTTTAATGTCACCAAAGGTTGTTTTGACTTTCCTGTGAGTCTGTCCTTCCGACAATCATATCTTCTTCGATGTCTTCACATTTTCCCTGTAGCCATTTCGTCTTAGCTTCCCTGCACTTCCTATTTATTTCATTCCTCAGCGACTTGTATTTCTGTATTCCTGATTTTCCCGGAACATGTTTGTACTTCCTCCTTTCATCAATAAATTGAAGTATTTCCTCTGTTACCCATGGTTTCTTCGCAGCTACCTTCTTTGTACCTATGTTTTCCTTCCCAACTTCTGTGATGGCCCTTTTTAGAGACGTCCATTCCTCTTCAAGTGTGTTGCCTACTGCACTATTTCTTATTGCTGTATCTATAGCGTTAGAGAACTTCAAACGTATCTCGTCATTCCTTAGAACTTCCGTATCCCCCTTCTTAGCGTATTGATTCTTCCTGACTAATGTCTTAAACTTCAGCCTACTCTTCATCACTACTATATTGTGATCTTAGTCTATATCTGCTCCTGGGTACGCCTTACAATCCAGTATCTGATTTCGGAATCTCTGTCTGACCATGATGTAATCTAATTGAAATCTTCCCGTATCTCCCGGCCTTTTCCAAGTATACCTCCTCCTCTTGTGATTCTTGAACAGGGTATTCGCTATTACTAGCTGAAACTTGTTACAGAACTCAATTAGTCTGTCTCCTCTTTCATTCCTTGTCCCAAGCCAATATTCTCCTGTAACCCTTTCTTCTACTCCTTCCCCTACAACTGCATTCCAGTCTCCCATGACTATTAGATTTTCGTCCCCCTTTACATACTGCATTACCCTTTCAATATCCTCATACACTTTCTCTATCTGTTCATCTTCAGCTTGCGACGTCGGCATGTATACCTGAACTATCGTTGTCGGTGTTGGTCTGCTGTCGATTCTGATTAGAACAACCTGGTCACTGAACTGTTCACAGTTAACATACCCTCTGCCCTACCTTCCTATTCATAACGAATCCCACACCTCTTATACCATTTTCTGCTGCTGTTGATATTACCCGATACTCATCTGACCAGAAATCCTTGTCTTCCTTCCACTCCACTTCACTGACCCCTACTATATCTAGATTGAGCCTTTGCATTTCCCTTTTCAGATTTTCTAGTTTCCCTACCACGTTCAAGCTTCTGACATTCCACGCCCCGACTCGTAGAACATTATCCTTTCATTGATTATTCAATCTTTTTCTCATGGTAACTTCCCCGTTGGCAGTCCCCTCCCGGAGATCCGAATGGGTGACTATTCCGGAATCTTTTGCCACTGGAGAGATCATCATGACACTTTTTCAACTACAGGCTACATGTCCTGTGGATACACGTTACGTGTCTTTAATGCAGTGGTTTCCATTGCCTTCTCCAATTGAACAAAAGTAATGTCTTGATAGCAGACTTTCTATAAAAGAAATTTCGGAAAAAGCATTCTTTATACCAACTGCTTCATATTCTGTTTATTAGTTGACTCAAACAAGCAATAAGACTCCTGATTCGGGCGATAGCAGGGAAATTCATTCTCACTAACCGCTTTTTCGCAATAAAGAACAGCGGTAATTGTTTATTTCCTATCGTACTTCGACGAAACGTGAGTAATTGATAGTCATACCAACAGTATTTGTCGGTATTGCGTTAAGGTAATGGTTAAGGTGTTTGTCTGATAAGCAAAAGGTTTCTTGTTTGGTGCCTAATATTTTCTTTATTTAAAAACCATATCGAAGGGTCTTACTTCATGAATTTTATTCGTTTGAATGTAATTTTTTGAAATATCTAGTGGTAACTAAAATCAACCATACGGAAAGTATACGCTGTGACTTTTACCTCTGCAAACTCTTCAAAATTTCGTGCAATGGTTTACTACATTTAATGCTGCACAAAAACGCTTTGAACATCGAAACAAAATTAAGTCATTTATGGGTGGAAGGTATCAGTCAAGAAGACGTATAAAAATCAAATTTTTGTGCCAAATAGATTTTGTGAAATCGAATGATAAGTGTGTCAAAACAGTCGGAACACCATGTGTCTGCACAGGTGAGTAGTGCAGTGATGACAAAATGCGGGGAGCCCGTCTCTGTAACAGCAAAAGTGTTAATGCGGCCGTGGTGGCTTTACTTCATAAACTGTGCACTACCCCCTAAACGTAAGTTTGCGAACTATATTATACAATACTATGGTGCTGCTTCTCTTAGAGCCCACAACTGGCAATGCAGCAATCTCCCGCGTCTGGGAGGGCATGCGCGAGCCGCCAAGATAAAAGAATTGAACTGTAGTTGGTGTGAGTGAGTTAAGAGTTAGGAGAGCTAATGGAAGTTTGAGGTGAGTTGCGTGTTAAAAAAAGTGTGAATACTTTCACATGTCAGAATCCTTAGGAACATTTGTAAAGGTGCTGAGGAAGGTAGCAGCTGGTAACCTACGAATTAACTGTCTTTTAAATAAGAAGGTGCATATTTGCATATTTTGTGCTGTGAGAGGAGCATTTTTCCGCTGGTAATTTACCACCTGAAGTTGCGATCGTCAAATATCAGTAACCTTTGTGTTGACTATCTTTTGGTTACAGTTGCCATCAACCTCAGAGATCTACTATAGAACCAAGATAAGTTGAGATTCATTCGTATTGTAGGGATGTTCGTACTCAGATGTGTTACTTATCTGAAGTAATGAATATGAATTTTAATCATCCCAGTCAAAAATAACTCAATGAGCAGAAGGCAAATGATACTTAAAGCATTTACTAAACATATAATTCCATGTCTCGAGTCACATTGTGAATTGCTCGTAACTCTTTAGGGAAATCGGAATTGTATGTGACCCCTATGGGCCAGGAATATCTGCATCGATATTTATTGCTAAATGCTGAATTAATTAATACTTGATACATGTTCATTGAGCAGCAACAGTGCAACAGTTGGGAAGTTGCGGCGGGCAGAAGTTGAAAACATGACATTACTGTCACGAAGGCTATCGACTTGTGCCAATTTGTACCCAGCAGAACCGTAGTCTGGACTGCGTAAGAGAATCCCAGATAGCCCGCAGCGCTGTTGCCAGCTTTCAACTGTGAAGCGCTAATGGCTGCACGGCTGCTGGCGAAAACAGTAGCCGTTGACAGAGTTGTGACAACACTGAGGCGTTGCGTTAGAGACGTTTACAAAATCGCGTTACATTAGTGGCTGAGGAAGGTTGGTTGGTTAGTTGGTTTGGAGAGGGACCAAACAGCGAGACCATCGGTCCCTTCAGAGTGAGGAAGGAAGCCCATCGTGCCCGTCCCAGCATTTGTCTGAAGCGATTTAGGGAAGGCACAGAAAACCTAAATCAAGATGACCAGACATGAGTTTGACCCATAGTCCTCCCAAATGTGAGTCCAGTGTGCTAACCACTGCGCCAGCTCGTTCGGTGTAGAAAAAGTCCCTTGAAGCTGCTGTTCCCAGCCCACTGCAGCTGTCAGGAATCAACTCAATGCTGACTCAACTATAGGGACCAATGGTGCACTGCTACGAGGACAGGCCATAGCACCGAGGACGTCCAGTACCGTGCCACCTATTCATGGTTTCTTTTTCTCCCAATCATTTTCGTACATGATCGCGACAGTAGCAAGCTAACAGCTGAATAGTTTCGCCGTTTCCTTGATCCTCGTTCCCTGGCGCCGGTCATAACAATCTGTCCTTTGCTCAAGTCGCTTAAGTCAGCGGATTTCCCTATTTGTGGCTCGTATTATCGTTAGATTGATTCCTCATTGTTTCATTTCTTTATTGTTATTTAAATTTCGCATGATTTGGGGCAGGCTAACAACGGCTAAAAACTACTCTTCAACCAAAGGTTACATAAATTGTAGTTTAAAAAGTGGTTAAAATATGTAGAAAGATAACAACAGAGTGAGCGATGTTTACCATATTTACATAAAAACAAATGACAAAAAACGAGGATTTTATAAAATACATATGGGTCGAAAATACTGATGGTTTTTAAAACTTGTTTGACAGTTTTGTGTTACAGTTAAGATATAGTCACTGATGAATGTTAATGATGCCGTGGTGTAATGGGGATGCTACGTGATACATGAAAATTAAATGATGAATACGACTGTGGAGCCTTGTAGAACTATATGTAGCGACTGGAAATGAGCAAGGTGGATGAAGGAGGAAGAAGAAAATGATGTGAGGTAGAGCGTTGTGATTAAGTTTGGAAAGAGGGGTACATCTCGGGATGGATTTCATTGTTAGGGAGTGGGAGTTGGTTAAAATTTCGGCGGGAGAGGGTGGGAAGGCATGAAGGTACATGGAAGGTGAAAGGTGCTCGAGGATGAGAAGAAGCTATGAGAAGTGGGTGAGGTGGTGCGAGATGCAAGTTGAGGAAGTTAGGTGGACATGGAGGGTGATGCAGAGTACATGTCTCTATTAGGAACTTATAGAATTTAGATGAGGCAGAGATCCAGGCAACGCTGGCGTAGGCTAGGATGGGCTCGATGAGGGATTTAGATGAGGATAATGGTAGAAAGACGTAGACCCCAGGTGGGGCCTGTTAGTAGTTTTAATATTTTTAGTCAGTTTAGAACTTTGTGTTGGATGGTAAGGTGATATGCGTTCCATGTTAGTTTCCTGTCGAGATTTAGTCCTAAATACTTCACTGTGTTAGTCAGAGGGATGAGTTCGTTGTAGATGGAGAGATGGAAATCTGGGCGACAGAAACACCGAGTGCTGCGACCAAAGATGGTGGCTTGGCTTTGCTGTGGATTTACTTGAAGTTTGCACATATTATACCACTCAAGCAGGAGATTAGGGTGGCGTTGGAAGGAGGCATGGGAGAGTTGAAGGGTGCCGTGAGTGGCTAGGTACGCGGAGTAGTCAGTATATTGCAGGAGGTATTTTGGGGATAGCTGTTTGGGAATGCCTGCAGTATAAAGGATGTAAAGCACACATGAAAAGACAGAGCCTTGAGGCACATCTGTAGATGGGTGAAAGAAGGGGAGTAGGTGTGATGGTAGTGAAGAGAGGACGCTATAAGGCGGACATAGTAAACCGGGAGAGAATAGGTTTGTAGCTTCAAGAGCAGTCCAGAATGTCGTACCAAGTCGAGGGCTTTTTGGATATGAAGGAGCAAATATGGCGGACTTGTGTTTATTCAATTGATGGGAGATTAGTTGGATAAGGTAAAGAAGTTGGTCATCGATGGATTATTTCGGAGAGAAGCCACATTGGGTGTTGCTGATAGGTAGGTGGGTTGCAAGATGGTGATGTATAAGGCGTGTTTTTTTAAGTAAGTAGCGTTTTGAAATTAAAAGAAGTCGTTCAAAGATATCTTAATCATTTTATTTTTACATGAAAGCCTATACCCTAATCCACGCGCTGACGCCATGACAGTCTGATTCTTCCTTGTTTACGTTGTGTACTGAGTGTTTAAAATGTCTCCGATAATCGTGAATCCCGCCGTCTGTGAAGTACGGGCTGTTATAAGATTTCTTAGTGCTAAAGGCCTAAAAGCGATCAATATTCATCGTGAGATCTGTGTAGTTTACGGAGAAAACGTTATGAGTGATGGAATGGTAAGAAAGTGGGTGAGAGCATTTAAAGATGGGACCACAAATGTGCATGATGAACAACGGAGTGGGCGTCCTACAGTCGTTAATGAAAGTTGGGTGCAAGAAGTGGACAATGAAGTGAGAGAAAACAGGCGCTTTACGATTTCCTCCTTGCGGGATGACTTTCCTAATGTTTCTCGTAGTGTTTTGTATGGCATTGTGACCGAGCACTTGAATTGCCGAAAATTGTGAGCACGTTGGGTACCGAGAATGTTGACGGATGTGTACAAAACCAAACGTTTAGATAGTGCATTGACTTTCCTTGAGCGGTACCACAACGACGGCGATGTTTTCTTAAGCCAAATTGTTACGGGCGATGAGACATGGGTGGCCTACGTCACACAGAATCAAGGCAATAGTCAATGGAAGTTGAGCAAGGGCATCGTTTTGCTGCAAGACAATGCCAGTCCGCACGTGGCGAATCAGACCAAAGATCTCATCACATCTTTTCGATGGGAAACTCTAGATCATCCTCCGTACAGCCCCGATCCCATCTGTTCCTGCACTTGAAGATACACCTGGGCGATCAGCGTCTTTAAGACGATGACGAAGTCAAAACAGTGGTGATGCAGTGGCTATCAAGTCAGGCGGCAGACTTCTATGAGGAGGGTATTCACAAATTGGTACAACGTTATGACAAGTTCCTCAGCATTGACGGAAATTGTGTAGAAAAGTAGATTAAGGTACAGGCTTTAATGTAAAAATAAAATTATTGAGATATCTTAGCACGTCTTTTTTAAATTTTAAAACGGTACTTACTTAAAAACACACCTCGTATTCGTTGGGTAGTAACGGTTTCAAAGATTTTGTTGAAAACTGACGTGAGGTTCCCATTGCTCTCTGTTCCGCTTATATACTTTCTTTACCGCGTCATGTGACTGCAGCGCCACGAGGGTGGCGGTGGGCAGTGGTCATAATGTTTTGCCTCACGAATGTATTTCGACTTACTGGGTACACGACGGCAAGTCATTTGTATATAAGAGGAACAAGAGTGGACCCGATATCGCCCACTGTGCAAAGACAGATGATTAGTGTTTAACGTGTCGCAGAGGACACGATCGTTACGAAAGGCTTCAGTCAATCCACCTCTCATATAATCTTGTAGTTAAATGATTTCGTGGTTTGATCAGGTTGGCAGAGTATCTTTTCTCTGTCTGTGATTTCTCATGTTTTACATGCCAGACTGTTTTATTTTCATTTTTACGGCATTTGATGTTCAGCACAATAAGTACATTTAACCATCTGTCCTAAACATGGACGTATAACTGGACTCAATGAATGTCAGTGTAGTTATAAACGCACGCGTCTAGGTGAATTCAGGTGGACATTCTTGGTTTAACATTGCAGTATCTAACAATACCACCACTTGAAAAGTAGGTTAGAGATCAGATTAATAATGTTGCTCACACAGCATATGTTCGCTTTATCAGGCAACAACAAAGTTATTGACTGTGGATGGTATCGTCAGAATGGAAATAATGAAGTCACTGTAAGAGTCATTAATTTTGGCACTTATCTTGAATCGATTCCCACGTAGATTTCGAGGCTCATCTTGTTGATTCCACTTTGACTGCTAGAAGGTCCAGATCTGTATTTTAGCAATATTTGAAGACCTAACAAATGCGTTTTGAAGGAAATTTTTAATCGTCAAACAATCCCAGATCAGAACAATGTTATGGTAGAAATAATTTTTGAGTTGGTGTTCACGATCCACATTATAAACCTTCTTGTAAATTTATCTTCTGGTAAACCTTCCGGGATGTAAGGTCGTGGTCCATGAAAAGAATTTCATGGACCACGACCTTACATCCCAGAGGGTTTACCAGAAGATATGTCATCCGGTCGTGAAAGCCTTCATACTTCTTGTAAATTCACATATACTTCTTCTTAATTGTCACATCCTCAAAAAAACAGTTTTGTATCAATCTTCATATATTTAATTTCCTCTTTAACCAAACACAAGACTTGACTGTTCTTTTACAAAGCGAAATAACAACTTAACTTCTGCAAAGTGAAACAAAGACTGCTCTGTGCGCATTTGAGCCAAAACGGTTACAAGTAAGTCGAAGATTATGACAGTCTCACAGAAATGAATACACACAAGAACCATATCACTGTAATACGTCGATACATCGGAGTATCTATACATTAATAAAACCAAATGTGAATATTGTCATAAAAAGATGTCTGTTACTTCGCAGAAAAGTAGTACGATATTACTGGTATCGAGAACTGGGGTTGGAGTGCCGTAATGATCACGTAAATAAAAAACCATTACAAGTAGGAGTCAAAGAAAGGCGATTGGATGTAATCTTCGAAGCCAGCCCGAGGCGCCAGACAGTCGTGACACCCGTGTGATCAGCCGTTTTAAACGTGCGGCGACGGGTCTGGTTCTTCCGGCCCCACGTGCTGGCGTCGCTTTGTTCGAATTATTGGGGTTAAAGCGGGAGGAAAATTTTGAGGCGAAGGAGCCAGGCGCTGTCCCTGCGTCTTCTGATTAGTGGAGACGCCTGCTACCAATGGCAAATTCATCTTGGTGATTGGTCAGTCAGTTCCCTCCGCGACCATTTTACTTGACCCAAGAGGAAAACACGGAAAGTACCTCCACCTGGTTTCCCAGGAACTTGGATTAGTGGAAGAGGACTCAAATAAAGCGAACACATGTCTCGGCTTATCCGTAGATACTCGACCGTTTCTGAAAAAACGAGGTCAAAGTTTTCGAGGTATTTTCGAGGAACTTTATGCGTCTTTTATCGCGCGATATCGTCAGAATATCGTCCTGTTGAATTTGCGTCCTAGGTTCGAAACCTGATTATTGTTTTTATTTTATTTTCATTATTTTAATGTATCCAGCCTTGTTCATAGAAGGTTGCTACACGAATATTTCTTATCAAATTAGTGGATTCAAGGACGCTGTATTAATAGTAAAATTATAACTGGATATCGGAATAAGTGTCGTATGTCTATTACACTGAAGCGCCAACGAACTGGTATAGGCACCTGTATTCAAATACAAAGGTATATAAACAGGCAGAATACGGCGCTGTGGTCGTCAACGCCCATACAAGACAACAAGTATCTGGTGCAGTTGTTAGATAGGTTGCTACTGCTGAAATGACAGGGTATCAAGATTTAAGTGAGTTTGAACGTGGTGTTTTAGTCAGCACACGAGCGATGGGAGACAGCATCTCCGAGGTAGCGATGAAGTGGGGACTTTCCCCCTATCACTATTTCACGAGTGTACCGTGAATATCAGGAATCCGGTAAAACATTTAATTTCCGACGTCCCTGCTGCCCGAAAAGGATTCTGCAAGAATGGTACCAACGATGACTGAAGAGAATCGTTCAGCGTGACACAAACAGCTACAGATTTCAGTGCTGGGCCAACAACAAGTGTCAGAGTGCGAACCATTCTACGAAACATTATCGATATGGGCTTTCGGAGCAGAAGGCCAACTCGTGTACCATTGATGACTCCACAACCTCACCTGGACCCGTCAGCACCGACAATGGACTGTTGAAGACTGGAAACATGTTGCCTGGTCGAACGAAGTCTCGTTTCAAATTGTAAAGAGCGGATGGATGTGTATGGGTATGGAGACAAACACATGAATGCACGGAGCCTGCATGTCAGTAGTGGAGGCTCTGTAGTGGTGTGGGTCGTGTGCAGTTGGAATGATATTGGACCCCTGATACGTCTAGATACGACTCTGACAGGTAACACGTACGTAAGCACCCTGTCTGATCACCTGCATCCATTTATGTCCGTTGTGCACTGCGACGGATTTGGAATTCCAGCGACACAATGCAACACCTGACACGTCCAGAATTGCTACAGAGTGGCTCCAGGAACACTCTTCTGAGTTTAAACACATCCGCTGGCCACCAAACTCCCCAGGCATGAACATTATTGAGCATATCTGGGAAGCTGTGCAACGTGCTGTTCAGAAGAGATCTCCACCCTCTCGTACAGCTCTGAAGGATTCATAGTGTCAGTTCCCTCCAGCACTACTTCAGACATTAGTCGAGTGCATGCCACGTCATGTTACGGCAGTTCTGCGTGCTCGCGGGGGGCATACCCTTAGGCAGGTGTACCAGTTTCTTTGCCTCTTCAGTATTGTAAGTAGATGTTTATGTTTTTATGTTGGTGACGTCACCTAGCGCTCTGTATGAAAATCACTGACTGTGCTGTGTGCAGTCTGTGGCTGGTTGGCATTGTTCGAATATTCGCCATTGTAGTGTTGGGCCGCTGGATGTGAACAGCGCGGGGTCTGGGATTTTCTCTGCCTCGTGATGACTGGGTGTTGTGTGATGTCCTTAGGTTAGTTAGGTTTAAGTAGTTCTAAGTTCTAGGGGACTGATGACCATAGCTGTTAAGTCCCATAGTGCTCAGAGCCATTTGAACATTTTTGAACAGCGCGTAACGTTGCGCAGTTGGAGGTGAGCCGCTAGCGGTGGTGGATGTGGTGAGAGAGATGGCAGAATTTTGAGAACGGACGATCTGGATGTGTGTCCATCAGAAAGAGTAAGTGTGTAATATTGGATATCATCAGCTGATATATATATATATATATATGATGACTTTTGAATATTGTTAAGGTAAATACATTGTTTGTTCTCTATCAAAATCTTTCATTTGCTAAGTATGCCTATCAGTAGTTAGTGCCTTCCGTAGTTTGAATCTTTTATTTAACTGGCAGTATTGGCGACGCTGTATTGCAGTAGTTCGAGAAACGAAGATTTTGTGAGGTAAGTGATTCATGAAAGGTATAGGTATTGTTAGTCAGGGCCATTCTTTTGTAGGGATTATTGAAAGTCAGGTTACGTTGCGCTAAAAATATTGTGTGTCAGTTTATTGATGATCAGAATAAGTAAAGAGAGAAATGTCTGAGCACGATCAGTTTCGCTCAGCTGTTTGAAAATGTAATAACGTAAGGGATTTAACAGACAGTCATTAATAAATTTTTCTAAGGGGACGTTGCAGTATATATGTGTGTATGGTCTTTTTATTGGGGGGGGGGGGGGGGGGGGGGAATTACAATCACTTTAAAACCTCATATCTTGATACTTCATTCTCATATCAATTCTTATTTTAATTCTTGTGTTTTATTCGTATGTTTATTGTTCAGGAAGGTTTGGTGCATCCCAATCTATGATACCGATTGTGGAAATATTCTAAACTCAGATACTACGAATACCACAAGTATCCCGCGAAGACAGTTTTACCACCGCCACAGTTCTTCGTATGAATGTCATTCTGGAAAGAAACGTTAACATTTGTCTCGCGGCAAACAATGCATAACAGAACACTTTCCGAAAACGGGTGATTTCAAATGATTATCACTATTTGACTGTGTATTACTACACTCATCTTCGGCACTATCTAGATTTCAGCTTTTATGCCAGTATCAATTTCTTAGACCATTTACACGTCATATCTGTAACGGCTGTTCAAAGCGGGACTACCTTAATATACACATCAAAAAAAGTTATGCATCAGTCTGATTTCCAGACGATGACAGTGGATATTGTATCACAAACACAGTCCCATTGACTATTCAGAGATGTCACTAAAGCCGCTCAAAGATGTAAACAACCATGCATGAGCAGCGCCTATTACACGGAGGACGTCCGACTGCCGATCAGTTCCAGTCATTCCACCTGGAAGAAGGTACACGGCTGCTGTTGTCTGTAGTTCAACCACGCCTAGATGGTCAATACGGCGGTTCGATCGCGTCCACATTGTTATTTTGTGCCAGGAAGGTCTCTCAACAAGGGAAGTGTCCAGACGTCTCGGAGTGAACCAAAGCGATGTTGTTCGGACATGGAGGAGGTACAGGGAGACAAGAACTGTCGATGACATGCCTCGCTCAGGCCGTCCAAAGGCTACTACTGCAGTGGATGACCGCTACCTACGAATTATGGCTCGGAGGAACCCTGACAGCAACGCCACCATGTTGAACAATGCTTTTCGTGCAGCCACAGGACGTCTGTTACGACTCTAGCGGTGCGCAATAGGCTGCAGGATGCGCAACTTCACTCCCGACGTCTACGGCGAGGTCCATCTTTGCAACCACGACACTATGCAACGAGGTACAGATGGGCCCAACAACGTGCCGAATGGACCGCTCACATTCCCTCCACCGATGAGTGTCGTATATGCCCTCAACCAGACAATCGTCGGAGACGTGTTTGGAGGCAACCCGATCAGGTTGAACGCGTTAGACACACGGTCCAGCGAGTGCAGCAAGGTG
Source organism: Schistocerca gregaria (assembly GCF_023897955.1). Classification (NCBI taxonomy): domain Eukaryota; kingdom Metazoa; phylum Arthropoda; class Insecta; order Orthoptera; family Acrididae; genus Schistocerca; species Schistocerca gregaria. Next base: position 371,418,609 of record NC_064925.1, on the reverse strand, counting down.
GAGGTTCCCTGATGTTTTGGGGGTGGCATTAAGTGGGGCCGACGTACGCCGCTGTTGGTCATGGAAGGCGCCGTAATGGCTGTACGATTCGTAAATGGCATTCTCCGATCGTTAGTGCAACCATATCGGCAGCATATTCGCGAGGCATTCGTCTTCATTTACAACAATGCGCGCCCCCGTCGAGTACATCTTGTGAATGACTTCATTCAGAATAACAACATAATTCGACGAGAGTGGCATGTTCTCCAGACATGAACCATACCGCACATGCCTGGGATAGATTGAAAAGGGCTGTTTATGGACGATGTGACCCACCAACCACTCCGAGTGATCTACTCCGAATCGCCGTTAAGGTGTGGGCCAATCTGCACCAACAGTGCCTTGATGAACTTGTGGATAGTATGCCACGACAAATAGAGGCAAGCATCAATGCTAAAGGACATACTACTGGGTATTAGAGGTACCGGTGTGTACCGCAATCTGGACCACCACCTCTGAAGGTCTCTCTGAGAGGTGGTACAACATGCAATGTGTGATTTTCATGAGCAATAAAAAAGGCGGAAATGATGTTTATGTTGATTTATATTCCAACAATTTTCTGTACAGGTTCCGGAACTCTCGGAACCGAGATGATGCAAAACTTATTTTGACTTGTGTAGATATGACGCGTTTATGGTTTGAGAACTTTTAGCGTTGTACTTGATAACGGCATGTAGATAGTTCGGAAGACAAATACAGTAATACAAAGTCAAATATCAGTTTATTCTTCCTGTTAAAGAAAAGGAATGAGAAAAATTAATTTTTTAAAAGAATTGTGGTAAGGATTTATGGGACCAAACTGCTGAGGTCATCGGTCCGTAAGCGTACACACTACTTAAACTAACTTATGATAAGGACGACACACACACCCATGCCCGAGGGAGGACTCGAACCTCCGACGGGGGAAGCCACGCGGCTACTCCGCTTGGCAAAAAGAAAAAGTTATGTCAATATACTCTAGAAAACATTCGTGTTGTAATCTTCTACAGATACTGGTATATAAATGAAAATAAAAGGAATAATCGGATTTCGCAAAATAAAAAAAATAAAAATAGCCGTGACGCTAAACGCCGTGTCACCATTTCGTCTGTGGACAGCATACGGTAAAAGGCATATAAACTAGTTGGAAAACACCGCAAAACTTTGACTGTCGTGTTTTTCAGAAACGGTCGAGCACCTACAAATAAGCCAAAACGCGTGTTCACTTATTTGAACCCTTCCAGGCAAATCGGGTTACCCGTGTTCTACTCCTCAGATGGAACCGAACATTTCAAAACCCCTCAGAAACAAACTGTAAAAAGTTAAAATACTTTGACAAAAAAAAAACGCCACATCAAGAAGTAGCTGTGGGACATTAAAGAAAGTTGGTAGGCGTGTTTCTACATCTGAAAGATGTCTATTCGAATTTCGCACCAGTCGCATAAGAGTGGCGCTTGTAGCTCCACTATGAGGATGCAAATCAGGTTTACTTTAAATACACGCTGTGATGGTCGTGAGCATTAGTTACCTTTGAGACACTTACCTTTGAGACTGGACGTGATGAACTGATGTTAGTCAAAAATGATCTTAAGGCGACAAAGACGCCATTGTCAGAACCTTACTGAATTTGAACGAGGTCGTGGAATAGGACTGCGAGAAGCTGGGTGTTCCTTCTACGACATTGCAGAAAGACTTGGCAGGAATGCAGCCACTACACGTGACAGCTAGCAGCGGTGGCCATGAGAATGTACCATCACAAGAAGACCGGGCTCCGGGCGGCCACGCCGAACTGCCGAGAGGGAAGACCAACGCGGTCGGCGTACGGCTCTGGCGCATCGCATTGTATCATCAGCAGTAGCAGCTGTAATTTCAGCAGTAGTTCGTGACACAGCGCACAGCGAACTGTTATAAATCGCTTAGTACAATGACAGCTCCTAGCCACACGCCCCATAGCGTGTATTCGACTGACTCCAAACCGCCACCATTTACGACTTGAGTGGTGTCAAGTGAGAGCTCATTGGAATGCAGAGTGGAGGTCAGTTATGCTTTCTTATGAAAGCTGGTTCTGCCTCGGTGCCAATGATGGCCATGTGTTGGTTAGAAGAACCCCGATTGAGGGCCTGCAACCAACCCGTTTGCGTGCTAAACACACAAGACCTACACCTGGAGTTAGGGTGTACGTGACGGCAGGTCCACTGTCATGGTTATGCCACGCATCCTGACTGAAAATTTGTACGTCAGTCTCGTGATTCGATCCGTTGTACTGCCATTCATGACCAGCACTCCAGAGGGTTTTTCCAACAGGACTACGCTCGCCCATATACCGCTATTGTAACGCAATGTATTCTACAGAGTATCGATATGTTGCCTCGGGCTACTCACTCATCAGATCTGTTCTCTAATCGACGACATACGGGCCATCATCGGGCGACAACTCCAGCGTCATCCACAAACAGCATTAACCGTCCCTGTATTGACCAAGTGCAACTTCATCGTATAAACTGACATCTGGCACCTGTGTAACACAATGCGCGCACGTCTGCTTGTTTGTATGCAACATTCTGGCGGCTATACTCGTTACTAATGTACCAGCATATCACATTTGCAGTAGTTTGTCTCGCGCTTACATTAACCTGTGATCTTGCAATGTTAATTACTTAAATATGTTATCTAGACAAATGTATTCCCGAAATTTCATTACTTTACATGAATTATTTTTTTGGTGTTGCGATTTTTTCCGACAATATCTACTCTTTCAGTGAGTATTCGCACCAAGCCCGATCTCTTGTGGAAACCGATATGACGAGTAAGAGGTCACAGGGTTGGGTTGTTTGGGGAAGGAGACAGACAGCGAGGTCATCCCTCTCATCGGATTAGGGAAGGGCAGGGAAGGAAGTCGGCTGTGGCCTTTCAAAGGAATCATCCCGGCGTTTGCCTGAAGCGATTTGGGGAAATCACGGAGAACCTAAATCAGGATGGCCGGACGTGGAATTGAACCGTCGTCCTCCCGAATGCGAGTAAGAGGTTCATGGGTATTAGATATCGAAATAAACGACAGAAGGAAAGAGAAACAACTAAAATCGCTCAAAAGAGGAAAGGCCACTGGACCTGATGGGATACCAGTTCGATTTTACACAGAGTACGCGAAGGAACTTGCCCCCCTTCTTGCAGCGGTGTACCGTAGGTCTCTAGAAGAGCGTAGCGTTCCAAACGACTGGGAAAGGGCACAGGTCATCTCCGTTTTCAAGAAGGGACGTCAAACAGATGTGCAGAACTATAGACCCATATCGCTAACGCCGATCAGTTGTAGAATTTTGGAACACGTATTATGATCGAGTATAATGACTTTTCTGGAGACTAGAAATCTACTCTGCAGGAATCAGCATTGGTTTCGAAAAAGACGGTCGTATGAATCCCAGCTCGCGCTATTCGTCCACGAGACTCAGAGGGCCATAGACACGGGTTCACAGGTAGATACCGTGTTTCTTGACATCTGCAAAGCGATCGATACCGTTCCCCACAGTCGTTTAATGAACAAAGTAAGAGCATGTGCACTATCAGACCAATTGTGTGATTGGATTGAAGAGTTGCTAGATAACAGAACGCAGCATGTCATGGAGAGAAGTCTTCCGAAGTAAGAGTGATTTCAGGTGTGCCGCAGGGGAGTGTCATAGGACCGTTGCTATTCACAACATACATAAATGACCTGGTGGATGACATCGGAAGTTCACTGAGGCTTTTTGCAGATGATGCTGTGGTGTAGCGAGAGGTTGTAACAATGGAAAATTGTACTGAAATGCAGGAGGATCTGCAGCGAATTGACGCATGGTGCAGGGAATGGCAATTGAATCTCAATATAGAAAAGTGTAATGTGCTGCGAATACATAGAAAGATAGATCCCTTATCATTTAGCTACAAAATAGCAGGTCAGCAACTGGAAGCAGTTAATTCCATAAATTATCTGGGACTACGCAATGGGAGTGATTTAAAATGGAATGATCATTTAAAGTTGGTCGTCGGTAAAGCAGATGCCATACTGAGATTCATTGGAAGAATCCTAAGGAAATGCAATCCGAAAACAAAGGAAGTAGGTTGCAGTACGCTTGTTCGCCAACTGCTTGAATTCTGCTCAGCAGTGTGGGATCCGTACCAGATAGGGTTGATAGAAGAGATAGAGAAGATCCAACGGAGAGCAGCGCGCTTCGTTATAGGATCATTTAGTAATCGCGAAAGCGTTACAGAGATGATAAACTCCAGTGGAAGACTCTGCAGGAGAGACGCTCAGTAGCTCGGTACGGGCTTTTGTTGAAGTTTCGAGAACATACCTTCACCGAGAAGTTAAGCAGTATATTGCTCCCTCCTACGTATATCTCGCGAAGAGACCATGAGGATAAAATCAGAGAGATTAGAGCCCACACAGAAGCATACCGACAATGCTTCTTTCCACGAACAATACGAGACTGGAATAGAAGGGAGAACCCATAGAGATACTCAAGGTACCCTCCGCCACACACCGTCAGGTGGCTTGCGGAGTATGGATGTAGATGTAGATGTAGATGTGGATGTAGATGTAGATGTAGAAGTAGAAGCAGGTGACGCAGTGTTAGTAGTGCGCAACAGGCTGTGTATTTCAAATGGCCGAGACGGTTAAGGCAATCCGGCACAATGTTCATCTTTTTCAGCTGTTGCCATTGATGTCCGAAAGATCAGAGACCACATGTATGCAGGGTGCCCCAAAAGAAAACACCGACGATCTTACGGTCACGTTCCTTACACCAAAACAACAAAAAAATGTACAGCAAACAAGGGTTCTAAATCGTATACGTTAAGAGATATCACCAATTGTTCATCTTCGCTACTATGAAACACATCTCTTCTACTGTAAGCTCTTTGCTTTTCAAGAAAAGAAGTCCCATAAATATGGGCTAATGCATACGTTAAGAGCACTTGTTCAGTAGAAGAACAGGTGCTCATTGCTGTTGAGGTACGCATTTTGGAACCCGTGTCTCGTGTCTACAAGGCTCTTATTTTTTGGTCAATCCTCCTCCTAAAATATCGAACGCAAAGACCTTGCAAAAAGATGTTTCATAGTACCGAAGGTGAACAAGTTCTCAAACCAGTTAAGGTACATATTTTGAAGCCCATGTTTACTAGACGTATTTTATTTCTTTATTTCTCTGTCCGCCCCTGGTATTTGAGTGGTCAGCAAGACAGAATGTCATACATAACGGCCCGGGTTCGATTCCCGGCTGGGTCGGAGATTTTCTCCGCTCAGGGACTGGGTGTTGTGTGGTCCTTATCATCATCATTTCAACACCAGCGACACGCAAATTGCCGAAGTGGTGTCAGCTCGAAAGACTTGCACCAGGCGAACGGTCTACGCGACGGGAGGCCATAGCCACACGGCATTTCCATTTCTTTCTGTATAAGAAACCTGTCCCTAATGTTTGCCTATGTTTCTCTGGGATATCGTGATTGTATAGGAACCAAAAGTGTTCTTTAATCGTTCGCGACTCACTTCCTCGATCGTGTGCCGAGTTAACTTCCGTGATTCTTTCGGTTCGAGTCACAAGTCGGTTTTGGCGATTGTCATTACACGAATATGGTGAACTTTGCATTGAATAACTCTGTGAGTTCGAATCTTTGTGCGTGAGCAATTACGAGTCCATGTTGCGTTCCATAGCCAACCCAGTTCTTGCTGAATAAGTTTTCAGTTTGTTTGGAAGGAATCATAGTGTCAAGTTTTTATATACACTCCTGGAAATGGAAAAAAGAACACATTGACACCCGATGGTCAGACCCACCATACTTGCTCCGGACACTGCAAGAGGGCTGTACAAGCAATGATCACACGCACGGCACAGCGGACACACCAGGTACCGCGGTGTTGGCCGTCGAATGGCGCTAGCTGCGCAGCATTTGTGCACCGCCGCCGTCAGTGTCAGCCAGTTTGCCGTGGCATACGGAGCTCCATAGCAGTCTTTAACACTGGTAGCATGCCGCGACAGCGTGGACGTGAACCGTATGTGCAGTTGACGGACTTTGAGCGAGGGCGTATAGTGGGCATGCGGGAGGCCAGGTGGACGTACCGCCGAATTGCTCAACACGTGGGGCGTGAGGTCTCCACAGTACATCGATGTTGTCGCCAGTGGTCGGCGGAAGGTGCACGTGCCCGTCGACCTGGGACCGGACCGCAGCGACGCACGGATGCACGCCAAGACCGTAGGATCCTACGCAGTGCCGTAGGGGACCGCACCGCCACTTCCCAGCAAATTAGGGACACTGTTGCTCCTGGGGTATCGGCGAGGACCATTCGCAACCGTCTCCATGAAGCTGGGCTACGGTCCCGCACACCGTTAGGCCGTCTTCCGCTCACGCCCCAACATCGTGCAGCCCGCCTCCAGTGGTGTCGCAGCAGGCGTGAATGGAGGGACGAATGGAGACGTGTCGTCTTCAGCGATGAGAGTCGCTTCTGCCTTGGTGCCAATGATGGTCGTATGCGTGTTTGGCGCCGTGCAGGTGAGCGCCACAATCAGGACTGCATACGACCGAGGCACACAGGGCCAACACCCGGCATCATGGTGTGGGGAGCGATCTCCTACACTGGCCGTACACCACTGGTGATCGTCGAGGGGACACTGAATAGTGCACGGTACATCCAAACCGTCATCGAACCCATCGTTCTACCATTCCTAGACCGGCAAGGGAACTTGCTGTTCCAGCAGGACAATGCACACCCGCATGTATCCCGTGCCACTCAACGTGCTCTAGAAGGTGTAAGTCAACTACCCTGGCCAGCAAGATCTCCGGATCTGTCCCCCATTGAGCTTGTTTGGGACTGGATGAAGCGTCGTCTCACGCGGTCTGCACGTCCAACACGAACGCTGGTCCAACAGGTGGAAACGGCATGGCAAGCCGTTCCACAGGACTACATCCAGCATCTCTACGATCGTCTCCATGGGAGAATAGCAGTCTGCATTGCTGCGAAAGGTGGATATACACTGTACTAGTGCCGACATTGTGCATGCTCTGTTGCCTGTGTCTATGTGCCTGTGGTTCTGTCAGTGTGATCATGTGATGTATCTGACCCCAGGAATGTGTCAATAAAGTTTCCCCTTCCTGGGACAATGAATTAACGGTGTTCTTATTTCAATTTCCAGGAGTGTATGTTACATGTTAAATGAAGTTCATTAGTACACTGGATCGTTGTGAATAAATGTTTTTCCTGCAGATATTTAATTCGCCAAACTTCACCGCCATGTGCATACTAGCATCGCTCGATCAGAAGTTCAGTAGTTAGATTTCCGTTGCACGGGCTTTTCCCTTGAAACAGAAACTAGGGTTATAATTCACCAAATATTTACGGAAATTCACAGGATTTGGCACTCAGCGGCAGGTAGACAATACAACTGCTCAATAAGAAGTTCGTGGCTACGAAAAATTTCCTACATAGGGCGAATATTCGACCCTGCAATGACGATTTCACATAGGCAATAAAAAGTGGGCAGCTTTGAGTTAGACGCGACTCACGAGATAGGGCTGGACAAGAGCCATCCCAGTATCCGCGTGAATCGATTTAGGGAAACCACCTGAAGTCTCTGCCTGGTTGGCCGCGCGGGGATTGGAACTCCACACCTGCCGACTGCGAGTCCCGTTGCGAACCGCAGCACCAGCACAGTAAAGCCCTGGCGAAGTCACACCTGATAGTTCCGCTGCCATAAACGTCCGTAGCTGAGCAGCCTTGGCGGAAACCAGGCTGCACAACGAGGGCGCAATTGGCGATAGCGCAAACACAACTGCGTCCTCCAGCTGTTCCCGTCGCACTCTGCTCGGAGAACGTCTGTACACAGGCCTCATTTTCGAAGCTGAATTGTTTGCACGTGGTCGAGGAGGAAAATTCTTACACTAAGAGAGAAGGACCGCTTTTCTTTCGTCCCCCTTTCTCCTCAGTGTACTCGAAAATTCTCCCAGTGTGCACGTTTGATTCTGCAAGAGCTTGAAAAAGACCCATCTACTGCTGCATAACATCTTGGTTGACTCCAAACGTTAACCAGTCGCGAAGTTGTTTATATGTACGTATAGGTGGAAGTGTGATTGTGCCAAATCCGGTGCACAAGGCGGATGTTGTAGTTGATAGGCGACGTTTTCCAAGGAAGCGTTATACAGCCCCTGCTGTTTCTAATTTGTATAAATGATTTAGGTGACAATCTGAGCAACCATCTTACATCGTTTGCAGATTTTGCCCTCATTTGCCGCCTAGGAAAGTTATCGAAACCAATTGAAAATGATTGAGACAAGATGTTTACACGGTGCGAAAAGTTACAATTGACTCTAAGTAATGAAAAGTGCCATTTACAAAAGTAGTAAAAGAAAGCCGTTGAATTGCGGTTGCATGATAAATCACACAAATTTAAAAGCTGTCGATCCAACTACTTGAAGCTGAGTGGCCACGCTGCTAGAGGCGCCATGTCACGGATTGCGCGACCTCTGCCTCCGGAGATTCGAGCCCTCCCTCAGGCGTGGGTGTGTGTATTGTTCTTAGCATAAGTTAGTTTCAATAGTGACTAAGTCTAGGGACAGATGACCTCAGCATTTTGGTCCCTTAGGAAGTTACACTCATTTGAACATTGTTTCACTTTTTCCAGACTCCGTAATTGTCTCCCATAGTGACGCAGAAGTTTGATGTTTTGCTCAAAGGTGCACACATCCTGTGTACTGCTGCAAAAACATGGCATCCTGCGACCTCACCCTCGGGTTCGGTAATAGTTCAAATAGCAATGCGTCGACAGATGCGAAAACAAGCCCACAGTTCAGAAGGTGATATGTGGTATAAGGTGCATTAATAGTGTCACATTGGCACTGAATTTCACCACAATTATGCCCGTGTGACGTATCACGCAATCGGAAGGTCGTCTCGCACCCTCTTGCCAACATTTCAGCTCTTTATATATATATATATATATATATATATATATATATATATATATATATATATATGAAGATGGTATCTGTTCTTTTGGACATGTCCAAATCAGTCCTGAGACTGGTTTGATGCAGCTCTCCATGCTACCCTATCTCATCCAAGCTTCTTCATCTCCCAGTACCTACTACAACCTACATCCTTCTGAATCTGCTAAGTGTAGTCATCTCTTGGTCTCCCTCTACGATTTTTACCCTCCACGCTGCCCTCCAATACTAAATTGGTGATCCCTTGATGCCTCAGAACATGTCCTACCAACCGATCCCTTCTTCTAGTCAAGTTGTGCCACAAACTTCTCTTCTCCCCAATCCTATTCAATACCTCCTCATTAGTTATGTGATCTACCCATCTAATCTTCAGCATTTTTCTGTAGCACCACATTTCGAAACCTTCTATTCTCTTCTTGTCCAAACTATTTATCGTCCATGTTTCACTTCCATACATGGCTACACTCCATACAAATACTTTCAGAAATGACTTCCTGACACCTAAATCTATACTCGATGTTAACAAATTTCTCTTCTTCAGAAAAGCTTTCCTTGCCATTGCCAGTCTACATTTTATATCGTCTCTACTTCGACCATCATCAGTTATTTTGCTCCCCAAATAGCAAAACCCCTTTACTACTTTAAGTGTCTCATTTCCTAATCTGATTCCGTCAGCATCACCCGACTTAACTCGACTTCATTCCATTATCATCCTTTTGCTTTTGTTGATATTCATCTTATATCCTCCTTTCAAGACACTATCCATTCCGTTCAACTGCTCTTCCAAGTCCTTTGCTGTCTCTGACAGAATTACGATGTCATCGGCGAACCTCAACATTTTTATTTCTTCTCCATGGATTTTAATACCTTCTCCGAATTTTTCTTTTGTTTCCTTCACTGCTTGCTCAATATACAGATTGAATAACATCGGGGAGAGACTACAAACCTGTCTCACTCCCTTCCCAACCACTGCTTCCCTTTCATGCCCCTCGACTCTTATAACTGCCATCTGGTTTCTGTACAAATTGTAAATAGCCTTTCGCTCCCTATATTTTACCCCTGCTACCTTCAGAATTTGAAAAAGAGAATTCCAATCAACACTGTCAAAATCATTCTCTAAGTCTACAAAAGCTAGAAACGTAGGTTTGCCCTTCCTTAATCTAGCTTCTCAGGTAAGTCGTAGGGACAGTATTGCCTCACGTGTTCCAACATTTCTACGGAATCCAAACTGATCTTCCTCGAGGTCGGCTTCTACTAGTTTTTCCATTCGTCTGTAAAGAATTCGCGTTAGTATTTTGCAGCTGTGACTTATTAAACTGATGGCTCGGTAATTTTCACACCTGTCAACACCTGCTTTCTTTGGGATTGGAATTATTATATTCTTCTTGAAGTCTGAGGGTATTTCGCCTGTCTCATGCATCTTGCTCACCAGATGGTAGAGTTTTGTCAGGACTGGCTCTCCCAAGGCCGTGAGTAGTTCTAATGGAATGTTGTCTACTCTGGAGGCCTTGTTTCGTCTGAGGTCTTTCAGTGCTCTGTCAAACTCTTCACGCAGTATCGTATCTCCCATTTCATCTTCATCTACATTCTCTTCCATTTCAATAATATTGTCCTCAAGTACATCGCCCTTGTATAGACCCTCTATATACTCCTTCCACCTTTCTGCTTTCCCTTCTTTGCTTAGAACTGGGTTTCCATCAGAGCTCTTGATGTTCATACAAGTGGTTCTCTTATCTCCAAAGGTCTCTTTAATTTTCCTGTAGGCAGTATCTACCTTACCCCTAGTGAGATAAGCCTCTACATCCTTACATTTGTCCTCTAGCCATCCCTGATTATCCATTTTGTACTTCCCGTCGATCTCATTTTTGAGACGTCTGTATTCGTTTTTGCCTGCTCCATTTACTGCATTTTTATATTTTCTCCTTTCATCAATTAAATTCAATATTCCTTCTGTTACCCAAGGATTTCTACCAGCCCTCGTCTTTTTATCTACTTGATCCTCTGCTGCCGTCACTACTTCATCCTTCAAAGCTACCCATTCCTCTTCCACCGTATTTCTTTCCCCCATTCCTGTCAATTGCTCCCTTATGATCTCCCTGAAACTCTGTACAACCTCTGGTTCTTTTAGTTTATCCAGGTCCCGTCTCCTTAAATTCCCACCTTTTTGCAGTTTCTTTAGTTTTAATCTACAGGTCATAACCAATGGATTGTGGTCAGAGTCCACATCTGCCCCTGGAAATGTCTTACAATTTAAAACCTGGTTCCTAAATCTCTGTCTTAGCAGTATATAATCTATCTAAAACCTGTCAGTCTCTCCAGGCTTCTTCCATGTATACAGCCCTCTTTTATGATTCTTGAACCAAGTGTTAGGTATGATTAAGTTGTGCAAAATTCTACCAGACGCCTTCCTCTTTCATTTCTTTGCCCCAGTCCATATTCACCTACCACGTTTCCTTCTCTCCCTTTTCCTACCACCGAATTCCAGTCACCAATGACTATTAAATTTTCTTCACCCTTCACTACCTGAATAATTTCTTTTATCTCATCGTACATTTCTTCAATTTCTTCGTCATCTGCAGAGCTAGTTGGCATATAAACTTGTACTACTGTAGTAGATGTGGGCTTCGTATCTATGTTGACCACAATAATGCGTTCACTATGCTGCTTGTAGTAGCTTACCCGCATTCCTATTTTCCTATTCATTATTAAACCTACTCCTGCATTACCCCTATTTGATTTTGTGTTTATAACCCTGTAGTCACCTGACCGAAAGTCTTGTTCATCCTGCCACCGAACTTCACTAATTCCCACTATATCTAACTTTAACCTATCCATTTCCCTTTTTAAATTTTCTAACCTACCTGCCCGATTAAGGGATCTGATATAAGGCTCACCAGCTGTTTCACCATCTTCTTCTGTGCGGATCGACAAACAGTGCCCGAACGCTTACGGGAATCGGCAGTAAAGCCACGAGTTATGAGTACGATGGGCAGGGGCAGTATCAATATAGTGGGGGACAATAAGTTGCGAACGTGGGTCTCATGGGAGGCATGGCAGAGATAAGTCCCTGCAGTCGCAGTATCCTATGTGTGGTCGGTGGCTCAGATGGCTAGAGCGTCTGCCATGTTAGCAAGAGAGCCCGGGCTCGGGTCCCGGTCGGGACACACATTTTCAACTGTCCCCGTTGACTTGTTTCAACCCCTGTATGCAGCTAAGGGTATTCATTTCATTGTAATTTCATTTCAGCCCTTCTTCTGAAGTCTCTACAAAGGTCGGAATCGCGGCGTCCAGTTTTAAAATCGTGCGGTTTTCTTATGGGAATCAACACGAGGAGGCCTTCAGGGGTGGCGTAAAGAGCGTCAATTAAACCTCCTCTTACCTCGGTAAATTGATTCAACACAATTAGCAGTCGAGAACGGCAGTTCGCTGCCTGGTGACTGATAGGACGATGTCGTTGACAGCCTTTGACGCTGCTCACCCTCCCCCTCCTTCAGACAGTTCAACTCTTCCCAAAGGACATTGTGAGCCAGCAACCCCATTGGACGTGATAGTACCTCTCTGGAGCGCAGTGCGTCCACAATTTTTGCTCTCGTGTATTGTTTGCAGCCACTAGGATCCGTTCAAAACTATTTGACGAAATATGAAAAATGATCCGTACCAGCAAAGGGTGTTTATACTTTTTCAAGTCAAATGGCTCTGGGCACAATGGAACTCAACTTCTGAGGTCATCAGTCCCCTAGAACTTAGAGCTACTTAAACCTAACTACCCTAAGGACATCACACACATCCATGCCCGAGGCGGGATTCGAGCCTGCGACCGTAGCGGTCGCGCGGTTCCAAACTGCAGCGGCTTGAACCGCTCGGGCACGCTGCCGGCTATACTTTTTCAGCCCTCTAGTTCCACGCCTTCTTGTGGGGTGACCATGGAGAGGTGCGGAGAAGACAAAAGGTCCCTCTAAGACCGAGGCAACACGCCTGGTGCCACCTGCCTACTTCACTTGAGTCCATTAAAAATGTACCTGCACCTGTAGGCCAGATTCCTAGGCTCATGTAGGCTTGTTACGCTGCTGCTCTTGCACCTGATAGCAGGCATGTAGAATAGGAGCGGTGTCCAGGGGTTGTCTGCCTCCTTGCTCCTAAGACTCTCGTCATATTTTGTCTCTGTACAGGTACGTTTTTAAATGCTGCCAGCAGCAGAGTACTTTGCTTCCGCCTTGTACTGGCCTTCATGCAAATCTTTCAGCCAACAGGTACCAAAACACAACATACCGCTTGAGCCGTGGCGACTGGCGGTAGGGTATTCTACTTGTATCTCTGGTATCGATATTCGGCTGTCTTGCTATCTTTGACTGCTCCCCCCGGCCGTTTTCCGGGTGAACGTGTGACGAGTGAGTCTCCGGTCGGCGTTCAAAGAGGCAACTTGTGTTGAAAACAAGGCAGCGCCCCTAACCGTGGTGCATGGGTTCGCCGCCCTTGTCTTTTAGATTAGATTCGATTAGATTAATTATTCATTCCATAGACCAATAAAATAGGAAATCCTCCTGTGTGTGGAACATGACAGATAAACACCAAATTACCAAAATGTAATTAGAAAAACTTGAACTTTTATCGCACCAAATGCACGGTGCTTATCATTGGACGACTTGACGTGCAAAATTGTGGTGGATTCCTCGTCTCACGCTGAACCGCTCCAAGTTACGTATGACTTTTATTCTGTGTTTAACTAAGAAGATTGTTGAAACTTATTGTGGCAAGGGTAGCTGCTGGAGCTGTTTCCGAAATTGGTTCCACAGTGGCTATTTTAAGGAGGCTGATGTTCCTCACTCCGTTTCTCATCATCTGTGGAGTGAGTCTTTTAAGTGGTTTTCATGACATATTGACCGCTTTGGGCCTGGTTGCGGTTGTGTACGCGCCCTGCAGCCGTATAGTTAATGGTTGAAGCATTTGTCACGGTAGGATTTGGTATGTTTGGTTAATGCTGAAAGTGCCTTAAGGCAACTGGAAGTGATCTCTAACGTTCCTGCTAATTTACTGGAAGACGGGTAATGTTAGACTACTGCTGCATACGAATTTGTTGGCATGCTTATTATATATTCCAGTGTGGCTGTGATTTGACCTAGTTTACATTGCAGTCTATTTGTGCTGCAGGCCATTTGTTAAGACTGCTCGTTTCCTGGCGTCGGTGCGGTTATGGATTCTTGTCACGACTGCTCATTGTGAGGCCGGTCGGACTATATATAAATATATACAAATACATACCGCCTGTTAGTAAGCCTGTGCACAAACCGTGGGGAGTGAACGCTCGTATTGCCTGCAGGCCGCAGCTTTATTGCTTTCAAAAACTGCTGTGAGCCTTAACACTGTTCTCTAAAGTTCAGTGCGATTTGGGAATCAATCCGAGTCATTATGTCCGTTAGTTAAGTGAGGTCACTTTGTTAATATTAGCGTTTCTGTAAGTCTTTTTACTGTTGAGTTATTACTAGCCATTCTTATTTAAAACTTATGTTAATCATTTGTGTATCTCTAATGAATGTGCAACTTGTTATTTTTCCAGCCGGCCGCGGTGGTCTCGCGGTTCTAGGCGCGCAGTCCGGAACCGCGCGACTGCTACGGTCGCAGGTTCGAATCTTGCCTCGGGCATGGATGTGTGTGATGTCCTTAGGTTAATTAGGTTTAAGTAGTTCTAAGTTCTAGGGGACTAATGACCACAGATGGTAATCCCCATAATGCTCAGAGCCATTTGAACCATTTTTTGTTATTTTTCCTGTGTGCCAGTTTTGCGACCTTGGTTGGCCCACTTTGCATTTTTAGTATAATCAACTTTCACTGTGGACCTTTATGTGGGCAGTTGAGTTTTATTATGCTTTAAAATGGCTTTGAGCACTATGGGACTTAACATCTGAGGTCATCAGTCCCCTAGAACTTAGAACTACTTAAACCTAACTTATCTAAGGACATCACACACACCAATGCTCGAGGCAGGATTCGAACCTGCGACCGCGGCGGTCGCGCGGTTCCAAACTGAAGCGCCTAGAACCCCTCGGCCACGTTAAGCTTTAAGATCTTTGTTCTTTTATGAAGTTGTGGTATTATGTGGCTGTGTAACTTTGGGTTGGAAGTGTATAGTGTTACTTGTCTTTTGAGATATGGTTAAACAAGAACGATTGTTTATGACTGATTATTCACCGTCTCTACTATCTATGATTTTGGTTGCGGACGCAAAATATGCTACTTATTCGTGTTTATGTAATTCAATTAAAGTGAAGATTTATATATTGTATCAGTAAGAGGGCAAATGTCCTAATTGAAGTTATAATAAAGTCTGTTTTGAGTCAAATTAAAGTGGTAAAACAATCACAAGCTTGTCCATCACTAGTGCTCCCGGGCTTCCTATTTCCTTTAAAAAACTGTGGTGAGATTGTAATTTTTTGATTTTCTAAAGAATTGAGCAGTACCACGGTTCACCGGTAACACTTCCGCATCAGCAATCAGACAGTTACAAACCAGCATCAGACAATTCAGTTCACGGCCTGCCTCAGCTCAGTACAGTACTCTGGAAACTACCCTCTGACTTACCAGTCGCTATTTACAGAGAACTGTAATCAGTAACAGAGCGTCAGTGAACTTTACTATTAGTGATACTTCCAATCTAACAGACTGACAAGAGACAAAATTATTTACTTATCACTATATTAAGATTGGGACATCAAGTACCACGCATCACACTCGCGGAACTGATTCGCACTAATCGCAGATTTTCTGACGATAAGGACATTCACACAGCAGGTCTCGGATGGCTCCGTGACCAACGAGTGGATTTCTATCGTCGAGAAACTGAGCAATCTGCAGGATGTTTGAACCGCTGTTTGCCGAGACTTGATGACTATGTTGAAAAATAGTGTCTTGTATCTAGGTCTCTTTAATGTGAAGTGCAGCATTCAATAAAAGTTACTTAGGGCCATAATAATGTGTAATTTAGTTTCTGAAGAGTCTCGTAGTCTAAAACAAACCATTTTAATAAGAATGTGGTATTCTAGTGTACCCACTTGATCGAAAAACCCACATTAGGACTAATCTAAAAAGCTGTACAAACAAAACCATTCTGCAGATAGCGTTATCAGTTGACTTACAATGTTGTGTAAAACATTAGCTTGGCTCGTTGGTTCAGATGGCCACGAAATGGAGAGCGAAAGCAAAAGATGTAAGTGGAGGTTGGAGCCTCCCAGGATGAGATCCCCAGCGAGTCCTAAGACTTTTTTTCTGTCACTTATCACATCTTTTATCTCTGGCATTTACATCTGCATCGCCATGACTAATCTCCAGTTCACACTTAACGGTTTGGCACAAGCTTCACAGAGTCATTTCCAGACTATCTCTAGACCGTTTTAGTCTCGAACAACACGTTGGAAAACCGGAATCTTTCAGTGGAAGCTCTGATTCCTCTTATTCTTTTGCTGCGGTCACATCTCCCTACATTTGCGCCTTTGGGGGGAAAGTTCGCGCTTGAAGTTCCGTGAAAAAATCTCGCAGTAACGAAAAAGACTTTTCTTACCATATCCTTGACACACTCTCCTCTATTTCTCGATAATATACTGAAGAGCCAAAGCAACTGGTACACCTGCCTAATATCGAGCAGGGCCACCGCGAGCACGCAGAAGTGCGGAAACACGGCGTGGCAGGGACTCGACTAATGTCTGAAGTACTGCTGGAGGGCGCTGACACCACGAATCCTGCAATGCTGTCCATAAATCTGTAAGAGCACGAGGAGGTGGAGACCTCTTCTGCAAGGCATCCCAGATATGCTCAATAATGTTCGTGTTTGAGGAGTTTGGTGCCAAGTAGAAGTATTTAAACTCATAAGAGTGTTCCTGGTGCTCCTCTGAAGCAATTCTGGATGTGTGAGATGTCGCATTGTCCTCCTGGAATTGCCCAAGTCCGTGGGAATGCACAATGGATATGAATGGGTGTAGGTGATCAGTGTCGTATCTAGACGTATCAGGGGTCCCATATCATTCCAATTGCACGTGCCCCACACCATTTCAGAGCCTCCATCAGCGTGAATAGACCCATGCTGGCATGCAGGGTCCATGGATTCATGAGGTTGTCTCCATATCCGTACACGTCCATCCGCTTCACACAATTTGAAACGAGACGCGTCCGATCGGGCAACATGTCTCCAGTCATCAACAGTACAATGTCGGTGTTGACCGACCCAGGCGAGGCGTAAGGCTTTGTCTCATACAGTCATAAAGTATACACAAGTGAGCCTTCGGCTCCGATAGCCCATATCGATGATGTTTCGTTGAATGGTTGGCACGCTGACACTGAAATCTGCAGCAGTTTGCGGAAGGGTTGCACTTCTGTCACCCTGATCGTTTCTCTTCAGTCGTCGTTAGTCCCTTTCTTGCAGGATCTTTCTCCGGCCGCAGCGATGTCGAAGTTTTGATATTTTACCGGATTCCTGATATCCACGGTACACTCGTGAAATAGACGTACGGGAAAGTCCCCAGTTCGTCGCTGCTTCGGAGATGCTGTGTTCCATCGCTCGTGCGCCGATTGTAACACCACGTTCGTGCTCACTTAAATCTTGATAACCCGCCATTGTAGCAACAGTAACCGATATAACAAGTGCGCCAGACACTTTTTGTCTTACATAGGCGTTGCTGCCCGTAGCCCCGTATTCTACATGTTTACATATCTCCGTATTCGAATACACATGCCTATGCTAGTTTCTTTGGCTCTTCAGTGTAATAGCCCTGTGTACAGGGTAGCTTAGTTGTCCCTGTGGATGACCCGCAGTGTTATGTATAACCTTCAAAAATCACGGCGGGTTTTTCATACTCTCACTCTCCACGCGTAGACTTTTTGCCCTAGAGAAAAAGTGAGAAGAAATGAACACAATCTTTTTTTTTAGAAAATTTAATGTAGTTAAATTTTGTACTGGGATATCTTTAGTCCATGCCACGCCCTCCTACCACTGTATAAAAATTAACGACTGCATAGATTATTTCCCACATTCGACCTTTTTTCGTCTTCACTGACTGGCCTTATTACGCTACCGGTGTCGTTGAGCACTTACAAATCATAAATTTGACATTTGGGCAAATTTTACCTAACAATTTAGTAAATTTTAAGAGCATAAAATAAACAATTACATCGCTATGTTCGTCAGGCGTTCTAAATACAAAAATACTGCGCTTGTAAGAGTTAAGTCTGCGTCGAACTGCCAAATAGTTAGTTTTAGCGTAACGCTCACAAAAGTCATTTTTCTTTCGTTACCTTTCGGAAGCCGCATAAGGCAGTTCGCGATTGATGTTGTTGTACACAGAGACTTCGCGATACTAGAAAATTGTTGTGAAATGACAGAAGACCTGTAGAGGCGCAGGGATAAGCAGCTAAGCCTTAACATAAACAAATGTAACGTATTGCGCATTCTCAACTGGAAAAAATTGTTATTTTATTTTCACATGACAGAAAAACGAAACTGGAAGCAGGTACTTCCATTAAACGTCTGGGAGTACGCGTAAGCAACGATTTAAAGTGTAAGGACCGCATAAACTAATTGCAAGCAAGGCAGGGCAGATGTCAGACTAAGATTAGAAGATTGCTCGGTAAGTGTAGTCCACCCACGAATAAGGTAGCCTGCAAAAAACGAACGTTCGACAGTTACTTCAATTGTGTTCGTCATTGTGGGATCCGTACCAGATAGGACTGGTAGATGAAACAGAGAGTATTTAAAGAAATTTCATCACAGCTTTGTGTATTAAGCAAAAAAGAGTCACGGATATGCTCAGTCAGTTCCGGTGGCAGACGCTGGAAGAGAAACATTGTGTATCACTGTTAAAATTCGTAGGGTATGCGGTACTAGAAGAGTCAACCAAAACTCCTATGTATATCTCTCGAAAAGACCATGAAGAGAGAATAAGAGAAATTCAAGCCCACACAGAGTCTTACCAGCAACCGTTTTTCTCACGCACGATTCGCCACTGGAACAGTAATGGGGATAGTAGCAATGGTACACAATTACCCTTCGCAAGGTGGCTTGCGGAGTATAGGTTGGTGTATCGGTACGCATGGGACAGCATGCACCACCAATACGTTTCAAAACGCTTCGCATAAAAACAGAATTTTTACGCAGCCGTTACCACGGTTCTGTTAGTGATAGGTAGGGTCAAGTGTTTTGGATAGCCCCTGGCGTAAGGACCATTTGTACAGCCAACAGAAGGGTCGTCTGACTGTCACTATCCTACACTACAGAGACGAAGTCTGAATACTGCACACTTCCTCCAGCTGAGGTAAACGGAGCAAACCGGTTGGTTCTTTTTGAATTACACATGATTTACGGTGCTCCTAAAGTAGGTTGTGGAGACACAATTTATTTGTTGGGCACTTCTTGAGCAAACACGAAAAAAGGGTTTTTCACCATTCTTTCGCTGTCAGCAGCGGGTAGTATCTAAATAAATAACTGCAGGAAATTGCTCAAATTTTAACGGTATGTTGTCTAGGCATTTATCTAGAACTGCCGTCTTCCCGTTTGCAGAAAATATTTAATCGTTTTGGGTACCAAAACCGAGTCGTAGATTCCAGACGGATAGCACAGCAAATGACTGTAATTTTTGCCATATGTTCCTTAGATTCGGATCTTCAACAACATTAAAAATTTTCATCGTATCTTTATCCGTTTCCGAGGTACAGAGATCAAAGTTCCCTATTTGTTCACTTAAAATACGCACGTGAAATCTAGTGTGTAGAG
This sequence comes from Schistocerca gregaria, assembly GCF_023897955.1. Classification (NCBI taxonomy): domain Eukaryota; kingdom Metazoa; phylum Arthropoda; class Insecta; order Orthoptera; family Acrididae; genus Schistocerca; species Schistocerca gregaria. The sequence continues at coordinate 371,398,871 of NC_064925.1, read as the reverse complement.
AAAATGTAGTTTATAAAGTGACATAGCACGAAGAAATACACTGTAAAGCGTCTCCGTTATCATCTGAAGGTTTCTGAAAAACCCATGTTGTAATAATGATGCACATGCAAAACTTTTGTGTATGTAATATCCAGTCTGAGGTATAAAATTACATAGTTTTGCCTTATTCCAATTCCACATAAGTAAACTATCAAAATTTTACTGACCCGTAAAGCTATGTTCGTATGACTGACATAGCTTGCTGTAGCAGGAAAAAGAAGGGAACCAGCGGAAAATGCTCCTGTTGGAGCACAGAACGGCTACCTCATTCTACCTTCCTCAGCACCTTTAAGAATTTACCAAACAACCTTTGGCTTGTAAGCGTATTCGAGGTTTTTTGTGCTGAGAGAGAAGAAGACACTGACAGTGGGAAAAAGACGATAAGTAGTAAATCCTGCAAGCGAGATAGAAAGAGGGGACCTTAGTGGCAGTGGAACACAGTTGAGAGTGATAGAACATTTCTAGGAAAGGAGTGAGGGAGACAGTGCCAGGGGAGGGAGGGCAGAGAGAAGAAGAAAGCGGAAGCAAGTGGTAGTAAGAGAGCGTATCACAATGACAAAGAAACAGATATGGTTTGAGAAGGAAAAGTAGCAGTGAGAAGGAATGAATGAGATGGTAGCAGTAAGAGAGAGGAAGAGCAAGACAATGACAGTGAAAAGAGACAGTCATAGGACAGAACGAGGGAGACTGTGGTTCGGGGACAAGGAGACAGTGACAGAGAGAGACAAAGAGATGATGATCAGGGCTGAATGAGTGAGTGACAAGTTGGAGTTGATGGGTATGAGCGACTTACGGCGATGGACTAGGAGGTGGGAGTGAGTTACAGTTAGAGGAGCTTGTGATTGTGAGAGGTGATTCGCATGTTCAAAAGGACGTGAATACAACGAGGTGACAAAAGTCATGGGATAGCGATATGCACATGTACAGATGGCGATAATATGGCATGCACGAGGTATAAAAGGGCAGCGCATTGGCGGAGCTGCCTTCCTCATTCAGATAATTCGTGTGAAAAGGTGTCCGACGTGATTATGGTCACACGATGGGAAGTAACAGACATTGGGGGCGGAATGGTAGTTGCAGCTAGATGCATGCGGCATTCTATTTCGGAAATCGTTAGGGCATATAATATTCTGGAAACCACAGTGTCAAGACTGTGCCGAGAATACCAAATTTCAGCCACTATCTCTCACCACGGAAAACACAGTGGCCGTCGGCCTTTACTTAACGACCGGGAGCAGAAGTGTTTGAGTTGAATTGACAGTGCTAACAGACAAGCAACACTGAATGAGATAACTGCAAAAATCAACGTAGAACGTACGACGAACGTATCCATTGCGACAGGGCTGCAAAATTAGGAGTTAATGGGCTATGGCAGTAGAGGACCGACGTGAATGTGTTTGTTAACATCACGACACAGCCTGCAGCGCATCTCCTAGGCTTGTGACCATACCGCAGGACCCTAGACGAAAAAAATGTTTCAAATGGCGCTGAGCACTATGCGACTTAACTTCTGAGGTCATCTGTCACCTAGAACTTAGAAGTAATTAAACCTAACTAACCTAAGGGCATCACACACATCCATACCCGAGGCAGGATTCGAACCTGCAACCGAAGCGTTCGTTCGGTTCCAGATTGTAGCGCCTAGAACCGCACGGCCACTCCCGCCGGCGGACACTAGACGACTGAGGAACCTTCTCCTCATCAGGTAAGTCCTGATTTCAGCTGATGGTAATGTTAGAATGTGGTGCAGACCCCAAGAAGCCATGGGCCCAAGTTGTCAACAAGGCACTGTGCAGGCTGGTGGTGTATCCATAACGGCATGGTTGTGTTTGCATGGAATAGACTGGGTTCTTTGGTCCTACTGAACCGACCATTGACTCGAAATGGTTATGTTCGCCTGCTTGGAGACCATTTGCATCCATTCATGGATGACAATGCGTCCTGTCACCAGGCCACAGTTGTGCGCGATTGGTTTGAAGAACATTCTGGACAAATCGCTCATTTATGGGACACAATCGAGAGGTCAGTTCATGCACAAAATCCTGCACCTTCAACACTTTGGCACTCGTGGACGCCTACAGAGGCAGAATGGTTCAGTATTTTTTCGGTGGACTTCCAACGACTTGTTGAGTCCCTGCCACGTAGCGCTACTGTACTAGGCCGGAAAAATACTGACACGACATTAGGAAGTATCCCATTAGTCTGGTCACCTCAGCGTATGTTCGCATGCCAAAATTTTAAAGGTGCTGAGGAAGATAATATATGAGGCAGTCGCAGTCCCACTTTTCAGTCAGGGTCTTTTAAACAAGAGCTTATTCGTTTTTCCTGCTCCGACACGAGCATTTTTTCGCTGGTATGAGTAGGAAAGAATGAGGGCAGGAGATAATGGAAACAAAGAGAGAAGATCAACATACGAGGTGCGATAAAAAAGTAACGGTAATTCTTTTAATTTTGCGGGCTTTAAAGATCCGATTGTCAAATTTTTCTTGTTGGTACACATGTTCCTGGTGTATGTTCGCATTCTTAGGTCTTTTCGATATTTTGTTTATTGTTGACAGCCAAAAAGCTTGCACATATTTTAGAGGACTCGGTGAATTTGTACTTTCGAAAAAGATGGGTCACAGTAGATTCGCCAAATGCCGAAGTCAACATTTCGAATGCAGTGCTGCACTTTATTGCATTTTTCTAGCAAATTCTTTGACCCAACTTTTTCGGAAGTAAAAATTCGCCGAGCACTCGAAAACAAGTACAAGCTTTTAGACTGTCAACAGTAAACAAAATGCTGAAAACAGCTAAAAATGCAAACATACATCAGGAACATGTGAACCAACAAGATAAAAATTAGAAAATTGGATGTTTAAAGCCTGCAATTTAAAAAAAAGTTGTCGTTACTTTTTGGTCACACCTCTTATGTTGTTCATCTCTCTTTGTTTTCATTATCTTCTGTCCTCATTCTTTCCTATTCATACCGAGACAAGACAAGAGTTTATGAGAGGTATAAACTTTTCTGAGGGGCTCGAGAAGACATTGAGGACATGACCGCCCCAGAGCCATAGTACATCAATTACTGACGATAATGTGGAAGAATTGAAGAAAATGGTTCTGGAAAATCGCCTAATCACCTTCAGAGAGGTTGCCGATGATGTCAGCATATCCTTTGACTCATACCAAGCCTGTTTTTCGGATGTTTTGGGTATGAAACGTGTGGGAGAAGACTTTGTTCCAAGACTGTTGAATTTCTAACAAAAACAGTGTCGCGCAGATATCTCTACTTCTAAAGAAGGCTATAACAGGTGATGAAACCAAGGCGCAATAGTCCCAATGGAAACTGCACGAAGAGACAAGACCGAAAAAAAAATTGACAAGGTCGATCACATGTGAAGGTTCTTCTCACTGTTTCCTTCGATTATAATGGAGTAGTGCATCCTGAATTCCTGCCTTGTGATCGTATAGTGCATAAGGAATACTGCCTGCAAGTTATGCGCCGTTTACATGAACCAATCCGAAGAAAATCACCAGAATTTTGGCAAAACCAATCGTGCAAATTGCAACAAGATGACGCATCCGCTCACACCTTAATGCTTGTTCGTGATATTTTGGCAAAAAGCAAAAGTGTTATAGTGCCTCAGCTACCGTATTCGTCAGACATGGACCGCTTCCGCTTCTTTCTATTCCCGAGGCTGAAGAGAACCATGAAAGGACATCGTTTTGACACCACTGATGAGATAAAAACAGAATCAATTGGTACAAATTGCTTTAACAAGGGAACCTCCCCATCGCACGCCTCTCAGGTTTAGTTATAAGTTTGCACAGTGGATTGGCCTTGAAAAACTGAACACAGATCAATCGCGAAAACAGGAAGAAGTTGTGTGGAACTACGAAAAAAATAAGCAAAATATACAAACTGAGTAGTCCATGCGCAAGATAGGCAACGGATAGTGTGAGCTCAAGAGCGCCGTAATCCCGTGTTTAGCGTGAGCAGCTGCGGAATGAGAGGTCCTTGGCTCAAGTCTTCACTCGAGTGAAAAGTTTAATTCTTTATTTTCAGTTTATGTGACAAACTCTTAAGTTTTTATCACTTTTTTGGGAGTGATTATCACATCCACAAGAAAACCTAAATCGGGCAAGGTAGAAGAATCTTTTTACCCATTCGCCAAGTGTACAAGTTAGGTGACGCACATGCCGTCACCAGTGTTGTATAGCATATATTAGACGTGTTTTCTGTGGAGGAATCGGTTGACCTACGACCTCGCGATCAAATGTTTTCGGTTCCCATTGGAGAGGCACGTCCTTTCGTCTACTAATCGCACGGTTTTGCGGTGCGGTCGCAAAACACAGACGCTAAACTTATTACAGTGAACAGATACGTAAATGAGCGAACGCACAGATCATAACTTTGCGAAAATAAAGAAATTGAATTTCTCAGTCGAGGGAAGAGTTGAACCAAGGACCCCTCGCTCCGCATATGCTCAAGCTAACCACGGGACCACGGCGCTCCTGAGCTTATACTATCCTTGATGTTGCCTATCTTGCGCATGGACTACTCAGTTTGTATATTTTACTTATTTTTTTTCATAGTTCCACACAACTTCTTCCTGTTTTCTCGATTGATCTGCGTTCAGTTTTTCAAGGCCTATCCACTGTGCCAACTTATAACTGAATCTGAAGGGGTGCGATGGAGAGGTTCTCTTGTAAGCGCCTAGAACCGCGCGGTCACAGCGGCCAGCAAACAGAATCGCTGAAGGAGCTGCACGCCATAACGAAAAGTGAGTTCTAGAAGTGCTTCCAAGATTGGAAAAAGCGCTGGCAGAAGTGGCTGAAAGGGGCCAAGTTGATACCGGTGAGGAACTTAAGAATCTTTAAGAAAAACAAAAAATTCCTTTACTTTTTCATCACAACTCGTAGAGCGAAGCGTGCCTGGTGTATGACGGACCAGGCCTGGGTGGCCGAGCGGTTCTAGGAGCTACAGTCTGGAAGCACGCGACCGCTCTGGTCGCAGGTTCGAATCCTGCCTCGAGCATGGATGTGTGTGATATCCTTAGGCTAGTTAGGTTTAAGTAGTTCTAAGTTCTAGAAGACTGATGACCTTGCAAGTTAAGTCCCATAGCGGTCAGAGCCATTTGAACCATTTTTTTGTATGACGGAGAGGGATAAAAGAGGAGCAAGAAAGGAGCCGTGTGGTACTGACACCTGCCGTGGCGGGCTGGCTCGGCGGCGTCCTGCGGCGGCGGCGGCTGGGGAGACGGCGGCTGCGCTCCCGCTGGCCAGAGCAGCAGCAGCGGCAGCAGGCAAGCGCAGAGGCGGGCTGGGCGAAGCATCGTGAGCTACTGTGCGACCGCGCGCTCCGACGCCGGTATATAAGGCCCGGCAGAGATAAGGCGGCCCGCCGTCAGCGACGCCTTGCGACATCCGCGGTGCCTGGAGCTCGCCAGCTGCCGCCGCCGCCGCCGCCTGGCGGACAGGTCGCGCCACGCAGATGCCACTCTGGTGGCTCATTTTCACTGGACGGAAGATGAGGCGATTAGTGCCTCGGGATTTGGGAAGGAAGCGATCGGCTAGGAGTGGGAAAGAGCCTGTATGAGCGTATTCTGGAGGTACTCCCCATACAGTATGACTGATCGGCCGGAACATTATGACCATCGACCTACTGCGGTAGCAGTGTCACCTGACGAGGAATGACTGCTGGTCAGACACAGGCAATGTGCGTGTAATATCACGAGCGGGCTCACCTTTTGCAGAATGAGAAAGACGCGCTATCAGTCCGAGGGCAGATTGTGATGCTCAGCACGAGCATTTCGGAAACTGCACGGCTTGTCGAGTATTCGAGGAGTGCTCTGGCGAGCGTCTTCAACGCGTGGCGAAACCAAAGCGAAACCACGTTCAGACATCTTGAGGTTGGGAGGCCACCACTCACTGCAGATGCCGGACGTCGTACACTCGGCAGACTGGTAAAATAGGACAAGCGGCGAACTGTGGCGAAACTAACATCAGACTTTAATGCTGGGATTAGTACAACCGTGCCCACCGAACAATTCTGACGATGGGCCTCCACAGCCAACGGTCCATACTGAAAGTTGGCTACACTGAGTCACAGCGCCAGAGATTGCGCCAAAGAGTATTATTCCGCAGCCTCCACTGGTGCAGCAGTAGTTCAGAGGATGTCGAGTGCAGTTGTTGTTCTGTTGGGCGAGAGAGTAGTTGCTGTTCCGTTGGTGTAATGTATAGATGGAAGATGTTGCAAAGATCACAGTGTATTTTTCGTCAATATATATTGAGGTAAAAAAAATTATTACAGATTTCTTTAATGACATTGCCTCTTGGTCACAGGTTCAGTCAACAAAGCATCTGGCTCGTGTTCATGTATTAGACTTGTTATTCTGCTTTCTATGCGCAATTATAGTATTTCTGGTTTTTCAATTAGTTCATTGTAAATGGTGTTTAAAATATCTCGTCGTATTGAGGAAGAACCGAGCCAGATACATGTACATTGAGTCACACTACCACACACAGAACAGTTACACTCGTGCTTTGTTGTTTTGTAGCTTATATAGTTGCAGGGGACTTAATTAATCAGTTGTGTTAATGTAAATATCTTGTCATTCTTTATTTTTATTTTATGCAATCAGATTGCGCGCTAATACTAGTCAGGGCCAACCGGTTACGAGACTTCGTAACCGGCCACACAGCTACTACAATTATTGCATTTATCCTTTCTTTTTAATTAAGCCCCCATGCAATACATGTTCCAGTGTCAACACCACGACACCGGCAACAACGACTGAAATGGGCACGTGACCGTCAGGGTTGGGTAGATTTTTGTGTGTGGGGGGGGGGGGCGAGGAGGGGGAGGGGGGGCTAGAGACCAAACAGCGAGGTCATCAGTCTCATCGGAGTAGGGAAGGATGGGAAAGGAAGTCGGCCATGCCCTGTCAAAGGAACCATCCCGGCATTTGCCTGAAGCGATTTATGGAAACCACGGAAAACCTAAACCAGGATGGCCGGACGCGGGATTGAACCGTCTTCCTCCCGAACACGAGTCCACCTCGCTCGGTACATAATCCGTCCAATTACAGTTTTTGGAAATTTGTGGTAAGGACTTATGGGACCAAACTGCTGAGGTCATCGGTCCCTAGGCTTACATGCTACTTAATCTAACTTAAACTAACTGACGCTAAGGACGACAAACACACTCATGCCCGAGGGAGGAGTCGAACCTCTGATGGGGAGAGCCGGGCGGACTGTGACAAAGCGCCCTACCCCGCACGGCTGACCATCAGCACTGGACGTTGGCGCAGTGACAGAGCGTTGCGTGATCTGATGAATCCTGATAACTTCTTCATCATGCCAATGGGAGGGCACGAATCCGTCGTCTTCCAGGAGAACAGCTCCTCAACACCTGTGCTGCGGGACAGAGACAAGCTGGCGGGGGCTCCATTACGCTCTGAGGCACATTCACATAGGCATCCATGGGTGTAGTGGAGCTCGTGTATGGCACCATGATGACCAAGGACTATCGCACACTTGTTGCACACCAAGTAAACTCCTTCATGACAATCATGTTTCCCAATAGCAGTGGCATTTTCTACAAGATAATGCGCCATGTCACAAGGTCAGGGGTGTGATGGAGTGGTTCGGCAAACACAGTGGTGAGTTCCAACTGAAATGCTGGCTCCCAGCTCGCCAGATCTGAGCCCGATCTAACACACCTGGGACATGATTGAACGTGGCGCCAGAGCTCATCGCCCCCCTCCCCGGAATTTACGGTAATTAGGGAACTTATGTGTGGAGATGTGCCGGCTTCCTTCAACGACCTACCAAAACCTCATTGTTTCCATGCCACGACGCGTCGTCGCTGTTATCTGTGCCAAATGTGAACATACTGGCTTTTAGGTAGGTGGTTATAATGTCCTGGTTGATCAGTGTAAATGTCTATGGAGAGAGGATTCGTATGCGCAGTACGAGAATTCTGTTCACAGCATTCTCCGCAGATAAGCTCACGTGATTTCGGGATGGTGCTAATGGTGCTCTAAGCCCATTGGAGACCTGGGACGGCCAGTCATTGCCGGGTGTTCTGCCGTCCCACGAGAACTGAAAAATGAGATCCCCTCTTTTCTACTGCCATCAGTCAAACAGATATTCACCTCCCCTCCCCTCCACTATCACCACCAACATCCAATGGCACAACAATGCAAATGTCCTATTATACATTTAATCGCTAAAAAAAAGGTGACCAGACGTGCTCAGGGAGAGTCTTCAAATTTCGTTTTTGTCCTCATTTTCTATAAAACGGATTGGGGACAATAAATGTCCTCGGTTTCTTAGTTTTTGTCCTCATTGTAACTTCCAGAAATAACTGGAATAGGAAGAATGTGCTGAACATTTTCAAAGATAACTGAACAGAACATACCAGTGTCGTCACACTTAGCTCCAATCCTTATTTTCTTTTATTGCAAGAACGTTTCTTTTTGTTTCGTACTCAGCGGCGGCTTCTTTAGTTTTGAGGTAGATAGAAGCAATGTGTCTACTTTCATCAAACTAAGTGAAGTTTTGTTATGAAACTGTTCTGTATGCTATTGAAAACAACATGGTGTTTTACTCTAATGTTGATGCATTAAGTTGTTCTGAAAGCGGTGCTGATATTCAAGATAATAAAAGCGGGTTAAAAGCTATGAGCTATCTGGAGAAGTTATCCTTGCATAACTGAGCAACTGTTTCACAAGGTATCCAGTCTAGTTTACCAAATTACCAACCAGGCTAACATTAATTATAATCTTTTAATAGTCATCTTACGACAATGGATGATATATATATATATATATATATATATATATATATATATATATATATCATCCATTGTAGTAAGATGACTATATATATATATATATATATATATATATATATATATAAAGAGAATTTAAATAAAAAGAAATAAATCAGTTTATTTATTTTAACATTGATCACTGTTCCGTTAAAATTTCACCATATTAAACTTGATTCATAACTAAACTGGTGCCTTATTTAGGATTGTTTAGGATTGTGAAAATGTGAGTTTGTAATCTTACGGAACACATCAAATATGGAGCCAAGATTTTGAGACTGCATACAACACTGCATTCATAAACTAACACACGAAGAACGTTGAAACATATGCAAGAGGAAATTAACCACAACCAACAGATTCAATTTTCACCCAAAGAAGTTACGGTCGTAGCGCAATCCTGTCCATCATGAAATTACCACACTCTGGTATAGTAAATTCATAAAAATTGCCTGTGAAATCTTCCCGAAAAGAATAGCCGAGGGCTTCTTTGATGATTACACCATATGCTTCACCTGGTCAACTTGGTTTACACAAAGAGTGTAACTCCACAATAATTTTCATAATTAAAATAAATTACATCGAAACACAATTTACAAAAGAAAAACTGGTTACTATCGTTATACTATTAACCTGATCGGTAAGCACGTGGTACTGGTCTTACAAAGTACACCCCATGTGCGTTGCACATAAAGAAAAGTTGCTATATTGAAAAATATTCTCAAGACGAGGCATTATAATCTCACACACGTTCGCATTTAACATTGATGATCTTAGTTAGAGTTACGGATCATCAACACATGGTTCCACTTTGCTCACAAAGTAGTGACAAAGCAACTACTGGAAGATATTCTGAACTTCACCCTCGAATTACACTGTGTTGCAATTTAAGATAACATTAGATATTTTAGATCTAGACCTGAAATAAAGGTGATTAAATTTTCAGTTAGGCTGAACTTAAGAAATCCATTGTCCTACAGACTTAGCAGAGACGCGCTTAGCCGGACATCTTACCACTTCAGATGCTCGCCGCAGACAGAGTGGCGTGGGCCCCTACCGAGGGTGCTTCACAGATACAAACGGAAGTGACCAGAGAGGCAGCTTCCTACACCAACATGACAAGGGACAGATAAGACCATACCAAGAATAGAAACCTTTTTGCTTTTAGAAAGCGTAGCTACCTGTTCCGACGTTGGTCCTACTGTTCTCTAGCAGACCGGCTTGTCTGGTACCATTGAGCATACAACTAGAAATACATTTGCTCATTCATCCTTTCACACAGAAAGGAAGGGGGATGACAGTATCTTATCATAGACGCTATATAAAAGAAGGCACATATAGATTCCATATGAGACTGTGTGACATGAATTACATATAAACTGTGTTTTAAAGTGTAGTAGTGTTACAGATCGTTCTTGTTTATGTGTAAAAGTAACACGTTCCACTGCTCAGTCTCCTCCCAGATAGTCAGAAACACCACAGTAAATTTAGAAGTGGAATGTATGCCGTAAATGACAACAGATTTAAGAAATTAAGATGAAAGGAATCCAGCAGAGACCTTTCACTACTTTTTCCTCTATTTCATTTTTTTCCCCTCATTTGCTCATTTTTTCGCTGTTTGATGTGAAATGAATTTTTCTGCCCTTCACCACCCTATAAATTTTGGTCCCAGGCTGCCACCTAGCCATGCCTAGTGGTAGAAACGGTCCCGGGGCCCCAATCTGTATCGTTCATACCGATCGGAGCGGTGGGCTAGCCTCGGTAGTGCCGTTATTTTCAGTTCTTTATCCGAAGCTGCTGTTCTGCAAGCTTCTCAGACCTGTTATCAATCGGTCCTGCTGCCGATTTTCCGCCAGCTGTACCGAGATGTGGCTAGGTTTTGGTATAGCGACTCATTCAATTCAGTGTGACTTGTTTACATCTAGAATGTGTTATTTTAGAGTTATTGAGTGGTTTTAGTTTCAGATTTAGTGATTATCTTCACTGAAGAATCACCAGAACGTATCTGAGTGGAAAGTGAGTTCACAATAGACTGTATTCCTTTGTCAGAAATGTGATTTGTAATGTTGATACTGTGACTGATTGTAACATCGAAAAACAGTTTCGGTCAATATCCTGACAAAATATCCGTTATTCTTACCTAATTAAGAGTCTAAAAATCATTAAATTTCAGAATATCGGCTTTGATTACGTATATCACATGAGTGTTAGCTGAAACTTAAAGGAAAAAAATGCTGTGCCAAAAGTCGTAGGTTCGCATACTGATGGGTACGAAAATTTTATTTTCCTCTTCGTGTTTGTTACTCGTTCTGAGACTCCGTTAGTCGTGAAAGTTAAGTATTTTTCTGAAACATTCGTTGTTACACGCAAGAGCGCAGTTTCTCAAAAATGAGTGTCTTCGATTTTGTGACTTCCATATGTTTAAGAAAAGAAAAATGAAATTGCGTGTGTGAATCAACTGAGAGTGACATTTATATTTTTTTCTTGTCACAAATAATTCACTATTTTTTTCTGAATATGTCGTGATTCCTGGCCTGGGTGTGTGATCGGAGAGGAATCTAAGAGTACAACTTAAATTACTGCAAATGAAACTATCAGCAATCATCTTTATACTATTGCTTGGCCGTGCGGTTCTAGGCGCTACAGTCTGGAGCCGAGCGACCGCTACGGTAGCAGGTTCGAATCCTGCCTCGGGCATGGATGTGTGTGGTGTCTTAGGTTAGTTATGTTTAATTAGTTCTAAGTTCTAGGCGACTGATGACCTCAGAAGTTAGGTCACATAGTGCTCAGAGCCATTTGAACCATTTTTGAACTATTGCTTGTCACAGGTATTTATCTGTGATCGAATCGTTAACAATAGCAGACAGAGATGAAACATCCCTGCCACAATATTTTTAGATTATATCACCATATATGAAAGTGGCCGAGCCGTTCTAGGCGCTACAGTCTGGAACAGCGCCACTACTACGGTTGCAGGTTCGAATCCTGCCTCGGGCATGGATGTGTGTGATGTCCTTAGGTTAGTTAGGTTTAACTAGTTCTAAGTTCTATGACCTTAGAAGTTAAGTCCCATAGTGCTCAGAGCCATATGAACCATATATGAAACATTTGATTCGTCAGATGCATGTTACAAACTACGACGAACTTCAGTACCTGCACTCGTCACACGCTCTCGAATAGACGTTTTTTGTTTTTAAGAACCAAAGATACAGGTAAGAAAAATAGAGTACGAATCAGCATAGCACAGCAACAATCAGTTAGAATGCAAAGAAATAACAAAGAATAGAATTAGAAAATTACCTTTTATTTTATTCGTCTGGAAACAAAGCTTGTACAATATAAAGTTAATTTCGTAACCAAGGTAGCAGCAACTATTGCCATTATTGTAGCACATGTTTTAGTGCTTTTATTTTACTGAAATTCGCGATAACATCGTTGAAATCCATTCCATTTGAAACTTTTCTTCCAGTTGATAAAGTGGGCAGATCGGCTAGTCGTTCTTGATTCATCATATAGCGAACATAATTTTTATTAGTTTCAGTTTAGAAAAACTTCTCTCTGACTGATGTGACTGAAACACAAATGGTCCTGACGTGCGGCTGCCCGGAGATGGACAGCATCTGCCAACGTGCAGAGATTGGAGCTCTTGGAATGACCAGCCCGACCGCTTGTTATGTGTTACCAACCACAATAATTTGACATACCTGAAGATGTGATTTTAAAATCCCGAAACCGATCGTGGTTTCAGTGAATATTAGTACAGCTGAAGCGTATCTCTCTAAATTAATTCTCATGCCTCTCAGTTGTGCATGTCCTACTTACCAAATTTTGTGTAATATATACTCGATGAAAGTCGACAGTGGCCGTGGTATAGAAAGGTATAGAAAGAGCGAAGGAGACAATGGCGCTGTGACAGAGACAAACGTAGTGGCAGTGGAGCGCAGTTGACAGAGACAGAAGAGTGAAGAGTGAAGGGGGCAGTGCCAATGGGAGAGGAATAAAGAGAAGGAGGAATAGGAAGTGGGTGAGAGCGAGTGATAGAGACAAAATGTATGACAATGACGACAGAGAGAGAGATAGTGACAGTGAGAGTGGCAGTGGAAAGGAATGAATAAGATAGTAGCAGAAAGAGGGAACAATAGGTAGAAACAGTGAGAGGAGACAGTATTAGCAGGACAGAACGAAGGAGACTGTGGCTGTGGAACGGGGCAGTGAGTGTTAGACAGACACAGAGAGATAATAATTTGGAAATTGGAAATTTGTGGTAAGGCCTTATGGTACCAAACTGCAGAGGTCACCGGCCATAAGCCTACACACTACTTAAGCTAACTTAAACTGACATTATGGACAACACACACACCCATGCCCAAGGGAGGACTCGGACACCCGACGGGGGGAGGGAGATAATAATGGTTTTGGCTGAGTGAATGAGTGACAATGGACAAGTGGGAATGGCTGGGTATGAGCGACTTTCAGCGATGGACTAGTAGGTGTGACCGAGTTACAGTTAAGGGAGCTTGTGAATTTCATGTTAAAGAGAGCGCGATTATGTTCGCATGCCAAAATATTTGGGAAAGTTCTGAAAGGTGCTGAGGAAGGTATAATGAGGCAGCTTGAGCCCCACTTTTCAGTCAGAGTCTTTTAAATAGGAGGCTATCCGTCTTTCTGTGAAACTATTGGAGCAATTTTTCCACTACTTGCGTTATAGCGAACTGTCTGTGTGATCTCTCCGAGGTCCACGAGAAAGACAGGCCGCGGCTCGTACGTCACAAGGGTAGTCCTGAACTCGCTCAGCTCAGCGGACAAAATGCGTTTGTAAACGTGTTAACTCGCAGCTGGGCGCGTAAGTACTAACGAGAGTTGCATCTTCCACTGGAATCTGCTGTTACGAAGCCTTACTGATTAACAGTACTACAGCAAAATTTAATTTAAGATCAATACTCGATATAACCCCCCGCCCCCATGAACCATAGACCTTGCCGTTGGTGGGGAGGCTTGCGTGCCTCAGCGATACAGATAGCCGTACCGTAGGTGCAACCGCAACGGAGGGATATCTGTTGAGAGGCCAGACAAACGTATGGTTCCTGAAGAGGGGCAGCAACCTTTTCAGTAGTTGCAGGGGCAACAGTCTGGATGATTCATTGATCTGGCCTTGTAACACTAACCAAAACGGCCTTGCTGTGCTGGTACTGCGAACGGCTGAAGGCAAGGGGAAACTACGGTCGTAATTTTTCCCGAGGGCATGCATCTTTACTGTAGAGAGCTGCATCAAACCAGTCTCAAAACTGAAGACCACAACAACAACAACAACTCGATATAAATGGTATAGCGGCTTGCTTATAGCATTTAGTCTCTTCCACTTATCAGTACTCATTACATGCCGGAAGTGGTGCCTTATGTAACTGATAATTTTATCATGATTTTATTTCACTGCACGCCAGTACAGTCGTAACAAATTATAAGTAGGCCCATGGACTTCCGATCATTAACACTAATAACAGTAAGATTCCATAAGAGCGGATTCCAGTAGAAGATTCAGCTTTCGTTCGCACGGACACGCCTAGTTACGAGTTAACAGGTGTAGAAACGTAGTTTGTCTGCTGATTTGAGCGAGCGCTGGACTAGCTTCGTGACGTACGTGTCGCGTACTGTCTTTCTCGTGGGCCTCGAATCTCTCGGTGTGACGCTCCCACGTCCGTCGTGCTGACGATTCGACTTCTCTCGAAGCCCGAAAGATGGCGATAAGCTGGACGTAAACGTCTGGGCATACCGCGCTGCGATGTTCGCGTGAAGAGTATCACTAACATTAGACACCCGCAGTATCTGTCACGCAGTCACAGCATTCATTATTTTTCCTAACTGAAAATAAGCTTGAATAAGGATGAAATTTTATTCAGCGTATGCCACAGGCCTGCAAATACTGGAGTATCCGTTCTGTAACTTTTGCGTATAGTATTAGAGTCAAAATTTAAATGAGCTCTGCAAGACTTGACATTAAATGAGGCAGAAGGGATAGATAACGTTCCATTGGAATCTCCAAATCAATGGGGCTAGAGGAAAACATAGAATTATTCAAGTTGGTGCGCAGAATCCATGAGACTGCTGGCGTACCTTCAGACGTTCCGATAAATATCGTCCACGCAATTCCGGACGTAGCAAAGGCGAATAAGTGCGAGAACTAGCGCGCATTCATCTTAAAAACTCATGCAGACAAGCTGCCGGCATGAATGGTACAAGGAAGAATGGATAAGAAAACTGAGGATCACACAAAATAAGCAGTCTTGCATATGCGGATGACTTAGTTGTCATGGCAGATTCGATTAAAAGTTTGCAAAGTAATATTTCAGAGCTAGATCAGAAATGTAAGGACTATGGTATGAAGATTAGAATCTCCAAAACGAAAGTAATGTCAGTGGGAAAGAAATATAAACGGATTGAGTGCCAAATAGGAGGAACAAAGTTAGATCAGGTGGACGGTTTCAAGTACTTAGGGTGCATATTCTCACAGGATGGCAACATAGTGAAAGAACTGGAAACGAGGTGTAGCAAAGCTAATGCAGTGAGCGCTCAGCTACGATCTACTCTCTTCTGCAAGAAGGAAGTCAGTACCAAGACTAAGTTATCTGTGCACCGTTCAATCTTTCGACCAACTTTGTTATATGGGAGCGAAAGCTGGGTGGATTCTGGTTACCTTATCAACAAGGTTGAGGTTACGGATATGAAAGTAGCTAGGATGATTGCAGGTACTAGTAGATGGGAACAATGGCAGGAGGGTGTCCACAATGAGGAAATCAAAGAAAAACTGGGAATGAACTCTATAGATATAGCAGTCAGGGCGAACAGGCTTAGATGGTGGGGTCATGTTACACGCATGGGAGAAGCAAGGTTACCCAAGAGACTGATGGGTTCAGCAGTAGAGGGTAGGAGGAGTCGGGGCAGACCAAGGAGAAGGTACCTGGATTCTGTTATGAATGATTTTGAAGTAATAGGTTTAACATCAGAAAAGGCACCAATGTTAGCACTGAATAGGGGAACATGGAGGAATTTTGTAAGGGGGCTATGCTCCAGACTGAACGCTGAAAGGCATAATCAGTCTTAAATGATGATGATGATGAGTTAGATGACGATCAGTTTGGCTTTAGGAAAGGTTAAGGCAGAGAGAAGCAGTTCTGACTCGCTTGATAATGGAGGCAAGACAGTAAAAATCAAGTCATGCTAATAAGATTTTTCGACCTTGGAAAAACATTCGACGATGTCAAATGGTGCAAAATGTTCGAAACACTGGGGAAAAGGGTAATATACAATATGTACGACGCAAGAAGACGACTGGTAGACTAAGAACGAAGCGTTCTGATTAAAAGGGGGGTGAGACATTTGTCTCGCTCGTACTAGTCAATCTATACATCGAAGAAAGAACGACGGATATAAAAGGAATGTTCAAGAGTTGGATGCAAATTTAAGATGAGATGATATGAATGATAAGAGTCACTAATGACGTTGCTGTCCTCACAAGAAAATGAAGAAGAATTACAGGATCTGTTGAATGGAATGACAGGCTAAGGTCTGTAGGTAAACTGGAAAAGTACAGAAGTAATGAGAAGTAGCAGAAATGAGAACAGCGAGAAACTTAACAGCGAAACTGGTAGTCACGAAGTAGTCAACATTAACGATTTCTGCTACCTTTGAAGCAAATTAACTAATGACGGACGAAGCAAGGTGCACATAAAGAGCAGACTAGCACCGGCGAATTGGACATTCCTGGTCAAGAGAAGTCTACTAGTGTCAAACTTAGGCTTTAGTCTGAGGAAGAAATTTCTGAGAATATACGTTTGGAGCACAGCATTGTATGGAGCAAGACATGGGCTGTGGGAAGATCGGAATAGAAGAGAATCGAGGCATTTAAGATGTGATGATACGGAAGAATATCAAATGTTAACTGGACTGATAAGATAGGGAATGAGATTGGTCCTCACGGAATCGACCAAGAAAGGAACTTATGGAAAAAACTGTCAAGAGGAAGGGACAGGGTGGTATGACATCTGTTAAGGCATCAGGCAATAACCTCCACTGTACTAGACGGAACTGTAGAGGGTATAAAATGTAACGGAGACCGAGATTGGAATACATCCAGCAAATAAATGAGGAAATAAGTTGAAAGCGCAACTCTGAGATGGAGAGCTGGGCGCAGGAGAGGAATTCGTGGCGGGTCTCTTCAAACTTGTCAGAAGACTGACAAAAAAAGAACTTTGGTCCAGGTTTTCACTGAGGAACAATTCCCGCTTCGTCAGTGTATGCTCAGAACAAGAATTCTTATCGCAATTTCCACATGTGATCGAATTCATAGCGTCTACCTTGAATTAGCGAATCGAAGTGAGAGACTATGCCACTAGGCATAGTAAAACTGTCAAAAGGACCTGCTGCAGAAATCCTGGATTTCCCCATGTGGAGAATTAAGCAAGTTGTCTGTGTTTCAGAGTGTGTTTTCTTGGAGATAAGCTGCAGGAACACCTGTTGAGGCCCCTCGCTTGTTAGTGGATACACCTACACATCCATCCGTTGTTATCTGAGCAGTTAGCCAGCGTACTGAGATGAAGGAAGCCATACCGCCTACATGAGTTATTATCGCTACCCACGTTCCTTGAAAACGTACGGAATATTACAAAGGAAATAATCATAAAGTATAGTGTTATATCCCACAGACCTGACTTTACAACGATTCTGCTGCCCCCAGGATACATTTCGAGTAAGGACCATGCAGATGAGATACGAGAAGTTAGGGCTCTTAGGAAGGCACAGGCAGTCGTTTCTCCTTCTCTCTGTTTGCTAGTGGAACAATAAAGGAAATGACTTGTAGCGACACAACGTACCCGCCGCCGCCTGCAGAGTATGTAGAGATAGACCTCAGACAGTGTGGGAATCTTCCGAAAGTCAAAACTAAAGTAAAATATGTCCCATTAGCTACTCCTTTCTAAAATATGTGTTGCACATCTACATCTTAAGTCCTCAAGCAATCTTACGGTGTGTGGCGAAGGGTACTTCGTGTACCAGTTTTACTTCGCCCTTTTCCTACTCCTGTCGTGAATGTTTCGCGGGAAGAACGATTGCTGGTGAGCTTCTGTGTGGACCTGAATCTCTTTAGTTTGACATTCATGGTCTGTTCGTGAGATATACGTAGGAATAAGCAATCAATCAATTTGTGGTTTTTTCTAGAAACATACTCTCTTGGAATTGAAACAGTAAACCACACAGTGATGCAGAACGCTTCTACATCTACATCTAAATCATACTCCGCAAGCCACCTAATGGTGTATGGAGGAGGGTACCTTCGCTACCACTGTCTGATCTCTCCAACTCTGTTCCACTCACGAATAGTGCGTGGAGGGAATGATTGTCGGTAAGCCTCTGTATTGTCTCAAATTTCTCGAATTTTCTTCTCGTAACAAATACGCGAGATGTATGTGGGTGAGTTAATATGTTGTCATACTCCTCCTGAAAAGTGCTGACCCGAAATTTCAATAGTAAATCTCTCCGTGATGCACAACCCCTCTCTTGTAACGACTGCCAGTGGAGTTCGTTTAGCATCTCCGAAACGCTCTCTCGCCAGCTAAACGATCCCGTGACGAAACGCGCCGCTCTTCGTTGGATCTTCTCTATCAGTCCTACCTGATAGGGATCCCAGATATATGTACAATACTCAAGAATCTGGCGAACAAGCGCCTTATAAGCCACTTCTTTCGTGGATGAGTTACATTTCCTTTTCTTCCGATGAATCTGAGCCTGGTGTCTGTTTCTCCCACTATCTGTTTTGTTACGCGTAGATATTTTACGGCAGATGCTGTCTCCAGCTGTTTGTCATCAATAGTGTAGCTGTACAGTAGTGGATTTATTTTCTTATGTATGCGCAAAATGTTACATGTATTCACGTTCGGGGTCAATTGCCAGAGTCTGCACCATTCATCAATCTGTGCAGATCGTTCTGAAAATTCTCACTATCTTCTGGAATTGCTACTTTGGTGTAGACAACTGCATCATCTGTGAATAGCCTTAAAGAGCATCCGACGCTTTCTACTAGATCATTTATATATATTGTAAACAGAAACGGTCCTATCACACTTCCCTGTGGTACTCCGTATATGACCTTTACATCTGTCGACTTTGTTCCGTTAAGAGCGACGTGTTGACTACTATCTTCAAGAAAGTCTTAAATCCAACTGCCAGTCTGCTCAGATACTCTGTAAGCTCGTATTTTCTTCATTAAATGGCAATGCGGGACCGAGTCAAATGCCTTACTGAAATCAAGGAACACGGCATCAACCTGAGCGCCGTTGTCCGCTGCACAGTAGATCTCGTGGAGGAACAGAGCTTACTGAGTTTCGCAGGATCTCGGTTTGCGGAATCCATGTTGATTTTTATAGAGGAGATGTTCATTTTATAAAAATGTCACAATTCTTGAGCATAAAACACGTTCCATAATACTACAACAGATTGACATAAACGATATTGATCTATAATTGTTTAGATCTGTGTTTCAGCCTTTCTTAAAAACGGGAATGACCTGCCCTTTTTTCAGTAGTTAGATACCTTTCGTTGCTCAAGCGATCTACGATAAACTACTGCTAGAAGGAGGGGAAGTTCTTTCGCATAATCTTTACAGAATCTTATCGGTATCGAGGAAGGTATTAGGAGTAATCCACTAAATTACAGGCCCATGTCGTTAACGTCGATATGCAGCAGGACTTTAAAACATATATTGTGTTCGAACATTATGAATTACCTCAAACTAAACGTTCTATTGACACACAGTCAACATGGGTTTAGAAAACATCGTTCCTGTGAAACACAACTAGCTCTTTATTCATATGAAGTGCTGAGTGCTATTGACAAGGGATTTCAGATCGATAACGTATTCCTGGATTTCCGGAAGGCTTTTGACACTGTACCACACAAGCGGCTCGTAGTGAAATTGCGTGCTTATGGAATATCGTCTCAGTTAAGTGACTGGATTTGTGATTTCCTGTCAGAGAGGCCACAGTTCGTAGTAATTGATGGAAAGTCATCTAGTAAAACAGAAGTGATTTCTGGCGTTCCCCAAGGTAGTGTTATAGGCCCTTTGCTATTTCATATCTATATAAACGATTTGGGAGACAATCTGAGCAGCCGTCGTCAGTTGTTTGCAGATGACCTTGTCGTTTATCGACTAATGAAATCATCAGAATACCAAAAGAACCAAACAAACTGCAAAACGATTTAGAAAAAAATATCTGAATGGTGCGAAAAGTGACAGTTAACCGTAAATAACGAAAAGTGTGAGATCATCCACGTTAGTGCTAAAAGGAACTCGTTAAACTTCGGTCACACGAAAAATCAATCTTATTTAAAAGCCGTAAATTCAATTAAATACCTAGGTATTACAATTACGAACAACTTAAATTGGAAGGAACACATAGAAAATGTTGTGGGGAAGGCTAGCCAAAGACTGCGTTTTATTGGCAGGACACTTAGAAATTGTAACAACCTACTAAGGAAACTGCCTACAATACGCTTGTCCGTCCTCTTTTAGAATACTGCTGCGCGGTGTGGGATTCTTACCAGATAGACGGAGTACATCGAAAAAGTTCAAAGAAAGGCAGCACGTTTTGTAATATCGCGAAATGTGGGAGAGAGTGTCACAGAAATGATACAGGATTTGGGCTGTACATCATTAAAAGAAAGGCGTTTTTCGTTGCGACGGAATCTTCTCACGAAATTCCAATCACCAACTTTCTCCTCCGAATGCGAAAATATTTTGTTGACACCGACCTACATAGGGAGGATCGATCACCACGATACAATAAGGGAAATTAGACCTCGTACGGAACTTGCCGTTGGTGGGGAGGCTTGCGTGCCTCAACAATACAGATAGCCGTACCGTAGGTACAACCACAACGGAGGGATATCTGCTGAGAGGCCAGACAAACGTGTGGTTCCTGAAGAGGGGCAGCAGCCTTTTCATTAGTGCAAGGGCAACAGTCTGGATGATTGACTGATCTGGCCTTGTAACAATAACCAAAACGGCCTTGCTGTGCTGGTACTGCGAACGGCTGAAAGCAAGGGGAAACTACGGCCGTAATTTTTCCCGAGGGCATGCAGTTTTACTGCATGACTAAATGCTGATGGCGTCCTCTTGGGTAAAATATTCCGGAGGTAAAATAGTCCCCCATTCGGATCTCCGGCCGGGGACTACTCAAGAGGATGTCGTTATCAGGAGAAAGAAAACTGGCGTTCTACGGATCGGAGCGTGGAATGTCAGATTCCTTAATCGGGCAGGTAGGTTAGAAAATTTAAAAAAGGAAATGGATAGGTAAAAGTTAGATATAGTGGGAAGTAGTGAAGTTCAATGGCAGGAGGAAAAAGACTTCTGGTCAGGTGACTACAGGGTTATAAACACAAAATCAAATAGGGGTAATGCAGGAGTACGTTTAATAATGAATACGAAAATAGGAATGCGCGTAAGCTACTACAAACAGCATAGTGAACGCATTATTGTGTCCAAGATAGATACGAAGCCCACATCTACTACAGTAGTACAAGTTTATATGCCAACCAGCTCTGCAGATGACGGAGAAATTGAAGAAATATATGATGAAGTAAAAGAAATTATTCAGATAGTGAACGGAGATGAAAATTTAATAGTCATGGGTGACTGGAATTCGGTAGTAGGAAAAGGGAGAGAAGGAAACGTAGTAGGTGGATATGGATTGGGGCTAAGAAATGAAAGAGGAAGCTGCCTTGTAGAACTTTGCATAGAGCACAACTTAATCATAGCTAACACTTGGTTTAAGAATCATGAAAGAAGGATGTATACATGGAAGAACCCTGGAGATACTAAAAGGTATCAGATAGATTATATAATGGTAAGACAGAGATTTAGGAACCAGGTTTTAAATTGTAAGACATTTCCAGGGGGAGGGACTCTGACCACAATCTATTGGTTATGACCTGTAGATTAAAACTGAAGAAACTGCGAAAAGGTGGGAATTTAAGGAGATGGGACCTGGATAAACTGAAAGAACCAGAGGTTGTACAGAGTTTCAGGGAGAGCATAAGGGAACAATTGACAGGAATGGGGGAAAGAAATACAGTAGAAGCAGAATGGGTAGCTTTGAGGGCTGAAGTAGTGAAGGGAGCAGAGGATCAAATAGGTAAAAAGACGAGGGCTAGTAGAAATCCTTGGGTAACAGACGAAATATTGAATTTAATTAACGAAAGGAGAAAATATAAAAATGCAATAAATGAAGCAGGCAAAAACGAATAGAAACTTCTCAAAAATGAGATCGACAGGAAGTGCAAAATGGCTAAGCAGGGATGGCTAAAGGACAAATGTAAGGATGTAGAGGCTGATCTCTCGAGGGGTAAGATAGAGACTGCCTACAGGAAAATTAAAGAGAACTTTTGAGATAAGAGAACCACTTGTATGAACATCAAGAGCTCAGATGGAAACCCAGTTCTAAGCAAAGAAGGGAAAGCAGAAAGGTGGAAGGAGTATATAAAGGGCCTATACAAGGGCGATGTACTTGAGGACAATATTATTGAAAGGGAAGATGAAATGGGAGATACGATACTGCGTGAAGAGTTTAACAGAGCACTGAAAGACCTGAGTCGAAACAAGGCCCCCGGAGTAGACAACATTCCATTGGAACTACTGACGGCCTTGGGTGAGCCAGTCCTGACAAAACTCTACCACCTGGTGAGCAAGATGTATGAAACAGGCGACATACCCTCAGCCTTCAAGAAGAATATAATAATTCCAATCCCAAAGAAAGCAGGTGTTGACAGATGCGAAAATTACCGAACAATCAGTTTAACAAGCCATAGCTGCAAAATACTAACACGAATTCTTTACAGACGAATGGAAAAACTAGTAGAAGCCGACCTCGGGGAAGATCAGTTTGGATTCCGTAGAAATACTGGAACACGTGAGGCAATACTGACCTTACGACTTATCTTAGAAGAAAGATTAAGGAAAGGCAAACCCACGTTTCTAGCATTTGTAGACTTAGAGAAAGCTTTTGACAATGTTGACTGGAATAGTCTCTTCCAAATTCTGAAGGTGACAGGGGTAAAATACAGGGATCGAAAGCTTATTTACAATTTGTACAGAAACCAGATGGCAGTTATGAGAGTCGAGGGGCATGAAAGGGAAGCAGTGATTGCGAAGGGAGTAAGACAGGGTTATAGCCTCTCCCCGATGTTATTCAATCTGTATATTGAGCAAGCAGTAAAGGAAACAAAAGAAAAATTCGGAGTAGGTATTAAAATCCATGGAGAAGAAATAAAAACTTTGAGGTTCGGTGAAGACACTGTAATTCTGTCAGAGACAGCAAAGGACTTGGAATAGCAGTTGAATGGAATTAACAGTGTCTTGAGATGAGTATATAAGATGAACATCAACAAAAGCAAAACGAGGATAATGGAATGTAGTCGAATTAAGTCGGATGATGCTAAGGGAATTAGATTAGGAAATGAGACATTTAAAGTAGTAAAGGAGTTTTGCTATTTGGGGAGCAAAATAACTGATGATGGCCGAAGTAGAGAGAATATAAAATGTAGACTGGCAATGGCAAGGAAAGCGTTTCTGAAGAAGAGAAATTTGTGAACATCGAGTATAGATTTAAGTGTCAGGAAATCTTTTCTGAAAGTATTTGTATGGATTGTAGCCATGTATGGAAGTGAAACGTGGACAATAAGTATTTTAGACAAGAAGAGAATAGAAGCTTTTGAAATGTGGTGCTACTGAAGAATGCTGAAGATTAGATGGGTAGATCACATAACTAATGAGGAAGTATTGAATAGGATTGGGGAGAAGAGAAGTTTGTGGCACAACTTGACTAGAAGAAGGGATCGGTTGGTAGGACATGTTCTGAGGCATCAAGGGATCACTAATTTATTGTTGGAGGGCAGCGTGGACGGTAAAAATCGTAAAGGGAGACCAAGAGATGAATACACTAAGCAGATTCAGAAGGATGTAGGTTGCAGTAAGTACTGGGAGATGAAGAAGCTTGCACAGGATAGAGTGGCATGGAGAGCTGCATCAAACCAGTCTCAGGACTGAAGACCACAACAACCACAACACGGAAAGATATAGGTGTTCATTCCTTCCGCGCGCTATACGAGATTGCAATAATAGAGAATTGTGAAGATGGTTCGATGAACCCTTTGCCAGGCACTTAAATGTGATTTGCAGAGTATCAATGTAGATGTAGATGTAGATGGTCCTGATGACACTAAGCGATTGTAGCTGCTTTTCAAATCCTCGATCGGTTATCTCAGTATCTGCCATTTCGACGTTCGTACGACGATTGGAAGAAGAACGACAGTGTTAATCTTCCGCGGTGATACAAATTCGGAAGACCGAATTCAGTATTTCGGCCTTCTCTATTTTATCTTCCGTTTCGGGGCCGCTTTGGTCGCTGAGAGAATGAAAATATGATTCTCTTGCAGTGTCAGACAGTGGCGTTAGCTGAGCATCTCCTTGACTCATTTGCGCTTGCTAAATTAACCTGTAAGTGAACGCATTTCACAGTTCTTCCATACTTTCTCCATCAACCGTATCCCCTACTAAACTAGCAATATTCAAATATTGGTCGAATGAGGGATTGGCAGCATGGGTATGATTCCGCTACTCATTAAGTGGGATGTGGGAAACCACCTCAAAGGCACATTGAGGCTGGTCTGCATACCGGCCTTGTTTAGACCCAATAATCTTTACACATTGATTACAAACAAATGCAATGTTTTACAGGTAAACAATCTTCAAATGTTCAAATGAGTGTGAATTCCGAAGGGACCAAACTTCTGTGGTCATCGGTCACTAGGCTTACACACTACTTAAACTAACTTATCCTAGGAACAAGGGGGAGGACTCGAACCTCTGGCGGGAGGGGCCGCTCAATCCGTGACGTGGCGCCTCTAACCGCGCGGCCACTCTGCGGGGCTAAGCAATCACATATTTTTTTTAAAAAAAAAAAATTATTCAGTTCCAACAGTTCAGGTAGGGATGAATACTTGTAGACAGCTTTTTCCAAAAGCTCGTCTTGAGCCGTCGGCACACGGAACGAGTTAGCTAACGCTGAGGTGGCGCTTTGCGAGTTTTTTGACGTCACTTCCTGCTGTTTTTCGTCGAGGAGCTATTTCGTCACGCGAAACACAAAATAAGTTCTGCGATATTTCGCAAATGCGTCAGCTTAAGTAGAAGCAATAGAAAGTGAGAACGCTCTCTACGTCAAAAACAAAAATCAAGACGCCAAACAACATTATTCGTGTTCAGTTGAAGCCCATATTCGGTGGGCTTTATGTTATAATTTAAACCCTATGAATAAATGCTGTTTCTAAGCACCAGACCATGGAATGTCTCGACAACGAATCGTTATCCGTACAATTTGTTGTAACAAAATGAGAAGCGTCACATTGGTTGCTGAAGAATTTTCGTATTTACTTATTTTCACGTTATAACTCGCGTGTTGTGAGAGAAAGCCGTCTTAAGGTAACGACTCCTTGAAAGAAGTTTCATGGAAACGTGTCATTCTTACTGGCATCTGTTATAATTAAATATCAATAACATTTCGGCAATTGAAGCTTTTAGAGCACTGTAATGTAAGAACCGAGAAGAATTGAGGCCGATCATTAGAGTTGCGCAATGGACTAGTAGTGAGTTTGCGTCCCACTGTATCCAAATTTTTTTCCAGCTTCGCGTTTTCTGAGAGGATGTGAGAGTTTCCTATGAAATTAACGGAATTAATTTCTCTAATATTTGATGTTACGTAAATATACGTTTACTCTCTGACAGAGGTGAGTTTGTTCGATTCAGTAAACTTTTTTTAAAAAGTGATGTCCGTCCTGAATGGTCACGTATCTTCAGTTTTGTCTTATTACGCGATCCGGGATGTTTATGGTTTTATTTATGTACACCATAGACAGAACAAGACGACTAGCAAATTGTAAATAAAGGGAATGTGCTTTTCAATAGAGATAACGCGGAAATTCTAAGCTCGTCCACTTTCGTGAGCAAACTGTGTGGTTTGGGAGCCAAATAAATCCAACATCAGCCGCTGGATAGTGCTGAGAGCGCAAAACCAAGCCGAAGGTGCTGTGTGTCGTGTCGTGGGATATCTCGTGTGCGTGCACGTCAACGTTAACTGTTTCGTCCCGTGTGCCGGCGGCTTTATCCGGTATCTCCCTTGGGTAGCCATGTTGATCTGGATTTGGCTGTGTGTGAGGTAGACGGTGGCCAGAAGCCCATCGTGTCGCCAGTCTCTCCTCTCCTCCCCGCCTCCCCCAGCCGCGCACGGACGTATTTGATGTACCTCCTCTGTCTACATCTAGATACCTAGTGTTCTTCCATGTGAATGTCTGAGAAAGTTTTCGACATTTTCGAGAGTTCTGTAACTGAGACGGGTCGTGGGTACCAGCTCAGTATTCACCTAGTGGGATGTGGAAAACTGTCTAAAAGCCACACCCAGGATGGCCGGAACACCGACTTTGGTCGTTACCCCGCTCGGTGGATTCGATCCGAGGTTGGTGCGTCTCCCCACATCACGGAACGGAGTGCTAACGCGAGTGGCTGTCCTGAAAAGTACGTGGAGACAAAGCTGACAAAATTATTGTGTGTCTAGGTGTGAGGAAGCACTTGATCAAAGTCTGTTCGTGTTCGACTAAGTCACATGCTTTAGTTACAAGTTCGAAGGTATTAATGAGTGGTTATTTTAATTAATGTCTTAATCAGAAATAACAATACGAAAAGAATATTTCCCGCTGTTTGGTTTTCCAAGGGGGTTGGGACATGTAGGATAATTCCTAAGTACCTCCAGTATTTCAGAGGACGTCTGCGCATACAAGACACACTGAAAACAGTCACACGCCAGTGGATCAGACATCTCTTCAAGTTTGTAATTTACACTAGAGATGCTAAATATGGACTTCGTCTGTGACGTGACAAGCGTCAGTTGGTAGGTCCAAGTCGTTGACGCAATGTGTCCAGGAATGCTCGAAGCTGCCCGTTTAGCGCATCTGATGATTGGGTTACCTATCTGGAGGTGGGAATTAATTCGATGTGACACTGCGGAGAAGAGGGTTAACGACGAAATTTGAGTACAGCACAATCTGTAATTATAAGAATTCTGCTGAGCAATAGTAAGCTTTCCTTTAACAGTCGAACATTGGTACAGAGCTATTACATGCAGCCAACTCAAACCTGTATGAAATGATAATTAAATCGACACCCTAGCTGCAAACAGGCATTGATATACATCATTGGGGACCTGTTGAAAATGTGCGCTCTGACTGGGACTCAAACCCGCCATCTCTTGCTTACATGGCAGACGCTCTATCCATCTGAGCCACCTAGGGCATATAGGATAGTGCGCCTGCAGGGAGTAATCCCTTGCACGCTCCCACTCAAAGTGATGTTCCTATCACGGGACACATAAGCCCCTTTGGTAGTCAGAGGGTTAATGCGTGTTTTCCGGAAGGACGACGCCTTTTGGTTTCATTCTTCTGTTACTCAGATCAGCTGTAAATGACGTGCTGGCATTTCAGTTGTGGTAATCTCTCCGCTTGGTTTCGTTTATCTTAAGGAGGCGGTGGTTCTGCGGTTGTGTCGAAGTGTCTTCGATAACAGAAGGTGTTGAAAGGGAAGATCAATAGCCTCTCACACAAATAACTCGGGAAGAATGCGGAGGCGGATTTCTATTGTCTGCATCACCCGCTCTTTCGTCCGTGAGTCAGGGCCGAAAGCCTCTTCTCTTGTTACGTCCCTGATAGGATCGAACGTAAGTGCAAGAGATGTCTTCGTTTAATCATTTGGATTTTCGGCGTCGATAGCAGGAGCGCACGCGCGCGCACAAACACACACACACACACACACAGATACACAAACACACACAACACACTGTGTGGAAGGAGTTAACACGTAGTTGTAGATAATATGGATTCTTCCGAACCTTACATTATTTGAGGCGAAACTATAGCCCTTGAAGGACCCTTTTGGATAATTCAGTCGAATTCTTCGTCCTGCGACATGGCTGAGTAGTCATTGTCCAACCAATGAGCCCTCATGCTGCTACCTCCAGTAAGTCATGTCGGTGAGAGAGACAGTGGAACAGTAAAAAAAGTTTTAGACGCCGTCACTGTAAAACACAAGAACAATGCGCAACTTAACGGCCGTGTGTCAAACGTAAAACTGTTGTACCGCTAGCTATTCCAGACGCTAATAGAGGTGTTTTCACTGCTCCTCAAGATTTTTTCGGACGTGTCTGGTTCTGTCGAATATATTGAAACCTCCCCTTAGAAAAATTTATGAATTACTGTGTTGGTAAACCCCTTACGCTATTTAATTTTCAAACAGGTGAGCAGAACTGAACGTACTAGGACATTTCTCTCTTTACTTATTCTGATCAACACTAAACTGACACATAATATTTTTTAGCGCAACGCAATATGACTTTCAATAATCCCTACAAAAGAACGGCCCTGACTAACAATAACCAATACCTTTCATGAATCACTTACCTCACAAAAATCTTCGTTACTCGAACTACTGCAATACAGCGAGCGCCAATACTGCCAGCTAAATAAAAGATTCTAACTCCTGAAGGCACTAGCTACTGACAGGCATAGTCAGCAAATGAAAGATTTTGATAGAGAACAAACAATGTATTTGCCTTAATAATGTTCAAAAGTCGTTCATGATATCCAGTATTACAAATTTACTCTTTCTGATGGACACACGTCCAGATCGTCCGCTCTCAAAATTTTGCCATCTCTCTCTCCACATACACCACCGCTGGCGGCTCACCTCCAACTGCGCAATGCTACGCGCTGCCCAACACTACAATAGCAAGTATTCCAACAATTCAAACCAGCCACAGATTGCACACAGCACAGTCAGTGATTTTCATTCAGAGCGCTACGTGGCGTTACCAACATAAAAACCTAAACAGCCTACTTACAATATCTACCTCCATTGTGGGGCTGGTGGCCGAGGGTACATAACACTGAACGCCATGTTGTATTAGCCCAACAGAAAGCCGTCATCGTATATAAGCCGCACTCCTAATGGAAGAAAAAAGAAAAAAAATACTGCGCGAAAATAAACCGCAAACTGAACTGAGGGGCAATATTACCAAAATTTCCTTGTTCTGACATGTACACTGCTCAGCCAGAACCTTATGACCACCGACTTACTTTTAATATAAATTCGTATAGCAGTGTCACCCGGCGAGAAATGCCTGCTGGTCAGACACACGGACGGTGCACGTAGTATCAATGAACGTGCCGTCCGTGTGTAGAATGGAGAAGGCGTGCGATCTGAGTTTGACCGAGGGCAGATTGTGATGGCTCGGAATTCGGTACGAACATTTCGGGAATTGCACGGCTTGCCTGGTGTTTGACGTGTGCTATGATGAGTGTCTTCAACATGTGTGGACAAACCAAGGTGAAACCACGCCCAGTCTTCTAGAAGTTAGGCGGCCACTCGTCACTACAGACGTTGGACGTCATAGGCTAGGCAGACTGGTAAAACAGGACAGGCGACGAACAAATGTCTCTGGACACACAGTGCACCATACACTGCTAAAGACGGGGATCTGCAGGCGACGATCCACAAATGTGCCATAGTGAACACCACGACATCGGCAACTATGAAATGGGTACGTGATCATCGGCACTGGGTGTTGGCACAGTGGCAGAGCTTAGCATGGTCTGGTGAATCCCGATACCTTCTTCATCATGCCGATAGGAGGGCACGAATTCGTCTTCTTCCAGGATAACAACTTCTTGACACCTACACTGCGGGACGGGAACAAGCTGGCGCCGGCTCCATTATGCTCTGGGGAACATTCACATGGGCGTCCATGGGTTCAGCGCAGCTCATGCAGGGCACCATGACTGCCAAGGAGTATCGTACACTGGTTGCAGACCACTTGCTCCTCATCATGACGTTCATGTTTCCCGACGGCAGTGGCATATTCCAACACAACACGATCGAATATATCTGGGATGTTATTGAACGTGGCGGTCGAGCTCATCGGCCCCCTCCCCGGAGCCGGCCGGTGTGGCAGAGCGGTTCTAGGCGCTACGGTCGCAAGTTCGAATCCTGCCTCAGGCATGCATGTGTGTGACGTCTTTAGGTTAGTTAGGTTTCAGTAGTTCTAAGTTCTAGGTGACTGATGACCTCTGATGTTAAGTCCCATAGTGCTTAGAGCCATTTGAACCATTTGAACATCCTTGGAATTTACGGAAATTAGGTGACTTGTGTGTGCAGATGTGGTGCCAACTCCCTCCAGAGATCAACCAAGGCCTCATTACTTCCATGTTAAGCACAAATTAAGCCATTATACTCAACATCTCTGTCTCACTACATAAGTCTCTCACCCACTGTTTCCTTTTGTCTTTCTTTCCCACTGACAGCGTCTCCTCGCTCACTTGCAATGTCGCCTTTTGTCTTTCTTTCCCACTGTCATTGTCTCCATGACACCTATACAGCTCACAAATTCTGTGGTCCAGATTACATTTTCCCCTTACTCATTTAAAATTTCGGTCGAAAATGTGCCAGTCTGGGAAGGTCCAGACCCCTAAGACTATATATGGTCTCGACTCATCTCTACTTTTCAGTTCCACTTTCTCCTCTCTCTCTTTTACTCTCTCTGCTTCTCTCTCCATCCGTCTCGCTTTCTCCTTTTGCCGCCACATCTCTGTCTGACAATTAATCTCTTCTATCTCTCTTCGGCTTCCACTGTTACTGTTTTCGTCCAACTGTCTTTCTCTTTGACTGCCACTTTCTCTCTCCATTAATGCCTTCTCTCTCTATCTCTCCCACTGGCACTGTCTCCTCCCTTTTCCACCTTCACTGTCTCTCTGCCACTCTCTTTCAGCACAAATAACGCGAATATCTTCGCATGCCAAAGTTCTTCAAATCAAGAAATGACAGCTGAGGCCTCTGATTACCGAATTTTCTGTTACAGTCTTTTAATGAGGAACATAATCTTTTTTTGAGCACCAACAAGGCCATTTTTCCCTGGTTCCCTTCTTTTCCCGTCTGCAGCAGGGTGTGGCTACAGCAGAGTGTTCTGTTTATATAGAACGAATTCTATAGGTCAGTTTTAGTAGTTTATTTATGTACTTTGAAACATATAAAAAACAAATAAGTACGCATAATATAAGGTTAACAGAAAATCGTCTAATTTACATTTTTCCTGAGTGTTTTGCTCATCGATCGCAAGTCATCGAAATCACTCGGCTCTTGTTTTTAATCGTAAAAGAGTAAATATGTTATAACAAATATTTTACTGAATTTGTCGTCTTTCCAGTTTTACATAATTTTTAGCAGTCATTTCAAGGCATTTCAGGCATGTTAAGACGATTATTAAACCATGTTTTGTCACTTCAGTACCACTTCGGGTGTGTTTCTATAGGCGTGAAGTGCCCATTATACAGAGGGAGCGTTTCTTATCTTTCTATCCTTGAAAAAATAATCTGACTAGAAAGATAGTTTAGTGGTCTCAGAACGCTTGCCTTGTGTTCACTACAGCAGTTAAAACTACATTTTACGCTTCAGACAGGATATTACGTGCATATTTTGCGTGCACAAGCAGAATAACGTTGAACCTCTGGACGTCGGTAATTTCAACAGTCCCCAAGAACATCACCTTAAGAACACAAAACTTGACGATTCATCATGAATAGAAATTATAGAAGTGGCCATCCCCACAATTGGTACTTACTGTACCAAAAAATCATGGATTTTCCGATGTATCTTGATAACGCTTACGAAT
This sequence comes from Schistocerca gregaria, assembly GCF_023897955.1. Classification (NCBI taxonomy): domain Eukaryota; kingdom Metazoa; phylum Arthropoda; class Insecta; order Orthoptera; family Acrididae; genus Schistocerca; species Schistocerca gregaria. The sequence continues at coordinate 371,367,206 of NC_064925.1, read as the reverse complement.
TTTCCAAAACGGCAAAATGAGGTTTCTTTATGAATGTCTGATGAATGTAAAGCTGAAATTTGAGGCATTTTCTGTGGTCAGTTATTTAGATGATTGCAGCTCTCGGTGGTAAACGACTGGAAACCGGTTTCTGCACTTTTCTGCAGTACGGTTACCGCGAACTTCTGAAGGTCGATAACGGATAATGATACCGGAAAAAGCTTCAAAGTTCCCCGAGAATATCATCTTAAAGGCATACGGTAGAATTTCGATGATCTGTCACGAATAGAAATTATAGAAATGGCCATTCACACAAATGGTACTTTTCGTACCCAAAAATCATGACTTTTCGTGGTTTTCTCAGGAACCATCCATGAACAAATGGTGCTTTTATAGCCCACCTAATGTGCACAGAAGATCACATATAGTTGCCTGGGGGAAGTGTGTAATGTTTAAATTTTGACCTTGTACTGTAAGATAGCTAGAGGATGCCCTTTCTTCCGACAGATATATAAACGGTTGCTACGCTAAAGGCTAGCTAAAGCACTTGACGTAAGAAACAAAAAAAAAAAACAAAAAAAGCGGAGTAATGGTAATAATTTTATACTGGTTACAGTAGGAAGTTACAGCATGAGAAATGTTCATGATCCTAGCAAACAAGATTATTAGAAAAATCATTTTGTATCAGTGACTACTGAGGACACCTTTAACTTTTAACAAAAAAGGCCGGAAAACAAAAAGGTGAGAAACAACTGAAGGATTTGAAAACAAATAATTCACCAGGTCCGGATGGAATCCCAACTTGGTTTTTCACAGAATACTCAGCGGCATTGCTCCCTTACTTAGCTTGCATTTATCGCGAATCTCTCTCCCAGAGCAAAGTCTCAAGCGACTGGGAAAAAGCGCCGGTAACTCCTTTGTATAAGAAGGGCAAAAGAACAGAACTGCAAAATTACAAAAAATGATTCAAATGGCTCTGAGCACTATGGGACTTAACTTCTAAGGTCATCAGTCCCCTAGAACTTAGAACTACTTAAACCTAACTAACCTAAGGACATCACACACATTCATGTCCGAGGCAGGTTTCGAACCTGCGTCGTAGCGGTCGCGCGGTTCCAGACGGTAACGCTTTTAACAGCTTGGCCACCCCGGCCGGCTGCAAAATTACAGATTGATTTCCCTAATATCGATCTGCTGCAGAATCCTTGTACATATTCTCAATTCGAACATAATTTTTTGAGACCGAGAAGCTTATATGCACAACTCATCATGGTTTTAGAAAGCATCGCTCGTGCGACACTCAGCTTGCCCTTTTTTCACATCATACACTGCAAACTATGGATGAAGATCAACAGGCAGATTCCATATTTCTAGATTTCCGGAAAGAATTTGACCGAAGGCTCCATTGCAGGTTGTAAAAAAGGTACGAGCGTATGGAATAGGTTCACAAAAAATGTTTAAATGTGTGTGAAGTCTTATGGGACTTAACTGCTAAGCTCATCAGTCCCTAAGCTTACACACCACTTAACCTAAATTATCCTAAGGACAAACACACACACCCATGCCCGAGGGAGGACTCGAACCTTTGCCGGGGCCAGCCGCACAGTGCATGACTGCAGCGCCCTAGACCGCTCGGCTAATCGCACGCGGCAATAGGATCACAGATGCGTGAGATGTTCGAAGGCTTCTTAAGTTATAGAGCCCAGTATATTCTCTTCGAAGGCGAATGTTCATTACAGATAAGGGTATCGTGAGGAGCACCGTAGGGAAGTGTGACAGAACCACTATTATTCTCTATATACCTAAATGATTTGGCGGACAGTGTGACCAGCTATCTGTGGTTGTCTGCTGATGATGCTGTGGTGTACGGTAACGTGTCGAAGTTGACGAACTATAGGAGCACGCAAGAAGACTTAGACAAAATTTCTTCTTGGTGTGGTAATAACTAGTTCTGAACGTAGAGAAATGTGAGTTAAGGCGGATGAGTAGGAAAAAGAAACCCATAATGTTCGGAAACAGAATTAGTTGTGTCCTGCTTGCTCTGATTCATTTACTTTGCGACAATTCCTTGTTCTAAGAACCAACGACACTGTAGACATATAATAAGATGAACCACGGTCTCTGTTATACACCTCACATATCTGAAATGTACGACAAGCAGTGGTTTCTCGGCTGTTAAAAGTTTCTAGCACTGATACAGTGTCCACTTTACCACCACGAACTAGAGCCACAGTAACCCAACCATTACCACGTGCACTAGCATCAGCATTAGTAAGTGTAAAATTGAGTACTCATCCACAGAACACCGAAGGACCATGAAGAATAACTTGCGCACCTACTCCGCTCTTCGTAATAATAGATATATTATCAATAGCTTTATACACTGTAAGGCGCGTACGCCTTCTCCTCGTTAAATACCTGGGCGTAAAGGAGCAAAACGATATAAAATGGAATGAGCATCTGAGGATTGTGGAAGGAAAGAGGAATGGTGGTTCATCTTGTGAGTATGCTGTTTAGGTTTATATGTTGGTAACGCCACGTAGCGCTCTATATGAAAATTACTGAGTGTGGTGTGTGCAGTCTGTGTTTGGTTTGCATTGTTGGAATATTCTCTATTGTAGTGTTGGGCAGTTTTATGTGAACAGCGCGTAGCGTTGTGCAGTGGGAGGTGAGCCGCACTATTGAACACTATTAAGGTAAGTACATTGTTTGTTCTCCATCAAAATCTTTCATTTGGTAACTATGTCTATCAGTAGTTAGTGCCTTCAGTAGTTAGAATCTTTTATTTGGCTGACAGTATTGGCGCTCGCTGTACTGCAGTAGTTTGAGTAACGAAGATTTTTATGAGGTAAGTGATTCATGAAAGGTATAGATTATTGTTAGTCAGGGCCATTCTTTTGTAGGGATTGTTGAAAGTCAGATTGCGTTGCGCTAAAAAGATTGTGTGTCAGTTTAGTGTTGATCAGAATAAGTAAAGAGAGAAATGTCTGAGTACGCTCAGTTTTGCTCAGCTGTTTGAAAATCAAACAACGTAGAGGTTTTCCGGTTCTGTTATAAATTATTCTAAGGGGATTTTTCAATCTGTAAAGGAGACCGCTTGAAGGAAGCTAGTGCGATCAATTTTTGAGGATTGCACCAGTGTTTAGAATCCATACAAGGTCGGATTAAAGGAAGGTGTCGAAGCAGTTCAAAGGTGGGCTACAAGACTTCCTACTGATAGCTTCGAACAACATGCAGGTGTTACGGAGATGCTTCGGGTTGGGAATCCCTGGAGGGAAAGCGACATTCTTTTTAAGGCACACTACTGAGAAAATTTAGAGAGCCGACATTTAAAGCTGACTGCAGAACGATTCCTTTTGCTCCAACGTGCAGCCGGTCGGAGTGGCCGAGCAGTTCTAGGCGCTACAGTCTGGAACCGCACGTCCGCTACGGTCGCAGGTTCGAATCCTGCCTCGGGTACGAATGTGTGTGATGCCCTTAGGTTAGTTATGTTTAAGTAGTTCTAGGGGACTGATGACCTCAGAAGTTAAGTCCCATAGTGCTGAGAGCCATTTCCAACGTGCATTACGCATAAGGACCATAAGGTAAGAACGGAGAAGTAAGGGCCCATGGGAGTGGGATGGCGAGGGGGGGGGGGGGTGGAGGCGTAGAGATAATCGTTTTACTCTCGTTCTATTTGCGAGTAGAACTGGATAGGGAATGACTGATAGTGCTTCGGGGTACACTCAGACAAGCGCCGTCAAGGTGTAGTGCGGAGTAACGATGTAGATGTAGCTGACAACGTCTGTAGATTCTTAGCTTGTGCTATCTACAAGTACTGCGTCGGCTAGTAAGTAATATCAACTGCTGAGGGGCGTTCGCGAATGACCTTCACCCAGATGTATGCTTCGCAGCCCCGGATACCAGGAGAAGCAGTGCTCTGAGTATCTTTTCCCTGGCAGACAAGAGGAAAACATCGGGTCATCAGACTGTTTTATCGAGCCGTGCTTCACTGTACCTCCTTAACGATGCACCGTATCTAGCCATTAGTCGGGCGCCAGTCTGCCCGCTCGTTGGAGCATCAGATGCTCGTCTGTTTCGTGGAACAGAGCGAGTTGCGCCAGCCAGGCGCCGCTAATCACCTCGCACAGAGCTCGATTTGTTGACGACAAAGGCGCCGGACATCCCTGAGGGTGTCCGCGCTCACACGGGGGTTCAGTGACCAGTGTTGACAGTTCAGTTTGTGAAGCTGAGTCTGGATCTCCCGGGAGTATATTTTCTTTTTATGTAGGTGTTCGGAACAATAACCTCCTCTATAATGCAGACCACAGTATTTTTCTTTGGTTTGAACTGAAAAATGTTAATACAAGGTGCTCATAAAAGAGAGTTCCAATTATAAATTTTAATAGTATCAACTGTAAGCGTTTTACAGTTCTGGTTCAAGGTCACAATTACAAAGTTTATTCAAACAGTTTTGGATACGTCCATGCGCGAGTACTTCTTTGTTGTTTTCCCGCTTGCAGCGCCACATAGGCAAAATGGCGACTCCTGAGCGTAAAGCAACTTGGTAAGAGTGAGTGTGTAAGTTCGGTTAACACGCGTTTAGTTTAAAATTTAACTGTGATCCACCATACCAAAAACATGCGACGACGGTATACCCAAACAGGGCCATAGGTGTGTGTAAAGGGAAAATCACAGCACGATTAGAAGTATCAGCAGAGTATGTTGACATGCGTCCATAGCGTTCTCCGTTGGTACAGGTCTTATAGCCAGGTGACTGCGATATATGAAGTGTTTCAGTGGGAAGATGACTTTCTTGACCGTGTGGTGTTCAGTGTGAGGTATTTTTCATATAAGTGCAAAGTAAATACTGGTGTCCATAATGATTGTATGTTGGGATAAGAACACCCTCATGACTTTGTACAATATCAAAGAGGTTTCCCAAAGTTAAATGTTGTCTTGTTTGTGACCCGACGTCGTGTATAGGGACCTTTTCTTTTTCGCTCAAGCTACTGTAATAGGGTCTCTCTGTACAAGTGTGGCTGAACTTCAAAGATCTTGACTGTTGGATTGATCGTAATGGTCAACACGGCAGGTACTTTTCCGTGGGCTTCACGCTCAGCTAACCTCAGGCGATCCGACTTTTTTTTATTGCTTTGGGGCTTCATGACAGATCGTGTTTACGTTCCAGCACTACCTGATGATTTACCAGAGCTGAGTGCTAGAGAGGGTATTGCTTCTATTACTCGATACTTGTTAACCAAAGTGTGAGAAGAACTGGATTTTAGGTTGCATGTGTGTATCACAACTAAAGGAGCACATACTGAACATTTGAAGAAAACTAGTTTAATTTATCTTCAATTTGATATATAATTTGTTGTAAGCAACCTAAACCAACTGTTATACCATTGGAAGTGGAACATTCATTTATGGGCATCCTGTGTATTAATTTTTATTTTCAAGTTCGTTGAAACCGCTTAAAGAATAAAGAAGTTCCTTTTATCTGTTGTATAAGTAGAATCAACGTTTCCGTTTTGCTCTTTAATAATGTCTTTTTTAAATTTTCCAGTAAATATCTTTCAGCCTATTATGCGCACATTCACATAGGCTTCCTTTTCATAAAATTTACATCAGCAGAAATGTCTTTTATACTTTATGGGTTAATTTTTATGGTTCTAAACCACAGTCGGTAAAAACTGAACCCTTACACTATCTCTTCGTTATCTGTCTGTCCGTCTCTCTTTCTGTGTGTCTGCGTATCCGTCTGTTAAGACCCCTTTTTCTCAGGAACAGGGAGACCTATAAACTTTAAATTTATGTCATATAGTATCCCTTGGCAGCGTAATTAACGATTTTCGATTTATTGTTTACTTTTATTGTGAAACATAGCTTCTTGCCAAATTTCTCGAATCTAGGTCGACCCAATAGATTTTGGTGAGTAAGTTTGCAAGTGTCAAAATATGTTCCAGCAACGCAATTACCAGTTAGCATAGCACGTTAATAAAACTGCAAAAGTAACAAAATAAATGGAATAGCACAGTAGGCAATTCGAAATTACTCTTTTAAGTCTTGAAATTCCCGGAACTTATATCTTTCCAGTATCGATATCGATAACAGGCAAAAGTCGTCGAGATTCTCCATTCCCAGGATGGATGAACAATCTGCATACATAATTATGTTTGTACGGTACTCTCGGTGCACGAGTCCTAATCGCACATATCTGGATTATTGTTGAATAAAATCTATTCAAGTCTTCTATCACGACAGACAAGCAGAACGTCAGGACAACTGCAGAGCTGTTGCGGAACACACTTTGCAGCCAAGAGACCGTCAGATTCTATTTGATAAAAGTTAGCTTTGGCTGGCACGACCGAGTATTACAATGGGATATACATAAAGGCGGTAAAGACTATTAAAGATGACAGTAAGCTTAGCTAGGAGGAGAATGCGAAACTGAACGGAATCTGTATTCAAGTACTTAAAAATTGTGTACCAGTGTTTCACCGTGGAACGGCAACATTTACGGACGATCGCAACCGACAACGGATAATTGCACTCAACTTTTGAGGACATGTGACGTCACTTACTTCTGCGGGAGCGTGCGGAAATGAAACGTTACGCAGTGACTTGGGAGGCAGGGTGAGAATTGGATGTTCATAGGGACCGTAACCCACGTTTTGTCCTCCGTAGATGGGTACGAAATGTTGAGTTCCTTCTAGAAATTCACTTGAACATGGCATAAAAACCCTGAGCGTTTTAACTAGAGGGATACTGTATTCACTTCTTCGTGATGAAGATGATGATCATTATACAGGGTGTAAATTTTAAGTTGACAAACCAGAATAACTCGCAAAATAAGCTTCACAAGAAAAAATGTGTAGAATCCAAAGCTGATTATTTTCGAGGGGGACATCTGCTGGTGCTGAAATAAGCCCTCCACCCCAGCCCCCTGGGGGTGGGGCGGGACGCAACTTTAAAATTTCAAATGGGAACCCCTATTTTTTTATTGCAGAATCAGATTCTACATAAATAAAACTACGCACATTTTGTCTTAAACATCCTCCCTATGGGGAGAGAGGTAGAGTTTTAGTTTCAGCCCATCAAAATTTATGAAGTAAATAAGTATTTTTTATATATCTGTAACCATTTTCCACGCAAAAATGAGAACATGGATTTTCTTGAATTACAGCACCAACTACCAAGAATCAAAACAAATATTTGAGACAAAATATACGCAGTTTTTTTATGTAGAATCTGATTGTGCAAAAATAATGGTGGTTCCCATTTAAAATTTTAAAGTTGCCTCGCGCCCCACCTCCAGGGGCAGCATGTTGTTCTCAATGGAGAGACATCTACAGACGTTAAAGTAACATCTGGCGTGCCACAGGGGAGTGTTATGGGACCATTGATTTTCACAATATGTATAAATGACCTACTAGATAGTGTCGGAAGTTCCATGCGGCTTTTCGCGGATGATGCTGTAGTATACAGAGAAGTTGCAGCATTAGAAAATTGCAGCGAAATGCAGGAAGATCTGCAGCGGATAGTCTCTCGGTGCAGTGAGTGGCAACTGACCCTTAACATAAACAAATGTAATGTATTGCGAAAAAATAGAAATAAGGATCCTTTATTGTATGATTATATGATAGCGGAACGAACACTGGTAGCAGTTACTTCTGTAAAATATCTGGTAGTATGCGTACGGAACGAATTGAAGTGGAATGATCATATAAAATTAGTTGTTGGTAAGGCGGGTGCCAGGTTGAAATTCGTTGGGAGAGTCCTTAGAAAATGTAGTCCATCAACACAGGAGGTGGCTCACAAAACGCTCGTTCGACCTATATTTGAGTATTGCTCATCAGTGTGGGATCCGTGCCAGGTTGGCGGAGGAGATGGAGAAGATCCAAAGAAGAGCGGCGCGTTTCGTCACAGGTTATTTGGTAAGCATGATAGCGTTACGGAGATGTTAAGCAAACTCAAGTGGCAGACTCTGCAAGACAGGCACTCTGCGTCACGGTGTAGCTTGACGTCCAGGTTTCGAGAGGGTGGGTTTCTGGATGAGGTTCAAATGGCTCTTAGCACTGTGGGACTTAACATCTGTGGTCATCAGTTCCCTAGAACTTTGAACTACTTATACCTAACTAACCTAGGGACATCACACACATCCATGCCCGAGGCAGGATTCGAACCTGCGACCGTAGCAGTCGCGTGGTTCCGGACTGAGCGCCTAGAACCGCTAGACCACCGCGACCGGCTCTGGATGAGGTATCGAATATATTGCTTCGCCCTACTTATACCTCACGAGGAGATCACGAATGTAAAATTAGAGAGATTCGAGCGCGCACGGAAGCTTTCCGGCAGTCGTTGTCCCGCAAACCATAAGCGACTGGAACAGGAAAGGGAGGTAATGACAGTGGCACGTAAGATCCCCTCCGCGACACACCGTTGAGTGGCTTGCGGAGTATAAATGTTGATGAATTTAGATGTAGAGGTGGCGGGCTAAGTTTAGCTCCAGCAGATGACCCCCGCGAAAATAATCAGTTTTGGATTCTACACATTTTTTCGTATGAAGCTTATTTTTCGAGTTATCCTGGGTTGTCAACTTAAAATTTTCGCCGTGTGTAATATGTTATAAACAGCACAGTCACATTAATGGAGCCACTGCCTATGTTTGACGTCTACGTGCAATAACAACTCACCGAAAGCAGGGTGGTAGCACCAGCAGTGGAGAGCACGTATACAAAGCGTGTCGGGGGACGCGGGAAACAGTGCACTAGTTGTCGCGGTGCGGAAACGGAGAGTTTTATCTGACGTTCAAAAAGAAATGATCATTGGCTTTTGGGTCGAGGATGCAAGTAAGAGCTATCAGGGTTAAAGTATACCGTGCAAAGGGCGCTGTCCAAAACCGGTTCTGAGGTAACTGTGGTGCACCACTGCCCCGTCCTAAGCATCATAATTTCATCCCCATCGATGCGCAAGTCGCCGAAGTGGCGTCAAATCGAAAGACTTGCACCAGGCGTACGGTCTACCCAACGGGAAGTCCTCGTCGCACGCCATTATTAATATTTACAAAGTGAACAACGCCTGCGGAAATGTATACGGGCGAATAGACGTGCAACTCTTGAGCAACTGACCACCCAGATGAACCAACGGACTACCCACAGTGTCTCTTCACCGACCGTTCAGTGAACCTTGCGGCGTAAGGGCCTGCGATGCAGGCGCCTGTTTCATGCACTCCTGCTGACTGCTGTTCGAAGACTGGAATACGCACGTCAGTACAGCAAACGCAGGTCCATAACGTGGGGAAAGGTAGCCTTTTCAGATGAATCACGTTTTATGATGGCTGCTGGCGTGTAAGGCGTGCAGCGTCTGAAAGCAAACACCCTGCAACAGTCGTCCAAGCCAGAGTAGAGAGTGTTATGTCTGGGGAATGTTTTTGTGGCTTTACCTCGTTGATCTCGTCATTCTGCGAGGCACATTGGACCAAACCAGTATGCATCCATCCTTTGGGACGACGTCCATCCTTAGATGCAGTTTTTCTCAGTATAAAGGCATTCAACAGCGCGACAATGCACGTGTCACACAGCTCACAGTGTACATGCGTGGTTAGAAGAAGACCAGCGTGAGTTTACCGTACCAACCTGGCCACCAAACTCCCGGGATTAAAAACCCAATGGAGAATCTGTGGAGCCACCTCGATCGGGCTGCTCACGCCATGGATTCTCGAGCGAGAAACCTAGCGCAGCTGGCCACAGCATGGAGTCAGCGTGGCTCCACATTCCTGTCGGTATATTTCAGAAACTCGTTGACCCCCTTCCTGCACATATATGAAGATGATCTCTTCATATATAGTTACGGCTAACTGGCCATTGACCTTCTTCTTCTGTGCGGATGCGCACGCATTGCCCGAACTCTCGCGGGACTCGGTAAGATTGTCTACAGCGAGTAACGAGTGTAAGGGGCAGGGCACTACGAATGTAGTGTATGGACATTAAGCTGGGAATGTGGGTCTCACGGGGAGCGTCTTCCGCTCACGCCCCAACATCGTGCAGCCCGCCTCCAGTGGTGTCGCGACAGGCGTGAATGGAGGGACGAATGGAGACCTGTCGTCTTCAGCGATGAGAGTCGCTTCTGCCTTGGTGCCAATGATGGTCGTATGCGTGTTTGGCGGCCGTGCAGGTGAGCGCCACAATCAGGACTGCATACGACCGAGGCACACAGGGCCAACACCCGGCATCATGGTGTGGGGAGCGATCTCCTACACTGGCCGTACACCTCTGGTGACCGTCGAGGGGACACTGAATAGTGCACGGTACATCCAAACCGTCATCGAACCCATTGTTCTACCATTCCTAGACCGGCAAGGGAACTTGCTGTTCCAACAGGACAATGCACGTCCGCATGTATCCCGTGCCACCCAACGTGCTCTAGAAGGTGTAAGTCAACTACCCCGGCCAGCAAGATCTCCGGATCTGTCCGCCATTGAGCATGTTTGGGACTGGATGAAGCGTCGTCTCACGCGGTCTGCACGTCCAGCACGGACGCTGGTCCAACTGAGGCGCCAAGTGGAAATGGCATGGCAAGCCGTTCCACAGGACTACATCCAGCATCTCTACGATCGTCTCCATGGGAGAATAGCAGCCTGCATTGCTGCGAAAGGTGGATATACACTGTACTAGTGCCGACATTGTGCATGCTCTGTTGCCTGCGTCTATGTGCCTGTGGTTCTGTCAGTGTGATCATGTGATGTATCTGACCCCAGGAATGTGTCAATAAAGTTTCCCCTTCCTGGGACAATGAATTCACGGTGTTCTTATTTCAATTTCCAGGAGTGTATTTCAACGCCTGTCGACATCTTAGGGTCTCGATTTCATTATCATTTCTTTCCTGCACATCTCACAGATGTCCGCGCTGCAAAAGGTGGTTATTCAAGCATTTGACAGGTGGTCACATAAATGTGACTGGACCACGTATGTTGCTAGGTGCTCGACGTCAGAGTCGGTAGCGTCCTTATGAACATCCTTAAGAGACGTGTGCGACGGAAAAAAACAAAAACGTTCCCTATAAGATCGAGATCACACACATACACAAGTATATGAATCGCTAACTGCAGAAAGGAAACGTGTCCCTAATTTTCAAAATTCGTTTTACTACTTCAAAGATGTGCAATTGGGCAGGCGCATCGTTTACTGCAGATGGTGATCTTGTTCGGAGTTAAGAAAGCTCCTCCTGCAACAGCGATAATTCACCGTTTACTGCAGAGAGGTGAAATGATAGGGATTTTTGCATTATCAGGAGAAAACTAAGAAAACAAGAACTTCGTTACATTGTTGGTGAGCGGATAGAGTTTATGTTGGATTCTTCTTAGTGTTATTCTCATGAAAAAAAACTTTACACGTTACATTTCTTGGTGTCGAAAATTCTACAAAAAAACTTACCTTAGTGATGATTCTTAAGGAAAAGCTGTTTCAATATAGCAATTTCTTTTGCGCTATCAGTGTTATTATGAATTTAGTTTCAGCAAAAATTCACGTCAGGTAGCCAAATGCAACATATCATCTATGGCCTGCGAGCTAATTGCTTTTATTTAAGCAATACTCAGTTTTTCAAGGGTCCTGCTTATAAAGCAAACTACTCTTAAACATCTTAAAAATGGATTATGTTTAAAAAGTATAATTTACATTCTAGAAGAAAAGATGCCGTTTTGAATTGAAATTTTGATGTATCCGCCAACAACGAGAGATGAAACTGAAGAGAATGTAAGTACATGATGTAATAATGTACAAAACGTATTTAGTTTGAAGAACATATGTAAATTTGTATCCCAAAAATGTAAGGCTTTCCATTTATATTCCACGTTGTTTACAGGAAATATGGAGCATGTTCAGCAACGAAAAAAAAGAAAAAAAATCCGGTAATGCAAAGATGGATAAGAATAACGTGAGGTAAAGTACTTGTCAACCATATATCTTTAGAAAAATATAGAATAATTTTGCTTCAGAGCCTTTGAATAAAGCATTTTTTTTCTCTCGCGTAAAATTTCTGAAAGTGGACTTGTTCCCCTTCTGCGGTTAGCAGTTCATATGCACACACGTATGTACGAGATGCTCGAGAAAAGTAATAACTCTGACAACACTGCGATCGATCTGCAACGGTGTGTTGTTCTACTTGTGTATAGACCTGTGTGCGCATTCCTTCCAGATCTTCAGTCCGACTTTGTGCTCTCTACAGCCATCACGTGACTTTTGAGAGCGCCTTCAGTGGATTTGAGTTTTTGTTGTATGCTACGAAAATGGAACAGCGGAATTTGTAGCAACGTTATACCATCAAGTTTTGTACTGAACTTGGGGAATCTGCTAGTGTGACATTTGAAAAACTTAAAGAGGTCTAAGGTGAACATTCCTTATCAAGAGCACCAGCTTTTTGCTGGCACAAATCACTTTTGGAAAACCGAGAACACGTTGAAGGTGATCCTCACTCAGGGAGGCCTTCAACTTCAAAAATCGATGAAAATGTCGAAAGTGTATCTGCTCTCCTGAGATCAGACGGACTTTTAACAACATGGATAATGGGGACCTGTTAAACGTAAACTCTTTCACTGTACGTCAAATTTTGAGCGAAGATTTGCACATACACAAACCTCACAGCTGAGCAGAAGGACAATCGAAGAAAAATATGCGTGTTGGTCTTCTTGAGAGAACTACTAATGACCACGAATGGTTCAATCATTTGATCACAGATGATGATTTTTGGATTTTTGAGTACAATCCTAAGACAAAGAGGCAATGTGAGGAGTTGCTCACTGAGACATCTCCTCGACCACAATTTCGAATGAGCAAATCAGAGATCAAGACAATGTTGATTTGCTTTTTTGACAGTAGAGGTACAGTGCATAAACAATTTGTTACTCCAGGACAAACTGTCTACCAAGTGTTTTGCAAAGATATCCTTGAAAGGCTCAGGGAAAGGGTGAATCGAGTGAGACCAGAATATCACAGACAAGTGGATGCTCCATCATAACAACGCTCCACCTCACACGGCCACTTCCATCGAAGAATTTTTGACCTCAAAAGGCATTCCTATTGTTCCACAGCCCCCCCCCCCCCTCCCCATGTTCCTGATCTGAGTCCTTGTGACTCTTTTCTTTTCCCGAAATTGAAAAATGTCTCATAAGGACGTTGTTTTGGGACTCTGGAGAACATTTAAAAGAATGTGACCGACATGTTAAAGGCCCTACGAGTTGAAGGTTTTCAGCGCTGTTACCAAGACTGGATACAACGACTCCGCTCATGTGTAGCTACCGAAGAGAACTAAATTTAAGGGAACAATAATATCGTTTGAAAAAGAAGAAATTTCGGCACATAAAAATCATTCTCATTACTTCTGACACACATCTTACATTTTAAAAATCAATGTTATCGTTAGGTCTAATCTTATTAATTAGTGGGAGAAAGAAGCAATTAAAGATCTCGTCATTGACCACCCTATCGCTCGAGAAAGTAAATGGTATACTCATCAGAAACTAATAAATTAAACAGCAACACTTCAAATGTTGCTTACAATGATACAGTATGTGCACTAAAGTCCCTGATCACCCAAATTTTATTCAGTCGGCTGTTAGTATACAGTGTTGACATTAAGAATTAGTTTATAAGCAGACTTAGAAGGATACCAAACAAAGTGCTATGTGTAGTTTGTATGATGTCTGCTTACTGTACAATAAATTCTCTGAAACTGCAGCATCACAAGGACTGCTTTCTTCAGAGGTAAGTATTTAGCTTATGTATCCTCCTTCCGTAGGGCCAGATGAGACCAAACTCTGCACTCACATAATGTAAATGTTTATCCATACATATAACAAGACGAAAAACTAAATGATCGCCATTATGTCATTATTTCTCGAAAAGCAATAATTTTGTCTTGAAACTCTTCCATTGGTCCTTGTTTGTATACAAAAACTACAACATGGGATTGTGGGTCCGCCTTGATGCAAAACACTTTTGTTATTATTCATTCCCCCAATCTAGTTTCAGCGGTAGCTATTGCCATCATCAATGGTTTCTTTGATTCTTATTTACTATACGTCCAAGCATGACTTTGCAATTGGTTCAAATGGCTCTGAGGACTATGGGAGATGGTAGCCTATAGACTTGGCAACATCGCATGATGTAATCCAATATGGTGTTCGTGATGTCAGCTGATGATGTGAGTACTGTTACCCAAGATTGCGGATTTTGGCGGGAAAGTGCCATGCCCCCTGAAGGGCTGAATTTTGGTGGGAAATTGAGTTATGTGCTTCTAAGGGTCACCTGGCAGTCCGCTGCCCTCCCCCCCCCCCCCCCCCCTTCCGACTTTCTGCATTATGGCACGTCATTCTCTTGGAGAATGGGAGGGAATTTCGAATTTTGGTGGGAATTTCTAATTTTGGAGGGAATTACATTGTCCTAGGGCCGTGCTGTTGTGCCCACCCCACACTCACCTGGGAATTGGCTGGAAATACAAATTTAGGAGGGGATTTTGTTTCTCCTCTCACATGACCAGAATTAGTGGCACACATTCAGTCTTTCCTGAGCTGTCGTTGTGAAACCATCATGATGTGATCAATCATTGAGATGAATGTGAAGGATAGAGCAGCTTTCAATAACTGCATTACATGTACACATTCGAAGGAGGACTGTATCCACGGTTCGCTACACGAGGAATGGAACACTATGATAATTGAAGAGTGCAGGAGAAAGAAGCAGAAGTATTCAGTTCAACAGATTGTGACAATACAGAGGGATGGAGCCAAGATGCATATCGTAACCAAAACACGCTCAGGCACATGTGCAAATTGTTGAGATATTCCACATGAAGCATTCACTCTCCCAAAACGGAAGAGGTGGACAGTCGATGTCAATTCGCTTCAGTAGAAGCATATTCACATACGCAATATATACCATTGAAGAGCAACTGCTCATTCGCACCCATTTCCCCTCCACCAACCCATCCTTGGGGCTGTGCGGAATGTGATTTATCAAAGAGCTATTGGTGTCTGATCAGAAGGAGTTTAACAGCCACGTAACCTGTAAGCATACAGCTGAGGACTGCACCTATAGCCTCCAACAAATAGAATGGAAGCGAGCATTAATGCCTGAACATATGAAGAGAAAGAATATGGTACTGTAAATAAATGCTTTGCATCGAGATGTATTAAAGATGCTGTACACAATGCATGGAACACTATCTCTGCTGGAAGTGTCTGTCGTTTTTAAAGCCTACATATAAGCTCCCACCCCACAAGAGACAACTGCCTCCAATGCAACAGACCAAAGAACTGAGCTAGTTCGTATGTTCACCACTAGAGGGCGCTGCAAAGGGTCACGTGATCGTGTAGTTCAGCTGCTACCTGCTGTGTCACGCAGCGCAGCGTGTGTTTTGACGTTTGCGGAGCACGTGTTACTGGCTCCCATCCCCTCTCAGTCAGATGGGCGTCCCCGGCCGTAGTGGCCGGGCGGTTCTAGGCGCTACAGTCTGGAACTGCGAGACCGCTACGGTCGCAGGTTCGAATCCTGCCTCGGGCATGGATGTGTGTGAAGTCTTTCGGTTAGTTAGATTTAAGTAGTTCTAAGTTCTAGGGAACTGGTGACCTCTGAAGTTGAGTCCCATAGTGCTCAGAGCCATTTGAACCATTTTCAGACGGGCGTCCAACCACTTCCGCACTCCTGCCCGCCCGTAACAACAAAAGATTTGCTTGCTGCGAGCCCTGCCGGCGCCACAACACAAACACCTGGGCATCCGATTGCCACCACACTGCTACCTGTAAGAACATAAGATTCGCTCACTCCCAGCCCTGCCGGCGCCATGACACAAACATCTGCTGGAACCCTTCTCTCTTTCATAACAAGTAACAGTGACAACAAAGGCATCGTGAGCTGCTTAAAAAGGTTAAGATGTTTATCTTTCCCAAAATAGAAACAGCGTAGACAAAGGCAAGACGTTGCTCAGAGTACTCTACCCACTGGAGAAGCTGTTCATACCGTGCATTCAAACGTACTGCACATAGCAGCGTCGAACAAAGTTGGAGGTGGTATTAAGAGGTGGAGTTGGTATTCTCGACAAATTACCAGTTGAATTACACATTCCGGGATATGACTTCTGTGGACCTGGAACGAAGCTCCAGAAACGCTTGGCAAGTGATGATAGAGGTATTAACCTACTCGTCGAAGCCTGCCTGGAGCACGACCTAGTCTAGCTGCAAATAAAGATCTCCCAGCACGTCACATCACAGACAGAATTTTAGCTGATAGAGCGAAGGAAATAAGACAAAGAAAAGATATTGGTATAGGTCAATGTGTGGCTGCATTCGATGTTGATAAAAACGATGCATAGTAAAATTAAGTAAGGCTTAGAAGTGATGAATTTCAAAGGAATTATGAAAGCAGCACAGTCCTCTTAGTGAAAGAAGAAGAAGAAATCAGGCTGCTCCATTCTCTTCTCAACGCGTGCAGCTGTGATGAGTAAGAAGAAGAACAACAACAATAAGAAGGGTATAATTAAACCGCCTCGTGTTCTACCTTTACCCAAGACATCAGGTGCAATTATTCCGTTTCTTGTTCCAGCCCTTGAGACTCTATCAGCAGTAGGCGCACTCACAGGAGGGGCTGCAGCCGTAGCTAAAACAGTCAAGAATGATCAAAACGCCCAAGCACAGCTAGAGGAGCCAAGAAGGCATAATCATGCCATGGAAGCTGCAGCCATTGGAAAGGCTTGAAACTGTACAAGAAAGGACTGGGTCTCTTCATAAATAAAAAAAAGTCCGTTAGCTGTTCTACTACACTCCTGGAAATGGAAAAAAGAACACATTGACACCGGTGTGTCAGACCCACCATACTTGCTCCGGACACTGCGAGAGGGCTGTACAAGCAATGATCACACGCACGGCACAGCGGACACACCAGGAACCGCGGTGTTGGCCGTCGAATGGCGCTAGCTGCGCAGCATTTGTGCACCGCCGCCGTCAGTGTCAGCCAGTTTGCCGTGGCATACGGAGCTCCATCGCAGTCTTTAACACTGGTAGCATGCCGCGACAGCGTGGACGTGAACCATATGTGCAGTTGACGGACTTTGAGCGAGGGCGTATAGTGGGCATGTGGGAGGCCGGGTGGACGTACCGCCGAATTGCTCAACACGTGGGGCGTGAGGTCTCCACAGTACATCGATGTTGTCGCCAGTGGTCGGCGGAAGGTGCACGTGCCCGTCGACCTGGGACCGGACCGCAGCGACGCACGGATGCACGCCAAGACCATAGGATCCTACGCAGTGCCGTAGGGGACCGCACCGCCACTTCCCAGCAAATTAGGGACACTGTTGCTCCTGGGGTGTCGGCGAGGACCATTCGCAATCGTCTCCATGAAGCTGGGCTACGGTCCCGCACACTGTTAGGCCGTCTTCCGCTCACGCCCCAACATCCAGCATCTCTACGATCGTCTCCATGGGAGAATAGCAGCCTGCATTGCTGCGAAAGGTGGATATACACTGTACTAGTGCCGACATTGTGCATGCTCTGTTGCCTGTGCCTATGTGCCTGTGGTTCTGTCAGTGTGATCATGTGATGTATCTGACCTCAGGAATGTGTCAATAAAGTTTCCCCTTCCTGGGACAATGAATTCACGGTGTTCTTATTTCAATTTCCAGGAGTGTAGATCGAGCGCTCATCAGTAAAAATCTGCTTAAGGCTGTTAAAGAAAAAATTCACATTCCAGGATTCCATGGCGTCTTTATGTGATATACATTACCGAAGAGCATGTGGCGAACTAATGAATGCAGAATTGTGAATTTAGATGTTGCAGGAGGTCCAGGAAACCATTGGATCTCATATATCAAGAAAAGTTCAAGTACAGTTTATTATTTTGATTCAATTGGAGATTTACAGCCACCTTAAGATTTACAACGATACTTCGCCAGCAAAGACGAGTCTTCTATAATTTTCAGCGATATCAAGGCTTTCACACATACTTGTGTGGACATCTCTGCATCATGTTCCTCCTCATATCTTTGATGAAACAGCATGTAAAACTACACCAGAGATAAGTGTATGCTCAACATCCAGGACAGTAGATGTACATAAGAGCCATCATTGAACGTGCCCCCCATCAGTTGAGGTTTAGATGCGATGTCGTACACTCTGATGTTAAAAGAACGAGCGTTTGTATTACATGCAAGTTACTTTTCACCGATTGATTTAAGTTCTGGTGATTGGAGTATTGCACTGATTGCTCTGAAGACGTATGACAGCATCGCAAATATTACAAAGGCCAACAATAAACTGCATCTGGAAACTGAATGTCAGAAGGAGATTCTAGAAATACAACCTGGTGCATACGACATTGATGACTGAAACTAAATCTTAAAAAACTCTGGAAAAGGAATTGAATTACGTGCAAACGTCAATATGCTTAGATCTGAAATACGAACAAAGAATGCGACGATCTACTTTAGGCAGAAAGATTCAGTAGGTTCATTGCTTGATTTTGTGAAAGACCGCGTTTTGGGGAAGGATTCCAGTAAATTTTACGCATCAGATCAGGCTGTGGACATACTACCAGTCAGCACAACCCATGTTGAGTGTCATGTAGCTACAAACTAATATCTCAATGACAAGTTGATTCAATCTATTTACGGATTCTTCCCTACAGTTGGAACCGGGGATAACATAGGTCAGTCCCCACAAACGCGATATACGTCGCGTGACAGTTCAGAAATTGGACTACCTGGAGCTACGTATTGTGGATCAGAATAATCGACTTGTCGACTTTCTGGGTGAAGAAGCCATTGTACGTCTGCATCTAAGATGGGAGTAAGGGAGAAGGCTAGCACGCAGAGCGCACAGTCAGTCAGTGTGCCACAGAAGCGTAAGGTGATAACACGCCTTAGTTACGAGTTCCTGATTTCAATTAGTCTCAAACCGTGCGATAATGTCACTCAACGTAACGCAGTCAGTGGAGTACGATGATCGAATTATACGTCATGAATTCCACTCACATAAGCCCTACACTTCAACCACATTTAACCAAAATGATAAAATTAGGATTGTTATTCAGCGCCAGAGCGCTTTAACACTACCTTACTAGATCTTCTTACATCTGGACTGCACATTTAAGAAAACTGATGGCGCTGTGGTAATACTCTCGAAGCTGGAACGTAATTCTCTAGCATTCCTGTTTCAAGAGATGCAGTATGAACTTAGTGGAGTAGAAACCGATCGCACACGTAATGTTGGGCTAGCATCAACCCTTAAGATGTATGTTTCAGCTTCAACCTCCGATTCGAACAGCTTGGAAAATTCGGGATGGTTCATAGACGCGCCATTTACTGCTTGCGTGCCTCTAAAAATGCTTATGGGCTACTTTGAGGATACGCAACGAATTATTATGAACTCCAAACAGGAACTTATTTTGGTGCGGATTGCAAATGATGCCAATTCATACACTCAAGCAGAGGCAGAGGAAGTCGAAATCAAGATTAATAGTATGGTATGGAAAGTGCCCCACATCAGTGTTGCTGACGAGGAACACTTGAAATTTTTAAATGTTCTGAATGTCGGCACTTATCTGCCGCTAACTCTCCGATCATGGGAGCTATTTGTTTGTCCTGTCTTACCTACAGCATCAACGCATACGTGGGCTATTAAAACATCAGTTCAATTGGAGGCATCTCGAATCATCATACTTGCATTTCAAACTCATAGGCGAGGGAATGTATCAAAAGACTCAAGAGAATTTGACCACTGCAAGTTAAGTAACGCCAGAATCTACTTGAATTCGGGATACTATTCATACGAGAATTTACATCTACAGCGGGACAGCAATGTATACAGCCTAGCATTTGACATACATGTGAAGTGCGTTAAAACGAGGAGCAGTGCAAAGTGACTGACACGTTTCTTTCGTGGATTCCACTAGGACGATCGTGATATACCTTATAAATAAATGATGACATGACGTCACTTCGGATATTCGACCATCCTGAGACCATGATCTACATCAAAGGCGAGGAGAAGATCGCACTGATACAGCGAATCATCAAGTTTGCATCTATTCAAGACCTGGAACTCTACATGTGCCCTGCTACCCATAAGCTCAAGAAGAAGATGTTTGAAAATAGTATTGTGTCTGCTTACGAAAATGTAAAATCACTTTAATTTTGATAAATAAAAATAAATGAGTTTTTTACCTCACATTCTGTGTTTTTCTTTCTATCTAGCTCCTATTTAGATAGCACGTTGCTTTGCCCAGATCCTATGGCTGTGGCTTTGTTCAAGCACAGGAGATACAATTTCAACCATGTTTGCTACACGATCACGCGGCGCCTGTTCCCAGAAAACCTATATGTGCAGCACGATAGGCGAAACCCCACGCAATCATTACATATATTTTGCTATATTCCATCTTAAAGTTCACCTCCTTAATAGCAGACATCTTCAGCAAAACTAATGTCATTTGAGACATGCATAGCCTTTATGTACATACACATAGATAATACAGAAGGGGATAGGGTTTTAGTAAATAACAACAACAACAACACAGTACATTTGTAAGACTGGATGCCATGAACTTATATATATAATACGACTTTTGAACAATATTAGGGTAAATACATTGTTTGTTCTCTATAAAAGTCTTTCATTTGCTAACTATGCTTACCAGTAGTTAGTGCCTTCAATAGTTTGAATCTTTTATTTAGCTGGCAGTAGTGGCGCTCGCTGTATTGCAGTAGTTTGAGTAACGAAGATTTTTGTGGGGTAAGTGATTTGTGAAACGCATAGGTTAATTTATTCAGGGATATTCTTTTGTAGGGATTATTGAAAGTCAGATTGCGTTGCGCTAAAAAATATTGTGTGTCACTTTAAGCACAGTCTTGTATAATTTTTCTAAGGGGACGTTTCATATGTCGACCCTTAGCCGAGGATACCTCACTGGAATCTTCTGATTTTTTCTTGTAGTTTGTGTAATTAGTGTAGATTTTGTTTACTGCTAGTGCGTGATTGTAGAGAGAATCTCCTTTGTAGTTGCAGTCTTTCATTG
The DNA here is from genome assembly GCF_023897955.1 of Schistocerca gregaria. Taxonomy (NCBI): domain Eukaryota; kingdom Metazoa; phylum Arthropoda; class Insecta; order Orthoptera; family Acrididae; genus Schistocerca; species Schistocerca gregaria. Next base: position 371,346,183 of record NC_064925.1, on the reverse strand, counting down.
TTGTACAGTAAAAAGTTGTGGCATGCATGTAGAGTTGCACCAAGTATTTCGCAGCTGCGCTTGCAATTAACTAGATATTATTTGCTATGTTAATGTGTTCTCTTATTTTTGCTCTTCAAATTGTGTTTTTCCGTGTTGTCGTGTGAAATATTGTGACAATAATGGCGTGTGAGAAACGTAATACTAGGCTCCAAAGTAAGCTGAGAAATGACAGTGAAGACGAAAACAGTGTCTTAGTGCCACCATGTAATGAATTAACTAATTTTCAAAGTAGTAATTTGGTAATAGTGCATAGGGAAATGGAGTGGGCTGCAAATAATGGTGTAGGCAGTCAAACAATTAGTGAACAGGGAAGCATTATCGATCGATCGGTCGGCAACAGCTCGCGTCAGGAATCCGAAATGATAGGACACAATCTTGCAAATACTGTACATTCAGGTTTTGCGTCCTCACCGTTTTCTCAAATAAGTCAAGACACATTTTCTGCTTGTCAAAATGTGAATGTTACCGGTGCAAATGCACTGCCGAAAAGCATAGAGGAACAGATTCCCGACACTAATACATTATTATTGCAATTAAAGCAACAAATGGAACAAAATCAGAGACAAACACAGCAAAAGCTTCAAAAGTTAGACACAATGGAACAACACCAGAGACAAACACAGCAACAGTTGGACACAATGGAACAAAATCTTCAAAAGTTAGACACAATGGAACAAAATCTTCGGAAGTTAGACACCACACTTGAACAAACACGTGAAGATTTAACTACTGAGTTACATAACATTGAATCGAAATGTCAAAAAATCTGTAATGACGTAAAAACACAAATTTGTGAGCATTTTCAACCTATTTTTTCGCGGCATGAAAATGCATTACAGAATCACGAAGCAGCCATAAAAGAACTGCAAACTATTGTTCGTGAAAATCACGACACCTTGCAAGCTAAAATGGACTCAGTTGCATCCACCGATTCGGTTACGCAACTTGCAAGAACTCAGGAAAACTTAAAGGACGCAGTAGATTCGATATCAACACAAATGGACACTCTGAAACTTGGTTCATAAAAACACACTGAGGAAATGTGTTCACTACCGGAGAAAGTAGCCGAACTTTCGGATCAGAGTACTAATTTATCTGCAAAGGTAGATGATGATCTGAATGACACAAGACCTGTAGCCATCACTGACACAGAAGAGTATGAACAAATTAAGAAATTCAAACAAAATCAGAATCAAATTAATACGCAATACAAAAGAGAAATCCGGGAAGTACAAGATCAGTTGACACAGGTAATACAAAAATTACATATTTCAGAGGACACTCGCGCTCCAACACGGGAAGAGGAACTAAGAAATACGGAAAAGCCACAAAGTAATAACACCGGGCATTTCGGAAATTATGAAAGAAAATGGCAAGGTGTACCGAATTTTGAGATGGAACCGCCGATACGACGTAACAATGACCGATATGCTACTCGCCGACACGATGATTTTAACTACAAGCTGTTCATTACTACACGTAAATTCAAAACATTTAAGAATTCTGGCAACGACATTCATCCACAAGAGTGGCTCCATCAATTTTCTCATTGTTTTCCTCTCAAATGGTCGTTGGAGCACAGATTAGAATTTATGTGTGGCTACTTGGAGAATGAACCAGCTGTAAGAATGCGATCGGTCGTTCACGATTGTCACAGTGAAGGAGAATTTTATCATGCCTTCCTCTCAGGATATTGGTCTCAAGCTACACAAGACCGAGTAAAACATGGCATCATTATGATGAAACATTTCGAACAATCTGAATTTTCCAGTCTTGTGAAATATTTTGAAGACATGTTACATAAGAATCAATATCTTTCAAACCCATACAGCTCCTCAGAACTCATCCGCATTTGCTTAATCAAATTGCCTGAAGATTTACGACATATTATTTTGGCAGGACGTTGCAAAGACGACATTGAAGCTTTTCAGGGACTCTTACAAGAATTAGAAATTGACACTGACAATCGCGGAACGCAAAAACAGGAACACAACAATTACAGGTCACATCCGTCGCAATTCCGCGATGTGAGAAATAATAACTGGACACGACAAGGCTATTCTCACAACACAAATCGTGACCAAAACAGACACCACCCGTATGACAACCGTTGGCAGAGTAGTAATAATTACAGGGAAAGATCACCTCTCCGCGGTAATGACTATCACAGGGACAATCAGAGAAACAGAGAATATGGAAACCAAAATAATTATTATCAAGGGAGGCAGAACAGCTTAAGACGCAATGGTCTGGCGCGCAGTTACGATTCAGGGAGAAATTCTCGACCACGTGACCGACAAGAAAGAAACTATGGAATCTACCGACATGACGACAGACGATATAATCATAACGACAGACCGGAATTTCATCAGAACTGGCGGGATTCAGAGCTGGGCCCTCTCGGCAAGGCGAATTTGTAGAAGTTAGGTCTCCTAATCCCAATAACGACGCACGCCAACAAAGAGGCAGACAATGACTCGCACCGCACGCAGCCACGTGCGCCGGCTGGCTTAGCGAAAAATAACATAGACGCTAACCTTGAGAAAAGTTCCAGTATTCTTTACCGACGTATACCGCATGATAATTGCGTTCAAGTTGAAACTGAGTACTATAAAGGGTAAAAGATTGCTCCACATTTCACATGTAAAACCGTTTATTGAAAGATAATCTGCTTTATAACTTAGTCTCTGCCATAAAACATTTCACTTCACGTTACTAGTATGCTTTGTCAGACTTAAGAAACTGTTACTATGCAACAATGTTTGAAGTTAAATATCCAGTCTAGAAGCTAGGGAACATTTTCAAACAGAAATTACGAATGCATTGTTATAGTGAACAGACGACACAGTGTTGTTATTTGTACATTCTTGCTTGTAAGTTGCACGATTACGTAACGACTATAAGGCTCACATACTTAGAACATTTACCAGTACTGCTCATGAGATTTTAATGCAACATTTTGGGTTTACTTGAAAATACATTCTGGATTTAAAGTACTTTCTGTGAGATACCAGATGACACAGTGGTTAGTTTATGTGACAGCTGCACGATTTTATCACGACGCTACTAATAAGTGACAATTTACAATGTTGCTTTTGCGGTTTATCTGTTTTATATCTGCATAGTTCTTCTGAATTCTTCTGGAAAGGAAAACATGTTTTAGTATTAACTTTTGTGGTATAGCTACAATGAGACAGCCTTTTCTGTAGCACAACAATACGTACAGTACAGTACTTACTTCATCACGGCAATAAGCGTAATAACTAAGATATCTACATGCAAAGCATTTCACTTTCGTTTATCATGAGGTAAGTACATTGACTTCTGCAGAACTTAGCTTTCGGAGGACAATAACTACGACATTTCCACAGAGATTGTCTTACAGCAAGACGCACATTTAGCGCTACAAGTCACGCATTTGAGTGATTAAGTTTGTACTTAAACCATTTATTTTTCAACATATTTGAATTACAAAGAAAGTTTTGCGTGATACATTTCATTCCATTGCTGTAATCTGTAACACCTGAGGATACAATTGCATTAATCCTCAGGGGGTACACGCCTACGTTGTGTACTATGTGTCTGGCAAGCACAAGGAGCCCTAGCTAATATGGTATTTGCTTATACAACTGTACACATCGGTACCATATTTCTCTAATACGGAATTACACAGTTATGTGATCATTTAACTGAGAGAGACAAATATTTATTTTACTACATCAGTGACAGATGTTTACGAAATTACACAGTTGGATAACTTCACACTTATGAAATTGTATTTTGTCTGTACTTTGTGAAATGTTCATATTTTTTCAGAATCATTGTGATACTATGAGAGCTTTGAATGATGTACTTGGTATGGGATCATGATTTTTAAAGTACGTTTGAGGTAGATGACACTTTTGACATGAGCAGAGAATTTTTTTTAGGTTTTGAAATTATTGGAGGAAGCTACGACGATTTTGATATTTGGCTGAGGTTTTATGATGTTATGATGACGATGTGTATTACGCTGTTGCGGTATGTTTAAGATCAATAAGCTGATGCCATATGAGCAATTTGATTATGCTACGTGTTTATTATGATGAAATATTGAAGTGTCTACGAACATGTATATGTGTAATAAAGCAAGGAATAATGAGTAGTGGTTAGGGACTCTGGTTTGTGAAAAAGGATGTTGGAAACCAAGAATCGTACTTTAGGAGTTATGAAATGTATGTAAATGGGTGAATGTATTACAATGCCGACGACAATTTTTTGGACACTGTTATATCAATAGGATTTTGTTTCTACAGATGAATAACGCAAATTCTTGACCTGTGAAATTTTTATATGAGACTGCCACTGTAGCGGAAACTGGTGTCGTGAATATTTCGGTAGAAAGTTAAGTGACCACATGCACGTAATGCGTCGTGGGCACCCAGCTGCGCGACAGCCAACTGGAAACAAGCCATTAGTGTGTGCCTTACAGAGGCACAAGGAAAAAAAAGAGGCAATTATCCTCGCTATTGACATTCCTTTGTAGAAAGCATCGCAAAAACGACACGCTCATTACTTGGAGAAGATACGTATTTACATCTGCACACCTGATAATGACAAGCGTCTTGGTTTTATAAAATAAAATTGAATGCATTTGCTAATGTGAACACTTTCTGTCAACAGATCTATTAAATAATCATTTTATGATCCACGTTCTTCGAAAAAGGTGCACTTCGAAAAGAAAGAACAATAAGAAGGGATTAATAACAGTCACTGCATACTTAATTTTCTTTTCAACTACTTGGTAATTTTTTGTACAATTAGCTTTTGTGGTGCACCATTTTAATGACATAGACATTAAGATGTGAATATACATTTCCATTATCTGCATTGTTGTCTTTACTGTAATATTTTTTCTGCTTGAGCTTCGTCATGTTTAGATATAAGTTATTGCATTTGCTGCTGCTGTTTGCCAGGCATTGTGCTACTAAATTTCACGTTGTATTACTGTGTTAAGCTAGTTTTACGACCGATTTATTTTTCTTGTTTGCTGCTCATTGCCTTATATTAGTTGTAATATTGCTGCTTGCTTTGACAACTTCCATTTATTTGATTGCCTTATATTAGTTGTAATATTGCTGCCTGCTTTGACAACTTCCATTTTTTTCATTGCTGTTTGTATTAATTGTTTTGTGCTGCTACATTGCCTCGTCCCTTAGTTTAGCATCTGAGCTCAGAAGGTTTAAGTTAGCGTAAGAGGGGGTAGACTATATAAGAAACTAACTACGAGGAATTGGAAGAAATGCATTGAGAAGTTATAAGAAAATGATTTGGCCAAAAAAGTAGTGTACAGTGGAGAAAAACTATTTTTGAAAGAGGATGTGAACAAAATACAGAAAACGTGCTAGGATAGGATATTTTTGGTGGAAACAAATGTTGAGATACGACGAAAGATTTACAGAATGAAGTTTTGGGTTGGACTGCAGGACAAAATGTCACACTGAAAACAAACCCTGTCCCACATTTTGTGTTATTACGCTATGTGATTCTGTGTTTGTCCTGTCTTTATGTGTTTAGCTAATAAGATTTATGTTGTAGAAGTTTTCTTGTAATATGTTATTTACTTTGTAAACATGTTTAGACATAATTTATCTGTTCTGTTTTGTTGCTCATATGTGAAGTTAATGTTTCAAAAGTTATTCTCATCTTTATGTATGTACTTATGTCATAATTTTTGTAACACTGATGTGCATGTTTATTTCTATTCTTTTGTAAAGCCTGTTTTACTACAAATGTTATCTGTATTATTATGTTTTTAATGATGTAATTTGTACCTTTGTTATTGTATTCTTATGTTATAAAATTGTAATTAACACCAGTTCATCAAATTAAGTAACTTGTAAGTTACATTTCACTGTACACGTTTCTGTTGGCCATAGTATATGGACAATATGTGAGAAGCAGGGACTGATAGTGTTTACACGTGTGTTAATAATTCAGCAAGGGACTGGATAACAGCATTGCTGGTTCTAAGGACATTTCAAACAAATTCTTTGTGAGTGGACAAGTGGTCGTTTATGGACTTGCTATATTCTCTGCAAGACTCTTCAATGGTGATTGTGCACCTGCACAGTTGCAACAGATGGCTGCTGGCCGTCTCTACAAGGACTACAGTGGGTCTGCACCTTTGATGACCCACCAATACCATTATTTCTACAAGGACTGCAGTGGGTCAGCAGCTTTGATGACCCACCAATTCCATTATTTCTACAAGGACTGCACTGGGTCTGCACATCTGGTGGATCACCAATACCGTAATCTCTACCAGGACTACAGATGGTCTGCTCTGTGATGACCTACCTACAATTATTCTTCAAAACGTTGACTGACTCTGCTGTGGGTTTGCTCTGTTGTGGCCCATTACCTGTCAACATGTCAAGAGTCAGCACTGTCATTCCGTTGGATGGACAAAACTACTTCTTCAAGACTGCACGGAAATCCACTACTTCCGTGTGCATTTACTTTTACTGTTCAGACATTGAGCAAAAATACTGTTATTTTACTGTGATGAACGACCAGGACTGTCTTTATCGACTGTGAGAAAATTTTAGCTTTTGACCAACACTGTATCGATAAGTGTGTGCATTTCATTTCTTTGTTATTGTAATTATGAAAAATTTTATCAAATCATTAATGGCCACTGCCCAAAAAATTAGTAATTTTTTTTTTTTTGGGAGCATGGGGCTATGTAAGTAGGCTGTTTAGTTTTTTTATTGGTAACGCCACGTAGCGCTCTGTATGAAGATCACTGACTGTGCTGTGTGCAGTCTGTGGCTGGTTGGCATTGTTGTAATACTCGCCATTGTAGTGTTGGGCGGCTGGATGTTAACAGCGCGTAGCGTTGCTCGGAGTTGAGCCGCCAACAGCGGTGGATGTGGGGAGTGAGATGGCCGAGTTGTGAGAGCGGATGATCTGGACAGAGACAGTACATTTGTAAGACTGGATGCCATGAACTGATATATATAATACGACTTTTGAACAATATTGAGGTAAATACATCGTTTGTTCTCTATAAAAGTCTTTCATTTGCTAACTATGCCTATTAGTAGTTAGTGCCTTCAGTAGTTTGAATCTTTTATGTAGCTGGCAGTAGTGGCGCTCGCTGTATTGCAGTAGTTTGAGTAACGAAGATTTTTGTGAAGAAAGTGATTTGTGAAACGCATAGATTAATTTATTCAGGGCCATTTTCTTGTAGGGATTATTGAAAGTCAGATTGTGTTGCGCTAAAAAAATATTGTGTGTCAGTTTAAGAAGAGTCTTGCACAGTTTTTCTAAGAGGACGTTTCACATCTTCTAAATTAGAGGCATTTGCTGCACCCTCACCGGCTAGGGTTGCTGAGCGGTTCTAGGCACCACAGTCTGGAACCGTGCAACCGCTATGGTCGCAGGGTCGAATCCTGCCTCGGGCATGGATGTGTTTGATATCCTTAGATTAGTTAGGTTTAAGTAGTTCTAAGTTCTAGAGGACAGATGACCTCAGAAGTTAAGTCCCATAGTGCTCAGAGCCATTTCAACAATTTTTGGCTGCACCCTCTCCCAATTCATCCACAATACCAACAATGAAGTATAAATTATGTTGAGGTATTATCGCACACGCAAGATGTTACGAAAACACAAAAAAAATTCATACTCACGTTTTTGAGCTGTTGGTGTCGGATTGTCCCTTTCCAGCTCATCATCCAGTGCGCCCAGCACCTCAGCAACAAATGCTGAAATGAGGAAAATAAAATTCACTTTCACGCATGTACAGCGCAGTTCTGTATTCTAAACAGGTTTTCACATACCAAATAACTACTCGGGGTCTAGGGGTAGGGTCTTTGATTCACAATCAAATCGTTTTCTGTCCCGGGTTCGATCCCCGCCACTGAGTAAATTCTGATAAATAATCAGCATTGGCGGCCTAAGACTTCCGGCATAAGAAGTCAGCCTCATTCTGCCAACAGCCTTGTCAAAGACGGCGGAGGAGTGGATAGAGGTTCAGGGCGCTCTCTTGTCCTAGGGGTGGGAAATTGCCCCTAAAGGCGGAAGAATCAGCAATGATCAACGACATGAGGATGCAGAAGGCAATGGAAACCACTGCATTAAAGACACGTAACTTGTATCCACAATACATGTGGCCTGTAGTTGAAGAAGTGTCATGATGATCCCTCCATTAGCAAAAGATTCCGGAATAGTCCCCCATTCAGATCTCCGGGAGGGGACTGCCAATAGGGAGGTTACCATGAGAAAAAGATTGAATAATCAACGAAAGGATAACATTCTATGAGTCGGGACATGGAATGTCAGAAGCTTGAACGTGGTAGGGAAACTAGAAAATCTGAAAAGGGAAATGCAAAGGCTCAATCTAGATATAGTAGGGGTCAGTGAAGTGAAGTGGAAGGAAGACAAGGACTTCTGGTGAGATGAGTATTGGGTAATACCAACAGCAGCATAAAATGGTATAACAGGTGTAGGATTCGTTATGAATAGGAAGGTAGGGCAGAGGGTGTGTTACTGTGAACAGTTCAGTGACCGGGTTGTTCTTATCAGAATCGACAGCAGACCAACACCGACAACGATAGTTCAGGTATACATGCCAACATCGCAAGCTGAAGATGAACAGATAGAGAAAGTGTATGAGGATATTGAAAGGGTAATGCAGTATGTAAAGGGGGACGAAAATCTAATAGTCATGGGCGACTGGAATGCAGTTGTAGGGGAAGGAGTAGAAGAAAAGGTTACAGGAGAATATGGCTTGGGACAAGGAATGAAAGAGGAGAAAGACTAATTGAGCTCTGTAACAAGTTTCCGCTAGTAATAGCGAATACCCTGTTCAAGAATCACAAGAGGAGGAGGTATACTTGTAAAAGGCCGGGAGATACGGGAAGATTTCAATTAGATTACATCATGGTTAGACAGAGATTCCGAATTCAGATACTGGGTTGTAAGGCGTACCCAGGAGCAGATATAGACTCAGATCACAATATAGTAGTGATGAAGAGTAGGCTGAAGTTCAAGACATTAGTCAGGAAAAATCAATACGCTAAGAAGTGCGATACGGAAGTTCTAAGGAATGACGATATACGTTTGAAGTTCTCTAACGCTATAGATACAGCAATAAGGAATAGTGCAGTAGGCTGTACAGTTGAAGAGGTATGGACATCTCTAAAAAGGGCCATCAGAGAAGTTGGGAAGGAAATTCCTTCACCAGGGAAGACGAATGGAATATTCCAGAATTTGAAACACGAACATCTACTAGCATGAGTTTCTTAAAAGTAGATACCTTAGGGGTTGCGAAGCAACTCAAATCGCTTGATACGGGCAAGTCTTCAGGTCCAGATTGTATACCGATTAGGTTCCTTTCAGATTACGCTGATACTATAGCTCCCTACTTAGCACTCATATACAACCGCTCGCTCACCGATAGATCTGTACCTACAGATTGGAAAATTGCGCAGGTCGAACCAGTGTTCAAGAAGGGTAGTAGGAGTAATCCATTTAACTACAGACCTATATCATTGACGTCGCTTTGCAGGGTTTGCAGTAGGGTTTTGGAGCATATACTGTATTCAAACATTATGAATCACCTCGAAGGGAACGATCTATTGACACGTAATCAGCATGGCTTCAGAAAACATCACTCTTGTGCAACACAGCTAGCTCTTTATTCGCACGAAATAATGGCCGCTATCGATAGGGGATTTCAAGTTGATTCCGTATTTCTAGATTTCCAGAAAGCTTTTGACACCGTTCCCCACAAGCGACTTCTAATCAAGCTGCGGAGCTATGGAGTATCGTCTCAGTTGTGCAACTGGATTCGTGATTTCCTGTCAGAAAGGTCGCAGTTCTTAGTAATAGACGGCAAATCATCGAGTAAAACTGAAGTGATATCAGGTGTTCCCCAGGGAAGCGTCCTGGGACCTCTGCTGTTCCTGATCTATGTAAATGACCTGGGTGACAATCTGAGCAGTTCCCTTAGATTGTTCGCAGATGATGATGTAATTTACCGTCTAGTAAGGTCATCCGAAGACCAGTATCAGTTGCAAAGCGATTTAGAAAAGATTGCTGTATGGTGTGTCAGGTGGCAGTTGACGCTAAATAACGAAAAGTGTGAGATGATCCACATGAGTTCCAAAAGAAATCCGTTGGAATTCGATTACTCGATAAATAGTACAATTCTCAAGGCTGTCAATTCAACTAAGTACCTAGGTGTTAAAGTTACGAACAACTTCAGTTGGAAGGACCACATAGATAATATTGTCGGGAAGGCGAGCCAAAGGTTGCGTTTCATTGGCAGGACACTTAGAAGATGCAACAAGTCCACTAAAGAGACAGCTTACACTACACTCGTTCGTCCTCTGT